>NW_026606129.1:13530000-14230000 GCF_029834395.1 Sorex fumeus
TGGCCGTGGGCGTCCCCTCTGTACCAGGCACCCGAGTTGCTTCTGTGTCGGGGAGCCGGGCTTGCACAGTGAGGCTCAGGGAGGCCTGGCTGCCTTCCTCAGGGGCCGCCGCAGCTTCATGGGGCCACCCCGTGTCGGGACAGGCTGAGGAATCCTGTTCCCAGGGACCCCAGGATTCCAGACGCCAGGAAGGGCGATGCCAAGTAGCGGGCGCTGCTGTGCTGGGCACACAGTCCTGGGAGCTGCCCCTGCTCAGGGCCGGGTGTCGCAGCCCGGGGACAACCCCCTCTGCTCCGCACCCACGTCTCTGCCCCCCACCCCCCCAGGGCCAGCTGCTGGCGGGATGGACGCCCTGGAGGAGCCGTGGGCCAACGGTAGCAGCGCGCCACCCGCTGCCAACATCAGCGCCCCCCACCGCTGCTTGCTGCTCCTCTACCAGGACATTGGCGCCTCGCGGTGAGGCCTGCGCGCGTGCGTGTGCGTGCGTGAGTGCCTGCATGAGCACATGTGTATGTGCATGAGTCAGTGTGTGCACGAGGGTGTCTGTGCACGAGTGAGAATGTGCGTGAGTGCATGTGTGTGTGCATGAGTGTGTATGTGTGTGTGTGTGCATGAGAGTTTGTGCGAGGGTGTGCATGTGAGTGTGTGAGTGCGTGTGCCTGTGGGTGCATGAGTGTCTGTGCATGGGTCTGTATGTGCATGAGTGTGTGTAGTGCATGAATGAGTGCCTGTGAGTGCATGCATGAGTGTGTGCGTGAGTGCCCGTGTGAGTGGGTCTGCCTGTGTGAGTGCCTGGCAGGGGGCTCGGGTGGACCCAGACTCTCTGTGAGTGGCCTCCGCCCCTGACCACTAGGGTGCGCTACTGGGACCTGCTGCTGCTCATCCCCAATGTGCTCTTCTTCATCTTCCTGCTCTGGAAACTTCCGTTGGCTCGGGCCAAGATCCGCGTCACCTCCAGCCCCATTTTCATCACCTTCTACATTCTGGTGGGTGCACGCAAAGCCCGCCCAGCCGCAGCGGGCGGGAGCGGGGTGGGGCGGGGCCCGGGAATTGTTGCTGGCCTCAATTGGGTCCGGCTGGCCCCAGGGGTTCGATGGTACCGTCTGGCCCCATTCCCTTCTCCCCCCTTTTTTTTAATTACACCCAGCGATGCTCAGGGGTTACTCCTGGCTCATGCACTCAGGAAATACTCCTGGAGGTGCTCAGGGGACCATATCGGATGCTGGGAATTGAACCCGGGTTGGCTGTGTGCAAGGCAAACTCCCTGCCCGCTGTGCTATGGCTCCAGCTCCTCCCACTTACCCTTTTCTCGCCCCATGGGGTGTCTGAGTGCCCAGCGCCAGTCTGAGCTGACACGCCCTCCCGGGCTGGAGGGGGGTGGGAGCTGGGGGGACAAAACCGGGAAGTGCCCTGAGCGTCCTGGGGTTGGGGGGCAGGTTCCAGCCCATGGTCTGTCCACCTACTGGCACAGGTGTCCGGCCTGGGGGGGAGCAGTGGTCAGGGGTGCCGCGTGGCCTGCGGGGATGGGGCAGCTGTGGCTCGGCCCCCCGAGTGTGTCTGCGTCTGAGGACTGAGGGCTGACCCCGCGCTCCTGGGCACAGCTGGCATTGGGGACACCCCTCCCGCCACCTGTGCCATCTCACCTGGCTTCAGGGACCCTTGGGGGGGGCCCACCCTCCCCTACAGCAGGGGAGGGGCATGTGCTGCCTGGCCGCCCGCAGCCCTAAGCTGGGGTGGAGCCCCCCCAAGAGCACCTGCGGAAGTGGGGGGACAGAGTGGGGGGTGGGGTTTGTGGGCCCAGGGGGTGGGGGCTCCTGCTGCCCGCCTGCCTGTGGGTTGACCCGGGGCCCAGCTCCTGTCCTCAAGGCGCTGCGCCCTCTGCCCTCTGCCCAGGTGTTCGTGGTGGCGCTGGTGGGCATCGCCCGGGCCGTGGTGTCCATGACGGTCAGCTCGTCCAATGCGGCGACGGTCGCAGATAAGGTGTGGCCGGGCCCCGGGAGGCGGGATGGGGTGGTGCTGGGCGCTGGAGGGGGGCTGGTGGGGCGCCCCCCCAACCCTCTGCCCACTCTGTGTCCAGATCCTGTGGGAGATTACCCGCTTCTTCCTGCTGGCCATCGAGCTGAGCGTGGTCATCCTGGGCCTGGCCTTTGGTGCGTGTGCTGCGGGGGGGAGGGCGGGGAGGGTCCCCGCGTACTCGACTGGCTCCACTGACCGGCCAGCACGGTTTTTCCAGGTCACTTGGAGAGCAAGTCAAGTATCAAGCGGGTGCTGGCCATCACCACGGTGCTGTCCCTGGCCTACTCTGTTACCCAGGTGAGGGGACCTGTGGGGCAGGTGCCGCCTGGAGGGCTTCCTGGAGGAGGCAAGGAGAGGCTCTGTGGGCAGCAAAGCTTTCCTGGTCCTGGGTCAGGGCTGGAATGTTTATCGAGGCAGAGTCTCAAAGTTTAATTGATTAAAGGGTTCTTTTGTTTTGTTTTGTTTTTGTGAGCCATGCCAAGCAGTACTCAGGGCTGACTCCTGGCTCTGCACTCAGGAATACTCCTGGCAGTGCTCGGGGGGACCCTGTAGGGTGCCGGGGATTGAACCTGGGTTGGCTGTGTGCAAGCCCTCCCCGCTGTACTATCACTCCAGCCTAGAGCACTGCCAGGAGTGAGCCCTGAGCACAGAGCTGGAAGTCAGCCCTGAGCACAGAGCCAGGAGTGAGCCCTGAGCACAGAGCTGGGAGTGAGCCCTGAACACAGAACTAGGAGTCAGCCCTGAGCACAGAGGCAGGAGTCAGCCCTGAGCACAGAGTCGGGAGTGAGCCCTGAGCACAGAGCCAGGAGTAAACCCTGAGCACAGAGCCAGGAGTCAGCCCTGAGCACAGAGCCGGGAGTGAGCCCTGAGCACAGAGCTGGGAGTGAGCCCTGAGCACAGAGCCAGGAGTCAGCCCTGAGCACAGAGGCAGGAGTCAGCCCTGAGCACAGAGCCGGGAGTAAGCCCTGAGCACAGAGCCAGGAGTCAGCCCTGAGCACAAGCAGGAGTGAATCCTGAGCACAGAGCTGGGAATGAGCCCTGAGTACAGAGGCAGGAGTCAGCCCTGAGCACAGAGGCAGGAGTCAGCCCTGAGCACAGAGTCGGGAGTGAGCCCTGAGCACAGAGCCAGGAGTAAACCCTGAGCACAGAGCCGGGAGTCAGCCCTGAGCACAGAGCTGGGAGTCAGCCTTGAGCACTGCTATGTGTGGCCCAAACCAATGAATGGGGCTTTGTTAATACAGCAGCGTCCTGGCCTCACCTCTCCCTGGACTGATCAGTAGTTGGGGTGGGGATATTGGGGACACCGAGGCATGCGCAGAACTCTTCGCTGTGCATGTAGACGCCCCTTTCTCAGGGCACCCTGTGCTGAACGCCCAGCAGTGGGCAGGACCTGGCCCGAGGGCAGGCTGCGGCAGGGACCCTAGCTCGCTGCAGGGGAACCTGGGCGCCGTCTCGGGGACTGCTCTGGGGAGGCGACCCTCCTCGGGCAGCGTCCCCTGATGTCCTGGCCCGCCCCAGGGGACCTTGGAGATCCTGTACCCCGACGCCCACCTCTCCGCCGAGGACTTCAACATCTACGGCCACGGGGGCCGCCACTTCTGGCTCGTCAGCTCCTGCTTCTTCTTCCTGGTGAGGCCACGGCGGGGGTGTCCCCCTAACCGCACAGCCCCCTCCCCTGGGGGGCTGTGGTGGGCGAGGCAGGGGGACCCCCGCGTCCTGCTCAGCCCCGCCCTGTCCCCCGCAGGTCTACTCGCTGGTGGTGGTGCTCCCCAAGACGCCGCTGAAGGAACGCATCTCCCTGCCCTGTGGGTGCAGCGGGGAAACTGAGGCACGGGGCTGGGCGAGGGGGGACTGAGGCTCGGGGCGGGGAGGGGAGGAGACTGAGGCTCGGGGCGGGGCCAGGGGAGACCGAGGCCTGGGGCGGGGCGGGGAGACGGGCCGGGCTGGCGCCCCCTCATGGCCAACCGGGGTCCTGCAGCCCGGCGCAGCTTCTACGTCTACGCGGGCATCCTGGCGCTGCTGAACCTGCTGCAGGGGCTCGGGAGCGCGCTGCTGTGCGCCGACATCATCGAGGGGCTCTGGTAGGTGGGCAGCACCCCGGGCCCGCTGGGCGTGGGGGGCCGGGCCCCCAGCGCCCAGTCCGCCCTGACCCCGCCGCCTTGCCCCGTCCAGCTGCGTGGACGCCACCACCTTCCTCTACTTCAGCTTCTTCGCCCCCCTCATCTACGTGGCCTTCCTCCGGGGCTTCTTCGGGTGAGTGTCCCCCTGGCCTGCCGGCCGGCCAGCGCTGGACATTAGGGTGGGGCGGGGCCCCTGAGCCGGGGCTCCCAAGTTCTCGTGCGCGTGCGCCTGGGGCCGCTGGCGGGGCCGCCCCTTCTCCCTGTGTCCAGTGTCCAGCCCCCAGGCCTGCGGGTCCTGCAGCTCCCGGTGGGGCCCGCGGTGGACGCGGCCGCACCCCTGTTGGCACCGGGAGCAGCGGGAGCGCGCCCAGGGCTGGGGGTGGAGGCGGGGAGGGGAGTGGGCGTGGGTGGCCCAGGAGGACCGCGCTTTGCGCCGCACCTGTGTCCTCTGGGCTGCGGCTCCTGCCTGTAAGCCGGGGGCAGCGTCCCCGCAGGTGGGCCAGGCCTGCAGGGGCGCCAGGCTGCCCTCCTGACCCCGCCCCGCCCTCCCGCCAGCTCGGAGCCCAAGATCCTGTTCTCCTACAAATGCCAAGTGGACGAGGCGGAGGAGCCCGACGTGCACCTGCCGCAGCCCTACGGCGTGGCCCGGCGCGAGGGCCTGGAGGCCAGCACGGGCAGCACCCAGTTCGACGCGGCGGGCGGGGCCTGCCTGGACGACGTGGCCTCCATGCCCTGCCACGCCGGCAGCATCAACAGCACCGACAGCGAGCGCTGGAAGGCCATCGACGCCTGAGGCCGCGCGGGGAGGGAGACCGAGGCACCGCCCAGAGACCTCCCCCGCCCGGACCGCCCGCCCGCCCGCGCGCCCTCCCCAGCTCAGGCCCCCGGGGCTGGCCGCGGGCACCCCCAGGACTGCTGTGGCCCCCCGCCCCGTCCCGCGGCCACCGGAGTGTGTATATTTTCTTGATCTATTTTTTAATAAAAAGGCAACGGAGCAGGAGGTTGTCTGTCGGCGGAGGGGGCCGCAGGAGCACAGGTCGGGCTGGGCTCTTGTATTTGTCCACCCCGGTGCGTCCACATCCGTCCCCGTCCCCCCCACGAGGAGGCAGGCGTTATCTGTGGGTGCCGCCAGCACCCCACCCCACCCTGTGGGAGACCCGCGGAGTCCCTCCTGCCTCTGCTCCTGACCCCCTTCCCAGGGCTCTGTTTTGCCACCTGTGAAACGAGTCAAAGGAGGACAGTGACATGCCCGGGACAGTGACTGAGGGGGACTTGCTCCCGGAAGGCCGGGGGCGGGGGGGGGGGGAGGCGGCACTCTTATGGGGGGTGGCTGTGGGAGGAGTGAGCGCGGGGAGACCCCGGCAGGGTGTCAGGTGGGCACGTCCCAGGCACGCTCACAGCATACAGCCTCTCGAGTGCCCACCTCTGAGTGCCAGCAGCCAGGGACTTGGGGAGGGGCCCTGAGGGGGCGGCCACCGTTGGCACCCACCTCCTCTGTCGTTTGGCCTGCTGGTGGCCTTGGGGCCCAGGGCCCTGATGGCTGTTTCCTGGCTGGCCCTCCTGGGCACAGGTCCTTGGGGGGGGGGGTGTCCACTTTGCCATACAGGGTCTGGGCAGGACGGGCGGCCTGCAGGGAGTTGGCAGCAGCGGACATGGGAGAAAGCAGCTTTGTGTCGCATGGAAAAGAAGGGGTGCTCCGGGGCTGTTTCTGCCTCAGTGCTCAGCAGTGCCCCCTGCTGGTGCTCAGGGGAACTTGAGTGGTGCTGGGTCTAATTTGAGCCCCTGTACAGCAGGGAGGGCGGTTGTTTGCCTTGCATGTGGCCAACCGGATTGGATTCCTCCATCCCTCTTGGAGAGCCCCGCAAGCTATCGAGAGTATCCTGCCTGCACAGCAGAGCCCGGCGAGCTCCCCATGGTGCATTCGATATGCCAAATACAGTAACAACAAATCTCACAATGGAGACGTTACTGGTGCCCGCTTCAGCAAAGCGATGAACAATGGGAGGACAGTGCTGCCTCTCAGTCCTGAAAAGGCTTTTAAAAACGGGCCATGGGGCTACGGAAAGAACAGCCCCTGCAGTGCCTACCGCACGAAGTCGGGGGTGGGACGGGGCCTTCCCAGAGGCATCCGCATGGAGAAGCCTGTTTGTGTCTCCCCCGTGGGGGCAGGGGTTGGCCCTGGTCTGGGGCAGGGGTTGGCCCTGGTCTGGTCATGCGACATGGGTCCCGGGACCCGCCCTGTCGGCTGGGAGGACGTATCTCTGGCGGCCGCACCAACAGTTTATTTACTGGGCCCAGGAGCGACTTCGTTTCTAATCTATTTTGTAACAATGCGGCGACAAAAAAATCCTTCGAAATATGCTTTTGATTAACTAGTGCAGGCGGAATTGCTGGAGCACATGGTCTTAATTAGCTTTAATGAGTCTGAACAGTCTTCAGGCAGAGACCGAGAGACGTCATCCTCCCCTCTCCTCCTGAACACAGAATCTCCGATTTGTAGCTGGAACGAAGACGGGACTTTCCAGTCTTTCTTGTAGGGGTGGTGTGACCAGGTGTCTTACGTTCTAGCCCAGGGGTGGTTGTGAATGGGTTTGACGCTATAAATTTTTTAATTCACTTTTAATTTTTTGGTTTTTGTTTATTTTATTGAATACACAGTTACAAAGTTGTTCATGATTGGGTCTCAGTCTTATAATGTTCCAACACCCGTTCCTTCACCAGTGTACATTTCCCACCACAAATGTCCCCAGTTTCCCTCCTCCCACCATGCCCCCAGCCTGCCTCTATGGTGACAGTTCTCTCTCTGTCTCCCTCTATCTCCCTTACTTTTTGGAAATTATTCACTGTCACTGTCCTCCCGTTTTTCATTGATTTGCTTGAGCAGGCCCAGTAATGTCTCCATCATGAGACTTGTTGTTACTGTGTTTGGCATATCAAAGACATCACCGGTAGCTTGCCAGGCTTTGCCATGTGGGTGAGATACTCTCAGTACTTGCCGGGCTCTTGGAGAGGGGCAGAGGAATCGAACTCGGGTTGGCCATGTTGGCTGTGTGCAAGGCAAACGCCCTACTGCTGTGCTATCACTCCAGCCCTTGGAAATTATTATGGTTTACAATACAGGTACTGAAATGTTATCATGTATATCTCTTACCCAGCTCTTGTCCAGAGTGATCATTTCTGACTATTATTGTCTTACTGTCCCTTCTCTGTCCTAACTTCCCTTTGCCCCCTCACACTGGTGGCAAGCGTCCAACCACTGAGCAGTCCTCCTGGCCCCCGTTTCTCCTGGTCCTGGATGCTAGGGCTTTGACACTTTCTTTCTTTTTTTTTTTTTTGCTTTTTGGGTCACACCCAGCAATGCACAGGGGTTACTCCCGGCTCTGCACTCAGGAATTACTCCTGGCGGTGCTCGGGGGACCATATGGGATGCTGGGAATCGAACCTGTGTCAGCCATGTTGACTGCGTGCAAGGCCTTATCTGCTGTGCTATCGCTCCAGCCCTGACACTTTCTTAAAAGGAGGCTCGGCGTGTTCTTTCCTGTGAGCTGGGATGGGGGTGGAAAGGCTGGAGTCCCAGCAGCCATTTGGGGAGTGGAGGCTGTTCCTGGCCAGCAGAGAAGGAGTTTGTGTTCCTGCCATGGTGGCACCTCAGCGAGCCTCTTACCTTCCGGTGACTTTTTTTTTCTTTTTGAGTCACACCCGGTGATGCACAGGGGTCACTCCTGACTTTGCACTCAGGAATTACTCCTGGCGGTGGTTGGGGGACCATATGAGATGCTGGGAATCAAACCTGGGTCGGCCGGGTAGAAGGCAAATGCTCTATCTGCTGTGCTATGGCTCCAGGCCCATCTTTCGGTGACTTTTGGGGGGTGTGAGTGGGTCTAAAGGCCTAGCACATTTAAACCATTCTGGGTTTTCTCGAGGTCACCTCTGAGCCTCACCAGAACCAGTGGCCCCTTCAGAGGGACAGGGCCGGTTTCCCCCAGGCTGTGCTGTTCAGGTTTCCTCTTCCTAGGCTCTGCTCTCGTGTGGTCTGGGGCCTGACGCCTTCTCGAATGCCATGTCCACGTGGGAACAGGCCCCAGTCGGAAGGGTGGGTGAAAGGAGGTGGGGGTGAGGGCCACGCGAGACCCCCGTTCTGGAGCACATCCCAAACACCGCTGCTTGTGGTGCTGGATTTTGGAGCCCCGTTGCCTCGCCAGCCCTGGGGAGAAGTAGCTGACCTCGATTCCCTTAGTGACCGCACTCTAATGTTCCGTGGGCCCGAGAGGCACCTGGTGGTGAGCTGGATGGTGCAAAGTCCCTGGGACTGTCATCATGGGGGGGGGGACCACGCTCTGGTCAGTGGGGAATCAGCAGGAGCGCGAGAGGCTGTGTAAAGGGGGCCACTTCTGCTTCGAGGCATCTCTCTTGGCCTCCAGCCTTGGCCTTCTGGTCTCCTGGCCCTGGTACCAGATGGGATCACCAGACGACCCAGTCACCTGGAGCATCTGGGCCCACGGAAAGCGGTGCAGGCTTCCCACCTCAGCCAGCAGGGGGAGCTCGAGGATCGGGAAGTTCCCACTCAGGCCCGACTCAACCAGCAGGGGGAGCTCGAGGGTAGGGAAGTGCCTGCTCAGGCCCGACTCAGCCAGCAGGGGGAGCTCGAGGGTCCATAAGTTCCCGCTCAGGCCCGACTCGCCAGCAGGGGGAGCTCGAGGGCCGGGAAGTTCCTGCTCAGGCACGTCTCAGCCAGCAGGGGGAGCTCGAGGGTCCAGAAGTTCCTGCTCTGTCCTCCACGGAACCAAGTGCTGATGGCGGGACCTTGCAACTGTGCTGCAGGACTGGACGGGCCCCTCCACCCCAGAACTGCAAACCCCAGCGAGACCAAAAGGCCAGGGCTCGCCTCCCTGCATCCTGTAAGCAACCAGGAGCCCCGGGAAACGCAGGTACTGCCGGCAGACCCAGCTCAGCGGGCTGGAGCGGGGATGGACCCCTGAGTCTCATTCCAACCTCCAGGGGACAGGGGAGGAGCCGTGGGAGGGGAGCACTGCAGTCCAGGGGGCAGGGGTGGAAGGAACCGGCTTTCAGGTATCACAGCCCGGAGGAGCGTGGGGTCTCCTGGCGAGCTCTGAAGGCCCACGGGGTCCCTAGTCTGGGTGGGGGTCAGAGGTCACAGCCCGGGGAGATTTGAGCTCGGCCTTCAGGCCAGGGGTAAGACACCCCACTGGGTTCTGGGGCCATGGGTCCAGGTGAGGAACTGCAGCTGCCCCATCATCGGCCTAGGGTGCAGGGGTCCCCAAGAGCACTGACCCAGAGGCACAGAGACCCCAGGACTGCGTCTGACAGAGCCGGGACCAGTGTGAGCCTCTGGGGCACAGAGCCCCCCTTCCTCAGGCCCACCTCTGCCTTTTTCAAACGACCTGGGTGGGGCTGCTCCAAGGCTGCGTCCCTCAGTTTCCCGCACTGTAGGTGACCTCAGGCTGGTGCTACCAGCCCCTTCCTGCAGGGGCTGGCGCTGAGCCCCTTCTCCAGCCCAATCCCCACACTGTCTCTCAGCAGGACCTTCCTGGGGGTCCCCTGGCTGGGAAGGGGGGCAGCGGTTAACTGCACTGTGCATGGGACTCGTCCACCGACCGCCCAAGCGTGGCCAGCACTTTATTCCTTTATTGTTTGGAGCCAGCGGCTCAGCTGGGTGTGGTGAGCGCATCAAGGCCAGGGCCCCGCCAGAGGCGTGTTTAGTGGTTACGGCTTCAGGCCCAGCGCCGGTCCATCCCAATTGGCTGCCGCCTGGTGACATCCTCGGGCCTGGGGGAGGCGGTGCTGGCCGCAGGGACCCTCAGCTCCCCACTCCCCGCCCAGGGGGACAGAGCCACTGAGGACGGTCCCCGGACACCTCCAGCCCTCTTGACTGCTGGCCGGCTAATCTCCTGCTGGAGCCCCCCTGGGAAGGTGACCTTCCAGAACATTCCTTCTGCTCCAGTTCCTGTACTGACTCCCCCCCTCATGCTGGCTGGGGTTTGCACAATGTTTAAGAGTGCACACACACATCGGGATTTGAATATTGGGATGTCGCACATGTTGGGATTTTCAGTGTCTCCAAAAAGAAAAAAGAAAAGAAAAAGAAATCCTGGAATAGGGCATTTCCTGGGCTCTGACACTCCACCCAGGCCTCGGGTGTCAGCGTTTGCAACACCAGAGAAAGTCTCCCACGTGGCTGGTGTGGAGATGGGGGTCCCCTGGGTTGCCTCGGTCTCCCTGCGGCGCCGTGACCCTACCCCTACTGCCCTGTGCTAGGCAAGCGCCTAGATTACAAAACACAGTTCCCTCCCCTGATGAGGCGCGCCCCACCTTCCCTGGCCAAGACCATCATTCAGGCCTCCTGGTGGGCGTGTGCCCCCCCCCGGACTGCAGCGATTGGCTGAGGGCCTCACGTGACTCTCAGACCAAGCTAATCAGAATCCTTCAGCCGCTGCAGCGGGAGATTCTCGCGGCTGGGCTGGTGGAACCCCTTACCGGGTACCCCAGGGCACTGCAGCGCCTAGCCAGGGGGCCAGATGCAAGAGGAAGGCATCATTCCAGTGCCTGGACCCATCCAGGCCCTAGTGAGGCACTGCTGGGCTGCCCCCCACCCCCCACCCCCAGTGCTAATGCAGTTGCTTGATTTTGCTCAGGCCCGTTGCGGGGGGGGGGGGGGGGAGGGGAGTCTGTCCCGAGCTAGAGCATCATCGCCTGATGGGAGGGAGGGACAGTGGGGTCAGGGAGCTGCTGGGGGACCAGGAGAGGGAGGGGACAGCCTTGCTGGGTCAGGTCTTTCCAGGAGGGAGTGTGGGTCAGCTGGATGCAGGGGGGAGGGGGGTGCAAAGCTTCAGGGAGGGGCAGGAGGAGGGTCTGGGCAGGGGAGCCCCCGACCAAGGAATGGTGGGCCAATGTAGTTTATTTTTTGGGGGGAGTGCACACCTGGCAGTGCTCTGAACTTACTCCCAAGTCTGCGCTTAGGGGTTATCCCGGTGCTACTCAGGGGGTCGAATCTGAGCCTGCACTCAGCCCCTCAGAGCCGTCCCCTCACCCGGACCTCAGCGCGATTTCATGAGACACGACTTGCAGGCTCTTGGCCCCCCCAAGGAATCCAGCCTCTTTGTTTTTGTAAGTCTTTCATCCTCCACGTGACTACGATGCTTTTAATAGTTTGGCCACGGAATCTCAGATATTAACAGCCAAATCAGACCTTACCAGTAGGGTAAGAAAGCCCCCCTGCCCTCGACCTCCCCCGTGGGCCTCGAAGTGGGGGATGCAGGTCACATTTTCCAGGTTGGAACAGCAAATCTTGTAGATGTCCTACAAGCCCCCCCCCTTTGGACACGTCCCTCCCCCAAAGATGTGCTTACCGGGACAGGAAGTCAGATGGGGATTTTACAGGTTCGCATTAGCTCAAGGAGCACAGACACACACTTTCTTTCGGGGGCGAATATATGTTCCATTCCCCACTTATCGGTGCCAGCCTTCTGATTCCGAAAAGCGAATGCAGCTGCCGGAGAGGGGAGCTCCCCACCCCCACCCGCCACCCTTTTATCTTGCTGAAATTTCTCTCACTTCGCGGTAAGGAAGGCTTAGAGTGTTCAAGGCTAAATGCTGAAGTTTCATTATTTGACACCAAGTGGGGTGGGGCGAGGCAGCCCTAAGGAGCTCACAGTATAGATTATGGGAAGTGGAAACCCGAGGAAGATTTCGCAAACAAGGGGGTTGGAAGTGACAGGCGGCTGCTCCCTGCGTGTCCTTGGAAAGAAAGAGCCCCCCACCTCCCGTTGTAGGGGGGGGAGCACATACAGACCCAATTCACTTACCTAAAGAGAGGGTTACATTTCCCTGGTCCTGGAGATCAAGGGCACAGTTTGGTGCAGGGCTCTGGTGTCCACTTTTTTTTTTTTTGCTTTTTGGGTCACAGCCGGCAATGCTTAGGGGATACTCCTGGCTCATGCACTCAGGAGTTACTCCTGGCAGTGCTCGGGGGACCCTATGGGATGCTGGGAATCGAACCTGGGTCAGCCACGTGCAAGGCAAACGCCCTCCCCGCTGTGCTATTGCTCCAGCCCCTGGTGTCCACTTTTATGTTCTACTTCCTTAGTCCCAAGGTGGCTGCTGATGCTCCCACCATCCTTTCCTACCTCCTCTGAGGCAGGAAGACAGAGAAAGGGGAAGAAACCGGGCACCGTGTATTCTTGGTGCCCGCCTACGGGAGGAGCTTTTCCCACAAGGCATCTGCTTGTCCTCACGCTCTACGTCACACCTTTGACCTCAAGTTGCTGCTAGGGGCCCTCCAGCTGGCCAGGAAGCTGGCACCTGTCAGAGTTTTCGCCTTCCCTGAGATGAGCAGGAAGGAACAAAGAGGTTGTGTATTAGGCAGTGGCTGTCTCTCAGGGATGGACTGAAAAAGATCAAAAGTCTGTAAATAAGCTGAGGCGGCCCAGACCAGCCTGGCACAGCTGGCCTGTCTACACAGATACCTGGGGAGACGTTTTTTTGTTTTGTGGCCACACTTGGTGCTGCTCAGGGATCTCTGGCCCTCGGGGCGGCATTTAAAACATTAAGTTACAAGTAAAAATTCGGCCTAGGGGGCCAGAGTGATAGTACAGCGGGTAGGGCATTTGCCTTGCACGCTGCCAACCCGGGTTCGATCTCTGGCATCCCATAGGGTCCCCCGAGACTGCCAGGAGTAACCCCTGAGCATCGCTGAGTGTGACCCAAAAAGAAAAAAACATTCTACCTCGATAGCCTACCCCTCCCCACCATCCGACTTCGCTTCCCTGACTGCTGTAAGTAACCCGCGAACCATGTCCGGCCAGGATATTGTGCTTATCTGTGCAAACATAAGCACATCCACACAGACACAGTGTGACCTTGTGAGCTTGGAATGAATCCTGGGGCTTCATTTTCCTCCACCACTGGCTTCTATTTTCTTTTTTAATTTTGCTTTTTGGGTCACACCCGGCGATACTCAGGGGTTACTCCTGGCTCTGCACTCAGGAATGACTCCTGGCAGTGCTCAGGGGACCATATGGGATGCGGGAGATTGAACTCAGGTTGGCTGCGTTCTCCACTGTGCTATCGTTACAGCCCCGGTTTTTTTTTTTTTTGGTTTGTGTTTTTGGGTCACACCCGGCAATACACAGGGTTACTCCTGGCTCTGCACTCGGGAATTCCTCCCGGCAGTGCTGGGGGACCATGTGGGATGCTGGGAATTGAACCCGGGACGGCCGTGTGCAAGGCAAACGCCCTCCCCGATGCGCTATCGCTCCAGCCCGGCTGGCTTTTATTTTCTCATTTAATCTAGCTGTTGTTGCTGGCCGGGGTTTAGGGACTGGGCTTATTGAGTGCCAGGCCTGGACCCGGGCCTCCTTCATGCTATGTCTACGCTCCAGACCCTTGAGACCTTCTCTGTCCTCTCGGTTTTGTTGGGGGACCTGTCCGGGGTGTTGCTCCATGCCCCTTCGGGCTCCTGGTGCTCCTCAAGGGAGTTCCCAAGGGCAGAACCATTTCCACCCCCCTCCTAGACATTGCCAGTCTTGCCACTCTCCTTTCAGGAGTGTGTGTTGGAATTTTCCAGAGCGAGCCGGCATCATTTACTCTAATGACATTCTAACTGTCAGCTCGGCCAACGGGCAAGGAAAGTTTCACTAACATTATCTTGAGTGTTGAATTTTGAAGGTGATAGAAGTTGATTTTAAAAAACAAACAAACAAGGTGCTGGAGAGATAGCACAGCGGGTAGGGCGTTTGCCTTGCACACGGATGACCCGGGCTTGATTCCAAGCATCCCATATGGTCCTCTGAGCACCGCCAGGAGTGACTCCTGAGTGCAGAACCAGGAGTAACCCCTTGCATCGCCAGGTGTGACCCAAAAAGCAAAAAAAAAAAAAAACCCAAAAATCCCCAAACAAACAAAAAACCTCGCACAAAAGCTTAAGTCTGTGGTGGGAGAGAAAGTGTAGGTGAGTAAGGTATTTGCCTGAAACCAACCCCAGTACCCCTTGGGACTCCTAAGACCCCCCCAGGAAGGAGTGATCCCTGGGCACAGAGCCTGGGATAAGCCCTGAGCACTACTGGGTGTGACCACCCCCTCAAAAAAATAAATAGAGGCTGGAGCCATAGTACAGCGGGTAGGGCGTTTGCCTTGCATGCGGCCGACCCAGGTTCGATTCCCAGCATCCCATGTGGTCCCCCGAGCACCACCAGGAGTGATTCCTGAGTGCAGAGCCAGGAATAACCCTTGTGCATCACCGGGTGTGACCCAAAAAGAAAAAAAATAAAAGCATCAACATGTGCAGGATTCCTGAGATGCGTCTAGGGGTGCAGACCGGGAACGGGGGGACCCTGTACCAGTGGACAGTCTCAGGGCTGTGGGAGCCTCTGGCCCGGCCCTCCCCTCCCCTCCACTCTACTTCCCGGGATTCTGATGACAAAGTGATTCCGATCACAGCCGATGGCCGTGTAGTGGGCGGCACTGACCGTCCGTGTTGCAGGAACCTGGGAGGCAGCCGCCCTCTGGAATCTTCTTGCTCGGGTGGTCCTCCTGACCCCACTCTCGGCATATCTCTGTACTCCACCCTGTGTGGTCTGTGGCCACATGTAGGGAAACAGGGCAGCGGGCTCCGAGCAGAGGCACCGGGCCAGGTTGGGCGAGGCCAGAGACTGGCGAGACATGCAGGCAGGAGATGCGAACAGTCTGTCCTTCCTTCCTTCCTTCCTTCCTTCCTTCCTTCCTTCCTTCCTTCCTTCCTTCCTTCCTTCCTTCCTTCCTTCCTCTGTCCCTCCCTCCATTCCTCCCTTCCTGTCTCCCTGTCTCCCTCCCTCTCTCCTTCCTTCCTCCCTCCCTCTCTCCCTCCCTCTCTCCTTCCTTCCTCCTTCCTTCCCTCCCTCCCTTCCTCCCTCCTTCCTTCTCTATTTCCCTCTCTCCCTTGTCAGTCCTTCCTTCCTCCCTCCCTCCCTCCCTCCCTCCCTCCCTCCATCCCTTCCTTCCTTCCTTCCTTCCCTCCTTCCCTCCTTCCCTCCCTCCCTCCCTCCCTCCCTCCCTCCCTCCTTCCTTCTCTATTTCCCTCTCTCCCTTGTCAGTCCTTCCTTCCTTCCTCCCTCCCTTCCTTCCTTCCTTCCTTCCTTCCTTCCTTCCTTCCTTCCTTCCTCTGTCCCTCCCTCCATTCCTCCCTTCCTGTCTCCCTGTCTCCCTCCCTCTCTCCTTCCTTCCTCCCTCCCTCCCTCCCTCCCTCCCTCCCTTCCTTCCTTCCTTCCTTCCTTCCTTCCTTCCTTCCTTCCTCTGTCCCTCCCTCCATTCCTCCCTTCCTGTCTCCCTGTCTCCCTCCCTCTCTCCTTCCTCCCTCCCTCCCTCCCTCCCTCCCTCCCTCCCTCCCTCCATCCCTTCCTTCCTTCCTTCCTTCCTTCCTTCCTTCCTTCCTCTGTCCCTCCCTCCATTCCTCCCTTCCTGTCTCCCTGTCTCCCTCCCTCTCTCCTTCCTTCCTCCCTCCCTCCCTCCCTCCCTCCCTCCCTCCCTCCCTCCCTTCCTTCCTTCCTTCCTTCCTTCCTTCCTTCCTTCCTCTGTCCCTCCCTCCATTCCTCCCTTCCTGTCTCCCTGTCTCCCTCCCTCTCTCCTTCCTCCCTCCCTCCCTCCCTCCCTCCCTCCCTCCCTCCATCCCTTCCTTCCTTCCTTCCTTCCTTCCTTCCTTCCTTCCTCTGTCCCTCCCTCCATTCCTCCCTTCCTGTCTCCCTGTCTCCCTCCCTCTCTCCTTCCTTCCTCCTCCCTCCCTCCCTCCCTCCCTCCCTCCCTCCCTCCCTTCCTTCCTTCCTTCCTTCCTTCCTTCCTTCCTTCCTCTGTCCCTCCCTCCATTCCTCCCTTCCTGTCTCCCTGTCTCCCTCCCTCTCTCCTTCCTCCCTCCCTCCCTCCCTCCCTCCCTCCATCCCTTCCTTCCTTCCTTCCTTCCTTCCTTCCTTCCTTCCTTCCTCTGTCCCTCCCTCCATTCCTCCCTTCCTGTCTCCCTGTCTCCCTCCCTCTCTCCTTCCTTCCTCCCTCCCTCTCTCCCTCCCTCTCTCCTTCCTTCCTCCTTCCTTCCCTCCCTCCCTTCCTCCCTCCTTCCTTCTCTATTTCCCTCTCTCCCTTGTCAGTCCTTCCTTCCTCCCTCCCTCCCTCCCTCCCTCCCTCCCTCCCTCCCTCCATCCCTTCCTTCCTTCCTTCCTTCCCTCCTTCCCTCCTTCCCTCCCTCCCTCCCTCCCTCCCTCCCTCCTTCCTTCTCTATTTCCCTCTCTCCCTTGTCAGTCCTTCCTTCCTCCCTCCCTCCCTTCCTTCCTTCCTTCCTTCCTCTGTCCCTCCCTCCATTCCTCCCTTCCTGTCTCCCTGTCTCCCTCCCTCTCTCCTTCCTTCCTCCCTCCCTCTCTCCCTCCCTCTCTCCTTCCTTCCTCCTTCCTTTCCTCCCTCCCTCCCTCCTTCCTTCTCTATTTCCCTCTCTCCCTTGTCAGTCCTTCCTCCCTCCCTCCCTCCCTCCCTCCCTCCCTCCCTCCCTCCCTCCCTCCCCCCTCCCTCCCTCCCTCCCTCCCTTCCTTCCTTCCTTCCTTCCTTCCTTCCTTCCTTCCTTCCTTCCTGTTACACTCCCATTCCTGATGAACATAAGGTCCCTCTGGGGGGCAGAGGGCGCCCTCTGCAGGCCCCTCGGTGCAGAGCAGGGTCGTTGCAGAGACTGCAGAGGCGTGCCCACCTCTGAACCCCCCAACGCCCCTCCAAAGGGGCCCCTCCTGCTCCGGACTCTATCTTAGAGCCCTTGAAGTCCTCTGACACCCCCTCCACTACCTCACCCCCACATCCCTCCTATCACTGTGCATTTTCTTTCCAAAAGAACGTGGGACCCCGGCCCGCGCCCCTGCGCCCCTGGGCCGGGCTGCCTTTCCCTTCCCTGCTCCCAACCCCTCTGCTCCCTAAACCCCGGAGGTCTGGGCCACCCCTAGGGGTGCCGGGGTGCAGGCACTGCCAGAGAACATGTTTTCATGCCGACGCCCTGGGTTCCACCCCCCGCGCCGCAAGGCGAAAGCCCAACAACACCGAGTCCCGGCCTCCAGCCCCTGCGATAGGCAGGCAGAAAGGAAGAGGGAGAGAGGGAGAGGGGGAAAGAGAAAGGAAACGATTCTCTGGGCCTGGCTTCTGGGGCTCATTCTCTCTCAGGAGCTCCCTAAACCGGGAGCCCCTCCCGACACTGCCCTGCCAGCCGTGGATGATAGAAAATTGCGTGCTAAATATTTATAGCTCGAAACTCATTCGAAAGAAACCGTTTCATTGCAATCATTGGGAATTGTGTCGTCCCTTGCTCCGAACGGCGGGCGGCCGGCGCAGACTCCCCACCGCCGCTAGAGGGCGCCCTGCAGCAGCCTCCTTGGAGCTGAGCCAGGCTGGGATTCCCTTGGACTCAACCACCCTCTGTGGCGCTTCTTTTCTTTTTTCTTTTTTTTTCTTTTTTGGTCACACCTGGCTCTGCACAGGGGTTCCTCCTGGCTCTGCACTCAGGAGTTACTCCTGGCGGTGCTCAGGGGGCCATATGGGATGCTGGGAATCGAACCCAGGTCGGCCGCGTGCAAGGCAAACGCCCTACCCGCTGTGCTATCACTCCAGCTCGGGGGGTCTGTTTTAAAGACAATTTTTTTTTGTTTTTTTTGGGGCGGGGTCACACCCGGCGATGCACAGGGGTTACTCCTGGCTCTGCACTCAGGAGTTACTCCTGGCGGTACTCAGGGGACCACATGGGATGCTGGGAATAGAACCCAGGTCGACCACCTGCAAGGCAAACGCCCTACCCGCTGTGCTATCTCTCCAGCCCCCCTCTGTGGCATTTCTCACCCACTGCTCCCGTCACCAGTCCAGAGCTGGTCAGCTCAAGGCAGCACAATCATGATCCGATGCTCTAGTCAGCCACCCCAAGCATTGGCATAACGCATAAAGAGGCTATATTCAAAAAGCCAGCTCATGATCCCGTGCAGAATGAAACATGTTTTCGCGCACACCGAGGCCAAGCATTCGACATCAAATGCTGGGCATTCGGGGCTTTGTCAGGGAAAGGCTCCATGCTTTCCCTACCACGGCTCTCGGTGACCCCCACTCCCTCTTTTTTCTTGTCTAGGGGAACGTGATGTGCTAAAGTGGGAAAGAAAAAAAACCAGCGCCCAGACCCCAGCAAGGCGAGGAGCTCAGCAAACACACCCCTCCTCCTCTCAGACGTTCCTGCTCTCCCAAGGGTTTGTGACTCAACTCAAGCAGCCTCTGCTCAAGCACTGGCCTCCGCTGACCCGCCAAGGAAGTGACCAGCGGTATAAACTTCCCAAAGGGTGCTTGCCTTGAAGCCTTCGAGATGGCTCAGTGGGCAGAGCAGATTTTGAATGCATGAATCCTGGGTCTGATCCCGGCATCACACAGTTCCCCAAGCACTGCCAGGATTAGCTTCTGAGCACTGCTGGGTATGGTCCACCGACACTCTCCCTCCCCCCACCCCCGCCCAAAATAAAACCCAACCCTGGAGGCTGTTTGGTGAGCAGACACGTGATAGGCCACGAGCCGGGGACCCCTCTGCGATACTTTCCCTCCAAAAACCCGCTTTATCCCCCAACAGATGGAAGGAAGGAGCAGGTGCTCAAGTACTCCCATTTCAGGATAAGACCAAGGTCCTGGGGCCTTGGTGACATGCCAAGCTCACTCTCCAGGCACCTGGCTCAAGACCCAGAGATGGGTTCCAGGCCCTGGGACCCAGCTTCTGGCCTATGCACTCACTCTCCCTCAGTCACTAACCTTTCTATTTGGGGGCTGTGTCCAGGCTGACTCCTGGCTCTGCACTCAGGGATCACTCCTGGTGGGGCTCAGAAGACCCTATGGGGTGCCGGGGATTGAGCATGGGTTGGCCATGTGCAAGGCAAGCACCTAAACCCCTGCACATCTCTCCCGCTCATCACTGCCCTGTCTATCTAAGGCATTTTTATTAATGACATAATTTGATTACTGAGATCACAGTTGAGGTGTCCCTGTCCAAGGCCTGCTGCCTGTCAGAATATTGGTTGTAAGAATGAATGAAAGAATAGAAACAATTTTGGACCCTTTTTTTTTGAGGGAGGTGTCCGGACCACACCCAGAGGTGCACAGGACATACCTCTAATTCTGTGCTCAAGGCTCACTCCTGGGAGGCTTGGGCGGACTGTAGAGGGATGCTAGGAATCGAACTTGGGTTGACCGCATACAAGGTAAGTGCCCTCCCCACTGTGCTACGACTCCAGTCCTTTACAGATCCAAATATCCACCTTCTCCAAACATTCTTTTTTCCTAGAATGAAGAGATGTGAGACTGGGAGAAGTCGGGAAACCTGGACCAGGTCCACAGCCCAGGACACGGATAGGTGATGTCCAGAGGGCAAAGATGGGGGCCCTCCTGGACTTGCCCATGGCCAGAGAGAGAAATCAACTCTTCCAACCATCCTGGAAGGCTTCCCTGAGGAGGTGACATTGTGGGATGGGCTTTTGGCGTGAATAGGAATCTGCAGAAGCACATAAGTGTTTCCTGATGGGACCTGGGCTTAGAAAACTCACATGAGGGGCCGGAATGATAGTACGATGGGAAGGGCGTTTGCCTTGCATGTGGTCAACCTGGGTTTTATCCCTGGCATCCCAAATGGTCCCCTGAGCACTGCTAGGAGTAATTCCTGAGAGCAGAGCCAGGAGTAACTCCTGTGCATCGCCTGGTGTGACCCAAAAAGCAAAAAAAATTTTGGGGGGTCACACCCGGCAATGCACAGGGGTTACTCCTGGCTCTGTACTTAGGAATTACTCCTGGCAGTGCTCAGGGGACCATATGGGGTGCTGAGAATTGAACTCGGGTCGGCCGCGTGCAAGGCAAACGCCCTACCCGCTGTGCTATCTCTCCAGCCCTCTTTTAAACATTTTTAAATATACTTTTGGTTGGTGGGCCACCCCTGGTGGTGCTCATGGCTGACTCCTGGCTCTGTGCTCAGGAATTACTGCCCATAGGCCCAGGGATTATATGGGATGTCCGGGATCAAATCCGGGGTGCCCGTGTGCAAGGCAAGACCCTCCCCACTGTGCTATTGCTCTGACCCCATCTTTATTATTATGTTTTTTTTGGGGGCAGGCCTGTTGGTGCTCTGGGCTGACTCCTGACAGCACAGGACTCGTTCCTGGTGGTGCTCCAGGAACCTTAAGCATTGTGGGACTTGAACCTGGGTGGAATTGAACTAGCCACTGAACTATCTCTCTGGCCCCAACATTCAAAAGGTTGGAAGATGTAGGGTTCAAACAAAACAGCACAACCCTCCTCCCCAACCGGCCCCCAAAGGAAAAAATGGAATAAACCCTTTGACCTAGAAATCTCATATCTGGGGAGCTCAGCAGAACAGGCCAGAGCATTGGCTGGGGGCTGGGTGTCAGCGTCAGGGAACTTTCCCAGTGGCTTGTAATAATCAAGACGTGGCACATTCTGGAGCCCGCCAGGGCATGCCTCAGTCCGCTGCAGCTCAGATCACAGGGACCAGCCTCGAAAAGTGAGCGGCTGTGTACTCACAGGGGCCCGTGAGTGTCCTTCACGGCAGCGTGAAATTTCTGACTATGGGGCCACACCCAGCAATGCTCCAAGCTAACTCCTGGCTCTGCACTCAGGAGTTACTCCTGACAGTGCTCAGGCAGTGTTTTGCGATGCTGGGGATCGAACCCGGGTCAACTGCATGTAGGCAAGTGCCCCAGCTGCTGTACTATCGTTCTGGCCCCTGGAGTGAAAAAAATTTTTTTTTTATTTATTTATTGAATCACTGTGGGAAAGGTTACAAAGCTTTCAGGTTTATGTCTCAGTCATGCAAATATCAAACACATTTCCCTTTACCAATACTTATTTTTTACCATGAAGAACCCCAATAAAAACCCCACCCCCCACCCCTCCCCGTCCCTGTGAGGCAGATGAATTCTAGTTAACACTCTATCTGCTTTGATTAGATTCATTGTTTCAATAAAAGATTCACCACTATTATTTAGAGTTTACCCCCCCCCAAATCAGACATGCTGAAAAAGCATTGTGAAGTGATTTGCTTTCTACGGCTGGGTTCAAGAATTAAATGTTGGTTTTGGATTTCTGCTCTTTTACCTATTGACCCTGGAAGTATTTCTACTGAAAGTCAGATAGTTAAGAAATTGGTTTCTGTGTTCTGGAGTCCTGGCCGTGCTGGAGAGCCGCTCGCGGGGGGCAACCGGTGGCCTCGGTAGGGCGTGAAGGGCGGAGCGAAACGCCCCCCTTCCCATGAGGTTTTAGTCGCCCCCACACTCCCGGCTCATACCTGCTGTCCACAAGGCTCCCATGTGGCCGCCATCTTTCTTTCCAGAGAGGAGAGGGCGAATGGGGCAACACCCTTTCCCCTCCGGCAGACTTGATGGCCTGGATCAATGCATAGTCCGTTCACTTTTCTGCTCCAAGCTGCTGGGTTCTGCATTAAGTCCTTGTGCTTCTGGGGCCGTGGCCGTGCTGGAGAGCCGCTCGCGGGGGGCGACTGGTGACCTCGGTAGGGCGTGAAGGACGGACCAGAACGCCCCCCTTCCCATGAGGTTTTAGTCGCCCCCACACCCCCGGCTCATACCTGCTGTCCACAAGGCTCCCATGTGGCCGCCATCTTTCTTTCCAGAGGGAGGAGGGCGGAAGGGAGCAACACCCTTTCCCCTCTGGGCAGAAATGATTGCCTGGATTAATGCATAGTCCTTTCACTTTTCTGCTCCAAGCTGCTGGGTTCTGCATTAGGTCATTGTGCTTCTGGGGCTGTGGCCGTGCTGGAGAGCCGCTCGTGGGGGCAACTGGTGGCCTCGGTAGGGCGTGAAGGGCGGACCGAAACGCCCCCCTTCCCATGAGGTTTTAGTCGCCCCCACACTCCCGGCTCATACCTGCTGTCCACAAGGCTCCCATGTGGCCGCCATCTTTCTTTCCAGAGAGGAGAGGGCGAATGGGGCAACACCCTTTCCCCTCCGGCAGACTTGATGGCCTGGATCAATGCATAGTCCTTTCACTTTTCTGCTCCAAGCTGCTGGGTTCTGCATTAAGTCCTTGTGCTTCTGGGGCCGTGGCCGTGCTGGAGAGCCGCTCGCGGGGGGCGACTGGTGACCTCGGTAGGGCGTGAAGGACGGACTGGAACGCCCCCCTTCCCATGAAGTTTTAGTCGCCCCCACACCCCCGGCTCATACCTGCTGTCCACAAGGCTCCCATGTGGCCGCCATCTTTCTTTCCAGAGGGAGGAGGGCGGAAGGGAGCAACACCCTTTCCCCTCTGGGCAGAAATGATTGCCTGGATTAACGCATAGTCCTTTCACTTTTCTGCTCCAAGCTGCTGGGTTCTGCATTAAGCCCTTGTGCTTCTGGGGCTGTGGCCGTGCTGGAGAGCCGCTCGTGGGGGGCAACTGGTGACCTCGGTAGGGCGTGAAGGACGGACCGGAACGCCCCCCTTCGCATGAGGTTTTAGTCGCCCCCACACCCCCGGCTCATACCTGCTGTCCACAAGGCTCCCATGCGGCCGCCATCCTTCTTTCCAGAGAAGAGAGGGCGAATGGGGCAACACCCTTTCCCCTCTGGGCAGAAATGATGGCCTGGGTTAACTCATCGTCCGTTCACTTTTCTGCTCCAAGCTGCTGGGTTCTGCATTAAGTCCTTGTGTTTCTGGGGCTGTGGCCGTGCTCCAAACTTAACTCTGATTTTCAGGGAGAAAGATTGGGTGGTTTACTTCTCACTGATCACTTTGTATATAGAGAGATGTCGCGCGGCCGCATAAGCGGCCGCGCAGTTTTGAGAAAAAGTCCTCGTTCCCGCATACTCGAGCTGTGTTTGTAGAGGCTTCTGGTCACCAGGGTTCCATCTGGGGGAGGCGGGATGCGGCGCCTACTCCATCTGGAACTTGCCGGTGCTCTCGGCTCTTTTTGGAACCTGTTTTTTCTTTTTTCTTTTCCTCCGGGATCCCGCACCCTCCATGTGTTCCTTCTCTTATTCTGAACGCTTCCGTGAAATTTTTTTAAAAGGCCAAAAAAAGCAACAGTGTGATGATGGTCTGAACGTGGCCGGCCAGCTGGGGAGGGCGAGGGAGGGAGGGAGGTCAGTGGCTTTGTGAACCGGCGTGTCCACTCACTTCCTGTTCCCGCAGGAATTCGGGAGACCACTGGAGAGGGTTGGCTTCCATCCAGCAGTACAAGATCCTTAGACAGCTCCCCTGGCCCATGGGAGAAGAGGGGCTACACAGGGGCCGATGGCCACATTGCTTACCACACAAAGGGGACAGCACCCTGGCCATCCAGATACAGTGGGATCCGGGGGAGAAACCTGGGGGTGTCCTTCCATGAAATGCCACCATCAGACGCAGGAACCAGAAAAGTCTGCTTAGGAGCAGTATTGGGAGAGAGTGAAGGTGTGTGTGTGTGTGTGTGTGTGTGTGTGTGTGTGTGTGTGTAAGGGATGGGGGTGAAAGCCAACTGTTGATCATATGCTATCCTGTGGATAAGATGCCATCCTGTGGATAGAGTGTCATCCTGTGCATGAAAAAGCTTTGCGCATGCATCAACATAAATGATGCCTCCAGGGCCCGCAGCAGACAGAACCACCCAGTCTGGGAGGGGCACGCGGGATGCAGACAGGGGCAGGAGAAGCGTGGCTGCTCCCTGCCTGTCCTCCCAGCATATTCCTGCGCACCTGCATTCCTCTAGCCGGGCCGGGCTCAGGAAGGAAGAGAAGGAAAGCGGGGTCGTGCACAGGTGAATGCACGGCAGCCAGGCCCCGCAAGTTGCAGAAACATATGCTGAGACATAAGAATGCGCGTGGACACACACACGCATGCACGCACGCACACATGCGCACACACATGCGCACACACTCGCACAGTGCACGCACATACATGCATGCGCACACACGCACACTTGCACACGTGTGTGCACATGTGTGCACGCGCACGTGCGCACACATGCACACACGTGCACACACATGTGCATGCACACATGCACACACGCTCACACACATGCACGCACACACATGCCTGCACGTGCACACGTGTGCACACACATGCACACGCACGCACACGTGCACACACGCACGCACACACATGTGCACTTGCACACACATGCACACACATGCACACACGCATGCATGCACGTGCACACGTGTGCACACACACGCGCGCACATGTGCACACACGCACGCACACGTGCACGCACGTACACACATGTGCACTTGCACACACATGCACACACATGTGCATGCACGCACGATGCACACACATGCATGCACATGCACGTACAGTTGGGCATTCACAAGGGCTCAGCCGCGGGGCTCCCAGTCCCAGGGGTGCAGAGGGCCGGGGCTGACAGCAGGGAGCACGCTGGGGCAGTCATTGGAGTCCCCCTCTCCCCCCCCACCCAGGGCACTGGCATTTTAATTCTCTCTGGCTGAAATGCCGATTTTCTGCTAGGCTGGCCTGGCTGCTGCAGAAACGCTTGTTACCAACTGCCCCGAAGACCAGAGCAATTAGACAATGAAACTGTTTTTAAATTGAATTTGGAGCCCGGAGAGTTCTCTGGGGGCGGCTTCCCGGCCTCACCCCTGCCCTGGGTGGTGGATGGAGCACAGGGCCAAGGAGGAGGGCGCTGAGGGGGGTGGCAGTGCCGGGCGGTGCTGCTCTCCTGGACCCCTGAGAAGGACAGCTTAGAGTGAAGGATGTGGACCGGGCTCTCATCTTCAGGACTACCTACCTGCTAGGGGTGGCAGAACAAAGACCAATGGTGAGGGGATGAATTAGCCAGAAGGCTCCAGAATGAAAGAGGAGAATAGAAAAGCAGCTGCACGGAGAATCAGCCAAGATAGCCCCCGAAGGCTCATCTCTGCTAAACTTGAAGAAGGGAAGCCAGACCAAATAGAGCAACTGTCAGTGCAAAGGTCCTGAGGCAGGCCCGCCAGCTGGAGCCAATCAGTTTGGGCTAACTAGGGAAGAGCAAAATCAGATGCCAAGATTCCAGAGATTCCCGAGTGTATGCTATGCTGATCTCTGAGGCTCACAGTCATCCAGTAAACAGGAGCTTGTCCGCATCGCCCTGAGAGGGGAAGGCGCCCCAAGATGACCCAGCCTGCAGAGGAGCCCCTGGTTTGGGGAGCCCACCCGGCTTCCTGGCAGAGGGGGAGGGTGGCCCCACAGGGATGGGAAGACAGTGGTGCTGAGTCAAAAAATTCCCTTTTTTTTTTCAGTTTTTTTTATTTGTTTGGAGCGATAGCACAGCGGTAGGGTGTTTGCCTTGCATGCAGCCAGCCTGGCAGAGCCGGGTTCGATTCCTCCGCCCCTCTCGGAGAGCCTGGCAAGCTACTGAGTGTTCAATATGCCAAACACAGTAACAAGAAGTCTCACAATGGAGACGTTACTGGGCCCGCTCGAGCAAATCGATGAACAACGGGAGGACAGACAGACAGACAGTTTTTGAGACACATCCAGTGATGCTCAGGGCTGACTCCTGGCTCTGTGCTCAGGGATCACACCTGGCAGTGCTCAGGGAATCACATGGGATGCTGAGGATCGAACCCAGGTTGGCAGCATGTAAGTACTTTACCCGACCTGCTATACAATGTCTCTAGCCCTGGAATGAGAACATTTCTTCATGGAACTGTGGAATGCCCCTCCAGCAAGGCGGTCATCCCTGTCCTGGGGTATCCCAGCAGTGTCCGGGCAAGCCGCGAAGAAGGTTTTGTAGAGAGAACTCTGGCTGTGGGTGCTATAAGGGCCCGAGGTGCTGGCCCAAGGGGCTCATGAAGACTTGGTGGGCACCGGCCTGGCCAGGCACCTCCCTCTCTACAGCGATCTCCAGCGATGCCCGGAGGGCACCATGGGACTTTGAAGCATGTGACGGCATTCACAAGGGCAAACGCTGAGAACAAAGCTACGCTGAGGGCCAGCACCAAGCCTGGGGGGTTTATTGAATTATTTTTGTAATTAAAACATAGAAACAGCATGCTTTTAATGCCTGAGGGCTCCCATCTGTGTGCTTCTTCCCATTTTGATTTGAAGATTTCAAAAATGTACATGATAAATAGAAACAAAAAAAAGCCTAATCCACCAAGAGGGTCAGCAAGGAAGGACAGCCCTGGACACACTGGCTACCCCCAGGCGCCCCCCCAACCCCCCAGGCTCCCAGGGGGGCACGTTCACCAGCAGCTTTCCCTGAGAGATTCTGCCCTTGTGTGGGTCCTCACGACAGAATGTGTTTCTGCCCCCTACCGAGACCCTAGACACACAGGATAAGTTGCGGATACAGAACGCATCCTTGCAGGGCTTAAAGTGACCGGCAGGAGCGATGGAACAGCCAAGGAGGCGTTTGTCACTCACCTGGATGACCCAGATTCCATCCCCGGTTCCCGGTCCTCCAACTCCATCCTCAGGAGTGATCCCTGAGCACAGAGCCAAGAGTAATCTCTGAGCATTGCTGGGTGAGTCTCCCAAAAAAAAATTAAAAATGACAATGATTTTTTTTTCTCCTCTTGGTAACTTACCTCCCACATGCCTGGAATTGTGACTGGAACTGGAATTGGTGTGTGCTGGGGATCGAACCCAGTACCTGGGGATCGAACCCAGGACTTCAGGCTCTGCTAAGTGCCGACTTCACCCCTGCCTCAAGCCCCAGCCAGGGACCCGTTTCTTAGGGATCCCTCCAATGTCTCTATGCCAGTACAAACACAGACAAGAGGCGTTTTATTTCCCCACCGACTGATCACACAGTTCCTTCCCCCTTCACATCTCCCAGTGTGTGAATTTCTTTCTTTATTTTTTCTTTTCTTTTGTTTGGCTCTTTGGGTCACACCCGGCGAAGCTCAGGGGTTCCTCCTGGCTCTGCACCCAGGAATTACTCCTGGCGGTACTGGGGGGGACCTATGAGATGCCGGGGATCCAACCTGGGCCGGCTGTGTGCAGAGCAAACGCCCTCCCCACTGTGCTATCGCTCCGGTCCCGTGGGTGGATTTCTCTCAGCCTCAGATCAGACCACCATGAGCCAGAAGCAGCCTCTGCCGCTGGTCCCCTGCTGGCCGGCTTTCGGCATGTTCCCCATCGCGAACTTGGCTGCCGTGGTCCCCTCGGGGAAACTCATCATCCCGAGATCCCAGCTGTGTCCGCAGGACCTTCGCCCGGCTGTGGGGTTGCTGGTCAGTACATGGACAGATACCAACAGCTTCCCCTGGAGGGCGGCTACTTGGCAAGCCCCCTCCCTAACAGCGCAGAAGGGTCCCGCTTTGCTAGACCGAACATGATGGCCACTCAATAGCTCTATTTCAAACCACAACACCCTAAAGGAAAGAGAGAGCAAAAGGGAATGCCCTGCCACAGAGGTGGGGTGGGGTGGGGGGCATGGGATGGGGGAGTTGGGAGGGCTACTGGGTTCATTGGTGGTGGAAAATGGGCACTGGTGGAGGGATGGGTCCTTGATCATTGTATAACTGAAACCCAAATACGAAAGTTTGTGAGTCTACAACTGTACCTCGTGGTGTTTCACTAATAAAACATTAAAAAAATAAATCTAAATCCATAAAAAAAAATAAAGTAAGGTCCCACTTTGCACCGTGACTCTTGGCCCCAGATCTCCATCCTTAAGGGGGTTCTCTGCCATGTGGGAAGGGCTGTGTTGGCAACCTCCCGTTCGCTCCTCCGTGTGAAGTTGGGGCTTTGCCGTACGTCTAGGGCTGTGGTGTTCGCTTTTTCCTATAATCATCTGTTTGTGCTCCCTGCCTGGTTATTTTTTTTTAGTTCTCTTTTCTAGACTTCTAGGAGTTCTTTATACATGGGTTGAAGTAGACCTATGGCCCGTGTGCTGAAGCAGCCCGCTGACTTCTTTTTGGTAGATGAAATTCTATTGTCTGTGACTGTTTGTTCGCTCTGGCAAGATTGAGTAATTATAGCCCAGACCTCCTGACCTGAAAACCCAGAAGACCGAGCACGTGACCTCTTTTAAGGTTTGTGGACCCTTAGAGATGACTTCACTGATGGAAATCACAGATTTTTCTCCCCAATTTTTCATTTCTTTTTTTCTTTCCTTTTTTTTCTTTTTCTGACCATAGAGGCGATGCTGTGCTGGGACCCAATTGACCAAAGATGAGCACCCTCCCCTCAGTTCCCTGTCTGTCTGTCCGTCTCTGCCTCTTTGTCTCTCTGTCTCTGTCTCTCTGTCTCTGTCTCTCTCCTCACCCATCTTTTTTTTTTTCACTTTTTTTTTATTAGTGAAACACCATGAGGTACAGTTACAGACTTAAGAACTTTTGTGATTACGTATCAGTCATACAAAGATCGAGTACCCATCCCTCCACCAGTGCCCATTCTCCACCACCAATGAACCCAGTATCCCTCCCACCCCCCACCCCCCCCCACCGCCCCTACCTCACCCCACCTCTGTGGCAGGGCATTCTCTTTGGCTCACTTTTTCCTTTAGGGTCCTCACCCATCTTTTAAGAGGGCCTCAGGCTGGGCTTTGGCAGGCTCTGGCTCTCTGAAAAGCCATCTCTGACCCACTGGGGCCTGCAGCCGGCCGGTATTTCATTCCAGAGCAGAGAGACAGTAGAGGGAGACGTCAGGTTTAAAGACCGACCAGCTGCAAGGTACTGATCTGAACCGCACCGACTGCGGAGATAGGAAGGGGTTGTGGGGTGAAGGAGCTAGAGCAGGTGCGGGCACCGCCCCCCGCCGTTTCCCAGGTGAGGAGAGGGAGAACTCGGAGAAGAGTAGCCGGCAGCCCGCCACCCCCAGGCCCCCCAACGCAACCGCGCCCCCCAACGCAATCGCGCACCCAGTGCACCCCGTGCACCCCAACGCAATCGCGCACCCCCTGCACCCTTGCACCCCAAAGCAATCGCGTACCCCTGCACCCCTGACCCCCGCGAACCCCTCCAAGCGCAATCGCACTCCCCTGCAATCTGTGCACCCCTCACGCAACCGAGCAATCCCTGCACCCGGTGCCCCGCACAACTCCGCACCCGGTGCATTCCCCGCACAGCCCCCTCACGCCCCTCTGCACCCCGCGCCCCCTGCAACCCCCTCACACCCCCCCGCCCCTGCACCCCGCACGCCCCGCCCCGCCCCGCCCAGCTCCGCCCGCCCGCCCCTCCCCGGGGATGACCTTGGCCGCGGCCCACACTGGAGGCCCAGGGAAGGGCGGGGCTGCTCAAGGTCATAGGTCGGAAGCGGCCAGGCCCGGGCCGCGCCGGACTCCCCTTCCCGTGCTCGGCCCCACGGGTCCGAGGTCTCCCCGACACTCTGCGCGGGGCCCCGGGCGGGGGGGGTGCGCGCGGGGCCACGGGGCTGGGTCCGGCCTCGCAGCTGCCCGCGATGCTCGCGCGCGTAATGCTCCGCTCGGCCGGCAGGGGGCGGTGCCGCACCGGGCAGCGCGGGCCCAGGGCCGGGGCGGGGGGCGCGGCAGACCCCCCAGACCCTCGCTCCGGGCCGTCCCACCTGCCGTGCCCGCCGCACCCGCCTCACCCGTGGGTCCGTTCCTTCCCCTCGCCCAGCCAGGGCCCGGTTCCCGGCAGGTGGGTGTGGGGGCGCTGGACCCCCGGCCCCAGGACCACCCCGCACTCTGCAGGGGCTCGGCTCGCCTTGGAGCAGTGTCAGGCCGTGCGGTGCAGCCCCAGAGGCCGGGCAGCGCCCACAGGTGGCATCGCCTGTGCCCACGCTCCTTCTTGTCCCGGCCACTTGCCTTCCCCGCCAGCCAAGCGGCCAGCTGACCCTTCCTGCTGGCCTTTTCTGCACAAAACTCTCCCCTGCACCGTGGGCACGCCCCCCGCCATAGGAAAGCCCGGGGGTCCTTATACCCCCTACATGACTCTCCAGACTCGCCGCACTCCAACCTCCCTCCAGGAGTTACTGACCCTCCCTGGCTTGGATGGTGACCAAGGCTCAGAGAGGTTGAACTCCTGCCCAAAGGCACACAGCATGGTGGGGTGGGGGTGGGGGGGCAGGTCGGAGAAGGGCAGAGTGGCAGGGTGGGCAGCTGATGCTGCTTCTGGACCAGCTGGCGGTGGTGAGGGGGGTGGGGGGAGAGTCTCTGATAACATCCCGACGAGCCTTGCATGAGCAGACGGGGAAACTGAGGTCCCGGTGTCCCTGCCTTGTAGAGGCCCAGAGGCTGTGGGCTGAGCTGAACTCCAGGACAAGTGCTCTTCTCTGCAACCGAGTCCAGAGAGACTCCGAGTCTATCCCCGCGGCAGCCCGGGATGGGGGTGCCAGGACCATTGCAAGGTCAAGTCACCTTTGTGTGAATTTTGTCTTTTAAAAGAAAATTGATTTTTTGGGGGGGGGGGGGCGGAACCACACCCAACAGTTCTCAGGGGTTCCTCCTGGCTCTGCACTCAGGAATCACTCCTGGCAGAGCTCGGGGGACCATCTAGGAAGCCGGAGTTCGAACCCGGGTCCGCTGTGTGAAAGGCCAGCACCCTACCTGCTGTGCTATCGCTCCAAGCCTGGCCATTGATATTATTTTATTTGAAGATTTTATTGTTGAATCACTATGAGATCGATCTTTACGCAGCTGTTCATAATTAGGTTTCAGTCCTACAGTGGGCAATTGGTATTTTAATGGTGTGTCTCTGTGTGTGTGTGTGTGTGTGTGTGTGTGTGTGTGTGTGTGTCATTGTGTGTAATTTGTGTTTTGGGCTGTACTCAGGGCTTATTCCTGGCTTTGTGCTCAGGGATGACTCCTGGCAAAGCTTGAGCCGGGTCACCTAGGTACGAGGCGAGCACCCTCCCCTCTGTGCTGTCCCTCCAGCCCCTGAACTGTGTGTTTCTACTGTGGCAACTAATGTTGGTTTATTTATTTATTTATTTATTTATTTATTTTTATTTTTGGATCCCACCCGGCGATGCTCAGGGGTTACTCCTGGCTCTGCACTTGGGAATTACCCCTGGCGGTGCTCAGGGGACCATATGGGATGCTGGGAATCGAACCCGGGTCAGCTGCATGCGGAAAAAAAGCCCTACCCGCTGTGCTATCGCTCCAGCCCCTGATGTCGGTTTATAAGACTATATGTTTTGGGGTCAAATTTCACATTTCTTCAAAATATATCTCACTGTACTGCGCTTAGCACCCGTTTCTCAATCTTGGGGTGGGTGGGTGGGTGGGCAGCCCTGAGTAGTGGTCTGGGGGTCTGGGAGGGTGTGGTCACGTTCAATGACACTAGTTGGCCAGCAGGGGCTGAAGGGTCAAAGCCTCATGGTGCCGGAGGCCACCAGGCCACCTCAGCAAAGCTTGGTGGGGAAAATGGGGTGCCAGGAAGGAATTTGAGACCCTGGGGGGATGCCAGGCCTGCACCCCTCACCCCTGCACTTTCTCCCTGGACCTGCCCAATTTTTTTTGTGCTCTTTGGGTCACACCCGGTGATGCACAGGGGCTACTCCTGACTCTGCACTCAGGAATTACTCCTGCTGGTGCTCGGGGGACCCTATGGGATGCTGGGAATTGAACCCGGGTTGGCCACGTGCTAAGCAAACGCCTACCCGCTGTGCTATCGCTCCAGTCCCTGGACCTGCCCATTTTTAAGTGCTGGGAACTAGTGGGAAATCCCCGCAGGGAGAACCAGCCCTTCCTCTGGGTGGGATTCAACCCTTCCGTGGCTGCCCACTCAGAGTTATCACCGGGGCTCCCACACTTGCTCTCTGAGCCTCAGTTTCCTGGTCCGTGCAATGGAGACCCCATAGTCTTCAGGGAGGAGAAAGGAGGTGTGAGGGGCTTGACCAGAAGTCTGTGAATGGGAGGGGGGCACTCCATCACCCCACTTCTTCCTACCCCAGGCTCTGGCAGACACCCCAACCTGTCTGGGGCCTCCTTGCTGGTGGCCCCAGCACCCCCTGAACCCCTTCTGGTCCACTCCCTGTGGATCTCTTCAGTTGTCCCCCAGGCTCTCCCTCTGCTGCCCTTGGTGCGGGGGTGGGGGGTGGGGGGGTCCTGCCCAGCGGTGGGACCCACGTCCCTGCAGCCTTTCACCGCGTCCTCCCCAGAGCGACCCGATCCCTGCCTGGGCCCTCTGCAGTAGTCGGACAGACACCAGCACGTAGGGGCAGGTGGCTTGGCTGGGGGTGGACACTGGTGTGCAGCCCCTGGCCCTTCCTGGGGGAGCCAATTAGTGGCAAGGCCATCTGGAGCCTTCGCTTACAGAGGGGGAGCCACGCTGCTGGGGGACAGGGGCGGGGTGGGGGTGGCTGCCGGGCCCTCCCGGCTGAGGATCCTGGGAGGTCGCGAGGGGCGGCCACCTGCCGGCCTGACGTCATCTGTTCTGGCCGACGGTCTCTGCGGTTCAGCCCTTCTTCCGCGGGGAGGGCAGGGGACTTGCCCAGGGCCGCACTCTGAGATGGGGAGCTGGTTGACAAGGAGGGCAGAGCTGATGGGGGGTCGAGGTGCAGGGTACAGGGCCCCGGACCTCTGGGAGTGGACTTGGGGGTCGCGCTGAGCCCTGCTGGGCTTCTTCCCCATCTCGGCCCCAGGGTGCCCCTCTGCGCGCGCCCGGCTCCTTGCACACGGCCGCCAGGGGGCGGTGTCCCCACCCTTCACAGATGCCCTGTGAGCAGGACAGCGTTAAAGCCAGGCGGGGGGTGGGGGGTGGGGGTGGGGGGGGGTGGGTGGGGTGGGGGTGGGGGGGGTGGAAAGGGGGGAGGGGGCTTCTCAAGGACCAGCATCCCAGTGGCCAAGCGAAGCGCCCTGCCCCTGGCCCAGCCCCCCAGAACCAACCCCCCCCCCCACCCGTTGACCACCCGCACCGCCCGGCTGCACTGCCATCAGCCCCGCTCCTGCTGTCCGCTGAGGTTCCCCTGCCCTGCGCGGGGTCCCGGACACCCTCTACCCCGAGCGGGGGCCCAGACATCCCCCCGCCCCACAGGTTGCTCTGGGTTCTCGCTGGTCTGAGGATGCTCTGTCTCAGGATCCCAGGGTCAGGCCCACGGTTAGGTTAAGGATTTTTGTTGTTTAATTTGTATTTATTTATTGGCTCACCGAGAGAGACCCTTATAAAGCTGTTCATGATTAGGTTTCAGTCATACAGTGTTCCAACGCCCATTCCTCCACCAGGGTACATTTCCCAGCACCAGTGTCCTCAGTTTCCCTCCCATCACCCCCTCCCCACCCCAACCCGCCTCTATGGCAGGCACTGCTCTCTCTCTCTCCCTCTCTCCTTCTCCCTCTCTCTCCCTCTCTCTCCATCTTTCTCTCTCCCCTTCTCTCTTTCTCCCTCCCTCCTCTCTCTCTCCCTCTCTCTCTTCTTCACCCTCTCTCTCCCCCTCTCCCTCTCTCTCTCTCTCCCCCCACCCCGTCCTTTCCCTCTCTCCCTCCCCTCTCTCTCTTTTCTTTTGGGCATCATGGTTTGCAATACAAATCACTGTCACGGTCCTCCCATTGATTATCGATTTGCTCGAGCGGGCCCAGTAACGTCTCCATTGGAGACTTTGTTGTTACTGTGTTTGGCATATCGAATACGTCACGGGGAGCTTGCCGGGCTCTCCGAGAGGAGCGGAGGAATCGAACTCGGGTCGGCCATGTTGGCTGCTTGCAAGGCAGACGCCCTACTGCTGTGCTATCGCTCTAGCCCTGCAAGGTTATCATGTATACCACTTTACTTACTATTAATTACAACACTCAGTTCTTGTACACCCACCCAATGGAATACTACTCAGCTGTTAGGAAAAACGAGGTCATACAATTTGCTCACACATTGGGACATGGAGAGCGTCACGCTGAGCGAAATGAGTCAGAAGATGAGGCACCGATCTAGAATGACTGCACTCATTTGTGGGACATACAAATACCTAGTAGCAGACTAATACCCAAGGCCAGGGAAAACAAAGGCCAGGAGGACTGTGAATGGCAGGCAGGGTTTGGATGAAGAGAGAGGGACCGATGGATTGAAAACGGTGCCGAGATCCGCTGTTCAGAGTCCCCCTCCCCTGCTCTCCGCGCAGACTTGCTCTCATTCATTTATTTAGTATTTATTTAGTCCCCACCCACAGCGAAGGCCTGCGGCCCGTGTTCGACTTGACTCTTAAAATTCCTGCCGCAATGAACATCTCCTTCCTTCCCCGCTTGCCTCTTGCTGAAGAGAGGTCATCAGTGCGTGCAGGAGTGAGGGAGGGTCTTTGGCCAGTTTGGGGAGCCTTGGAGGGGTCTTTGCAGCTCTTCCCGGCCATCTCCTTCCCTTTCTTCCTCCCCACCCCACCTCAGTCTCCAGACCACACTCAGAGCCGGTGCCTGGGCCTGAGTCTCCAGCCCGTGGCCCACAGCCTGGCTTGAGCTGCCCTGCCCCTGGTTCCAGATGTAGGAACAGCTTCTCTGCCTCTTATACTTCCCCAGAGCAGCCAGAGGGTAAGATCCAGGGCACTTCCTGTTCTCCTTCTGCGCCCACCTTATAGGTCCCCTTTGTCTAAGAAAAGCCCTTACACTGTGTCTCCAGATGCCTTTTTCGCATCCCTCCCTCTGCTCCTGGCACCTCCAACTGGTCACTCCAGAAGAAGCCAAATACAGGCTGGCCCCAGGGCCTTGGCATATGCTGCGCCTTGTTTACTGCTGTTGCAGGGGCCTCGCCTGGCTCTTTCACTTCCTGTGGGGCTCTGCCCGTGTGTTCCCTTGACTTCTCTCTCTTGCTCCCTAGTCGTTCTACCCAAGTGCTAGAATAGGGTCCTGTCCACTGGGTCCCTGTGGTGCAGGCTGATGGTTCGGTGTCTCATTTCACGGATGCTGGGGACCACTGGCCATGCCGGGGATCCGACTCTGGCCCTCGGGCTCTGCAGCGGCCCTTTGTCTGCTCCGGCAGCCCCATGAGCGTCCCTCCTGAGCCCTTGCCTGCCCGCAGGCAGGTTATGTTCTGCCTTCATCATCCTCAAGCCAGGGTGCTCAAGAGGTGATTTTTGTGGTTGTGTCCCCCGCCCGGGGCAGCGTCCAGCACAGCTGGGGCTCAGCACATGCTAGTTTGATGGATGAGCAAACACACACGGTTGGGACTGGGGGACGCCACCTGCCCTTTGCCTGCCCCTGACTGTGGCCCACCCCTGTCCCCCACCCACCCACGAGGTGTGTCGGAGGCACTCGGCTGCGTCTGTACGTGACGCCTGGGGCCAAGCCCGGCAGCTCAGCTGGGCGCCCGGTGTCCCCAGGATGGGCTGCCCTGGGTGACAGCCGCAGCGCGCTGTCCCCGAGAGCTCGGCGCAGGCCTGTCACAATATTTGTTTAACAGCACGGCTCTCGGCTGCAAACACCGCACTGCCAAGAGAGCAAGAGAGATGCCGCTGGCTTCCAGCGCCGTGCTGGGTCCCGCGGCTAGGCAGCGCCTGGCCTGACCCGGGCCGGTGGGTAGACGGGGTGGGGGGGAGGGGTGAGTGGGGGGGAATACCAGCCTGGGTCTCCTCCCAGCCCAGGTACGCCCCCCATCCCGGTCTGCGTGGGGATCTCTTTGCTTAGGTCCTCTGCTCTGACCTCCCTGGCCGGCTGGGGTGGTCTCGGGGGTCTGCGGTAGCCCTGGGCTTCAGAGCAGGCCCAGCCCTCCCCACCCACCCCCGTGGGGGCCCCCAGCAGCCCCAGACGTGCCGGATCTCAGAACGAGAAGAACTGGGGGGCTTCCGCTGGGATGATTCCTGCCTGTCTGTTCATCTGCCCAGGTGTCACTCTTGCCTGTCTGTCCGTCTGCCGGTGTGTCTCTTTGGGGTGCCGTGACTTGAGGTTGCTTCGGGTGTGCAGACTGCCTGTTTCGGTCCCCCCAGCAGCCCATTTCACAGAGGGGGCCCCACAAGTTTCCCCAGCACCCCCCTTCCGGCCCTCTCCCAGCCTGGCCCCCACCTGGCTCTGCTCAGCTGCCTCCCCCCTCCAGCCCGCCTGCTCCCCCTCCCCGCCTCACACTCCCGCAGCTCAGTGAGTCTGAAACACACAATTTAGCACTTAATTATACACTCTGCTCACTAATTATTTGGTGCCTTATCTCCTCGGCGCGCGGAGCTCCTGGCGCAGAGCGGGGCGTGGGGCCAGCTCAGCCCTCACGCGGGGTCCTGTGTGTGTGTGTGGGGGGGGGAGCCAGGGCCTGGCGCAGAGGCAACCCCCACCCCCAGGAAGCTGCTGCTTCTCCTGCTGGGGAGGCAGGGGGTCAGGCAGCCTCGCAGACCCTCTGGGGGCCGAATCTGCGTATGTGTGTGAGTATATGTGCGTGTGTACGTGACTGCATGTGTGTGAATACAGGTGCATATGTAAATGTACATGTATGTACAATGTGTGTATAAATGTTACGTATAAATGTATGTGTGAGTATCAGCGTGTGAGTGTGCATTCATGTGAGTACAAGAGAATATAGGTACAGACGTATGTGAATGTATGTGTGAGTGCATGTCAACATAAGAGAATACATGTGTGCATAAGTGTGATCATATGTATGGGTCTATGTAGAAATGTATGTGTACACATGTTTGAGCATATGCCTGTGTATAAGGGAATATAAGTGAGTGTACGTTGTGAGCATATGTCTGTGTGTATGTGTGAATATGTAGGATTGTGTGTGTACATATGTGTGTAGGAGAATACATGGAGCATATGGGAAAGTGTGAGTCTGCGTGAACATGCAGGAATGTTTGCATGGAGCTATGTGTGATGCCATGTGTGTATATGTGTGAAGAGGGAGTGATGGAGAGGGTGTTTGCTCCTGTGACTCCAGGGCTGACGTGCTGAGCCTCTGGGACTGAGACGACGCTGCCCCCCAAGCTCCAGTGGTGCCGACAGGGTCCCCTCTTTTTGTGGGGGGTTAGGGTCAGTCTGTGCAATTTGGTCCTTCGACTGCTTGGACAGGGCCCACCATGTTCTGGAGGCAGGTCTATGCCGTGAGTATCGCAGAAGCCCCAACACAGCCCTGGACTATCTCGTCCAAGAAGCCCCGTTAGGCCGGTGAGCCTCAGCCCTGCCCTGTCACATGACGGCCGGGGCCCCTGCATCCCACCTCTGTGAGAGCACTGTGCCTAGTACAAGTCTGCTCAGACCCCCCTTCCCGCCTGGGGCCTGAGGATCTTAGCCCTAAGCCAGGGGGCTGCTTGTAGGCGACTCATGTGACGTGCTCCTGCCTTCCTGCTTTGAAGGGCCACCTGGCTCCGAGCATCCTGTTGGGCCAGGCCCAGTCCGGCCGCTGCCGCCTGCCCCTTCCATGAGGCTTGAATATTCGCCCCCACCAGCACAGGTTGGATCCGACCCTCCGTGGGATGCCGCTGGGGAAGCCGGCTACAGTGGGACCGCGAGGGGCCTGGCCACTCCACCCTCCACCCTGCCGTCAGCGCGTCAGAGGGCGCCGCCTGGGTCTTCTCGCTCCAGACCCGCGACCTGCGGGGTCATGAGAAAGTGACTCCATAGAGCGACGTCGTCTTCCAAGATGACAGGGTGGGTGCCCTGTCCAGAGGGTGCGGCCCAGGGAAGAGGAAGAGGAGCAGGGCACTCCGGAAACACGGGCAGAAAGATGGCGGGAAACTGGGGACTCTGAACGGACACATGAGTCCATGCCAATGTCATAGATTTTGGTTTGGGGCCACACCTGCAGGTGCTCAGGGGCTGCTTCCGGCTTGGTGCTGGGGGTTGGTTCCTGGCAGGGCTTGGGGGGCCAGGCAGTGCTGGGGATTGAGCAGAGCTCGCGCAGCCCACTGGACTGACCCCAGCCCTCACTGGTAAGACACCTGGTGGGTAACAGGCACTCCCCCCCCCCCAGCTGGGTGAGGGTATTCGGGAGCTCTGCTGTCTGTACCACTCCTTGGCAAATCTAAAACGGTTCCAAAGGAAGAACGAAACTGCTCCAGATGCCCAAAAAAGCCTTCACTGGTGTCTCGTCACCATGGTCATGTGCTTGTCTGTCCATCTGTCCCAGGGCTGGTTCTGGAAATATGTCCTCTCCCTCCCGCGCCCCCACTTCCGCCCCCCCCCCATGGCTGGAAATGGAGTGTGGGGGTCCATGCCATCCTGCTGAACCCCGTCCTATGTCCACTGGAGGCCCCTGGGGCTGCTCCTCTGGCGTCCTCTCCCCCACACCGGGCACATCACTGACGCCGCTGACCTTACCCCAACCCTGGTCCTCAATCTCACCACTGCCCTGGGGTCCCCGAGCTTACAGCGCTCTCCAGCCTGGATTCCCTGGGACTTGAGTCACATTTTTTGGTTTGTTTTTAGGCCACACCTGGCGATGTTCAGGGGTTACTCCTGGCTCTGTGCTCAGGAATCACTCCTGGCAGTGCTCAAGAGACCATAGAGGAGGCCAGGAATCAAACCTGGGTCGGCCACATCAAGGCAAAGAGCCCTACCCACTCTGCTACCACTCCGGCCCCTCAAGCCACATTTTATTTATTTTTTGAGGGATATACCCAGCAGTGCTCAGAGGTTCCTCCTGGCTCTGCACTCAGGAATTACTCCTGGCGGTGCTTGGGGGTCCATATGGGATGCCGGGGATCGAACCCGGGTCGGCCATGTGCAAGGCAAACGCCCTCCCCGCTGTGCTATTATTGCTCCAGCCCCTAGTCACATTTGAAATAAAGTCCTGCCCATCGCCGGACTGTCTGGCGGGGCCTTCCTACCCGCCTGGCCTCTGCTCAGAGCTTGTCTCCGAGGTGCCAGAGCTGGACCCGGCTACTGCAGGGGTGGGATGCGTTTGTTCCCATGACACCTTCCAGTCTCGGGCAGCACAGGCCCGAGAAGTGACCCATCCCCAGTACTGCGTACTCTCCAGAGCCCCCTAGATGCAAGTGAAATGAGAACCAAAGAGCATGAGCTCAGGGGCACTTGCCTTGCATGTATGCGAGGCCCTGGGTTTGATCCCCAGCACCACACACACACACACACACACACACACACACACACACCCTCCCACAGAAACAAAAATCAAGCCACCCGCATGCTGAGCGAGAGCCCACACCCCATCAGTCTTGCTTTAAAGCTCAGAAATGAACAGATTGGGACTGGAGCGATAGCACAGCGGGGAGGGCGTTTGCCTTGCATATGGCCGACCCGGGTTCAATTCCCAGCATCCCATATGGGCCCCCCCGAGCACTGCCAGGAGTAATTCCTTAGTGCAGAGCCAGAAGTAACCCCTCTGCATTGCTGGGTGTGACCCAAAAAGAAAAAAAAAACGGAACAGATAGCAGGGGAGGGGTTGCCTGCAATCTCGTTGGCCAGGGCTCTCCTCTGTGCGAGAGCCAGGGACCAGGTGAGGTGGTCCCAAGTTTGAAGGGGATATCTGGGGCCTGGGGTGGGCTGGGGATAATTAAGGACAAGAAACAAGTCATCCTAGGCACCCCTGTTTCCTATACGGTTTGCTCGGGATGGCGGGATGTCGGTGGAGGATGAAACAGGGACATTCCCAAATCAAAGATCACCTGCTGGGCTAGAGCGATAGCACAGCGTGTAGGGCGTTTGCCTTGCACGCGGCCAACCTGGGTTCGATTCCCAGCATCCCATATGGTTCCCTGAGCACCGCTGGGAGTAACTGCTGAATGCATTGCCAGGAGTGACCCCTGTGCATTGCCAGGTGTGACCCAAAAAGCAAAAAAAAAAAAAAAAAAGAAGATCACCTGCCCCCAGAGCAGAAGACAGGACGTGTGGCCCACCTGGCGACAGGAAGTGACCAGGCCACTTTCTGTGCTTCTTCACATCCATCCCCTACAGAAAAGGGCCCAGCCCAAGCCCACCAGTTCCCCTGGTCTTTGTTTCCTTCTCCCCTTTTCTCACCAGGCAACTTTAAAGCCCCTTTAGTCTCTCCTGGGCGCGGCTGTACCCCAGTCTCATCAGAGGTTCGTTGAGTCCCGTCTGGGAGCGCACCCCCATAAACTCCTATTTCCTTCACTTTATTCGCCTCTGTCCCTCTATCTGCATGGGACTGGGTTCCCAAATCTGCCATTTTCGGGGCTGGAGAGATAGCACAGCAGGTAGGGCGTTTGCCTTGCACGCGGCCGACCCGGGTTCGATTCCCAGCATCCCATGTGGTCCCCTGAGCACCGCCAGGAGTAACTCCTGGGTGCAGAGCCAGGAGGAACCCCTGAGCGTCGCCGGGTGTGACCCAAAAAAACCAAATCTGCTATTTTCCCTCTCTCCTGAGCCCCCCAATGTTGGGGTCCATCCCGGCCTCTCTGTGAAGGACAGGCAGGTTCTGACACTGGGGTTCCAGCCCTGCGCCCCCCGAGGGGGCCTCCTTTTGTGTCTCCATCCCCCAGGCAGCACAGGCCCGGCTCCCCGTGGCGGGCCTGTCGTGCACCTGTGCATGTGCGCGGGGTGATGACTGTCGCCTCTCTTTGTGTGAGTCTGCATGGGCGCAGGGGCGTGTGGAGCTGTGGAGATTGTTTTGCTACGGTTTGATGGGTGTGGGTGTGATGGGGGCGCGGCGGGGTGAGTGTGGGGGGAGGGGTCGCCTGCCAGGATCCCGGGGTGGGGGCCCACCTGGGGGTGTGCGGGTGTCCTCCGGGGCCCCGCGTGGGGCTGTGCTGTGGCCGCTCTGGGCGCTCTGAGAGGGTCTGGACACTCCGGGTCCCCCACGAGGGGGCCCTGCCCTGCTCCCCACTGCTCCCCCCGCCCCCAGTCCCATCACCTAGCAACCGAGTCAGCCAGGTGGCCTTGAAGACAAAGAGGATATCTCAGAGGAAGGAAGGGCCGGGCTTTGCAGGGGAGAGGGTCTGCCGATGCGGGGAGCAGGCTGGGGGAACAGAGAGCTTTCTGGTCTCAGCATCCCCACCCCCAAGTTGCTCCCACCAGTCACCCCTCCTCAAGGGACCCCATGTCTGCCTGAGTCCCCTCACTGCTGCTTTGCCCCCGGGTCTGGCGAGGGCTGGACCTCCCAACAGATCCAGGGTTTCCCCTGCACCCCCAATCTCCCAACTCTGGGCCGGCACTGATTGGGGTGGTAGCAAAGAACTTGTCCAGTGGGGTGGGAGTTCGGGGGGGGGGACAGGGAGCTCAGCCCCCCCATCTGAGGCCAGCACCAGCATGCTCTGGAGAGGTCTAGCCAGGAAGGGCCTGGGGGGCAGTCCTGCAGGAGGGAGAAGGGGGGAAACAGGGGTGTGGCAGGAAGTGGGGAGACCTTGCAAGGGGCCGGGCAGGGGGTCCCCAAGGTCCTGACAGGCAGCGGTCACTCACAGCCCCCGGACAGGGATAGGACTGGCTGGGGCTCTGCGTCCCTGTGGTTTCCGCCCGTCTCGCATCCCAGATCCCATCAAGGGCCCTTGGGTGACTCTGAGTTTCCCCCCAAGCAGAGAAGGAGGGAATCCAGGGAGTCGGGGCTTCCCCGGGCTCTGGGGGGCTGCGGCGTCCACAGGGCTGCTCTTCTCATCCCACGTGTTCTGGGGAGGTGGCTTTTCCCACCTGGGCGATGGGCCGCTGAGGGACATTTCGAAGCTGCTCCAGCCAGTGGACAGGTTCACATCTGGTGTCCCAGGGCCGCATCTGGAGCCAAGGATGGAATTCGGGCCTTGCTCGGCACGTGCCCCCCACTTGGCCTGTCTTTCCACCCTGCACCCTGGGGAGGCCCTCTGCGAATATTTATGGAAGGAAGGAGTGGACACGTTCATTGGCCAGCGGAACCTGTTTTCTCCAGTTGAAGAGCGAGTTCTAAGATTGACACAATCATAGCCTCTTGCCCATTAATGGGTTTTCAGCCCAAATACAAGTCTTTGAGTTTTCCTGATCATTGTCCTTATAAATACATATGGATAGATGGGTGTTGGGGGGGTCCACCCAGTAGAGCCCAGGGGCTCCTCCTGGCTGTGCTGGGGTGGGGTGGGGGTGCCCTCTGTGATGTTGGGGATAGAGTGGGCTGGGTTCCCTGTGAGGAAAGCCTGTTGAGTTCTCTGAGCTCGCTCCAACACAGGGACTTGCATTTTCACTTGGAACTTCTTAGCTTGTTTACATTTTGAAACAAAAGATAAATAAAAATAAATAATAAAATAAAGCTATCTAGGTGCTTGCAAAGGTATTACAAAGAGGTCTCGTGTGACAACAGGTATGGTACCCAGTTATGCATGGTAGCACTGTAGCACTGTCCTCCCATTGTTCATCGAGTTGCTCAAGCGGGCACCAGTAACGTCTCCATTGTGAGACTTGTTGTTACTGTTTTTGGCATATCGAATACGCCACGGGGAGCTTGCCAGTCTCTGCTGTGTGGGCGGGATACTCTCGGTAGCTTCCTGGGTTCTCTGAGAGGGACGGAGGAATTGAACCCGGGTTGGCCGTGTGCAGGGCAAAAAACCCTACTGGATGTGCTGTCGCTCTAGTCTATGGTATTATGTCACTGTCACTGCCACTGTCCTCCCATTGTTCATTGATTTGCTCAAGTGGGCCCAGGAGCGTCTCCATCGTGAGACTTATTGGTACTGTGTTTGGCATATCGAATATATCACGGGGAGCTTGCCAGGCTTTACCGTGCGGGCAAGATACTCTTGGTAGCTTGCCGGGCTCTCTGAGAGGGGTGGAGGAATCGAACCTGGCTCGGTCAGGCTGGCTGTGTGCAAGGCAAATGCCCTACCGCTGTGCTATCACTTCAGCCCGTGGTATTATGTAATGTGTATTATGTAATATGCATGGCATTATGTAATATACACTGTGTATAACACCAAACTGGACCTAGCTGGGGTACACGTGTGCAGGTGCGCATCCTTGACCTTCACTGCACTCGGGGTACGGCCTCGCTCCCTTGCACAGAGCCTTCTTGTTGCTCTGATTCCTCTCTCCACAACATCGCTTTTCCTCTCCCTCACTTATTTTATTTTGGTTTTGCTTTGGCTTTGTGTGTGTGTGTGGGTCCCACCTGGCAATAATCAGGGGTGACTCCTGGCTCCGTGCTTAGGAATCACTCCCGGCAGTACTCAGGGAGTACTCACAAGATGGGATGCCAGGGATCGAACCCGGGTCAGCTGCGTGCGAGGCAAACGCCCTGCCTGCTGTACTATCGCTCCAGCCCCATATTCTGGTTTTGATTTGAGAGCCACAACTCAGGGCTCACTCCTGGTGGGGCTGGGGGGTGGAACCCGGGCTCCCTGTGTGCAAGGCCAGTGCCTTAGCCCTTGTGTTATCTCTCTGGGCCCTAGTTCCCCCCTCCCCCCCGGGGTCTCCAACCCTGTAAAAATAAAATAAAATAAAATAAAACAATAAGTAGAAGCTAACAGTGCTCACCCTTTGGAGCCGGGCTTTTTGTTTGGGGCCGTTCCTGGCAGTGCCAGGGCTTCCTCCACGCCCAGGCACCACTCCGGGCAGGCTGGGGACTGAACCCCAGTTGGCTGCGTGTCAGGCAAATGTGATCCCCACTGCCCTAGTGCTCTGGCCCCAAGGGTGGGCTCTTTTCCCACCTTTGCAATGCAGCCTGCTGACGCCCGTGCCAGTCTTGGGTTCTTTGCTGCAGGTACGGCAGGCTGGAGGGTCTCCGGGACCCTCGCCGGGAGCCAGCTGTTGGGGCTATGATAGAAATAACGTTCCACAGAGCAATCCTTGGCGGGTCTTTGTGTGGCTGTCATTTCTCTGGCTTGAGCAATTGGGACAACAACAACGGCCAGGTTGTCTGATAAACGTGGTTTTATAATTTTTTTTGGTTGTTTATTTGGGGAAGCTACGTTGTCTAAAGCGGCTGCCAGCCTGTTCCTATGCCGGCGGTGGCGCATGGGGGTCCTGGCGTTCTGCCGCCCCCGGCTTTCCGATTCTTGGGCTTTCAGCCTGCCGCCAGCGTTCAGTTTAAAATGATTTTCTTATAAATAGCACAGACCCAGGTTCTGGATTTTTTTTTTTACGGGGGCATGTGGCTTCCTCTGCAGTGCTCGGGGCTTACTCCTGGCTCTGGGCTCAGGGATCATGCCTGGTGGTGCTTGGGGACCAGATGGGATGCTGAGGAATAAATTCAGGTCGACTTGCATCAGCAAACGCCTCACCCCCTGGGCTAGCTTTTCATTCCAGCCACTTCCTGATTTTTTTTTGGGGGGGGGTCTGTTCAGCCTATGCCTTCTAGTGGGAGTATGAGACAGTTTATATTTATCAGAACTATTAATATTTTAGGGTTTTATATTTTTTGGGGGGATTTTGTTCTATTTGAATTTTCTCTCTCTTTTTTTTTTAAAACCCTTCCTGGGGGCATTCCCGCTCATCCTTCACGCCCTACCGAGGTCACCAGTTGCCCCCCACGAGCGGCTCTCCGGCACGGCCATGGCTCCAGAAGCACAAGGACTTAATGCAGAGCCCAGCAGCTTGCAGCAGAAAAGTGAACGGACTATGCATTAATCCACGCCACCATGTCTGCCCAGAGGGGAAAGGGTGTTGGTCCCTTTCGCCTTCTTCCCAATGGAAAGAAAGATGGCAGCTGCTTGGGAGCTTTGTGGAAAGCCAGGTATGAGCTGGTCGTGATGGGACGACTCAAACCTCATGGGAATGGGGGCGTTCCTGGCTCGTCCCTCACTCCCTACCGAGGTCATCAGTTGCCCCCCACGAGCGGCTCTCCGGCACGGCCATGGCTCCAGAGCACAGAAACCAATCTCTTAATTATCTGACTCTCAGCAGAAATATTTCCAGGGTTAATAAGTAAAATAGCAGAAATCCAAAACTGCACGGCCACAATAGCGGCCGCGTGACATCATTTAATTCTTGAACCCAGCTGTAGAAAGCAAATCATTTCACAATGCCTTTTCAGCATGTCTGATTTGGTGGTGTAAACGTTAAATAATAATGGTGCATCTTTTATCGAAACAATGAATCTAGTCAAAGTAGATAGAGTGTTAACTAGAATTCATCTGCCTCACAGGCATTGGGAGGGTTGGGGGGGGGTGGGGTTTATTGGGGTTCTTTGTGGTGAAAAATAAGTATTCATAAAGGGAAATGCATTTGATATTTGCATGACCGAGACCTAAACCTGAAAGCTTTGTAACTTTTCCCACAGTGATTCAATAAATAAATAAATTTAAATAAAATAACATAAAATTAAAAAAAACCTTCCTTCCTGTGAGTTTACTTAACTCTTTCCCTTGTTTCAGTTTGAGTTGGAAGTGTGGTTCAAGGGCAAATCTCAGACCTCATATGCATGAGAGCTGGGCTCTGTCTCAAGTTCTGCAGAAGAAAAAAAATAAGTTTTTTTTTTTAGCTTGATGTTTATTTTTGGTGTTTTAGAGTGTATGTTTCAGTATAATCTTGTTAGTGCTATTCACTATATTCTATCACACATATATAACTTTTCCGTTCTGATGCTGCCATTTTTTTTTTTTACATTTTTTTTTCTGATGCTGCCATTTTGTCAGCTGGAGTGAACTATAAAATTTAAGCTTCTTGGGGCCAGAGAGATAGTACAGCAGGGAAGGCATTTGCTGTGCCTGGGTTCGGTCATATGGTCCCCCGAGACTTCCAAGAGTGATCCTTGAGCCCAGAGCTAGGAGTTAGCCAAGAGCACAGCCCCAAAAACAAACAAAACACAGAAGAGGAGATAGTTTGCTCTGTTTATCCACATTTTCCTGCTCGCTGTATTTTTTCCTTCACCCCCCAAAGTGCCAGGTACTTTTCTTTTGCTTATCATTGTAATTTTTGCTTGCTTTTTGGGCTACAGTCAGCGGTGCTCAGGACTTTCTCCTGACTTTGAGTGGGGCTTAGGGACCTTATGAGGGGTTGGGGATTAAACCCAGGTTGGCTGAGTTCAAGGCAACCACCCTACCACTTGCTGTACTCTCTCTCTAGCCCTCTCGGGAGTCTTGCTGTTGTACTTTTATTTTTCTTCCTCTGACCATTCCTTCAAATAGGCCTCATGGTCACGTGGTTCTTCCTTCTGCAGATATCTTGATTTTTTTCTTTACCTTTGCAGGCTTTTTCTGCTGGTTCTAAGATCAGCATTTCCTCTGACACTTGGAAAGCGTGATAAAACTATTTCCTCAAGCTTCACGGGAAAATCTTTTGTCCTTCACGTGCTCATTTCCCTCTCTCCAATTTCAAGACTTTTTATTCTTGACTCTGTTCTCAGGAATCACTCTTTTCACGGCTCAGGAACCATGTGGGATGCCGGGGATCAAAGCCGGGTTGGTCATGTGCATGGCAAACTCCCTACCCACTGTACTATCGCTCCACTCCCAACCTGGTATCCTTTTTAAAAATTATTTCATTCTTTGCTGTTCAGTCTGAGTCATTTCTCTTGTTTTAGCTGCGAGTTCGCTGATGTTCTTGTGCATTTGGTTCCAGGATTTGAACCCAGAACTGCACACAATTGACACACACATTCTCCCGGAGCGAGGGGCTGACCGCACTTAGAGCTCTACCTCGGCCCTCTCTGTTCTGGCTCCGAACCTGCCCACTGAGATTTTTGTTTCAGTTACCTTTTAGTTTTTTAAATTATTTATTTTTGTTTTGGGGTCACACCCAGCAGTGCTCAGGTTTACTCCAGATTCTGCACTCAGGGATCACTCCTGGCAGGCTCAGGGGGCCATCTGGGGTGCCCGGGACCAAACCCATCACGCTCATGCAAGGCAACCGCCCTACTCTCTACGCTACCACTGTTGGTTATCTTATTTTTCAGTTTCTAAAATTTCCACTGGCTGCTTCTTTAGAGCTCTGTGTCTTTATTGAGACATTCTATTTTTTCCCCCATTGGTTTCAATTGTGCTTGCTTTTTGCGGTAGGGCGTTTGCCTTGCACGCAGCCAACATGGCCGACCCGAGTTCGATTCCTCCGCCCCTCTCGGAGAGCCCGGCAAGCTACCGAGAGTATCTCGCCCGCACAGCAGAGCCTGGCAAGCTCCCCGTGACGTATTCGATATGCCAGACACAGTAACAACAAAGTCTCCAATGGAGACGTTACTGGGTCCGCTCAAGCAAATCGATGATCAACGGGAGGGCCTTTATTTATTTATTATTTTAAAAAACTCATTTTTACAATGGCTGCTTTAAAACTTAGCAGAGAGTCGAAGCCTCTGTATCCACTCGGGTTGGTGTGGGCTGATCATCTTTTCTCATCTGGGATGGGCAGGTCCTGGACCTCGCAGGAGGGGGGTTTGCAATAGAAACCCACACAATCGGGCACGTGGGTGGTGCCCTGCTTCACCTTGTTTCAATCTTCTGGATCATTCGGCCTCCTCTGCTGCTGTCCTGGTAGGGAAAGTGGGACCTGATCTCATTACTGCCATGGAGGTAGAAGTCCAGGTACCCCCTGGGATTCCCTGAGACTCCGGGTCGGACACAGTTCCAGTTACTTTTAGGAGACACCGCCTCAATGGGAAGTATGCCTTGTGACTGCCCCCTAGTGGTATAGTTTGGTATTGCAGGGGGTGCCTTGCTGGGCTGAGAAAGGGCAAAACCCCTCTCCAGTCCCATGCCAAATTTTTTTTAACTTAAAAAGAATTCCTTGACAAAATTTAAAAATAGGAACCGGAGAACTAGCTCAAAGGGCTGAGCGGTGCTTTGCACGGAGAAGACCCACCGACCACCTTCCCCTGAGCAGCCCCAGCTGGGACACAAGTTCAGAGCTGGGAGGTATGGACGCCCAGGACCACCAGGTGGGGCTGAAACCCCCATTCCCCGGCCAATGAAGACAAGCCTCAAAGGCTTCCAAAAATTGGGCTATTTAAAAATGGTAACAAAGCAGTCCTGGAGATATACTCCATAGAGCTGTGTGGGTGTGGAGATAATTCTATCATGGCTTTTATGATTTTAGTGTACCTACATATGTATTCCCTGCAGGGGATGTGGTTGTGTGTGCGTGTGCGTGTGTGTGTGTGTGTGTCTGTTGGGGAGTGCTAGGTTGGGCCTCAGGGCTTACTTCTGGCTCTGGGCTTGAGGATCTCTCCTGGTGGTGCTCAGGGGACATCTATGGGACCCTGGGGACCCACCCTGGGTCAGCCGCGTGCAAGGCAAGTGCCCTACCCTGTACTATCCCTCCAGCTGCTGGAGGGCACATGGTTTCTAAGTTTCACTTTTTAAATTTTTTTGAGGGGGGTGCACATGACTGTGCTCAGGGTCCACTCCTGGCTCTGCACTTAAAGAATCACTCCCGGGACCCCAGGGAATGCCAGGGATGGAACTCAGGTCGGCGGCGTGCAAGGCAGATGCCCCAACCGCCGTACTACGTGGGCTCCAAGTCTTGCTCTTTCCATGTGATCCTGCCTCTGGGATGAAATAGACTCAACTTTTGACCCTTGGAGTCTGGGCAGCCAGCCCAGGGCATGTTCAGCTGTGCCAAGCCAGCCACGGAGGCAGGAGCCAGCGACTTCCGGCCGGGCTCTGATGCGGGGGTTCTCTTCCCGCCTTCTCCCCTGCCGCCTCTCCTGTCTCTCGCAACCTTGTGGCCAGGAAAGCGGTTCAGCGGTGGGAGAGGAGCCGGCCTGCTTGGGTAGCATCACCATGGCAACGCTCTCCCGCTCGGCTCCTCGCAGAGACCCGGGCATCTGTGACCATGGAGACTCGTCCTGCCACTGGCACATCTGCATAGCAACCAGCGAGGGTGCCACGCAGCTGGGTCCCGCGTCAGGAAAGCAGGTAGGCTGAGCGCTTTTATAAATCATTAAGGAGAAGATGGGCTCCTTGGCGGCAGGACGGACAAAGGAAGCAGACAAAGAGGAAACCACAAGTGTCTAATAAATATAAGACAAGTGCTCCCCATTACGCGCCATCAGAGGCATGCAAATGCAAACAATGAACCACTTTTAAAAAAAAGTATTTCAAACCCGTGCAATTGACAAGCAACGAAGGAGACAAAAAAGATAGACTCGGCGTTGGGGGCTGGGGGGCTTGCCAGCTACAGGGGGTTTCCATAGCCCGCCCGGTCTCAGAACACATTTGCAGCACATTTCTGCAAGGGCAATTTGGCAATAGGTATCAAAAGCCTTTCAAATGCTCGTACCTTTTGAAGCCACAATTCCAGTTCAAGCAATTTATTTCAAGGTAATAATTAAGTGAGTAAAAATTGAGCTACAAGTGTGTTCCCTGGAGGGGCGATTATTACAGCAGAAAGTTAGAAACAAGCACCATTGGGAGGTGGGGGGCGGCGATTAAACCAGCACCGCTGGCTTCCCATAGTGGAAGGCCAGGCCACCTGTGAGAGGCTGCAAGAACTCCCTTTCGTCAGGAAAGCGCCAAGTGGAGAAGGGGTGATGGATCGAGACGGGCTGGGGATGGCCAACTGGGGGTCGGGCTCAGGGCGCCTCTCGGCACCAGAGTCCGAGGAAGCTTCTGTGGCCACAGGTGAGAGAGCAGAGCTCAGGCAAACTGTCCACAGCTCTCAGAAGAGCTTCCAGAAGTTTCTGGGCACACAGGCCCACGACTCCATCTCCTCCCGAGAGGGCAGCCTAGCACAGATGTCTCAGGAACCTTGGAGCCCAAGTGGGATGCCATCATTGGCCTTAACGATGAGAGCTGGGATCAACCCTTCCTCAGAGCTTGTTGGAGGTGAGGGAGGACTTGGTGTGACCCTGGTCACTCCCTCCCAGGCGGACTTCTCAGATGCAGTGGCCCAAGGAAGTCAGGAAGGGTCAGAAGAGGTCTCTCTTCAGGGCTGGAGTGATAGTACAGCAGCTAGAGCCTTTGCGTTGCATGTGGCTGACCTGGGTTCGATCCCCGGCACCCCATATGGTCCCCTGACTGAGCCCACCAGGAGTGATCCCCAGACACAGAGTGGGAATGAGCCTGGACCACTGCCAGCTGGCTCCAAAACAAAACAAACACCTCTCCCCTCCCACCTCCACCCTCAGGCAGCTGTTCAGAGCTGAGAACCTTGCTTGCAGGTGAAAAATCAGCTTTGGTGAAGGTCATTTAAAAATGAGAAATAGAGACCAGAGAGAGTACTGTAGGTAAGGTGCTTGCCTTGCGAACAGCTGACCCAGCACCTCGAATGCGGAGTTGGGAGTAAAAGACCTTGGTATTGCAGGTGTGGTCCCAAAAACAAACAAACAGAAAAAAGGAAAACAAACAAAACGGCTAGAAAGATAGCATTGGCGGTAAGGTACTCTCCTTGCACATGGCTGGCTCTGGTTTGCATACGGTCTCCTGAGCACAAAGCTAGAAATAGACCCTGAGCACCACTGTGTGTGCTCACCCGCAATCAAATAGAAAATACTCTAAAGGGCTGGAGCGATAGCACAGCGGGTAGGGCGTCTGCCTTACACGCGGCCAACATGGCCGACCCGAGTTCGATTCCTCCGCCCCTCTCGGAGAGCCCGGCAAGCTACCGAGAGTATTCGATATGCCAGACACAATAACAACAAAGTCTCCAATGGAGACGTTACTGGGCCCGCTCGAGCAAATCGACGATCAACGGGAGGGCCTTTACCTTTTACCTTACCTAAAGGAAAAAAAAAGAATGTGATTTGTGAACACATATGGCATGGAAGTGCATGGATCAGTGGTGTTACATATTCTGTTAAGCATTCAAACTTTAGGATGATTTTTACCCCCCAAACCAGAAATCCCTTAAGCCTGGGTCCATTAAACAAGGACCCCCCCATCACCCCTTTCTCAGCCCCCTGGCATCACCCTTCTAATTCTGTGGCTTTGAAGTTGACCGAGAGTTGTGTCCTTTTAATATGTTGATAAATATATTTTTATAAATATATATAAAATATATATATTTTATAAATATCACTATCACTATCACTGTCCTCCCATTGTTCATCGATTTGCTCGAGCAGGCTCAGTAACATTGTGAGACTTGTTACTGTGTTTGGCATATCGAATACACCACGGATAGCTTGCCAGGTAGCGTACCATGTGGATTAAATACTCTCGGTAGCTTGCCGGGCTCTCCGAGAGGGGCGGAGGAATCGAACTCGGGTCAGCCATGTTGGTTGCGTGCAAGGCAAACGCCCTACTTGCTGTGCTATCGCTCCAGCCCATTTTATAAATATATATAAAATATATATATTTGGAGGATTCACCCAGATCCTCCATATTCCAGTAGGCAGGGGTCACACCCACCAACTGGCCCCCTGGCACCATGTAATCCCATCAACGGCCAAGACCCAGAGATTATAAAACCCAGCTCCTGGAAGCGACATCTTATTATCTTATTCTTACTTTGGACAAGCTGGCAGGCTACTGAATGTAACCTGCCCACACGGCAAAGTCTGGCAAACTCCCCGTGGCGTACCCAATGTGCCAAATACCAGTAACAATGATGGGTCTCATTCTCCTAACCCTGAAAGAGCCTTGAATATGGCACTTATGAAAAAATCTCAGGGCTAGGATGAAGGAGACGTTATTGGGGCCTGCTCGAGGCAATCGACGAACAACAGGATGGCCGTGATCGTGATCGTGAAGTTGACCATCTAGATGCTGAACATTAGTATAATCATACAGTTCCTTTTGCATCTGGGCTATTGCATTTGTCAGAACGACCTCAAGGCTCACCCACGCGGTCATGGATAGAACGTCCTTCTGGTTGAGGCTGCATCTGGTCTTTGAGCCACGTGTGCTGGAGAGCGTGACTTGGGTTGTTCTCCCCACCTCCCCTTGGACACCGTGACTCATGAGGAAATGAGCAAGGGTACAAATGTACCTTTGAGGCTGATTGGAGAGTTGTTGGGACATTTGATACAAAACTCCCATTGTAGGAAACTATAAAGGGTGAGAGGGCGGTGATCTGCCTTTCAGAGGGGTGAAGTCAGGAAATTTCGGCATCATGTGGAGTCAGTGAAGCAATCTAGAGACAGGTATGGGGAAAGTGGGTTTGCCACAAAACTCTGCCTTGGGAGGCAGACCAAGAACACAGAGTATACATTCTCCTCTTCCTCCTTCCACCCTAGCAGGTATGCGTCGTGCAGTTCCCAGGGAGGAATCTGGGAACTGCAAGGTCTGGGGGGAAGTTTGGGAACCATAGCATTGGTTCCAGACTCGGAGAATATGAGTGGAAGAGGGTTTAGAGAAATAAATGCATACGTGAACCCCACCTGAGGTCGTGAGAGCTATTTCATATTTGAGTTCTCAATTTATCTAATTTGTGGCGCTCTTTAATTATCAACTTTGTATTCTTGTTTCTATACTCATGGCGAACCTCATGAAATCGTGGGAATTTATGATGTCAAACTCTGTCCCTGCTCTGCTACTAAGGAGTGATGTTTTCTGGGAAAAGATATTTGCCCGTCCTATGATTTTTGTGGTTATGTTTCTCAGTTTTAATTGCCATCATAGTTTTCTGAATCTCTGGTACTCAATTATTTTTACTTATTTCTTTCCTTATTTGTTTATTTACTTTGGACCATACCTAGTGGTGTTCAGGGGACTACTCCTGGTATGGAGCTTAGGGGTCACTCTCAGTGATGCTCAGAGGACCATATCGTGCCAGGGATGAACCCAAGTCTCCTGTGTGCAAAGTGCACGCACAATTTGAGTCATTTGAGTTATCTACCCAGCCCCTGGGCTGGAGCGATAGCACAGCGGTACGGCGTTTGCCTTGCACACAGCTAACATGGCCGACCCGAGTCCGATTCCTCCGCCCCTCTCGGAGAGCCTGGCAAGTCACCGAGAGTATCTTGCCTGCACGGCAGAGCCTGGCAAGTCACCCGTGATGTATTCAATATGCCAAACACAGTAACAAAGTCTCCAATGGAGACGTTACTGGGCCCGCTCGAGGAAATCGATGAACAACGGGAGGACCGTGACCCAGCCCCTACCCTTCACTAGGAGTAATTCCTGAGTGCAGAGCCGGGAGTAACCCCTGGGTACTCCCAGGTACAGCCCAAAAACAAGGAAAAAAGAAAAAAAAAAGAAAGAAACAGATTCCAAATCTTGGGTGCACACGTCACTTCCTGTTTTTGGGTTTTGGCCACACCTAGTGATGCTCAGGGGTTACTCTTGGTGGTGCTTGGGGGACTATAAGGGATGTTGGGGATGGAACCAGATTGGGCGTGTGCAAGGCAAGTGCACTACCCATGGTACTATCTCTCTGCACCCCCCCCCCTTTTTTTGAGTATTCACCTCTGCATTTGGAAGTTTTTCAAGGGTAACTGCCTATTGTTATCATCACCCAATGGGAGAGAGCCAAGGCTGCCTTCAGAAAAGGTTATCACGTGTGTGTGTGTGTGTGTGTGTGTGTGTGTGTGTGTGTTTCACTCTGGATTTGTCCGCACCTGAAAGTCACCCTAGGTCTAATCATAGGAAAGTCTTCCTTTGGCTTGTCCCATGCCCTGGTGTCCTGATGCAAGTAGGTCCACTCTGCCTGGGATTGCATAAGGTGCTCAGCGCATTATTTTTTCAGACCCAAACTGAGTACAGAGAAGAGAACACATTTTCATCAAAAAGGACTTTTATCTTCACACAGAGATGTTGCCTTTAAGGAAATTGGTCCTTATTTGGATTTGGGGACCTTGTCAATTCATTTTGCTTCCTGTAGTCCAAGGCACTTTCTCTCCCACATTCCTGCTCAGTTTTTCTTTCATTTTTTATTCTTCATGCAGCATTTTGGGACAGGGGTGGGGCAGGGGAAGAGTTTGGGCCACACTCAGTGGTGCTCAGGGCTTACTCCTGGCAACTCTGTACTCAGGGATCACTCTTGGCGAAGCTCAGAGGCTTGCAGTACCAGGGACTGACCTGGGGTTGGCAAACGCCTTACACCCTTCTAATGTCTTCCCAGCCCCCTTATATAGAGTTTTTGATGGGATGGTTCAGTTAAATAATAGTTCTTATCAGATGAAATTGGGCTTTCTCACGGCACTGAGAAATTCCAGTGTGATGGAGAGTCATTCAATTTAATGGTGCTCTTGTTTGTATTTTCTAAGTTTCTAAGAATTTTCACTTCCATTCAATGTCATCCAATCTGTGGGTCCTATTTTGTATATGGAAACAACCCAAGAGTCCAAGAACAAAAGACAGGCTAAAGAAACTGTAGTTTACATTCACAATGGAGTAGCGCACAGCTGTAGGAAAAGTGAAGCCTTAGCCACTCGCGGCTGCATGGATGGAATTCGAGTGTGTCATGCTGAGTGGAGTCAGGTGGAAAGGGAGCAGATACAGAAATATCTTGTTCATATGTGAAATAGAAATGCGATGAGGCCAGGGTGACACATGGCCCGTGGTGACAGACCCTGAGTCAGTCTACAGAACTGAGTTGACCAAGAGGGTGGGTGGGAGAGAGCCTGGGGACATGGCAGGGTGGGAGGCCGATGCCAGTGCTAAGTGTGGGTTTGGAATATTGTATGCCTGAAATTTGGTGATTAACAGCCTGTAAATTGTGCTGCCTAAATAAAAATTGATGAGAGAGAGAGAGAGAGAGAGAGAGAGAGAGAGAGAGAGAGAGGGATTTCTTCTCTGATGAAATTTCTTCAGATATCGGGAAATGGGAGAGACGTTGAAGAGATGAAAAGAATCGAAGAGTCATAAAAGGGCCCTCGTTAGCAGCCGAAAAACAGAGTTTCATTCGGGCTTGCCTGGCAGTTTTCAGTGCATTTTGTAGCTTTCTTTTAAAAGGATTTATAAACCATAAACAAATTGGTGCGGGAGGGAATCGTTCACTGGCTTAGATGCTTTGATCCTCGCCTGAAACTCCTTCGGCATCTGATCAAATCCGTGACTGTTGTTTGCCGCTTATGTTGTTTCTTTCCACGGGAAACAACTTCTCCTGAGCCTTTCTCAGGGTTCTAAGGATAAGCCCCAACAGCTGTGTGATGGCAAAGAAAGTCTTGATGTGCAGCCTCCCGGGCATCGTGGGGTCATGATTCCCCGTCCCGAGGGGCATGTTTGCTCTTGGATCTCAGCTTGCTTGATGCTCTGAACATTCTGTGCTCTCTCCTCTGGTGCCAGGTCCTAGGGTGCAGGTGTTGGACCACATCCTGGAGACCCAGAGGCTGCCCCCGGCTCCTCCTTGCCCAGGGGCTGTCCCCGCTCTCATTTATCTGCTTATCCAGAGCTCCCTTTGGGAATGGAGTTTTCTGCCATCAGCCCTTTCTCTCACCTTTCTGCCCCGAACGTACTCTGACCTTCTCACTTCCTGACTGCCCTACCAGTGCCTTTTGAGTGGACAGGACCATTCTATACCCTGGGCCAGATGCGGTTTTTGAGAAGGGGACCTATCTGAAATGTTTTATTCGGGGACTGGTCTGGTTCATACCGGGAGGATGCTCAGGCTTTAGTTTTGGCTCTGTGCTCAGGAATTTCTCCTGGTGAGGCTTAAAGAATTCTAGCCAGTGCTGGGAATTGAACTGGGGTCGGCTGCTTGCAATGTAATACCGGCCATATGCAAATCCCTGCACCTCATCCCCGCCCTAACCTCTCCACCACATCCCGCCTTAATTTTCCATTCTTTGAAAAGGACTGAGATCCTGCTGGCAATGGGGGTATGTCACGCACACATATATAAGACAGAGTATGGAACATTCTATGCAGAATGTACGAGGTGTGACACTTGGATTGATAGAGAGCTGTGCTTACCTACAAACTGGAGGAGAATTTGGTGACATGTCAAAGGGCGCCAGACTGTTCTCTTGGTCAGCCTTGTCTTCTAACTGGACTTTGTTTTCTCACTCTTTGGACTTTGGTTTTGCTTTGGACAGGGCAGGGGCTTGAACTCAGCTGTTGGGCATGAAAGGCCTGTGGAGCTTCCCACTGAGCCGCACCCTGGCCCTGGAGCCGGCTGTCGTGTCTCTGCTCAGACCCATGGTCAGGTGATGGGAGACATGGAGGTCCTCGGGGCCTGTGTCTGCCAGGGCACTGCCAAGGCAGTGTCCTGAAAGATAGAGAGGCCAAGGCAATGCCATGACAGGATAAGTGAAGTACATAGCCTGACTAAACCCAAGTTTTGGTTCCTTAAACTTGAGTTGCAGTTTTCCTGAAAAGTGGCGGTGTCAGCAGAACAACTAATCAGATGTAACACCAGCTAGAACATCTAATCTAACCAGATCAGGGGGCAGTTTTCCCAGGCCATAGCCTGGCAACTGCCTTGGTCAGCAGCTGGGCAGCTGACCCCAGCCGACACCCAATCAGAAGTCATCAAGTAAAGGAAAGCCCCCACTATGTGACTGTTATGTACAAAAACCCTGTCCTCTTGTGGCTCGGGGCCACTCATTCCAGGTAAGCCAAGGTGTTGGGGAGCCATATGGGGGCCTAACTTGGGCTAGTCCTGGTTTGAACGAGTCAATAAAGATCCTCTTGCACTTGCCCTGGAATTGGCTCCTTGGTGGTCTTTCAGGAAACTGAGTCATGGGCTAACAGTCCCAGTGAACTGGAAGTTAGAAGCAGGAACCCACACGGGCCCATTTTAGGAGCTGAGCAAAGACGAAAAGGTCATTGATCATGAATGTTCTACAAGACCAGAGCAAGGGAGTGAACCTGAGCAGATGGTTGCACAAACAGGCCCCTGGGCCGCAGAAATGGTAGATAAATGCCAACAAATTATCTTCGTCACTGATTGTACTATGAACAATGTGTTCCACCCCCCGCCCCCCAGAAGCTAGTAGTAAGTCCTGAGCACCAGTGGGAGAGACCCAAAACAAAACAAAACAAAACAATACACACACACACAGAGAAAACTATGAAAAAGATAGATACCAAAATGCTAACAATGGTTCCATGGTTTTCTTTGGGAGGTGGGGATTTAAACTCTCTGGCTAACATTCTCTAGCCAGATTAAAGTTTAACAAAATTTATTAAGGAGCTGTGATTTACAAAGTTATTGATAGCTGAGTTTTATTTTTGTTTTTTGGGTCACACACAGCAGGGAGCCTACGGAATGCTGGTGATTGAACCCAGGTTGACCACATGCAAGGCAAGTGCCCCATCCGCTGTACTGTCATTCTGGCCCACATAGGCACACCTAACCAAGGTGACCAGTCAGTGTTTTCTACACTTTCTACACCCATGGACAGCACAGGTGCATTGACTGGTGGTTGAAGAACACTGATGTGGAATGCATGCATTGGAATTTGAAAGATGGTGGTGCATCAACCTTGAAAATGCCGACTTAGAGAGTGAATAAATTAAGGCAGTATTTAGTTACTCGATGAAAGGAAATTTTAGGGTTCAATGGGGTTCACAGGAGTGTGAATGAAATAGACTCGATATATTTGCAGAATCAATTAATAAAGGAATTCTCTCCGGGCTGCTTGAAGTGGCACGCTCCCCAGCGCATTAGAAATAAAATCAATTTATGATTCCATCATTTGCACGACTCCCCCCCATCCCCCCGCCCCAACATCCACGGTGAAAGGTGAAAGATGAGGTGTCAGGAATGCTCGACTCGAATGCTCTGACTCCTGCCCTGAGCCTGCCCCAGGAATGCCCCTGCCCTGAGCCTGCCCCAGCCTCAGCCTCCTTCCCTGGAAAAGGGCAAGAAGAGACAGCTGGTCTTTGGGTCCTTGGTTGTTTGCAGAAAACACCTGGACAAAGTGTAACAGCTGCTGCAGCGTCTCAGAGTTCCGGATCTGTGGGAAGAGGATTTTGTCTTGGGCCAAAGAGGGAGTGTCATTGTCAACCCAAGAGAAGCCCCCCCCCCCCCCCCCCCCCCCCCCCGACAGAAAGGCACACCCTGATGACTCACCCCAGGGCACAGACCCAGGGTGCCTCCATCCAGCAGAAACCTGACCTCGGAGAGCCTCAGGGAGGTCTTCACATTGCTCCTGACTCTGACCTTCTCCTGCTGCCTGTAGGACTCACTCATTCTCCCTTCCGCTGGAAGAAACGCGCTCTCTTTCCTCATGCGTTTTCTTACTACCCTTAGTGTGCAACCCTGAAGCAGGACGATTGAGCATTCCCCTTTCTTTGTTTTTTTTTTCATTTTTTGGCTTTTGGGGTCCTACGCGGTGATGCTCAGGGGTTACTCCTGGCTCTGCACTCAGAACTTACTGCTGGCGGTGCTCGGGGGACCATATGGGATCAAACCTGGGTGCCAAGCAAATGCCCTCCCTGCTATACTATTGCTCCAGCCCCTCTTTCTTTCTTTCTTTCTTTCTTTCTTTCTTTCTTTCTTTCTTTCTTTCTTTCTTTCTTCCTTCCTTCCTTCCTTCCTTCCTTCCTTCCTTCCTTCCTTCCTTCCTTTCTAGCACAAAAGGAATCATACAATCTTTCTGGTTGGGTGCCTTCTCTTTGGCATCATTGGTGGCACTCTTGCCAATGGCTGTTGCTCATGTCTTTCCTTGATCTTTTTTTTTTTCTTTTTGGGTTACACCTGGCAATACTCAGGGGTTACTCCTAGCTCTGCACTCAGGAATTACTCCTGGCGGTGCTAAGGGACCATATGGGATGCTGGGAATCGAACCCAGGTCAGCCGAGTGCAAGACCACAGCCCTACCCGCTGTGCTATCTCTCCAGCCCCCATCTCTGTGGTATTTTGTTAGATATGTATGCTGTGGCTTATATGTCTGTTTCCCGGCCAATGGGAGCTGACGGCTGTTTCCAGTTTGGGGCCATTAGAGAGCAAAAGGTTTGCCCGGGTTTGCACCTGTCTGGAACACTTTACACAGGTTTCTGTGCTTTCTCTCGGAGGCATGTGCACCCACAATTCTCCTGGGACCATATCTGGAGCGGAAGTGTGGGGCATACGCGCGACAGGCTTTCAACTTTCTGTCCGATGATGCTCAATGAACCGCCAAACTAGTCATGGCTTCTTACAGCTTTTGCCAGCCGTGTGGAAGAATTACCACTCATGCGGACACCCCGCCTGGTCGGGACCTGAACGTGTTAGCACGTGCTTGTGAGCGATTGGAATTTGCAGGGTTCTTTCATACTAACTTACTGTGGGGTCACCATCAGTGGTGCTCAGGGGCCACTCCTGACTCTGTCTTCAATAGTGGATCTGAGCAGTGACAGGGGGCCGGCAGAACTGGGGGGATGGAACCTGGGTTCCCACACGCCTACTAACTCCCTGAGCTCTCTCCCCGGCCCCTGCACCTGGAATTTTCACCATTATTTAATGTACTAAGAACTTGTGTGTGTGTGTGTGTGTGTGTGTGTGTGTGTGTGTGTGTGTGTGTGTATCCTGGGACTTTTTTTTGGTGAAGTGCCATCCAAAGTTCTGGTCCATTTTTTTTTTCCTGCCTGTTCTTATTGCTGGTAAGAGTTATCTTGATATTCTGGTCTGCTAGAGTTGTGCCTAAAATCCCCATCCACTCGGTGACTTGTCTTTTTAATTTTCTTTAAAAAGTGAAATGGAAAGTTGGAAGCCCAGACCTAGTCCCCATGGGTGGCATTCTGTCCTCTGGGTCTGAGGTGATCACCCTAGACCCACATCTAAGAGGACGGGCTTCGAATTTGCCTCTTAGTGCCAGGCTTTGCTTGGCACGGCGACCTCAAGATCCATCAGTACTGTTGCAAAGGACAGGATTTCCTTTATTTGTGCGGTTGTATTTATAAGTGTGCACACACGGTAGGGTGTATACAGAGGGTAAATTCTGCCATTTTTGACCACGTGGGCAGCCCTGAGGGTATTATGTTCAGTGAGATAAGTCAGAGAGGAAGGAAAGTGATCTGATCCAACTTATATGTGGAATCTTAAAAATAGGAGACTAACACCCAAGAAGAGCAGAGATAAGTACCAGGAGGTTCACTCCATGGCTTAGAGGCCAGCTGCACATGCTAGGGGAAAAGGCAGCTCAGATAGAGAAGGGAGCACCAAATAAAGGTGTTGAGAGGATCCTCCCAGGATGGGAGGTGCATGCTGAAAGTAGACTATAGACCCAACATGATTGCCACTCAATGCCTCTTTTGCAAACCATAGCACCCAAAAGGAGAGAGAGAACAAAATGGAATGCCCTGCCACAGAGGCAGGGGGGATGGGGGTATAGGGGGTGGGAGGGATACTGGGATCTGTGGTGGTGGAAAATGGGCACTGGTGGAGGGATAGGCACTCGAACATTGTATAATTGAAACCCAAGCACAAAAATGTGTAAGTCTAGAACTGTACCTCATGGTGTTTCACTAATAAAAATAAAAAAAAATAAGTTAAAAAAACCATCAATACAAAGGATAGATATCTTGGTGGGGTTAGAGATGGCACGTGGCTGGGTGAAGTGTGCAAAGGTGGTTGAAAGATACCGGGTGAAATAGGATGGAACCAAGGCCCCAACAGATGAAGAAACTTGCCCAAATTCACAACTAGCATCCGGAGCAGCAGGATGTGAACTCAGAAGTTCTCCCTTTGCCCTGTTGGGTCTACTCTTGATCACTCTTCCATGGGGATGGGGTTTGGGCCACACCTGGTGGTGGTGCTCAGGGCTTAGTCTTGACTCTGTGCTCAGGGATTGAACATGGATAGGCTGCTTGCAAGGCAAATGCCCCACCTGCTGTGCTATTGCTCTGCACCCCGTGTTCCTTATCATTCTTATTTTTTAAAATTGATTATTATTATTTTAGGAACTTGAGATACACAGTTACAAAGTTGTTCATGATTGGGTTTCAGTCATATAATGTTCCAACACCTGTCCCTTCACCAATGTACATTTCCTACCACTGTTGTTCCCAATTTCCCTCCTATCTCCTCCTCGTCCTCCTCGTCCTCCTCGTCCTCCTCGTCCTCCTCGTCTTCTTCTTCTTCTTTTTCTTCTTCTTCTTCTTCTTCTTCTTCTTCTTCTTCTTCTTCTTCTTCTTCGTCGTCGTCGTCGTTGTCTTCTTCATCTTCTTCTCTCTTCCTCATCCTTCTCCTCCTCCTCTTCTTCCTCCTCCTCTTCCTCCTCTTCTTCTTCTTCCTCCTCCTCTTCTTCCTTCTTCCTCTCTCTCTCTTTCTCCTTTGGGCATTATGGTTTACAATACAGGTACTGAAAGATTATCACATACATTCCCTTTACCTATTCCCTGATCTCTCTGAAATCCTTGAGTCATCTGTGGCCAGGGGAGGTGGTGGTGGGAGTTGTCAGGTGTGGGAGGAAGAGTAGCTGGAGTTGTGCCCCAGCATCCTGCTGTGTGCTGCCTGCCTGTAGCTGCACCTGGGCCTCTTTCCCCATGACTGAGTCCCTGTCCCACCTGCCTGCTGCCACTCAGAGTTCAAAGCCCAGTCCCCACACTCATCAACCATCTCATCAACACTCATCAACTCATGCACCAGGGAGGGCTTGCTGCCTACGTCTTGGTAGTGGCTTCAGCTTTGGAAGATGAGACTAGTCTCCCCTGGGCATAAGGAGGAGGCCTTCAGGGCGGATCAAACTAACTCCCAGGGTCTTGCCCCAAAGGTGTTTATTTCTCACTTGTGTGTGTGCCACTGTGGGTGTGATGGGATGGGGTCGCATGTCCAGGAACTGCTCAGGGAAGTGGGAGTATGGTGCCGTTGCTACCCTGGGGTTAGCACCAGGTGGCACAGGCCATGTTCTGGCCCAGACGGGGGCAGAGTAAACACTCATTCCCTCATTGGGACTCAGCCAGGAGAACACGTCCAAGGACAGAGGCCGCTGGGCTGTGTCCAGCTAGCTTCCCCGACCAGGAGCAAATGTGTTTGCTAGTCAGTTCCCTCAGCCCTGCAGTCTGGGTTTCAGGAGTCCCTGGAACTGGCTATAGGGGGATTTTCCTGATTCAGGAGGGAGACTGAGCTGCTTCGGGTGCTGGGGTGAAGAAATCCAGAGTTCTCCATGACCTAGAGGGTGCTCGGCTGGGCTGGACCCCGTCCTGGGCCAGTCCTAAGCAAACGGCTGATCTTCTGGCTTCCCCTTCGTTGCTGGAGCAAGACTCTTCCCTTTGCCCTTGTGTGGTGGAGCTTGCGACAGCCTGGAGTTTCTGTTTCTTCTCCATCTGCTCCGCTCAAGTAGAAGAAGCTGTTTGGAGTATGAAGATCTGAGTGTGAAAACGGGATCCCTGGGGCTGGAGAAATAGTAAGGGATTAAGGCTCTTCCATGCAGGGTTGAACCCCTGCACTGAACACATATGGCACTCCCGCCCCCAAATCACACAAGCAGCGCCAAGAAGATCCCGAGCACAGAGCCAGGAGTAAGCTTTGAACATCCCTGACTATGGCCCAAACACCGAGACAAGGGAAGAAAAACGTCTCTGGGACCGTGGAGATGACTCAAAGGGCTGAGCAGATGCAGGAGACCCAGGCTTGGTTTCTGGCCTGGTGCACCCCCTGAGCGCCAAGCCAAGGAATAGCTCCCAAGCATCGCCAGGTGTGGCCCCCGAATGGAGACAAAGTAAGAAAGACTCTCGGACCAGCTCTGCTGCCCCCTCATTGGGTGACCTCAGCAGGCCTCTAAATCTCTCTGGGCCTCAGTACCCACTGCTGTGTGGCCGCTAGAGTCTCTCTACCATAGATCTGCAGAGTGGGGGGGGAGGTGGGTTTGTGCAGAGAAAGCCCTAGGGAACATGTGACTAGAAATAGAGTCTGAAGCTGGAAGTAGGGGTGGGTGGCCGGAAGTAGGGGTCTGCAGCCAGAAGTAGGGGTCTGCGGTTGGAAGTAGGGCTCACGCCCACCATACACATAGGCAGTTGGGGGTGTAGGGTGGGAGTTGGCTCTCCCCCAACCCACTCTTCCTATGGGAGGACCTTAGGGACCAGCTGCGAGGAAGGCCACAGCTGTCTCTGTCCTTCGGAGCCATCGTTCTGGAAGGCCCTACCCGGGGCCTCCCACTCAGACTTGTGGGAGGTGAGGGGTTGGCCCGGGGTGCCATCCAGCTGCTGCCTCCCCACTAGCAGGCCTAGACACCCCACAGGAGGCTGCCAGTGAACCCCGCACCCCACAGAGCCTTCTTATTTCTGCCCGCTGGGAAGCAGACCCCAGGCAGCTGAGCCAGTCTGGGGAGAAGTCACTGGAATCAGCGCCTGGAACAAGGAAACCTCACAGGAATGCAAAGTGTCAGCTCCCCAGGAGCGGGAAGCCCCAGGGGTTCCCTTTCTTAAATTCCCCCTCCTGGGAGCTCATCTCCTCGCGAGCAGATGAACAGATCTTCATTCGGATCAGTCTGCTCATCCTCCCTCTGGACCTGCAGCCTCCTCTGGAGCCAGGGATGTTGTGTGGAACCCCTACTAAGTTGTCATTTAAAAAGTAAAGCACCCGGAGGAGGAGGTCATCAAAGGATGCAGTGACACTCTGGGGGAAAGTGTGCAGGAAAGAGGGAACCTCCAATGCAAAGCCTCTGGGCCAGAACACACCAATCTTGAGAGACCCCAGGGGCAGAGAAAGAGGGGGTGAGGGGGGTGCTGAGGGCCAAGAGGTTCCTGGGTGAGGAGGGCCGGACAGACATGGCGGGGAGGAGAAGCAGGGTTTGAGACCTGGTTTAGCATCAGGCAAGAGAGATGACTGAAGGCATTTGCCTTTTGACACTGACGTTCTGGAAGGGGAAGAGATTAGTAAGGGATGCAGAGGATACCTTGGAGGTGACAGTTCCTGGAAAAGGGGGGGTGGGGGAGGCAGGGAATGGGAGCATGGTGTGCTCACAGGATGGGCGCTTCCATAGAAACCAGAAGACATGGAACTTGAGATAGAAAACAGGAGCCAGGGGAATGACTCAGTGGTAGAACACCTGCCCTGGAAGCCTGAGGTCAAGTTCTATCCCTGGCTCTGTTCACATGTCATGTGTGTTTCCCCAGGAGCACTGCTGGTGGGAACCCCCACAACCGAGTGTGCATTTCTGGTGCAAACCAAGTCTGTGTGACCTCTGCACATCAAAACAACAAAGGAAGTGGGGGGGGGGCGTGGGAATGGAGTAAAATGGAAATAAGGAAATAGAGAGGAATGACCAGAGAGGGTCTCACTGAGCACTGACCATGGAGCCCAGACAGCGGGGGAGAGGGTGTCCACATGGATGACACGGAGGTGCCCTCTGGACAGAGGCTTCTGTGTGCAAAGGGGTTAAGGGACCACCATTATAACCTGTAAAAGGGAGGTTTGGGGATAACAAATTTAAAACCTTCCAGAAATGGAAATGAATGGCATCCAATCGGCTTATTTCTGTCATTCTTTTGTCCAGGTCAGCTCACTCAGCTTTGGACGTGGCAATGCTACATAACACACCTGGTCTCATTGCAGGGGCTGAGGAAGCGAACGTTGATTTGTTATTTTTTTTCATCCAGGGCCCCACAGGAGCAGGGGTTCAGCTCACCCCAAGTTTGGGGGGCCTCTGCTCTCTGTCCCTCTCCACCCCCTTCCAAGCAATGGTTGCTCTAAGCATATCCGAGAGTCTTAACGAGCTGAGAGCCAGAGAGACAGTACAGTGAGTAGCATGCTTACTTAGTTTGATCCCTGGCACCCCAGTTGGTCCTTTGGTTATCCCCAAGCAGTGAGTGATTCCTGAGCCCAGAGCCAGGAGTAAGCCCTGAGCACCTCTGGCTGTGGCCCCCAAGCCCGAAACAAACACACAAAGCCGGCTGGAGACACATGGTTAAGGTTTTCTGCTCCCCCTCTGTCGGCCCCCACATCTTGATCAAGAGCCAAAGCCCCAGCTCTGCTGGGGCTCGCCAGGAGGGGGGCAGGGGGCCCGGGCGGAGGGAGGAGGGACAGAGAGAAAATAGTTTTGGCTTTGCGGACCATATGCTTCCTGTCGCAACTGTGCCGCGTGGCTGTGTCGGTGTGAAAGCAGCCGCCGACAACATGTAAACAGTGAGGGGGGGCCGCGTGCCAATACAGCTTTATTTATGGATGCCGAAGCGGGGATTTCATGCCACATTTCAGGCCACAAAACAGCATTCTTTGAAGACGCGGGTTCCCTCTGCCATCGACAGGGAGAAGCTGTTCTGAGCTCGGAGCCGGACAAAGGGAGGTGGTAGGGGGACATCTGGCTTGTGGTTTCTTTTGTCGCGCTCACAAGCGAGACCTGAGGATCCCCACGGACCCAGGTCCGCCCACCCCTTCCCTGCAGGCAGGGGCGCAGGCCTTGTGTGGGGGGCTGGGGAGAGGGACAGAGCAGCCAGGCTGACAGGATTGCAGAAACCACTGCAGATGGATGAGCTCATATGTGCCAGGCTGCGGTGTTTCCGCTGTGGCCGAGAGCACGCTGGGGAGGCCTGGAAAGGTCCGACATCATGGATGGTTTCCGGGACAAAGGGGAGCAGACCCGGTTCTCAGCTGTCAAGTGGGGGTGCCAGGCTGGAGTGACAGGCTAGGCAACAAGGGTCTCTGCAGATGCTGAAGATTGCAAAGAGGAGTCTTTGGACTTCTTACAGTTCCATTCACTGTGCATGCGTGTGTGTGTATGTGTGTGTGTGTGTGTGTGTACATGTGTGAGTCTGCGTGTGTACACACCATGTGCATTTGCAGACTTTGCCATCATGGACTTGAACTTGAACTTGTAGACAAATTCTAGGGCAACCCTGGAACTTGTCTCTATTCCTGGGGCTTCCTGGAAAACAGGTTGACCCTAGCTGTGTTTCCTTGGGTGGCTGGATGAGTGACTTTACAGGGAAGCCAGGTACCCAGAATACCAAGTCACCACTGCATTGATTTGTGTTTGTTTTGTTTTGGGGTTACTCCTGGATCTGCACTCAGGAATCACTCCTGGCGGTGCTCAGAGGACCATATGGGATGCCGGGGATTGAACCTGGGTCTCTTGCGTGCAAGTCAAGTACTGTTCCCACTGTGCTATCTCTCCAGCCTCATCCCTGCTGCATTGAGCTCTCTCGTGCAAGGGCTTCCTGGCGCCTCTCTCCCCAGGAACCTGGCCTTCAGCAATCCTGAAACCCAGCAGTGAGACTGTGTGGGAAGAAGGGACCTCACCAGGAAGATGGGGTCAGGACGAGCAGTGTCAAGCAGGGCTTGGAGCCATGATGTGGTTAATGGAGTTAATGGTGCATCATTCTCTCCTGACTTGGCAGGCCCTGGACAGAGAGGTTTCATAATGTCCACAGCCCTCTCAGCTGACCCCCTTTCACAGACCAGCAAACCGAGGCCAAAGGAAGTTTCATCAGCCTCTGAGAGCCCCTGACAGTAGCTTGGGGCAGCTGGCAGCTGAGCCTGGCATTATCTGGCTCCAAAGTCTGTTCCGGGCTTCCTTGGGCTGCATCGTCCTCTTTATCAAAGCAGCATTGATGAAATCTGAGTGTTTATCATCAGCTCCAAACCCATTACCTTAGAAGTGGGTTCACGTTGCTCCCCGCTCCCCGCCTGTCCTTTCCTGGACGACAAAGGGCCCTGCGTCCACGCCCGGGCTTTGTTGTTGGCAGAAAGGGTCCATCTCAGCGGCAGAGAAGCCCTTTCCTTCCTGCTTCCTGGGCTGCAAGCGACCCCCCCGTGCCCCAGGGGAGGACGGTCACTCTCGCTCTCCTGGGGGACGTGAGTACCGGGTGCTGAACAGCTGCTTGTGCTGAGCACATGGACCCCAGCGACTCCCTAAATCTAAAGTCCACATCACGGCCACCCTCCCCACGGCCCCTCCTGGAGGGCCCTTATTTCTGTGTGGGGGCTCCCCCTGGGGAGAAGAGGTCCCAGGCTCATGCAAATGCCCCCCCCAATTTAGAGGCACTCTGTCTTACCCCCTTCGTATTCAAAAATGATCCTCCGTGCCTCCTTTTCTTAAGAAAATCTTTTAAACAGCCAACATCAAAGGCGAGAGGGGAATCGGGAACACCCCACCTGGCGTCAGGCCTCGTGACAAGCTTGCCACCGTCGCCCCAGCCAACTGTCTTCCTCTCTTTGTGCATTTTTTTTCTTTTTGGCTAAACTCTGGATGTCAGTGGCAGACTCAGGGGCGCCCCAGACCTTCCGCCTGCGTGGCTGAGGCGGCTGCATCCATCCATCCCCATGCTCAGCCAATGGCCCCGTCCTCGGATTTTTTTTTTCTTTTTGGGTCACAACCAGTCGATGCTCAGGGGTTACTCCTGGCTCTGCACTCAGGAATCACTCCTGGCGGTGCTTGAAGGACCATATGGGATGCTGGGAATCGAACCCGGGTCGGCCGCGTGCAAGGCAAACGCCCTTCCTGCTGTGCTATTGCTCCAGTCCCTCGTCCTTGGATTTCTACGTGGGGGACAAAGCTGGTCTCTGGGGCCTGGGGTGGCAGGGATGGGGATGAACCCTGAGTCCATATCCTCTCTAGGACTGATGGAGGTCGTGGGTGCGCTGGTAGTCTTGCTCAGAGGGAAGCCAACTTAGGAGTGGGGTAGACCTGTGATGCCTTTGCCCAGCCGAGAGGTTGCTGTGGGTTTGCTGAGACCCAGAGAGTTGGTCACTCACGAGTTGTCACAAGCACACAACCAGCATCTGAGCTGCGAGGGAACTTTCCAACTGTGAGCATTCAAATCAACTTTCCTCTGAGTCACTCTCTCTGATCCCCAGGGAAGGCCGTGGGCTGAGTACTCACTTAATTTGCAGGTTCACACCACGAGAAAGGCACTGATTTCTCAGAAAGGCACTGGCTTGGCTTATTTTTGTTTTCTTTGGACCCCACATTAAGCAGTGCTGAAGATTGGCTCTGGGATCAGGGGTCACTGGCTGGATCATGGCACCATCTGGGGTGCCGGGGTTGGAGCCTGGGTCGGCAGTGTGCAAGGCAAACACCTACCTGCTGTACTGTTATTGCTCTGGGCCCTGACTTGGCTTCTTTTAGGAGAAAGTCTCTTAGGGAGTGAGGATGGAAGGGGAGAGATTGCCCTTACTGTGGGGAATTCTGAGTGGGCAGTGCCCCCCACATCCCCCCATTCAGACTTCCCTGACTCCTGAGCTTGCTGAGACTAGACCACGGACTTTACAGGAGTTTGTTGATGTTCAAAGCTGCTGGCAGAATGGGCACGCGGGAAGCTGCTTCTCCTCTGCTGTCTTAGAGAAAGCGAATATCAGTGCTGCCGTGAGCACTCAGCTGGCCCCCAAAGACAAGAGGCAGCCAGTGCGTGGCTTGTTGGTGCTACAGCCAAGGAAAGCAGTGGGATGATTCTTGGGAAAAATGGCAAATAGAAATTCCATATGGGCCAGAGTTTCCACTTTTGGAAACTCCAAGAACACACAACCATGAATTGATAGAGGGACCTGCACCCCTATGTTCTTTGCAATACCCTTCACGATAGCCAAGAACTGACACAACCTATGTGCCCATCGTCAGAGAGTGGTAAAGACGGGCTGTCGAGACACAAGGAAATACAGTGCAACTGGGAAGTAGACAACACGCTGCTATTCACAATGCCATGGGTGGACTGGAGGGGTTTGTGCGCAGTGACAAGGCAGAGGGGGACAAGCACCATGTATTTTCTATTTTTTCTTTTTTTTTGCTTTTTGGATCATACCCGGCAATGCACAGGGGTTATTCCTGGCTCTGCACTCAGGAATTACTCCTGGCGGTGCTCAGGGGACCATATGGGATGCTGGGAATCGAACTCAGGTTGGCCGCGTGCAAGGCAAATGCCCGACCCTCTGTGCTATTGCTCCAGCCCCACACCATGTATTTTCATGCCCGTGCGGAGGATAAAACACATGACACAAGACCAAAGCTGACTCTGTTAGCTACAAGAAGAAAATAGTGGTTCTGAGAAGGGAAAGAAGAAGGAAGGGGGAGGGGGCGAGTTGGGTCACAAAGGGTGAAACTAGGAAACTATAAATGAATTTTGGTAGCGAGCAGAAGAGAGAATGCACAGATGTGGATTTATGAGGCCACGCACTGCAAGCATACATAATATTCTAAACCTTATTCCTTCCATCAAAACGAAAGTTTCAGTGATGTACTAGGATCCCTTGAGACCTTTGGTCCCCTTTGCTTAGACACAAAATTCAGGAGAAAGGAAAATTAGTGGTGGAGGGTGGAGAGAAAGTACAACAGGTCAGGAGCTTGTCCTGCAGGCGGCCAATCCCCAATCCAGGTTCGATCCCCGGCACCTCATATAGTCCCCTGAGCTTCACCAGGGGTGATCCCTGAACACAGACAGAGCCAAGAGTCAGCCATGAGCACCGCCGGGTGTGGGTCTCTGCCCTGCCCCCCCCCCACCATGAAACACAAAAAGAGATTAGGGGCAGAGATATGGAGAATGGGGTCGCAGGCAAGCCAATGCTGGGGTCCTATTCATAACTTGCATTTCAGATCAGTGAGGTCATCCCTGCTTCGTCTGCAGAATTTCTGGAAGGGCACTCCTCAGAGATGCCTTCAGGCAGGATCTGAAGATTCAGGATGGAGATGGTGAACTCTGCCCCCCCACCCCAAAAATGAACAACCATTGTGTGTGTCCACCGGTTCTCTCTGCCACAGCCTGGGTGGACAGGACTGTGTTTCTCATTAGCCGTTCCGATGCCTCTGATAAATGAAAGAACAGCACGGAGTTAGTCAGAAGCAGGTTCCCGGGCGCGGGTTTCTTGATTAGATTTGTAAGAAGAGCTCCCCCCTCCCCCCCAGTTATTAGTTCCTTTTCAAAGCATCGCGCCTGGTATTTATGTCGTTTCCCGCCCTTTTATGCGTGTCCTCATTTATTTATTTGCCTTTATCGTTATTATTTCCTTTCTTCTAGCTTCCTTTGGGTTTCATCTTTTCTTAAGACTCAGAGGTTGAAAGCCTCTTTGGGTCACGTTCTCCTTCTGTGCGCGGTGCTCCCCGACAATGAAAGCATCTCAGTTCTGGAAGGGGGACTCTGATTGCCTCCGATCCCTCCCCCCCACACCGCCCTGCTTCTCTGCTGCTTTATTTCCATTGTTTCCAGGGCGTCTGTTTGGGCGCTCGCTTTCCTCCTTGACCTACATGTGATTTAGGAGAGCTGTCGTCAATCTGCAATTTTCTTTCTATTCTCCCAAAGTCTTTATTTCTAGCTTTATTATATTGTGGTCAAGACCAGGGTCTCTTAAAGATCTCTGCCAACACTATTTTTGACGTTTGCATGGTCAGTAGACAGTAGCATCAGCCCTCACAGCTGTTTTCCTGGCACCAACCACCCTCACGCTGGGGGAGCTGAACCCCGCTGGGCCCGGAGAATCACTGATGTGGACACATCCAAACCGTCCCCTCGGTTTATGGTCACTCGGTCTCTGTTTATGTAATAGTGTCCAAAGGCATCTTTATGAATGATGATGTCCACCGGAATCCATTTTTTCTGACTTTTATTTCATCTCCAGGTTGTGGTGTGTGGTGGTGGGTTGGTGGGGCTACCCTGGGTGGTGCTTAGGGACCACTGAGTGCCATATTCTCACACTTGTAGAGCAGGTGAAGCTCCCATTGGGGCCACATTCCCAGCCCTCATTCCTTCCTTCATTCATTTATTTGTTAATCTTACGGTGCCGGAGATTGAACCTAAGGCCTTATACAGGCAGGCTTGCCTGCTCTGAAACTGCAGCCCTGATTCTCATTTTATTCACATATTTTGTTAGTTTGGGGACCACCCCTGGTGATGCACAGGAATTACTTCTGGCTCTGCTCTCAGGAATCACTCGTGGTGGTGCTCAGGAGACTCGATGAGATCCTGGGGATTCCAGGTCAGACACATGCAAGGCAAGTGCCCTGCCCATTGTACTATTGCTCTGGCCCCTCTTTTTCTATTTTTAACATAAAAATGTGTTTTGGGGCTAGAGAGATGGTACAGCAGGTAAGGCGCTTGCCTTATATATGCAGCCCACCTGGATCCAATCTTGGCACCACATATGATTCTCCGAACCCTGACAGGAGTGATCCCTGAGTGCAGAGGCAGGAGTAAGCCTTGAGCACTGCTGGGCGTGGCCAAAAACCAACCAAACAAAAATTTTTGCTATGTGATTTGGTATATTATATGAACATGCAAGAAACAGGGGCAGTCATGACTAATCTCTCCTTCCTTCCTTCCTTCCTTCCTTCCTTCCTTCCTTCCTTCCTTCCTTCCTTCCTTCCTCCCTTCCTTCCTCCCTTCTTTCCTTCCTTCCTTCTTTCCTCCATTCCTCCCTCTCTTCCTTCCTTCCTTCCTTCCTTCCTTCCTTCCTTCCTCCCTCCCTCCTTCCGTCCTCCCTCCCTCCTTCCATCCTCCCTCCCTCTTTCCCTCCCTCCTCCCTCCCTCCTTCCTTCCTTTTCTCCCTCCCTCCCTCCCTCCCTTCTTCCTTCCTTCTTTCCTTCCTTCCTTCCTTCCTTCCTTCCTTCCTTCCTTCCTCTTTCCTCCCTCCCTTCCTCCCTCCCTTTCCTCTCTCCATTCCTCCCTTCCTTCCTTCCTTCCTTCCTTCCTTCCTTCCTTCCTTCCTTCCTCCCTCCCTCCCTCCCTTCCTCCTTCTTTCCCTTCTTCTCTCCCTCCTTCCCTTCTTTCTTCCCTCCCTCCCTCCCTCCCTCCCTCCCTCCCTCCTTCCTTCCTTCCTTCCTTCCTTCCTTCCTTCCTTCCTTCCTTCTTTCCTTCCTCCCTTCTTCCCTTCCTTCCTTCTTTCCTCCATTCCTCCCTCCCTCCCTCCGTCCTCCCTCCCTCTTTCCCTCCCTCCTCCCTCCCTCCCTCCCTCCTCCCTCCCTCCCTCCCTCCCTTTTCCCCCCCTTCCTTCCTTCTTTCCTTTCTTCCTTCCTTCCTCCCTCCCTTTCTTCCTCCCTCCCTCCCTCCATCCTTTCCTTCTTCCCTCCCTCCCTTCCTTCTTTCCTTCCTTCCTCTTTCCTCCCTCCCTTCCTCCCTCCCTTTCCTCTCTCCCTTCCTCCCTCCCTCCCTCCCTCCCTCCCTTCCTTCCTTCCTTCCTTCCTCCCTCCCTCCCTTCCTCCCTTTCTCCCCTCCATCCCTTTACTCCCTTCCTCCCTTCCTCCCTTTCTCCCCTCCATCCCTTTACTCCCTTCCTCCCTTCCTTCCTTTCTTCCTTCCCTCTTCCTTCCTTTCCTCTCTTCTCTCTCTCCCTTCCTCCCTCCCTCCCTCCCTCCCTCCCTCCCTTCCTTCCTTCCTTCCTTCCTCCCTTCCTCCCTTCCTCCCTTTCTCCCCTCCATCCCTTTACTCCCTTCCTCCCTTCCTCCCTTTCTCCCCTCCATCCCTTTACTCCCTTCCTCCCTTCCTTCCTTTCTTCCTTCCCTCTTCCTTCCCTTCCTCTCTTCTCTCTCTCCCTTCCTCCCTCCCTCCCTCCCTCCCTCCCTCCCTCCCTCCCTCCCTCCCTTCCTTCCTTCCTTCCTCCCTTCCTCCCTTCCTCCCTTTCTCCCCTCCATCCCTTTACTCCCTTCCTCCCTTCCTCCCTTTCTCCCCTCCATCCCTTTACTCCCTTCCTCCCTTCCTTCCTTTCTTCCTTCCCTCTTCCTTCCCTTCCTCTCTTCTCTCTCTCCCTTCCTCCCTCCCTCCCTCCCTCCCTCCCTCCCTCCCTCCCTCCCTCCCTTCCTTCCTTCCTTCCTCCCTTCCTCCCTTCCTCCCTTTCTCCCCTCCATCCCTTTACTCCCTTCCTCCCTTCCTCCCTTTCTCCCCTCCATCCCTTTACTCCCTTCCTCCCTTCCTTCCTTTCTTCCTTCCCTCTTCCTTCCCTTCCTCTCTTCTCTCTCTCCCTTCCTCCCTCCCTCCCTCCCTCCCTCCCTCCCTTCCTTCCTTCCTTCCTCCCTTCCTCCCTTCCTCCCTTTCTCCCCTCCATCCCTTTACTCCCTTCCTCCCTTCCTCCCTTTCTCCCCTCCATCCCTTTACTCCCTTCCTCCCTTCCTTCCTTTCTTCCTTCCCTCTTCCTTCCCTTCCTCTCTTCTCTCTCTCCCTTCCTCCCTCCCTCCCTCCCTCCCTGCAACTAAATGCTTGGGCCACTTCTCTGGGGCTTTGTCTATTTCCTTGTCACTGGAGCAGAGACAGTCTTGAGGAGGCGATGAAGAGCGCACGGAGCTCAGAAAGCAGCAAGCAGCTACTGTCTTCATCTCTGGGGTTACTGCTGACACCACAAGAGTGCCCGGGCTTTGTCTCATGCCAGGACCCCAGCCTGGCTTTCTCTGTTAGAAACAGAAGCCCAACAGGTATGCAAACGCACAAGAGAGCCACAGCCCTGGCCAGGAGGGCACGCACACCCCATGCGCACGCAAACACACGTGCACGCACAGGGCAGCCGTGGACCTGGCTGGAGGGTCACACACATGCACTCTTACACTCGCAAGCACAATTACACGCACAGGAGAGCATTGGGCCTGGCCGGGAGAGCATGCGTGCATACACGCTTGCACGCATACCCACGCAGGAGCCGCCACCCTGGTCCTCCCAGGTCTGTCGATTTGCCGCCAAACCCGAGTGTCTTCTTTGCACACCGCAAACCCCCTCTTGGATTTGGGGATGCCACTCAGAACCAAGGGAGAAGATTCTGACCAGCCAAACTGCTTCTCCTCTGGGGCTGTCAGGCAGATACCACAGGGCCTGAGAGGTGGTACTCTGGCAGGAAGGGTGCTTGCCCTGCACGCGACAGACCTGGCTTCTCCCAGCAGTGCCCCAGAGGGCTTCCCCACGCCAATCAGGAGTGAGCCCTGAGCACTGCCAGGTGTGGTCCCCAAACAAAACAGAAAAAAAAAAACACCTCCCTTATTAAGTTTCACCCTAAAACTTCCTCGAAAGGTCCATTTTGTGCGAGCCCAACTCCAGGTGAGGGTATCACCTTGCCCGATGCTCCGCGTCTGTCCTCAGAAGCCCCGACTGGGCTGTTTTTACAAGCATCTCTCTCCGGGGATTTGCACATGCAGACTCTGACCATACCCGCAGCACCTTGCCCAGGGTCCTCCATCTCCTCCATCCCTTTCCGCTTCAGTGGCTCTGGAGGGCTGGGGAGTGAGCACAGCAGGTAGGGAGCCTGGTGTGAGCCCAGCCCTGCATTCATCTCCGGCACCACATGACCAGGGGTGGCCCTGGGGAAGCCCGGGTGCTAGTGGCATGGCCCTGGGGGTCTCTGGCACTCAGCGTCTCAGCAGCACCAGATGCCCAGGCCTGAGCACTGAACTGCCAATCTGGGGGGCAGAGTATCACCCTCAGTGGGCCCCGAACCCCCTGAGCGACACTTGGGAGGCCCCCCCAATAGCACTGGGGGCCCCCACTGCGAGGGACCCCCCAACTTGTATGAACAGTCCCTCGGGATGAGCTGTGAGAGGATTTCTCTCTCCCCCGCTGCCCTGCCTTCCTCGTGCAAAGGGTTCAGGGCCCCATCACCCCAGCAAGTGACTCAGGAGCAGGCGCGAGTCAAAGGGTGTGGGCGCCCCGTCCGTGGCAGGCCCCCTCCCCAGTCTGTTCTCTTTCTGACCTCGGGGGCCTCGTCACAGTGACCTCTCAGCCTGGGGCACGGTCCCTGCTCCTGGCCTTTGTGTGGGTTTGCTGTGAGCGACCAGGACCCTCTTCTGATACGGCCGGAAGCGCTGACGCTCTAGTGTCTGGCGCTGACATCCGTCCTTCTTCCCTGCGAAAGTTCCTGTGGCGTTTCTTAGTGATTTGTAGCAATCTCTGTCTGTGAGGAGACAGGTTCTCGGTGGTCAAGGCTCGTCTCTTCTTTCCTCTGGAAACCAGTGATGGCAGCGTCAGATGATTCCCGCCACGATGCCGGGAGACAGCCGAGACCCTTTCTAACGCTGGAAAGTGGGGGTGCCAACAGGGCCAGGGGGTCTGAGTCTCTCACTGTCTTGGGGGGACCTCCATAGCAGCCTGAGTGAATCCACAGGGAGACACACACCAGCATGGTTCGGCCCGCGTGCCAGACTCAGCCCTGTGGGTGCTGACACGGGGTGGACCCGCTGGGCTCTCTGGACCATCTGCTTGGTCCCGGGTCCTGCGCCCTCCTAGTCTGTGCCTCAGCCCTACCTCCCCATCATTGTACTCTCTGCACTGACCCCTCAGCAGGGGCTTCCAGAGCCCCGGGTCCAGCCGTCAATCGCATCTACTCTACTCAGCCTGGGTCCTTGGAGCCCCAGCAGGGATTCTGTGCCCTCCAGGGAGTCTCCGCCAGGACGGGGTCTCAGGCTGAATCTCCAGGGTGTGAGTGGCAGAGTCTGGGCAGAAAATCTCACCAGAGTTGCCCTGTCTTGAGCTGGGGTTGAGGTGGGGCCCAGACCTTGTGCTCCCCTCATTCGGGTCTGTTTGCACCCCTCTGGGTGGGTACGTTGCCCCTCAGTCAAGGACTCAGTCTCCATGCAAGGCCAGGAAGTCAGCCTGAGGGGCTTTGTGTGTGTGTGTGTGTGTGTGTGTGTGTGTGTGTGTGTGTGTTTGTGTGTGTGTGTGCGCATCTCCCTGCAAGTCCAGGAAGTCAGCCTGGGGGGCTTTGTGTGTGTGCGTGTGCCTATGTGTGTATGTATGGGGGGTCCCCTGAAGGTAAGCACCCCGAGAGCATCCATGGCAGGTCACTGAGACCAGGCACTACCGGGTCTCTGCAGTTGGCCTGTAGGAGGTGCTTCTTGAAGGGGCCAGTCCATTCTCTTGCCCAACATGTGTCCTTGAGACAGTTGCCCCTAGTCCCAGGCCTCCTCAAGGTGCTCTTTGGGATTCTCTCTGTGATCCTCCTCATCTTCCTAGGACACGGGGGACTTGCTGCTACCCCGAGGTAGACAGGGACAGGAAGTCCAGGCAAACACTCTTGAGGTTTGTCCACGACAGCCAGCAGTGGGCTCCCCAGTGAGTCCTGCCCAGAGTCGCAGAGCCATCCCCTAGGGGGTAGCGGGTTGGAGGGGGACTGAGGCCTGGGGGAACTACAGCAGGGAAGAGCCACCCAGATGTCTCCAGAGAGTGGCTGACCAGGAACCCAGGGAACAAAGGCCTTCAGGCAGGGCGCTGCGGGGAGGGAAGGAAGAAGGGTGGGAACAAAGCCTGGAGTGTAGGGGTGAGGAGGGGGCTGCAGCTGGGCGAGGCAGAGAAGTAGGACCACCAGATGACCACCGCGGAAGGACACTGTCCACTCCCATGTGTGCGAGGGGGCATGAGAGGCAGCGAGGGTGCCTTCATATTTCTCCTCCCTGTGAAGAGGGGCCCAGGGGACCCTTGTTCCAGATGCTCGGGCAGCCCTGTTCTCACGGCTGCGAGAGGCACTGCAGGCGCATGGGTTCTACTTGGCCGGGGTGTCCCCCCCTGGCGCCCACCACCCCGCCTTCTGCTCTTCTTGCGCTGGTCTCTGCAGCCTGGGCTTCCTGATAGGGCGCCGGCTCCCCACCTGTCAAGCTGCGGGCTGCTCTCTACCCGTTATCCCTCTCATCCACAGAGCCAGGGCCAGGCGTGCTTCCTTGAGAAAAAGTAATTTATTTTCTAATTACAGAAGATGATGGGCCGGAACAAAGGCAAGGCAGCTCAGGCTCCATCAGAGGGCTGTCTGCGCACTGCTCTTGCTGGCCTGCGGAGCCAGAGGGGGGGTGGGGGGTGGGGACCAGGGGTCAGGGGGTAGAGGTGGGAGGATGTCCAGCGCTAGTAAGAGGAGGCCCTGTTTCTGTTCCTGCTCTTGTCAGTGATGTGAAGACGAGGCACTTGGGAGCTTGGTTGCCTGCCTGTGGAAAGGGCTGCGTCTCATCTCTAAGTCCAGGGCCCACGGTGGGGAGGTGCTTATGCCCGTGGTAGACGCGTGTTTCTCTTTGTCTCCTTATACTGTTCTGGAATCCTCCATCTGGGGGAGGAAACATGGGCTTTGCCGGCTACTCCCTGATGGGCGCCTCAGTCCGTGTCCTCTTTGTGAAAGGGGATTGGTCAGGAGTCACACAGCAACAAGAGGCCTGCGCGTGCCTGCAGAGACTCAGGGGAAGTGACTGCAGCTCTCCCTTGATTTCCCTTCCTGCCTGTCCCGGGGCTCCCATGGGCTTTTGCTCCCCAAGCCCTGGTCACAAGGCCTTCCTGTGTCAGGTCCCAGAATGACTCGTTGGGCCACAGACAGGAGAGATAGTACAGGGTGAAGGCACATGCCTTGCCTGTGGCCAACCTGATTTGCTACATCCACTTCATAGGGTCCCCCAAGCATCTCAGGGTGCAGACAACGCCACACCTGTGGACAGGTGCTCACAGCGGGATTCAGCCAGGAGGGCCCCCAGGCTTCCTCAGCTCTTCTTGGGAGACACCTTCCCTCACAAATGACTCATTAAGGCCAGACCGGAGTGGGTGCCCTTCCCTCTCACTGAAATACAGATGCCCAACTCCGGCTAATTTAAGGGGAAAATCTGGGGGGCACATCAGACATTGAGGCGTCTTGAGGTGCAAATAATATATATATTTAGAATTTAAAAATTGTTTTTAATACAAGAAACCTCTCTGGGTTGTTGTTGTATGACCAATGGGTGGTTAAGTGACACAGTGACTAATACTCCCGATGCCCCCAAACCTCCACATACTTCCCCAGTAATGGAGTACTAAAATAGTTTCAAGAATCAAGCTTATGTTGCATATACAGAACACAGTGCAATGATTTTTTTCTTCCAAAGGTTGCCTATTACGTAATCATGGCTTAGCTATTGTAAATCCTGCTGCAGCAAACATTAGGGTGGATATAAATTTTTGAACTAACAATTTTTTTTAATTGAATCACCGTGAGGCACACAGTTACAAAGCTTTCATGATCAGGTTTCAGTCATTCAATCTTCCAACATCCATTCCCTCCACCAGTGTACCTTTCTAAGGCAAGCACTTTTCTTCTGTCTGTCTGTCTGTCTGTCTGTCTGTCTGTGTCTCTCTCTCTCTCTTCAAATAAAATCTTTCAGTCTCAATTTGGCCCATTTCTCATTTCCGCTTTCCCTTGGGTTTTCAAGCACTCAGGGATGTGTCCCTCTTGTTCTCCATAGATGACAGTTGGGGTGGACTGGGGACAGCTCTGCACGGGTCCCTTTCCATGGGTCCCCACTGCTGGAGCAACTTTTAGTGGGCAGTCCACAATGTCCCCCTGCCCAGGACCACCTTGCTTTGGGTCACAGCCTTTCCTATACCCATCAAAATCCCGTCACGGGTGCCTGTCGGGGTCAAAAGACCTGGTCGTCTAAGCCCAACCCTGAAGGGGCCACCCGGCTCCAGGAAGCCCTGAGGGGGACTGAGGCCTCTCTCCTCCCCTGTCCCTCCTCCAGCGCCTTTCTCATGCTTTCCAGTGCCTCCTTTCATGCTCTCTGAACTGTTTCTGAGTCTACTTCTTTGAGAACCAAACCTGCTGCAAACACCTACTGCCCACGACCTTCCTGCCCAGTGAAAAATGAAGGAAAAGTCAATGCCTGCAAAGTGTCAAAGTCAGAATCGGATACTTCTGGTCTCTGATTGGCTGCACCTGGGTCAGGTGACCCGCCCATCAACCAATAGGGATGCACTTTGCTCTTCTTGGCCTGGTGTGGGTCATCTGGTCAACCTGGAGCCTGCCATCCTGCAGTGCCATGAATCCTGGGACTTAGAAGAGGAAGCAGGAAATAGAAGAAGGACTGGACATGGGCAGAACCTGGACAGACATCGCTGTAGGGGGTTGCATCAGGTGCTCCAGTGTAGAATCCCAGAATCAGGAGTGGGTGAGTGTGAGGGATTGCTTAATCCTGGTGCTCAGCAGCAAGAAATTGGAGTCTCTTGTCTACAGTGCTTTTCATTTCAGTGGTGGGGAGCAAGGCTGGGCTGGGGCCTTTGTGATGTGGGGGAGGAGCCCGGCACAGATTCCGCCCTGGTGGGCTTGTCCCTGAGTGACCCTGGGCTGGTCACGCTGCCCTACCAGATTTCACCATCTTCTGTGAGCCTCACCACTTCTGCCCCCACCTCCACCCCATGGATGCTAGCCCTTGGTCTCAAGCCTTGGTGCTTTCCAGTTGGTCACCAACCAGGCCAGGAGGCAGCCTCCAAATCAAAGTCAACAACTTCAGACACTGAAGGAAATTCATTACCCATTGCTCTCTGAGTTGGTAGAACTTTCTGCCTCTCCCTGCAGCCAGGAAACAATTGTGGGGTCATCCGAGTTCTTCCCGCACTTCCCTGCATGCTTCCCTGCTCCGCCAGGGAGAACCCAGGGGCCCTGGAGAGGCCGGTGGCTCCTGATCTGCCTGTGAGTCAGGGCCTCAGGGACCCTGCGGTGCCTCTGTAGGTGGAAGCCCCCTCCCAACCCCTCTGTTCCTCCCTTTGTCAGCTCTGGGCCCTGTCTCCTCATGTCTGTCTTTCCCAGCACCAGCCTTGGGGCCAGGAGTCCCCCCAAGTCTGTGCTGTGTGCTGGCAGTGTGGACAGTGGGTGGGCCCCTCTGTCCCTTCCTGAGCACCCTCTGAGCTCTGGGAGTCCTTGCGACTCCCTGATGCCCACATCTTACGTGTGGGGACCCAACCCAAACCCAGCCTCTTCCCCTCACCTGCTCCCTCTCTGTGTCCTAACCTCGGATGGCCCTTGCTTCTGCCAGGGCTGGAGTTTGGATGTGGCTCAGGACTCCTTTGCCTGTCCTCATTCTGCCATTGCTCATCGATGTCCACCCCGCCTCCCGCACCCCTACCCCGGCCACCTCTGCAGGCTCCTTGCTCAGGTCTGGGGTCACAGCCATGGCTCTGGGCTACTCTTTGGTCTCTGCCTCCCCACCCCCAGATCCCTAGGCCACCCAGACATTCTCAGAACCCCTTGCTGGAGTCTCCATTCTCCAAGATCCTGCCTGTGACACCCCAGCCAGGGAGAATGGGCCTGGCCCACTCGTCTCCTCCACTGCCCAATGGAGCCTCAGTTCAAGCTCGTACATTCAGGCTCCCCTGAGCTGTGCTCTCCCAGAGCCACCCCCCCCAGGTGGAAGCACCCCCAACCCAGCAGGCCACAGCTGGAGCTCAACCTTGGGGGGGTGGAGCTCCCAAGGGGAGGATCTGGCTTCTCAGTGGCCTTGAGGGCGCCTGTGTGATAGTTGGGCTTCCCTGCCCCAGAGCAGCTGGTCCTGGGCATCCCTTCCTTGGGTGGGAGGCTGGGGCCCCCTCCTCTGGACACCCCCCCTGCCCCCTGCCTAATTATCGCCCAGAGCGGCCTTCTGCGGCTCGGCCCCGTCTCATCTCCGACATTTTTCATGTCTAATCCGCCGAGGAGATCTCCTGGAGGCTTTGAAGTCTCCCCGCGCGCGGATAGAGATGTCACCCTGGCACTCACCGCGCTTCTTAATGAGGACGGGTTTGATGTGGAAGATGGGGACCCGGAGGGAGGCGCCCCCCTCCCCGCCCCCCCACGGCAGCAGGCAGGTGTAAATCAGAGCAGGTGAGGGGGGCTGTGTGCTGGGAGGTCCCGGAGGGAAGGGGGTGGCACTTCGCATGTCTCTGCATCCTCTGGGTCAGGGGTCCTCATGCCCAAGGAACCCACAACGGGAATCCAGACCAGATGGGGGAGTGGTCTGCAGGGGGAGCCTTGGCCAGCAACAGCTCGGAGGACGTGGAACAGGGCAGGGCTGAGAGATGCTGGGATGGGGAGCCCGTGAGGGGTCGGGGGGCGGGGAGATGGAGCTGGTGAGGGGTCAGGGGATGATGGGGCTGGGGTGAGGGGGGGTAGAGTTGGGGTGAGGGGTGAGGGGGGAGATGGGGCCCGGTGAGGGGTAAGGGGGGTGCGGCAGGGTGAGTCATGATTTTTCTGGTGACAGTGGCTGTCTTGCAGTCCCTTTCGAAATGGCCTCTGTGTGAGTGTGTTTGTGTTGTTTGTGTGTGTATGTTTGTGCGTGTGTGTTTGTGAGTTTGTGTGTGTGTGCCAGGACTAAGCACTGAGCACCGTCAGGTGTGGTCCAACCACAAGGAAGGGAGGAAGGGAAAGAAAGAAAAGAGGAAAGGACACCCCGCCCCCCTCACCCCCCCCCCCCCCCCCGTGCCTCCTCCTGGAAGCCCTCTGAGCCTGCCCAGGAGCAGAGGCTGCAGCCGCTGGGTTTCATCAGCCCCTGTCACCCGTCAGGCCCCCGGCTGGATGCCTCTTTGGGACCCCTTCAGTGCTCAGTCCCCGTGCCACGCCTTGCCAGGGCACACCGTCTTCCTGTCTCACCTTTGACCTTTCAGAACAGAGCAGAGGGGGCTGGGCTGGGACCCCTGTTGCAGACTCTGCCCACCTCACCCCCCTCCCGCTCCACCCCCAGCGTGTCCCCAGCGCTGACTCACCCGCCATTTTCCAGTGTGGACCTTCTGCCTCCCGCCAGCCTGGCTTGACACATGCTTTTCAGGGGGCTGGACGGGATGACTCAGAGACCCCCCCTCACCCCTCCCATCCAGGGACTCTGTCTCTGTCTCATCCCTGCAAACCACCCCTGCGGCTGGTGCCCAATGCGGGCAGGAGGCCACACACCTATCCATCCACAGCCTGCGGCATGTCCCTGAGACATGCCCGCCCCGTCCTCCCAGGAAGTGTGTGTCTGGGTGATGGCCCTGCATCCCGATGGGCCTCAGGGCGGGCGGGGAAGGACAAGCCCGGAGCCAGGGCTCTGGCAGCTCGCCCACCCAGGCTGCAGGGTGGGCGGGCATCTGGCCACAGCGGTGCCCTGCAGAAGGCCCACGTGCGTGGATGGGACCTTTGATGCTCAGCCATCAGGATGAGCACGGAGAGAGGAGAAGTTTCAGGGAGGGACACCAGGCTGCTCTCAAGGTCAAAGATACAGGCCGCAAGGGAAGACTGATTCTGAGAGAACTCTAGTGAATGCAAAGGTATAGGCGACCTTTGCAAAGGCAGAAGTCCAAGCCAAGGAGACACAGAAACTATAAAACACAGCCTAGCACTGGGCATGAGCAGGACCCTGGAGTCGGACTGCCCGACTCAAGTCCCACCCTTACTGGGTGTTTCATTCTTGGTTGTTGTTTTATTGTTGTATTCATGCCACTTCTATTGGTGCTAAGATGGGACTCCTGGCTTGGTGTGTGTGGGTTGCTCTGGGGATACTCAGGGACCCTAAGGTGCCAGGGGGCAAACCCAGGCCTCCCGCATGCCTGCAGAGACAACCTATTTCACTGCCTCTCTGTTCTCTCTGTGTTGTTTAGGGCGTTTGCCTTGCACACAGCCAACATGGCCGACCGGAGTTCGATTCCTCCTCCCCTCTTGGAGAGCCCAGCAAGCTACGAGAGTATCTTGCCCGCACGGCAGAGCCTGGCAAGCTACCCGTGATGTATTCGATATGCCAAACACAGTAACAACAAAAGTTTCCAATGGAGACGTTACTGGGCCCGCTCGAGCAAATCGATGAATAACGGGAGGACAATTCTCTCAATTTTCAATTCTATTTACTGTGTGATCTTGGGTCAGTCACCCAACCTCTGTCTCTCTCATTTTTTATGAGAATGCCTAAGTAAAAATAATCATCGTGGGGGCTGGAGCGATAGCACAGTGGGTAGAGCGTTTGCCTTGCACACAGCTGACCCGGGTTCGATTCCCAGCATCCCATATGGTCCCCTGAGCACCGCCAGGGGTAATTCCTGAGTGCAGAGCCAGGAGTAACCCCTGTGCATAGCCGGGTGACCCAAAAAGCAAAATAATAATAACAATAATAATAATCGTCGTGTTGAATGTCTTGGGTTGGGTCGAGGGATTGGCTACCACGTGTTCTGCACAGTGGCCTGAAGCCCCCTAAGTAGTTTGACTCTCCACTGCAGATTGGGGCCCATTCATCCTAAGATGCCAAAAGAACTCAGCGCCGCCATGAAAGAGAAGGAACCAGATGTGCGTGTGGCACCAGAGAGAGAAATACAGGGTGGGTGAAAACAGGGGCTGCCAACGAACAGACATGTTCGGTGCCACTTACGGCACAAGCGCACATGGATGGCATATGCCTTCAGAGGGGAACCGATACGTATGTAAATGAATGGGAATTAATTACATTCAGATGTGTCGACTAATCAAGAAGGGTCTGGAAGGATTCACGATGTGCCAGCATTGGTGATGGTTGGGGAGAGAGAGAGAGATGAGATGGAGTGAGCCGGAGAAGGGATTGGAAGTGGGGTCATTGCGGAGAAGGGCGGGGGGGGGGTCTTTAAATTGGTCAAAAGCAGCGGGTGAGAGCTCGCACAATGCCAAGCGCATTTACTGAGAGAAACAATCGTGACAGTTGGAGAACAGAAGCAGGTGAGGGCTGGGGGCCGCGTGGGGCTGCAGAGCTCGGACACGCCAGAGTCTCCGTGCCAAGATGCCTGATGGGGAAGGAAACGCTTCTGTCTGATAGAAGAATGCAACCTGGGGATAGGGAATCCATCATTTTCCTCAGAGGAGAGCAACAGGAAGGAGAGTTCAACACATCCTCCAGGCAGTGGGGCTCCGAGGTAGACCCGGGCCCTGCTGTGTGTGTGTGGCGTGTGTCATTCGTGACGGGGGAGGGGCATCCCACTTGGTGCTGCAGACATAGGGGCCTGGGAGTCGCCCTGACCCAGCTCCAGGGGGCTCTGCCCCACCTCAGGAAGGACCCCTCTGCCACCACCGCCTTTCATTCCTGTTCTCGGGGACAGGCAGGCCTCTGCGCCCTGAGCGCTAATACGTGTCAACACCCCCGTGGGCTGCATCTCATAAATCTTGCCATAACCCCACGAGGCAGCCGTGAGAGAGGAAGAGAGAGGATAGAAATGGACTCGGTCTCCATGCCTGAATCTGGGCTTGTGGGGTCCTTTCTGCACTTCCCCCCCGACTCCCACTTGGGATGCTGCTTCAGTCCGTAAGATGTGGTACTGAGAGAAACAGTTCTGGTCCCCGCATAACTGTCGAGGAAGAGGGGAGTTGGACCTTTCCACTTGGCTCCAGGAATGGTCCAGCTGCCTCTGGACAAGCCGGGACCGGCCTGCTGGATGATGAGGCGTCCGTGGTCCAGGCAGGCGTTGCCCCAGCTGACAGCCGCACTGTAAGTCTGTGAATGAGACTTGGCTCATGCCAGCCACCGGCTGGCTGCAGGAACCCAAAAAAAACGGTTGGGGGTTCTGGTGTTTCTGTGGGAGGGCTCAACCCTCTTAGAGGGTTGAAGAAGTTGGGCTGAGGGTGGCAGGCTGGAGGCAAGTCCCCACCTGGGCAGCCAGACTGTGGGGTCTGGGGGGTCCCCAAGCCTTCCCCATTTGTGTCAATTTGTCTCCAGCACACAAAGAATGTTCTATTTCCTGCCAGCAGATTTCTCCTGCAGCATTTCCAGGTTCCAGGGGTGATTCACCTGTCGCCTGTCACCCCACCATCACCCCGCTCGCACCCCCAACTCCCCATCTCAGGGAAGAGGACCCACTGGATTTGGTTCTGCAGGTCAGGCCGGCCCCAGGGAATCAGGTTGGCCTGGATATTGGGGACTTTACTGAGTAATTATAGGATTAGGCAGCCCCCTCGAAATTAAATGCTACCTCTTTACCTTCCAGAGAAGAATCCCACCCTGCACAGCTACCATGTAATTATCTGGTGAATTACTCTCCGGAGGTCTCGCGGTAATTATGCGAGGAGTCAGGAGCCGGCAGCTCTTGTAGTCATTACAACGGAGGAATTAGCTGGCCCTGTGTAAGCCTGCAGGGCCCCCTCGGCTGGGCTGTGCATCCGGGCCTGCACCTCCCTCCCGCCTGCCCAGGAGCAGGGTCCAGGGAGGAGAGCTGGGACCTGGGGCACAGTCTCAGATGCTTGCTAGACCCATTCTCTTCTCTGAGAACCCCCTCACCCCCGGAGGGATGTGTAGCCTGAATGTTCAGCATCACATGATCAAAAGCCACCAGAAGACAGTGGGGCATGCAGAACAAGGGAGGGTGGGGTGACAGTGTCTGGGTCCAAGCACTCACGGAACCGTATGCCCCTGATCTTCCTCAGTTTCCCCATCTGTAACATGGGGTGGTTGTCAGCACTAAGGGAACTAACAGGCACACAGGGCTTACTTCTAAGATGAGGAGGAGTGGGTTAGAGGCAGAGAGGGCTGCAGGGTCAGGCGTGTGGGGGGGCGGGGGACGGCGACAGGTTGGTGACAGCCAGGACTGGAGGTGATGCAGGTGATGCAGGTGATGCAGATGATGCTCACGCATGCCCATCCTTCACCCCAAATGGACATACAGTTCATTGGAAGGGTGCAAGAGGGCAGGGGCTCCCTCCTTCCCCATTTCTCAGCAGATCCCAGGGCTGAAACTGCATGGAGCCTCTCTCAAGGCTGAGTCCCGGGGTTTGGGGGGTGGGGGCGAGGCTCAGTACTGTGGCCTGCCTGCCTCGCTGATGCCGAGGGTCCAATCCCCAGTGCTGAGCATGATCCTGGCCGCTCTGCTAACCGTGATCCCCGGGGATGCAGCTGCAAGAGGGGCCAGTGCCACGGCCGGGAAGTGAGACTGTGCCAAGCACCTACATGGGAAGTGAGACTGTGCCAAGCACCTACGTGAGCACTGCCATAACCCCACCCCCCTACCCCGGCTGAAGGGGCGGAGCCCTCGGCGGGTTCCAAGGTTGATGTGCTAGAGACACACCCTGATGGGGGATACCCTCTCCCCAGCCACCATCCCCCAAGGGCAGATGCCACGTTACGGTCAGGTGTGTGTCTGAGTGTGTGTGTGTGTGTATGTGTGTGTGTGTGTGTGTGTGTGTGTGTGTGTATGCATACGCATGCAACCCCCAGCCATGACGACAGCTCTGGCGGGAAAGGAGGTGTGGGGGTGAGCGTGGGGTCAGACGCTGTGGATGAGCGTCAGGAGTGAGGAGCTGGAGGGGCCGGGAGCCTAGGCGAATCTGATGGACAGACGCCTGCTGGCCAGGGCCTGGCACACCCCGACCTCAAATCTGTTCATTTGCAGCCGGCTTGGCTTCCCTGAGCTCTGGGGCCAAAGAGCAGAGAAAGCAAAGAGTTACGCAGGTGTCTGCGGGCTGCTGCAACCAGGGTCCTCCCAGGGGAGCGCGCAGGACAGTGCAGGGGCTGCGCTAACACCCCTTCCCCGCCCCAGGCAGCCAGAGCCCCGTGACTCCCTGCGCCAGTGCCCCAAGTGCTGTTCTCACACCTCCTCGCCTCCCTCCTGCTCATCTCTGCCAGGGCAGAGAGTATCACAGGGCCACCCCACTTTCCCGCCCCCCGGACATGCCTGCCTCTAGGAGCCAGTTTCACATCTTCCTTTGGGTCCCAGTGTCCCCACTCCCAGCCCCGGACCCCCCAGGCATGTGATGGGTCTCTGGAAGGTTCTGCCTGAGGAATCCTTGGCATAGCTGGGCAACTCTGGCCCTGGGGTTTTGGGTGCTCCCAGCAAGATGCTGTTTCTTGCTCCAGCAAGCACCTCCCTCTCTCTGCCCCGGGCTTCCTGCCGAGCTGGTGCGTGGGCTCCGTTGGGGGCTTCTCTAGCCCTGCTGGCTCAGGTCTGTCTCTGGGGACAGGGCCTGTGCCTGCATGATCATGGTGGAAGGGACGGAGAGCCGCTTCATGTCGACCCTCTTCCCCGTGCGGGTCCTCACCTGTCAATCTGCCTCCTCTCCTCTCCTCCCGACCGGGGCTGTTCTGAGCTCGCCTGTGGTCTGCAAGCAGCAGCCTGAGGCTCCCCGCCGAGCCTCACTCCTTTTCAATCCGCTCTTCCTCCACTGCTTCATCATTCCCGTCAGGCCGAGGCAGGGACTGAATGAGGCAGCCCGCTCCGTTCCAGCCCGGTACAAAGAGTATTTTGATGTTTTCATTTCTTTCTAGTTCAATAATTCGAGAAAACACATAGATTTGGTGCCGTTTCAACAGGCTCCTGGACTACTTTCTAAAACTTGGGGAAAGAGTGGATGGATGTGAGGCGGGTTATGGATTGACGGCAGGGCCCGGAGGTCAGGGGACCACTTTGCCCCGGCGGGGGTCTGCCCTGATTGGGCGTTTCTCTGCTCTGAGTTCTGTAGCGTGCAGGAAGAAACAGGTGCTGGTTCTGTCCTTGGCGGGGGCCTGTCCAGGCTGGGGCTCAGAGCTGCCCAGTGAACAAAGAAGTAACCCCTCAGGCCCTGGGGACAGGCCCAAGAGGCCACGAGGAGCTCTCCGCGGTGCTGAAATGGGTCACCTAGGCTGATCTTCGCGGTGGACGCTGCCTGGGCTTCTAGAAGGCACAGTTTTTCCCTGGGTGGGGGGCGTGGGAGCCATCCTCTCAGTTGTGAATGAAGGTCGTTGCCTTCAAGAAGCATGCAGGGTGGTTGTGTGTTCAGCAACACCACCCCCAACACACACACATACACACACACACACGACCCCAAGACAGCCTGAGCAGCTGCAGATCACTGCACTAGGGAAGACCATCTGAAAAAAGTCTGGTCCACATCGGAGGTGGTGATGGAGGGGAATTCCAAGAAGACTTCCTGGAGGAGGTCGTCTCAACTGAGCAGTAATGGGGTTTAGGGTTTCGCCACATGAAGAAAGAAAAGAAAATTCCAGCTGGAAGGAACATGTTCCAATGCAAGAGAAAACCTGGGGCAGTGGTTCGGCTGTGCAGGTTCAGGACTATCTGGTATACCAGTTAATTGTGCAAACACGCCCACCTGCCGAATACTCTACCATGAAAAAGATGATATACTTGTTTGCTTGTTTTGGGGACACACCTGACTGTGCTCCGGGCTTACTCCTGGTTCTGTGCTCAGGGATCACTCCTGGTGGGCTCGAGGGACCATACAGGATGCTAGGGATCGAACCCAGGCCAGACACATGCAAGGCAAGTGTTCGACGCACTGTACTATTGCTCTGGCCCCAAAGACAATACGCCTTTTATAGGGTCGCCGTAAGGGTTAAGTGAATTGAGTAAATGTCAAGTGTTTAAAGCAGTGATTTGAATAGAGCAAATATCAGTGGGCTTGCTTTGAGAGGTGCAAAGGCTCAGAGTTGGAAATACAGTGGCTGGAGAAATACAGGGTTACTTGGCAGTGGGAAGGGGGAGGGGAGCCATGAAGCCTGAATCAGCCAAAGACGGTCAAAGCATCCAGGGCCAGTGGGGGAGCGGGAGGGGCTGGGTTTCACTCTCAAGGCAGGTGAGGCCACCAGAGGATCGACTCTGAGGAGAACAGGCTGGAAAGCTCGAAAATAAACATTTGTGTGTGCACATGCAAGTGTGTGATGCGTGTCTGCACACATGATGCTCGTGCGTGAATGCGGCGTGTCTAGGCACAGGTGTGATGCATGCGTGTTCGTGTGCACGTGTGATGCCTGTATACTTCGTGTGAAGTTACTGTCTTGCAGAGGGGGCGGGTGAGGGGCAGGGCTGAGACCACGCCCACATGTCTAGCTTTAGGGAGGGGGCGTCCACGTAGGAAGTGGCCAGGCGTCTTTGGGAGGGGGCTCTTCACTTCCGCCCTCCTTTCTGCTTCCTGGCTCCCCTTCCCCTCACAATTGGTTTCCTGGAAGAAAACCCGTGTTAACAACCCAGCATGGATCCGTCGGCATTTTTCTTTGTGCTAATAAAATCCTATACCGACATACACAGCTATATGTCTGCATTCACAGAGTCTTCGGGCCTTTGTTTTATAAAAATGGGATCGTATTATACATACTTATCTTCAAATTGCTTTTCTCACTCAACAATACCTTATAGAAATCCCTTTAAGTCTATTGGTGGAGAGTTAATTAAATTTTTTATAGGTTGCCTAATATTCCGCGCCGAGGCTGTGCCGTGGTCTCACCCCTCCCCTCCCTCGCCCCTCCCCTCCTTGTCCTGTCACGTCCGTTGCTCGGGTGTCGCCTCAGCTGTTGGGGCTGCCCAGCGCCCTGGAACACGGCATGCTGTTTCACACCTCCACGCCTGTGAGCTGCCTGATTCACACGGCTAACTCCCACTCACAGTCTCGCCCTCCAGCCTGCTCGCCGAGGGGCCCATCAGCGGGGCTGTGGGGGGGCGTGACGGCCAGCAAGGCAGAGGGGCGGGGCTGGGGGGAGTGGGCAGTGAATGCAGGATCCTGGGGTCCCGGTGTGGGGAGGATGCTCTAAACAGGGAAAGTCCCCGGCTGGACTGGGGACCAGGATGCTGGAGGGGATCGAACCTGCAACCCAGAGCCCTTCTCCTTTTCCCAGCTCCCCCCCCCCAATCCCTTCTGCCTCCTCTCTGCTTGCAGTAGGTCCATCTGCTGACCCCCGGCCCTAGTTCTACCCCTGTGTTCCCCGCACTGGCCTCCAGCTTCCCAGTCCGATGGGTTCACAGTTTCCACCCACAGAAAACAGCCACAGGGACAGCCATCAGCTTTAGGGACGGTTGGTTGGTGTCATGGTCAGTGTCACGGCTGTGCCCAGTCTGCTGGCTGCTTTTCTGGCCAGCGCCCGATACTGCTGGACCCTGTGGAAGGCACGGCTGGCCTTATCTCGCTCCCAGCTTCCCTCCTTTTTTTTTTTTTTTTTTTTTTTTTTAAATTTGGTTGTTTTTTGGTTTGGGGCCACACACACCCAGCCATGTTCAGGGCTTACTCCTGAATTTGAGCTTCGGGATTAGTCCTGGAGGAGGGCTCTGGGGGCCATATGCGGTGATGGGGCTGGACCCTGGGTCAGCTGTGTATTCACTCTCCGGCCAACCAGTCTCCCCTCTCGTGGGGCTGAGAGTGGACAGCAACAAGCTGGGATGTGTGTGTGTGTGTGTGGGGGGGGGGGGGGTTGTCCCTAGATTCCCTGGCTCCCTGCAGGTGGGGTCTTCCTGACGCCCTAGAAAGTTCTGTGTCCGCCTCGCCACGACACCCGGGACAGAGTTGACAGGTCAGCACTTTGGGGCGCCTCAGGCGACAGGAACAGAGCCAGACTTTCCCTCTCGGTGGCCTTGCTTGCTTTCTAAGGTCACCTGCCTAAGCGGCACAGGATATACGGCTTCTAATTCCACCCCGGGTGTGGAGTTTCCTTCTGCAATAAATGGATTTGGGTGAAGGCAAGTGTGAAGGAAGCGCCCGCGGAAGGCAGATGCCCGGGGTGGGAATCCGAGAAGGCGCGTCCCCATCCCCGGACCGGACCGCCCTGGCTTGGGAAGGGGCCAGCCAGCGCCCGGGAAGCCAAGCTCACCCCCGCCCCACCCCCAAACGCACACACAGAGTTTTGAAAAGCGACTGAATGGTGGAGCATTCTGTGTAAATCCCAATTTTCTGGTTTCTTTAGAAAAGAGCCAGAAGCCTCTGCAGAGCTGGCGCGGACGCCTGGCGGGGCGGGGCGGGGGGCCGGGGCCACACGCCCGCGCGGGCGCCTCCTGCCAGCTCGCCTGCCCCGTGGCCTTGCGTGTCCTCGGAGTCCTGCCCGGGGCACGCCGCGCGCCCGGGAGAAGGGCGTGGACGGTGCAGACAGCGCGGTGGGCGCGCGTGCGTCTGCACGTGTCGGGGGTCCGGGAGCGGGGGTGGGGGGAATCAGCCCCCAGCCCCACCCCGTGTCCCTCCTTGGGGCTCAAACTGACCCCGAGAGGGCAGCGCGCGTTCGCACCGAGCCTGGGTTTTGCTCCCCGGGCCGACTGTCCTCTCCCCGAGGCTCAGTTTCCCCCTTTGCATCCCCCGCTCCCCAGTCTGCGGGGTGGGTCATAGGGGCGGCGCGGGGAGCGCGCGGCGCGCGACCGCCGCCGGCCAGCAGGGGGCGCTCCCGGCACGCGGGAGCCGCGGCCACGGCAGGACAAAGGCTGGGGGGTGCGGCTGGCCGCGCGCCCGGGGGGGCTGGGACCCGGCCGGCAGCCGCGGCCGCGGGGGCCGCCTCCCGCCTCGCCGAAGAAGCCCCCGGCCGGCCCTCGCCCACCCGGGCGGGCGCCGTCTGCGGTCCGCTTCTCCGCTGGGCGCGGCCTCAGCGTGCCGCCCCTCCCCCTCCCGGCGTGGCCCCCTCCCTGGGCTCTGCACCTCGCTCCCCTGCCTGCCTTGTTCAGTCTGTCTGGGCCCTGGCCCGGGGCTGAGCCGTCCTGGGGGTCTGGGGTGCTGCCCGCGGCTCAGCCGTGCCCCTTCCTTTGTGTCTCTGGCTGCACTCAGCAGGGTTGGGAGTTGGGGCTGGGAGGGGGCCTGGCTTCCCCCCTCCCGGGTGTCCTGAGCTCTCTTGCAGGGTGTGTGGGTGAAAGCACCCCTGGGAATACAGCCCCCAGCTTCGCCCCCTCCTCACAGGCCTCCTGAAAGCTCTGTGTGTTCCTTGGGGTTCCCCCCAAGTCCTGGAATTCCCAGGACAGGTGACAGACTAGGAGCTAGGCATGTCTAATTCCATCCCCGGATGTACATCTCCCCAAAAGCTGGTACTGCTGGTCGTGGGAGAAGTTCTGGGTTCTGGCCGGAGTGGGGGGAGGGGTGGGCAAGGTAGCTCCCCTGTTTCGGGAACCCTCTCTGCCTGGGTGTCTGCCCTTTCTGCCCTTCTCTGTCCCCAGTTCCCCCGCACCCCCCAGCATAAATGTTGGAACTTTATGACGTTTTCCAGGAAGGCTCTTTCCAAAGGCGCCAGCCTTCAACCCACCCTCGGAGCTTTACAGCTGGTTCTTCCTCCCGTCACAGGAGAAGAATCTGGGGAAGGCGTATGCAGGCCCATTTTACAGATGAGGAAGACTGAGTCCTGGAGACCAGCAGGAGGTACAGTTCTGATTACTAGACGCTCCCTCCCTGCGCCTGGGAAGTCTCTTGTGAAGTTTGGGGGTGATGCGCTGCATCTGTTTGGGGGAGCCCTGAAAAGCAGATGCCAAGCTAAGCAGTTAGAATCCCCAGGGATTGGTTGCAAGGTTCCCCGGAAAAAACACAGCGGGGAGGGCAGGGAGGGAGGAGGACAGCCTCGCCCCACCAGGGTTGGCCTCGGGGACGGCCCACGGGGCTGCTTTGTGTCAAGTAGAAAGGCCTGGGCTCTGGTAGGGTGACCGCGCAGTGACCGACCAGCACTGGCCTCCGCGGCTGCCCCTGGGGCTCTGGGTCCTGAGTCTCTTTCGTGGCTTCTCTCGGGAGGATGCTGAAGGCCCGGGGAGGTCAGAGGTTCGGAGCCCGACCGCCTGCTGCTTTCTTGCTGGGTGCTGGTAGCTCCATTCCTGGCTGGGTAGGTCTCTTCCAGAAAACGCTGGGACGGTCCTCTGGAGGGCTTGAGGCCCTGCAGGTGGCCACAGGTCTGGTTCAGAGTGGCAGAGCTTATGCCAGTGATGACACCCTGGGTCCCATCCATGGCCTCTCATGAAGCCCTGAGAGGCGCCAGCAGTGGCCAGGAGGGTGGTCCCTGCCACCGTGACTGGGAGTGGACCCCATGGCATCTGGAAAAGAAAAGGCATCTGCTTTTTTTGTTGTTTTAGTTTTTTTTTTTAATTTTTTGGAGAAACTCTGTGATGCTCAGGGCTTATTCTGGGTTCTGGGTTCAAGAATCCGTCTTGGTGGTACTTAAGTGGGGAACAAACATATGAGGCTGGGATCGGATTGACTGGATGCCTGCCCCACTGTGCTAGGGCACAGCCCTGCACGCTGCTCTTTGACGCTGCTTCTTCCTCCCTCCCGTCCCCAGGTGGCTAAGGACAGCCCAAGCTCTGTTTCCTCATCTAGGAGAAGGGACCACTCAGAGAATCTTCTTCAAAGACCCTGGTGGGTTCCTTCCCCCCACCCCCCTACTTCCTCTCTTACTGAGTCACAGTGAGATACATAGTTCCGGAGTTGCTCGTGATTGGGTTTCATTCTTACAATGTTCCAACACCCAGGGTACATTTTCTGCCACCAGTGTCCCCAGTTTCCCTCCCGCCCCCAGTCCCAACCTGCCTCTAGGGCAGACACTTTTGTTCTCTCTCCTTTTTTCCTTTTAGGCACTGTGGTTTGCAATACTGTTACTGAAAGGGTATCATGCATCTCCCTTTACCTCCTTTCAGCACTCAGTTCTTGTCCAGAGGGATCATTTTCCAAGTCTCATTGTCACAGTGGTCCCTTCTCTGTCCTCACTACCCTTCCCCTCACACTTATGGAAACTTTCAACCGTGGACCCGTCCTCCTGACCCTTGTTTCTACTGTTTCGGTATTCTTCTTCTTCTTCTTCTTCTTTTTTTTTTTGCTTTTTGGGTCACACCTGGCGACGCACAGGGGTTACTCCTGGCTCTGCACTCAGGAATAACCCCTGGCGGTGCTCAGGGGACCATATGGGATGCTGGGAATTGAACCCGGGTCGGCCGCGTGCAAGGCAAATGCCCTACCCGCTGTGCTATTGCTCCAGCCCCTCAGTATTATTCTTATCCCATTTCTTTTCTTTTTCTTTTATTAACAACTCGCAAACAAGTGCAATCGTTCTATGTCATCCCGTCCTTCTGACTCATTTCACGCTGCATGATACTCATCCATCTATAAGCAGATCCCAAGGCTCTGTTTTTCCTAGCGGCTGTGTAGTATTCCATTGTGTAAATATACCATAGTTTCTTGATCCACTCATCTATTCTCGGGCACTCGAGTTGTTCCCAGATTCTGACTATTGTGAACAGTGCTGCGAGGATCATAGCAGTGTAGCTGGCATTTCTGTATTGTGTTTGGGGGTCTCTAGGGCATATTCCCAGGAGTGGTATTGCGGGGTTGTATGTAAGCTCGATTTCTAGGTTTTTTTTTTGAGGAATGCCCATATTGTTTTCCAAAAAGGGGCTAGTTGGCATTCCCACCAACAGTGAATAAGAGTTCCTTTCTCTCCACATCTGCACAAGCACTGTTTTTCTTTTGTTTTATTTTTTTAAATTTGTGCCAGTCTCTGTGGCATGAGATGATATCTCATTGTTGGTTTGATTTGCATCTCCCTGATGATTAGTGATATAGAGCACTTTTGTTCATGTTACTTTTGGCCATTTGTATTTTTTTTTTTTGAAGACATTTCTGTTCATCTCTCCTTCCCATTTCCTCGGTGGATTTGGATGGTGGGTGCTGTTGCTGAGTACTTGGCCTGTGGGGACTCTACTCCTGTCCTCTCAGATTTGTGCCTCTGAGTCACTTCACCCAAGCAGGCACTAGCGAGGCCAGGCTGAGCACTCTCAGAAGATGGGAGCTTGGGCCCCAGGACTATCCGCCGGAAGAGGTCAGAGTTGGGTTGGACACCTACCCTACCAGGCTCTGGGCACTTTGGGCTATGATCTTGTTTCACCCTGAGACTGTTGCAAGGGAGGAGGCATTCACTCAGCTGGGCACAGCATTCTGGCAGTAGGACAGCATGTTCCAAGGCCCTGGGGTAGGGACCACCAGTTTCCCAAGGGGGCAGAGCTCCAGACTTGCCTAGGTTGCATCGGGACCCAGGGATGTAGGGGTAGATCAGGAATTTGGGATTTGATCCGAGGGCAGTGGCTGTCACAGAAGGCTTCCACATGTGGGCATAGGCTACAGGGCTGGGCTCAGGGTCAGGAGGTCACTAGCAGCGGGGGATGGGGTTGGCACAGGACTAGGTAAGCCCCCTCCTCTCCTGGAATCTGGGGTGCTGTGTGGAAAGGAGGGAAAGTTAGGAAGTGGGTGCTGCAGGCTGGCGATGCTTTCTCTCCCCAATGATGCTGGCCTGCTCGCCCCTGCCAGGCCACTTCCTCCCGACTGAGTCAGAGAGAAGCAGTTCTGAGCCCGGCCCTGGGGCAGGGGATGCAGAGAAAGCCGAGCGGAGGGAAGCTCAGGTTCTCTGCTGGGCTGGCCATGGCATGTCCTCGCCATACAAGCAGGGATGCTCCCAGCGCTCACTGACCCAGATTCTCTAGGTACCCGGCGATGTTGGGGTGAACCAACGTGGCTCCCAGAGCAAGAGTGTTCCAGGCAGACACGACAAGCAGAGGGCCTGAGAAGGAATGTGGCTGGCGTCTGTGGGGACCGTGAGATGACTTGGAATAAGGAGGGGGTGGAGGGAGAGCAGAAGAGAGAGGAGGGGAGAGGGAAGAAGAGGGGGATGGAGAAGAGGACAGAGGGGGGACGAAGAGGAGGAGGGAGAAGAGGATGGAGAGGAGGATGATGGAGAGGAGGATGGAGAGGAGAGGAGGAGGGAGAGGAGGAGGGAGAGGAAGGAGAGGAGGGAGAGGAGGATGGAAAGGAGGAGGGAAAGGAGAGGAGGAGGGAGAGGAGGATGGAGAGGAGGATGGAGAAGAGAGGAGGGAGAGGAGGATGGCGAGGAGGATGGAGAGGAGAGGAGGATGGAGAGGAGAGGAGGAGGGAGAGGAGGAGGGAGAGAAAGGAGAGGAGGGAGAGGAGAGGAGGGAGAGGAGGAGGGAGAGGAGGAGGGAGAGGAGGAGGGAGAGGAGAGGAGGAGGGAGAGGAGAGGAGGAGGGAGAGGAGAACAGAGATGGGGTGGACAGGAGGAAGGAGAGGAGGAGGGAGAGAGCCAGGGACAGGCTCTGCAGGGCCTTTTTAGTTAGAGGAAGACCCAGTTCTTACTCAAGGGTGCTGAGTCGAGGAACAGTGAGCTCTGACTTCCGTCCTAAAAGTGTCAGGTGGCCACAGTGGAGCAGCAGCAGTGGAGGGACCAAGGGATGGACTGGGGCCTGCAGCCAAGAGGCTACTGCAATTGATCTCATGTAGATAAGAGGAAACGACAGATTGATCGGGGGCAGGGGAGGGGGTTAGCAGTGAGGAGGGGCAGAAGGGGGCCAGGTTGGTAAGTGAGTGATTGAATTGTTTTACCGTTCATGGATTGAATGATGATTGAGTTGAAGGATTAAAGTTGAAGTCCACTTTCTCACAGCGCCCATTCCCCTTCCTTGCTGTTTGAAGCTCTGGAATGTTCTGTGTGGTTGAACTGAAACCGACATCCTTCTGAGACACTCACTCATCGCCTCGTGCCCTCCCTTCCTTCCCTGGCTCCCTCACCGTGGTCCAGCTCTTGGCGCTGTTTCATCTTCTCTAAGTGTAATGGGCTTGCCGATGGAACTGCTGATGTTTCAACAATCCCTCTAGAATGCTCAGCGCTCCAGAAAGCCAACCTAGGTCAAAATTGTTCCCTGTCATAGCCCCTGCGCCCCGAGCCTGAACTGGACCCCTTTTTTGTCTGATGATGGAAAGGAACTATCACAAGCTCACCTCTTCCAGTGCGCGGATGTGGCGTGACCCCTACTGTCTGTGTGGTCCCTGGGAGCTGGGGAACTGACTATGGGCCGGACCTATTCCCAGAGATGGGACCCAGAGGCATATGGAGTTTGGGTCGGGAGAGAAAGGGGATGGACAGACAGACTTCATCATCCAGAGCTCTGCAGAAGGGGCCTTCCAAGGAAGTGAATAGAGGAGGCAGAGGAATGAACTGGCCAGAACAGCGGGGAGGGAAGGCCCTGGGCTCTGCCCAGCCTCTGTTTAAATCACAGTTCCCAGTGGCACCTGTTGTCCTGTTGAACCCCTCTGTGGCCCAGCAACTCGGAGACGGGAGGGAGCTTTGAATGTTTCGGGGGGCAGGAAATTTGCTCTGGCCTGACACTGGGGCTTTTGGACAATGCGTGTCAGTCTCTAAAACCAATTGCTGTGGAATCCACACAGTGGGTCACACTGGCCAGAGGCAGGGTTAGAAAACCAGGGAGAGGTTTCTGGATTGATAGCACAGTGGGCAGGGCATTTTCCTTGCACGTGGCCAACGCGGGCTCGATTCCCAGCAGCCCATATGGTCCCCCAAGCACCACCAGGGATAATTCCTGAGTGCAGAGCCAGGAGTAACCCCTGTGCATTGCTGGTGTGACCCCAAAAAGAAAAAAAAATGAAAGAAAAGAAAACCAGAGAGATTCAGCTGAGCAGCAAGGTGACCCGGCGAGAAAGGGGTTTGACTGGGATTGGACATGATTGTTGGCAGAGCTCTAACATAACACTCCCTTGGGGCCCACCCAGCAGGGCATTTGCCTTGCACGTGGCTGACCCAGGTTTGATCCCTGGCATCCCATATTGTCCCCTGAGCCCTCCGGGAGTGATTTCTGAGTGCAGAAACAGACCCCTTAGCAAAAAAAAAAAAAAAAAAAAAAAAAAAAAGAACTTCTTTTTGGCCGGGTGTGACCCCAAACAGAAATGCTTCTCCACTAATCATGTTCTTCTACCCCTACGGGGGCCCCCCTCCCCACCTTCCCGGCTTTCCTCCAAGCCTTCCTTCCTGACAGAAAGGCCAGGAGGCCACGGAGACACATCTGGTGGGCCTGGGTCCGAGGCCTTGCCAGCAGCCTTGCCTGCCCCTGGCCAGACACTCTCTCAGCTCCAGACCCCGACAGCAAGTGGCCTCGGTTGCCAGCGCAGGCCCTGGGCGCCTGCGTCTGATGGCTCAGCCGGCGCAGATGGTGTCTCAGTGGGTCTATGCCCACCGACCTGGTTACCGCAGGACCTAGCTCCAGCCTCAGAGGAGGGTCTCCACAGGCCCCGTGTCCAGGACAAGGCCCCCTGGCAGGCGGCGCTTGCAAACACAGCAGCCCTGCAGGGTGGGCTGGGCACCCGCAGATGGCCTAAGTGTTGATCCGCGGAAGGAATGCGGGGCTTTTGTTCCCCTGCTCAGCCAGCTGCTACCGGGAGGCCACGTGAGACCCTTTCGTTCAGCCTTGGATCCACCGCCTAAGCTTGGGGCCTGTAGCCGGGGATGCCTCAACCTCTCTGGGCTGCGATCTTTGCAACTGTGAATCAAGGGAGGGCATTTTTTGGGGGGTGGAGGAAAGGGGGTGGGAGCTTGGAGGTGAGCCCCTAACTTTCTGATGTCATCCTTCCATGCACACTGATATTTTGGTCTTCTTGGGGGAAATATGCCCTCGAGCGGGCCGAGTAACGTCTCCATTGTGAGACTTCTTGTTACTGTGTTTGGCATATTGAATGCTCTCGGTAGCTTGCCAGGCTCTCCAAGAGGGGCGGAGGAATTGAAGCCGGCTCGGCCAGGCTGGCTACGCGGAAGGCAAACGCCCTACCGCTGTGCTATCACTCCAGCCCACTGGGGGAAATATATATATATATGTATATATACATATATATATATATAATTCTTTCTCGTAGTTCTTGCATCAGAGTGAAATTAGCACCATTTGGCAATTAATACATTTTTCCCTCCAAGACTCAACTCTTAAACAAAGTTCTGAGTGTTTGACTTTCATTTTAAGTAGGTGGCTGTCAGGAGGAATTACATGGCTCCTGAAGAAACACACAGACGTTATAATTAAAGAGATGCCAATCTTGACAAGGAGGTAGAAGAGGAGAGGGGATGTCACAATGAGAACGGAGAGGGGAATAGGGGTGTCAGGGGCGGGGGGCCTGGGAGATGAGGGAAGGAGCCCGGGGAAGTGTCCCTGCGAGGCTTAGAGCTGGCTTTCGGCTCAGGTGCCAGCCCAACGGTGCTGATAACAGCCTAGGGCGGGGTGGTAGGGGTTGGGCAGGGGGGAAGGGCCGAGTTCAGGCACGTTCCAGCACACAAGTCATCTTTACTAGCTCCCTGGAGATCCCCATTCACTTCACTCCTATCACTCGTTAGTCTATTGTTTATCGATTTGCTTGAGGGGCACCAGTAACATCTCCATTCTTCCTGTCGCGTGCTAGTGTAACCCAGTGGCATCTGCTCGCTCCAGGAACACGAAGAGCAGTTACTGTTACTATTGTTACTGTTTTTGGCATATCAAATACATCACGGGTAGCTTCCCAGGCTCTGCTGTGCGGGCGGGATACCCTCGGTAGCTTCCCAGGCTTTCTGAGAGGGATGGAGGCTTTTGGGGCGGCCTCTAATCACCATTTACAGGTGTTCCCAGGAAAAGCTGCATCGCTCTCTTCCAGGAGCTTTGTTTTATAGTCTTGGGATCCCCTAAGGCCCAAAAGGCAAATTGTTTGAATCCCATTTCTCAGGTGGAAAAACTAAGACCAATGGTCAGGTTCCTTCTTTTGACCACAGACTGGCAATCTCTGTAAACCCCATCAGAGTCCCGCCCAGACCCCTCCCGGGTCACAGTCCAGATTGGGCCCCATCCCAGTTCCTAACCTGAAGGAAACTGTGCCCTCCTGGTCCAGCCTGCACTGGGCCAGATTCACTCCCCGGAGACCCAAGGGCGATGGACTGTGAGGAGGGGATAGTCCATGGGGAATCCTTTTCTTGCTGGGGACAGACATCTGAGCCAGCAGGTTTCAGCTGAAACCTGGATATCCTGAACCAACTGAGGGATGGTGGCCGTGGTGCCCTGGCCTGGAGAAGCTGAGCACTGAGCCCTTTGGAGGCCATTCGCATGGCCTGGGGCCCATGGAGCTGGGTAGTGGGCGCCTTCCCAATCCAGCATTTCCACTGGACCAAATCTGCACACCCCCAGGCCCGCTCCGGGCCAGACTGGCTGTCCCGGGAACCAGGACTCTTTTTTTTTTTTTAATTTTTTATTAGTGAAACACCATGAGGTACAGTTGTAGACTTACAAATTTTTGTGCTTGGGTTTCAATTATACAATGATCAAGTACCCATCCCTCCATCAGTGCCCATTTTCCACCACCACAGATCCCAGTATCCCTCCCACCCCTCAATCCCCCCTGTCCCACACAGCCTCTGTTCTCTCTCTCCTTTTGGGTGCTGTGGTTTGCAAAAGAGGCATTGAGTGGCAATCATGTTCGGTCTGTAAGGACTGCACTCTTGTGGCTTGGCCACTTCCTTCTGCCCTAGTGCCTCAGTGGAACCTTCTGGGTCCCCAGGCCAGATGCCCGGTGCCCAGTGGTGCAGGAGGGGCCCCACAGAGGTACGTGCCCTTCTCTCTCCCCTTGTGCCCTTCTCTCTCCCCATCATGTCCTGCCTTGCCTTCTCCCCATCCCCCACCGTGGGCTCCCCCCGCCCCCCCTCTGACAGGCACCTCATTAGCAGAATCTCTGTAAATAACGCCAACCAGTTAGAGTTACAACAAGGTAGCTCATTAAAGGCACTGCACTGTCTCACTTCCCAATTAGTGTTTCTGCGGGTGCCACTGCCAGGACTGCCGGTGACAGGGCGCCCTTGGCATGTCATGGGTCCCAGGCAGCCTCGGTCAGCCCAGGGGAGCGGTCTTGGCAGTGCCAGGACCGGAAGGACAGCTCACTTCTGCCCATTGCTCCTCAGTCCCTAGGAGAACTCAGGCACGTCTATCCAGGTTAGGATTTCTTTGGGCAGCAGAGTCTGCCCTGCCAACCCCAGCCCTGTTAAGGCCGACTTTCCCTCTGGCCTTCTGGACCCCAGATTTCCTCTGTAGACAGTTCCACCAAGACTCACCTCGCTGTTCCCCTTCTCTGCAGTCTTCCTCCTGCCTAAAAGACACCTCACACTTTTTCCACAGCACTTTGAAGCACTTTTTCTGGAGCACTTTTTTTCTGGAGCACTTTTCTCTTTTCTGGGGCACTGACATCATCAGTCCCTACAAAGGAGGAGATTTGGGGGTGGTTAGAATCAAGAAGGAGCAAGAAGATTCTGGAGGATGAAGGGCTATGATTTCTTTGCACAAATCTTACCAGATTGCAACTTTTTTTGGAAGGGGTTTGGGCATATCCATCGATGCTCAGGGATTACTCCTGTCTCTGCACTCAAGAATCAGTCCTGTTGGTGCTCCGGGGACCATATGGCATTGAACCTGGATCGGCCTTGTGCAAGGCAAGAGCCCTACCTGATGACCTTCGGATTGCAAATTTTATCCACTTTACCTATAAAGAAACAGGCTCAGAGACATTCATCAACTTAGCACAGCGGGTAGGGCGTTTGCCTTGCACGCGGCTGACACGACCAACCCGGGTTCGATTCCTCCGCCCCTCTCGGAGAGCCCAGCAAGCTACCGAGAGTATCTCACCCGCACAGCAAAGCCTGGCAAGCTCCCCGTGACGTATTGGATATGCCAAACACAGTAACAAGTCTCACAATGTTACTGGGCCCGCTTGAGCAAATCGATGAACAGCGGGAGGACATTGACAGTGACAGTGACCCCCCCACCCCCAGACCGCACAAAAGGGAGTCTAGAGCCTGTCTTGGGAGCTGGGGTTTCAGTGTTCTTACTTGTGCCGTCCTATACCCCTTGCTGCCCTGGGATTCACCCTCAGCCTGTCCCATGCCTTCCGTTCTCTGGGCTTGCTCCCGTTTTTTTTTTCTTTGTTTGTTTGTTTGTTTTTTCTTGCCTTCCGTTCTCCGGGTTTGCTCCTTTTTTTTTGTTTTTTTTTTCTTTCTTTCACTTTGACTCTGCACTTCTTTCTGTTTCACTTTGGGAAGGCAACTGTTCCCAATTTCTCTCCTCCTCGCTGAATCGATAGCTTAGCTGGGCAAGGCAGAAAATGAAATTTACATTCAATGGTTTCCATGGCAACCATAGCGAGCCCGGACCGGCTTCTCCTGCTCTTGGGGCCGGGCCTTCAGAGAAGAGGCAGGTATCAAAACCTCAGCTCCCGGAGAATGTGGTGAGGGTTTTAAGCAGACTAGAAAGGGCTGGAGCTCTCCTCCCCTGAGCCCTAACTCGGACTGGTTTTGATGTGGGGAAGGGACACGAGTCTTCCAGGCCTCTCTTGAGCAGAGGTGCAAACCTCTTATACCCTCATCCTTGGCATTGTTATGGCTAACAATTTTTTTTGCCACACCTGACGATGCTCAGGGGTTACTCCTGGCTCTGCACTCAGGAATTACCCCTGGCGGTGCTCAGGGGACCATATGGGATGCTGGGGATTGAACCCAGATGGCCACATGCAAGGCAAATGCCTTCCCCGCTGTGCTATGACTCTGGTCCCCATGGCTAACATTTTGAAAGCTCTGCTACCCGCCAGGGTTTGTGCTAGGCATTTAGGTCATTCCTCTTGGCTTTAGTCCACCTCTATTGTCCCATTTTACAGATGAGGATATTGAGTCAAGAGAATAATACAAAACCTGCTCAATGGAGCAGCTGAGTTAGAGCCCTGGAATAGAACCTACAGTGGGTAGGTTCTAATTCAGGACAGTCTCCCATCAAGGTCTGTGGCCTGCCGGATTCTGCCAAGCAAGGTGGGAACAGTGAACTCAGGCCCAGGGCAGAGCCTCATCCACTTCCTGCTCCATCACGGGCTGCAGAGGGAGGAAAAACCTTCCGCATCCAGGCAGCCTGGGTGCCCTGGACAGTCTTGGCACCGTACCAAGCACAGAGCATAGTATTTACCTCTTAGGGACCTAGAACGAATTCAAAGAGAGAAGAAACTTGGCAGGCTGGCACGTGGGCAGACTCAAGGCCAGTAACTGTCCCATTGCCCATGGGCTGGGAGATTGACCAGAGATGGAGCCCAAGTGAGGCAGTGGAGGAGGTCTGGGGGTCGCTTGTGTGTTTTTTCCTGGAGAAACACAGGAAGAGGAGGGATGGGTGTTTGAAGAGAGAAACCTCCAGGTTTCGGAGGGGGAAGAGTTTAAGGATTCTTGCTAGTTCCATTTTTGTTCCTTTCCTTGGTTTTCTTTTTAAGCACATTCTGATTCTTGGTCCATCTGTGTGGCTCAGATGGGCTGAGTCAGCCCCTCAGGACAGCGTTTCTCAATCAGAGACGGTATGGGACCCCCAAATATTCCAAGGCAGCCACACATGAAAATTGCCTAAATTGGGGGTTTGCACAGCATGAGACTAGGGGTCAACCAGTAAGACACAGGGGCCACGGGAGAAAAACAAGATTGGAAAAAGATGGAAAAACTCTGCTTGGACACATGATTCATCTCTAGCTAATGAGAGGCCTGCATCCCTAGTTATACTTGGTTAGGATTGGTTGAGAGGTGGGCACATGACCCAAGCAGAGCCAATCAGACTCCATGCATGTCAGACCCAAGATTTTTGCCCGAGGGGAACAACTGGCAGAACTCGAGCTCTTGAAGGCTGTGTTTGCCACCGAGAGAGGATGAATGCCCGAGAGGGAAGCCAAGGAGGAAAGTGGAGCTAGAAAGTGACAGGAGATGGATTGCTGGCGGTGTTCCTGGAGCCATCTGTGCCTGAAGTCCCAAGGTTTGCCTGACACATACGCCAGAACATCTCTGCTTTTACTGAAGCCCAAGCAATCTGGAATCGTGCCTTTTACAACCACCGGGAGCCCTCCCTGATAACTGAGTGATGAGCAAGTAGACTGAGAGGGGGGCAAGCCCCAGGTCACACCAGGGTTTCTGAAGGAGAGTCAGCTTCCTTGCATTTCTCAGCTCCCAGAGACAGCCTGCATTCCACGGCTTGCGGCCTCACCCCGCAGCATCAGATCTCTCCCTCCAGCCTTTGTCTGAGGCATCCTAGACTCCTCTACGACTCTGCCCTCTGGCTTCCTCCCCTCTTATGGGCACTCTGGACGCTGGTGCACTTAGGGAATCCAGGACAATCTCCCACTCTCAAATTCTTCGTTTAATCACACTGGAAAAAGAGGCCGCCTCATTCCCTGGTCCTGGAGATGGGGACTTGGGCATCTTTGGGGACCATTATCCATCCATCATGAGGTTCCCTTCCATGACTCGAAGACCAATCAAGGAGGCAGCCAGTGGGAGACCAGATGTGGGGCGCCTTGGGGGAGACTTCCGTCCCCAGGGCTTGTACAGTGACAGTTGGCTCTGGGCAGGTTCTTGTTTCCTAGCAGTTTCGAGCGCCTCTTTGTTTCCCAAGTCTGCAGCATCCCCGTCCCATTGGAGCACGTAGTTGCCGTGGAAAGTGGACTCTCAGCTGATGGCTGGACCACCTCCTGCCCCTCTGCCCTCTGGGCTTGGTGCTGGTGTCTCTGGGACCTGCCTCTCTGGTTCCTCACCCTTCTTCTGTCTCTCTCGGCCCCCGATTGCATCTGAAAAGTGGTCCCTTTTGTTTTCACCTGCGGATCAGTCCAGCCTTGGCGTGGCCCATCTCGGTGTGTACACCAGTTGCCACCATGGTGCTGTGCATTTTAATGTTCCTGTTTGGTTATTTCTCCCACCTTCGAGGGCAGACATTTGGGCAGCGTAGGGCTCGGCTCCTAGGTGGAGAGCTGACCCCCTTGGACCTCCCTAATCACTATTGGTGGAATGAATGAATGAATGAATGAATGAAGAGGAGTCCTCATGGGGCTCTTTTTGCTGATTAGGAAACTGAGGAAGGAAAGGTGGGAGTTAGTCAGTGGCCGAGGCTGGGAGGGAGCCCAGTGTTTGGACAATGGCCGTCCATGTGGTCATGACATCTTTGGCTTCCAGGGAGTGGGGGGAGGAAGTGCCTGCATGGGACACAGTGGGCACTGGGGCTGGATGAGGTATGGAGATAGGGACCGTGGCCCTGGCTGGCCTGGGTGCTAACAGACCATTCTCTTTGCTGCGAACTGACGCACGATGACGGATTCCTAGGGCAGGGCCAAGCAGGCGCAAACTGTGCCAGCGAGGGGGACTGGGTACCCCATCTGCTAATTGAATCCAGCCAAAGAAGGAGGACCCAGAGTTCCCAACTCGAGTCCCCAGGCCTCCTGGTCACGTGCCCGACTCTTCATCTTCCCTGCCCAGGGAGACTTGCTCACGGGCTCTGATGCTTCCTTGCAGTACTGTTAGGGGTGCGCAGAGGTCAGCCTGGTTTCTCCGCTTTGGTTCCTGCTGATGTCCTTCACGAAGGCACAGCCTGGAGACCCGGTCCTGCCATATATGTCGGCTGCTTCACTCCCATAACCCCCAAGATGCTTACCTATAATCTGTGTCATGGATGCATCACACTGTATGCAGCGCTTCTCATCCAGAGGGGGGATTTGCTCTGGCCATGTCTGGAGACAGTTTCTATGATCATGAATGTGTGTGTGTGTGTGTGTGTGTGTGTGTGTGTGTGTGCGTGTGTGCTTGTTATCATGTGGATGTGTGTGTTTTGCTCTCATGCCAGTTGCTAGAATTTAGGGGTGCTGCCCCACATACAAGGGCCCTCACCACAGAGAATTAGCCATTCCGAAGCATCAATAGTGTGATGATTGGGAAATGTTGAGTTAATCCATCTAAAGTTGCCATCCATGGCACATGAGCTATCAGGATAATACTGCCTGATTGTATCCTTACACTAAAAACAGCTTTCGTATTTCTCCCCCTCTGAAATTAAAATTTTAAATGAGAGATCCCTGTATTTCCTCTGGCAACCCTAAATTCACCCCACCCCCACCCCACCGATAGTTTTGTACCACAGATGCGTAGATTGTGGGGTTGATCCTGGATTTTTATGGCATGGATTATGTTTAGTCTTTCACTCTTACAATTAGTAACCGTGAAGGTCAGTGCAGATCGAGCCTTGCTCATGGGCAAGTGTATCTAGAGAACGAAATCCTGAAAGGGGAATTATTGGGCCAAAGGTAAAAATTTGGACTTTTGTTTATCAGTACTTTTGGCCAAATGTCTGTTCATTAGCTTGTATCCATTTCCACTCCTCCCAGGCTCTCTACAGCCTGGTGAATAGAGGCCATTCTCAGATTTGGGGATCGGGGCCATTTTTGGCAGCTGAATAGAAATGTTTGAAAAACACGACGGAGGAGCGCTCAGCTCTAAGGAAAGATGAAAGCGCTCAGCTCGCTGAGACTCGGATAGAACTGGAGGGGAGAAAGTGAAGTGAAAGAGGTCGGGGGAGGAGGACACACACACACACACTCATGCCCACACACGCACACTCATACATACACACACATGCACACACATGTACACACATGCATGCTTACTCACACATTCACATGCACACGCACATGTGTACACACATGCACGCACTTACACATACACACATGCACACATACGCACATGTATCCACACTCACAAACACACTTGCACACACATTCACACGCACACACACGCACACTCATACATACACACATACACATGCACAGACATGTACACACATGCATGCATACTCAACACATACACATGCTCACACACATGCATACACACATGCACGCACTTACACATACACACATGCACACATACACACATGTACGCACACTCACAAACACACCTGCACACACATTCACACACACACATGCACACGCACACACACACAAATATACCGGATGATCTCACTTCTCTGTGATATAGAGAGAAACAAAATGGGTATAGACGGGATCACACCATGACCAAAGCTCCATCTCTGATTATAGAACTAGAGGGGGGCTTGTGGGGGCACAAGGCAGATGAGAAGTGACTTCCACAGAGGTGGAGGGTATTGAACACTTTGGGGGTGAAGGAGCAGCAACTTTGCACCTCAAAACAATACATGTTAATACTATTCTAACCATGTTCACCTAAACTACTATATATGTATATATAATACATTAATATAATTAATATCATATTAATATTAATATATTAATATTAATACTGAGAGTATCATGTCCACATATATGCCTGACTGGGAACACTTGTAAAGGTGATTAGAGGCTGCCCCAAAAGACTTCACCCCTCTCCGAGAGCCCGGCAAGCTACCGAGAGTATCCCGCCCACACAACAGAGCCTGGCAAGCTACCCGTGGCGTATTCGATATGCCAATAACAGTAACAGTGATGGTCCTCATTGTCCTGACCCTGAAAGAGCCCCCAATATGTCATCAGGCTACACTAGCACTTGATAGGGACGAATGGAGACGTTACTGGTGCCCGCTCCAGCAAATGGATGAACAACGGGGTGATAGTGATAGTGATATTGATATAAAAGGGAAAAAACAAGCAAATTCAGAGGGAAAATGCAAAGAAGGCAAACCTTGCCAGAGTCAGCCCAGACTGAAGGAATTTGCTGCGTCCACTGAATGCTGGTCGCCTCCGTCCTCCGCTCTAACTATATGCTGATGCTGCAGGTCCAGAGAGGTGAAGTCACCTGCCGCAGGTCACACAGCGAGGGAGTGATGAATCAACGCAGCTTGTTCCCCCACACTCCCGGATCCTTCTCAGATCTGGCCTGGGCTGGGCATCGCAGGCTCCTCTTCTCTCAAGTGTTGCCCGGCGCTTTCTCTGTCACCTTTTCGATGGCCCCTTCAGCCGGGCCACTTGCTTGGCACACAGGGCGTCCCCGGCCGCTCCGGCCCCAGGTCCGTGGAGGGCCTTGTTGAAGTCTGGCCAGTCATGTTTGACTCAGCTAATTGGTTAAATAGATTCTCCTACACGCGCGGCGTTGAGCTTTCTGCTTCGATAAGGCATAATATTAATTTTAATTAAATCCCTGAAGGCTTGGCCAAATATTTCCATTTTTCTGAGCATGTCCCTTGATCATTCAGCTTCTGGTCCCCTGCGACATGGCCACTGGGGAAAGCTGCCCACCCTGGGGTCCTGCCTCTCCTGTGGCCTTAGCCCCTGCGTGCTGGGGATCTGGATGGTGGGAGGGCGGTGGAAAGGGGGAGGATAAGTATAGGAGCTGTAGCCCTACTATGTGCCACTGTGCTGGCGACTTTCTTGTGAAAAGTGGAAATGCATTCCCGTGTCATCCGAAAATTGAAGGATTTTGTTGTTTAGAGCTGACTGTGGACGATGGAGCTGTTTGAACCTCAGGGGTCACAGCTGGGGACTTCTGTCATCTGGAGTCACCTGATATCTCCCTGCCCTCACCCCCAGTCCTGGGGCAAAACCAGCACTGTGCCCCTCCTATGGAAGTCACCTCACATGCAGGTGAGTGGCTGCCCTGAACCTGCCCCTGGGGTTCAGCCTGGGACTTGGGGGTGCAGGATCAGAGAGAAACCGTGATCTCTGCCCAATGGGGGTCTGGGCTGGCATCCGCCAAGGTCACTGTGGGGAGGTGAAGTCCACTTTGGGGGGGGGTGGTGTTCAGAGCAGTGGAGTGTGTAGAGAAGGATCAAGAAATGAAAATGGAAGCACTGGGCCCTGCCTCAGTGGAGAATACCCTTGGATTGGCCAAGTTTTTTTTTTTTTTTTTGTGGGCGGGTAACCAGGTAACCTGGCGATGCTCAGGGTTCTTCCTGGCTCTGCACTCAGGACTCACTCCTGGCGGTGCTCAGGGAACCATATGGGCTGCTGGGAATTGAACCTGGGTTGGCCTTGTGCAAGGTAAACGCCCTACCTGTTGTTCTTGCTCTGACTCCACAGTTTTTAAAACTAAAGAATGATCCTACTTCTCCGACTTGTCTCTCTGTCCCCTGTCCCGACCCCTTTTCCCTCTTCTCCTCCTGCTTTTCCTCCTCCTTCTCTTCTCCTTCCTCTTCTCCCTCTTTCTCACCTTTCTCTTCCCCTCTCCCTCTCCACTCTTCTTTTTATATAAACCATTTTTTTAAGTGTCATCTTCAAACTTTTTCTCCTAATTTTTTTTCAGGGTCACACTTGGTGCTAGGAGTTACTCCTGGCTCCTCACTCAGGAATCACTCCTGGTGACACATGGGAGAATCCTATGGGACGTCAGGGATCAAACCTGGGTTGGCCGCATGCAAGGGAAGTGCCCTACCCACTGTACTATCTCTCTGGCCCCCTGAATTTTATTTCAGGCAGCATGGTTTACAATACTCTTTACTGTAGGGATTTTTGCATAAACCATTCCAGAACACCCACCTTACCTCCATACCTCCATCAATGTCCCAATGTCCCCCTCATTCTGTTCTCCCTAATCACACCCCCTGCCCGTGGTAAGTATCCTACCGAAGTCCAGTTCTTAAGTATCTGTTGCCATTGGACAGTTATTACTCCCCTGCTTCTTTATATCCGGCATGGGAGAGAGATCATTCTGTGTCTGTCCCATGTAAACCATGTTGCAAGGCTTAAACCCATTCCATTTTCAACTCTGACTCCAGCTACCAAGAGGCAGAATCAATGACATAGAACCTTCCAGACAGTTGCCAACCCCTGTGCCTCCCTGATAACCCTCTTCAGGTTTGACTGTCTCTTTTGGATGGCCCTGCCCCTGTGTTTCAGGGCTCTCTCACATTCGTGAGCACTGACACATTCCTTTGGGTACCCCTTTGCACCCCCCTTTAACTGGACTTCTAGGTCCCTGGCAGCTTTCCCCCTCAACCCACATCACCCTTCGGGCCTGGGCTCCTCCCCCAGGAGTTTGAGGGGTCACCCTGTGACCTGGAGCTGTTTGCAGGACTGATCTCTCTTGGGCTGTGGGTCCCCTGTGGAGGGAGGGGAGGTGGCCAGCTGACAAGGAACACAGTCACACACACACACACACACACACACACACACACACCTGCGTCCCCATTATCACCCCCCACCCTCCCCACCCCCGACTATCTGCACACACACACATGCAGAGAAGGTTCGAGAGTCCTGCTTACGACAGAGTGACTTTGGTCTGCAAAGCATCCAACAAAGTTTCCTGAAAAGAAGATGGGTTATCTTTGCGAATAGCCCAAAATTCATTTGATTGTTGACAAATTGATGGCAAGCATAATAAATGAGAACAATTGCTTAAAAAAGGGGGGGAATGTGAAGAATTTCAAGTAAAATTTCAAGCAGCGGTTATGTGACACCAACCCCTGCCCCAGAGTGAATCAGAGAACGGGGCAAATTTTCTCGGCCTTTCCAGTCTCTGTGATTCAGCTGTTCTTATATTTCACCCATGGAATGGGCAAAACCTGAAATTAGATTTTTTGATTTAATTTGTAGCTTCCTGATTAGCGGGCTGGGGCTTCTTTTCATATGTTTATGGGCTGTTTGTTTTTCCTCCGTGCGTGGATTTCCTGTTTATATTCTGGGCCATTGTTTCTGCTGGGTTGTTTGTCTTTTGCTTATTATGTTAGCAGCTCTTTATCTCTCTGGATATTAGTGCTTTTCTGGTAATAAGCCCGAGCTTGTGGCTTCGAAGCAGCGGTCTCCTCTGGGTTTGAGACCTGCCTGAACGTCTGTGCCCGCAGGGAACTTCACTTCCTGGACCCAAGGGACTGCTTCAGGGCCTCTCAGCCTCTCCCTGGTCTCTTCCTGTCCCGAGGTGACAGTCCGAGTATACATGGTTCCTACAGTACTCTTATAAATGCTTTAAATTCAGAATTTTGGGTTTATTTATTTAGTTTCTTGTTTTGCCACACCTGGCAGTTCTCAGGGCTTACTCCTGGTTCCGCATTCAGGGATCACGTTGGGCTGGTGGGGACCATCTAGGGTGCTGGGGGTTGAACTCAGAGTGGCCACACATGTGAAGCAAGCACCTGGCTCATGGCACTATGGCTCCAGCCCTTATATCCAGAATTTTGATTAATAGATGTTATAAAGAAGAAGGCGAGCTCTATTGTGTTCACGGTCCCCAGCTCTTCACCAAGGACTTGGGAGACTCCTGTGCTGTTGCATTGCTGCTCATCGTTGTCTTCACCATCCTGATTGGCATCATCACCATCCCCATCATCCACATCATCATCATCAGCAACACCATCAGCACCACCACCATCCCCATCATCTGCATCATCATCATCCACATCATCATCATCCGCATCATCATCATCATCATCACCACCAACACCATCAGTATCACCACCATCCCTGTCATCCGCATCATCGTCATCACCAACACCATCAGCACCACCACCATCCCCAGCATCTGCATCATCATCATCCACATCATCATCATCATCATCATCACCAACACCATCAGTATCACCACCATCCCCGTCATCCGCATCATCGTCATCACCAACACCATCAGCACCACCACCATCCCCATCATCTGCATCATCATCATCCACATCATCATCATCATCGTCATCACCAACACCATCAGTATCACCACCATCCCCGTCATCCGCATCATCGTCATCACCAACACCATCAGCACCACCACCATCCCCAGCATCTGCATCATCATCAGCAGCAGCAGCATCGTCATCATCACCATCAGAATCACCACCATCCCCATCATCCGCATCATCATCATCATCATCATCACCAACACCATCAGTATCACCACCATTCCCATCACGATCACCAACAATCTGGGGGCTCTTATACTTCCCACATGAGCTTGAGGGATCAGGCTGTCAAGCCCCTTAAAAAAATTCAGCTGCTGGTACATTGAGTTGCTTTATTAACCACGCTAATTATTTATTGGCTCCCGGGCTGAGACCTGGCATCCTTAATTGCTCCTCATTTCATGGCCCACGATCATCCTCCGAGCAAGGTGTGGTCCCAAGTTCACATGAACTATTATTTTATTTTCTCTCCTTCTCCCACCTCCCATACAACCCTCCTCCTCCCCAAGCCCCTACTTCTGTGTTTGATAGTTGTCTCTGGAGAGTTATTCACCCTTGTCACTATTTCCTATTGCTTGGGTCTACATTTCTTTCTTTTTTTTTCTTCCAGTGACAATGCGGCTCTGTGATTCTGGTGTCTGTGCAGCTGCAGGTAGAGATGCAGAGCCAAGCAAGGTTTGATTAGGGTTAATGAGGGTCAGAGCTGGGGAAGAAAAGCAACCACTTGAGGGAGGGACGAGAACCTTCAACTGGAGGGCTCTGAGTGATGGAAAGGTGACCTGGAGACACTGGCCCCCAGTTCTCTTTGCTCCGGATTACTGATGGCAGAGACGGAGAGGGTCCTTGTCACCTTGTGGCTGATTAGGCGGGCAGAGTTCAAAACCTGGTGTTGAGAGACATGAGTGGCTCCTTCTTTGCAGGGTAGGATCCATGCCAAGTCCCCCGGTGGGTGGCTGAGACTGTGGGGACCCTCTAAATACTGTCATTCCCATGAGATCGGGAATGTGTCTGTTCCCTCTCTGAACCTAGAAAAGAGCCTCGCACACAGTAGGTGCTCAATAAATGTGTACCAAATGAGAAAATGTATGATGGGTGATGGATGATCCAACCTTGATGAATAAGCAATCCTCTCTCTCTCTCTCTCTCTCTTGCTCTCTCTCTCTCTCTCCCTCACCTCTGCCCCTCCACCCAAGTATCTGGAACTGAGACTTAGGGGTGATCCCTGTATACATGGTTTATTTCCTTGGCAGCTTCTCTCCCTGTTTTTGTCAAGAGAGACACACTGGGTTCCTCAGAGGCTCCTGCCCCTAGCTCCATTCCCATTGCTCAAATGGCTCTTCTGGCTTGTGTCTCCCTGTCAAAGTCAGTCTTGATTCTACAGGGAAGATTTTTTTTTTGTCGCAGGGCACCACGTTCCAGACAGAGCCGTGATGCCCCAGACAGCGGTAGCACCCTGCCCGGGTCTTCCTCATTCCCAAGTGCTTGCCGATGCAGGAGATTTTCCGACTCCCTAATGTTTGCCTCTACGATGGGGTAATTGTTTTAATGTGCATTTTCTGATTGCGAATGAAGTTAAGTATCTCTCTATGTACTTAAGATCTCTTTGGGCTCCCCCCGCCCAGCTGAGTCGCCTAATCATTTCTCTTATCCTTTGGCTGTTAGGCTGATTATTTTGTTGATCATTTGCAGGCGTTCCTGGCATAGTCTGGGCTCCGAGACATTTCTGAGTCTATCACTAGGACATGTCTTTATCAAACATAAACGTCTCGTGCTGAGAGAGTGGATCTGAAAGCTTCTCCATTTTGGGGGTGTTTTGATGTCTTCTTTAAGTCTTGCTTCCCTTGCCGGCACCTCTAGGGGAACGGAGATTGCTCTAGTCTCTGTGGAGAAATGAAGACTGGACGTTCCAGGAGATCAAGCTGGACTTCTCCCCAGCATTGATCTGAAGAACATGAGAATCCTTGTTTAAAAGGCTATTTTCAGTCCAAACCTGGAGCCCATGTAAACACACATTCCTGGACAGCGGTGCAGCGCTCCCAATAAAATGCCATGCAACGAATCAAAGAATGAGGAGATGTTGCCTTTTAGAACAACAGCGTTCTCTTCGGGTGCCAAGGATGATGGTGCCTGAGTGGAAAAATCAGAAATCTAAACCTACTGTCTTGCTTTACTCAATAAAGGTAAGGTAAAGGCCCTCCCGTTGATCGTCGATTTGCTCGAGCGGGCCCAGTAACGTCTCCATTGGAGACTTTGTTGTTACTGTGTCTGGCATATCGAATACTCTCGGTAGCTTGCCGGGCTCTCCGAGAGGGGCGGAGGACTCGAACTCGGGTCGGCCATGTTGGCCGCTTGTAAGGCGAATGCCCTACCGCTGTGCTATCGCTCCAGCCCAGCCTTACAAGCGGCCAACATGGCCGACCGGAGTTCGATTCCTCCATCCCTCTTGGAGAGCCCGGCAAGCTACTGAGAGTATTCGATATGCCAAACACAGTAACAACAAAGTCTCCAATGGAGACGTTACTGGGCCCGCTCGAGCTTTACTCAATGATGGGTTAGAAATGGCCCGAGCTAAACTAAGCACAACAAAAGTAGTTCTTAGGAGGCCAGAGTGATAGGTCAGCAGGGAGAATGCTTGCCTGGACAGCTCAGGTTTGATAGCCGACATGCCATATGGTCCCCTGAGCACTACCAGGAGTAATCCCTGAGCACAGAGCCAGGAGTCAGCCCTGAGTATTACAAGGTGTGGCCCGCCAAAACAGAATAATAACAACGAGAACAGCAAAACGTAGCAAGGCAGATAGGATAGAGAAGGGCCCACTATGACAATGATAGCTGGAAATGATCACTCTGGTTAAGAATTGTGCGCTGAAGCTTGGAGCAGAAAAGTGAAAGGACTATGCGTTAATCCAGGCAATCATTTCTGCCCAGAGGGAAAAGGGTGTTGCTCCCTTCCGCCCTCCTCCCTCTGGAAAGAAAGATGGCGGCCACATGGGAGCCTTGTGGACAGCAGGTATGAGCCGGGGGTGTGGGGGCGACTAAAACCTCATGGGAAGGGGGGCGTTCCGGTCCGTCCTTCACGCCCTACCGAGGTCACCAGTTGCCCCCCACGAGCGGCTCTCCAGCACAGCCACGGCCCCAGAAGCACAAGGGCTTAATGCAGAACCCAGCAGCTTGGAGCAGAAAAGTGAACGGACTATGCATTGATCCAGGCCATCAAGTCTGCCGGAGGGGAAAGGGTGTTGCCCCATTCGCCCTCTCCTCTCTGGAAAGAAAGATGGCGGCCACATGGGAGCCTTGTGGACAGCAGGTATGAGCCGGGAGTGTGGGGGCGACTAAAACCTCATGGGAAGGGGGGCGTTTCGGTCCGCCCTTCATGCCCTACCGAGGCCACCAGTTGCCCCCATGAGCGGCTCTCCAGCACGGCCACAGCCCCAGAAGCACAATGACCTAATGCAGAACCCAGCAGCTTGGAGCAGAAAAGTGAAAGGACTATGCGTTAATCCAGGCAATCATTTCTGCCCAGAGGGGAAAGGGTGTTGCTCCCTTCCGCCCTCCTCCCTCTGGAAAGAAAGATGGCGGCCACATGGGAGCCTTGTGGACAGCAGGTATGAGCCGGGGGAGTGGGGGCGACTAAAACCTCATGGGAAGGGGGGCGTTCTGGTCCGTCCTTCACGCCCTACCGAGGTCACCAGTTGCCCCCCACGAGCGGCTCTCCAGCACGGCCACGGCCCCAGAAGCACAAGGACTTAATGCAGAACCCAGCAGCTTGGAGCAGAAAAGTGAACGGACTATGCATTGATCCAGGCCATCAAGTCTGCCGGAGGGGAAAGGGTGTTGCCCCATTCGCCCTCTCCTCTCTGGAAAGAAAGATGGCGGCCACATGGGAGCCTTGTGGACAGCAGGTATGAGCCGGGGGTGTGGGGGCGACTAAAACCTCATGGGAAGGGGGGCGTTCCGGTCCGTCCTTCACGCCCTACCGAGGTCACCAGTCGCCCCCCACGAACGGCTCTCCAGCACGGTCACAGCCCCAGAAGCACAAGGACTTAATGCAGAACCCAGCAGCTTGGAGCAGAAAAGTGAACAGACTATGCGTTGATCCAGGCCATCAAGTCTGCCAGAGGGGAAAGGGTGTTGCCCCATTCGCCCTCTCCTCTCTGGAAAGAAAGATGGCGGCCACATGGGAGCCTTGTGGACAGCAGGTATGAGCCGGGAGTGTGGGGGCGACTAAAACCTCATGGGAAGGGGGGCGTTTCGCTCCGCCCTTCACGCCCTACCGAGGCCACCGGTTGCCCCCCGCGAGCGGCTCTCCAGCACGGCCAGGACTCCAGAACACAGAAACCAATTTCTTAACTATCTGACTTTCAGTAGAAATACTTCCAGGGTCAATAGGTAAAAGAGCAGAAATCCAAAACCAACATTTAATTCTTGAACCCAGCCGTAGAAAGCAAATCACTTCACAATGCTTTTTCAACATGTCTGATTTGGGGGGGGGTAAACTCTAAATAATAGTGGTGAATCTTTTATTGAAACAATGAATCTAATCAAAGCAGATAGAGTGTTAACTAGAATTCATCTGCCTCACAGGGACGGGGAGGGGTGGGGGGTGGGGTTTTTATTGGGGTTCTTCATGGTAAAAAATAAGTATTGGTAAAGGGAAATGTGTTTGATATTTGCATGACTGAGACATAAACCTGAAAGCTTTGTAACCTTTCCCACAGTGATTCAATAAATAAAAAAAATTAAAAAAAAAAAGAATTGTGCGCTGAAAGTAAGTAAAGGAACAAACATGATAACCTCTGAGTATCTGTATTGTAAACCATAACGTCCAAAAGGAGAGAGGGAGGGAGAGAGGGAAGAAAGAGGAAGAGAGAGGGAAAAAGAGGAAGAGAGAGAGAGGGAGAGGGAGAGAGAAGGAAAGTGCCTGATATCGAGACAGGCCTGGATGGATGGCAGAATCAAAACTGGGGACACTGATGGTGGGAAATGTACCCTAGTGGAGGGATGGTTGTTGGAACATTGTATGACTGAAATCCGATCATGAACAGCTTTGTAGCTGTGTATCTCATGGTGATTCAATTTATAAAACCAATTAATTTTTTTTTTTAAAAAAAAGAACCTGTAGAAGTGTGGTGGTTCTCAGAGGGGTGGAATAGGTGGAGTGACGGTGGGGGTGAATTTGATGGAGGAACCAGAACTTTGGGGGTGGGGACGGTTAGGTATTGACACCTGTTAAGGTATGAAGTCATGCCCAGAAGTTTGGGGTATTTAACCCAGTGGTCAGTCATTGACCTTTGATTAAAAATATTTGCAGGCCGGAAGTGAGGGTTCAAAGGGCTGAGTTTGTGCTTTCCATGCGGGAGAACTGGGTTCATCCAGCACCATCTCATTACTTCCAGGGGCAACCCCTGAGTACAGAGACAGGGACCCCCCTATCCCCAACAATGCTGGCTTTGCCCCCTCAAAAAACACCTGGAGAGATAGTACAGCAAGTAAGGTGCTTGCTGGCAAGTGGCTGACCCAAGTTGGATTCTCGACACCCCATTTGATCCCCTGAGTTCCACCAGGAATGATCCTTGAGCACAGAGCCAGGAGTCGGCCCTGAGCACCCATTGGGGCCACAAAACAGGTCTTCTGTAGTCCTCAGAGCACATATATTTTATCAAACATATTTTGATATGTCAAAAATATCAAACATATTTTTGATCAGATCTATAGCGTTCTTTTTGTATTTAGATTCATCTTAGTAAAAAAAAACACACAAAACAACATGTACTTCCAATATGACACCCCCACCATCAGATTCAATGTAAGGGGCGACTTTATTTTGCTACATATGAGAACTCCATGTCCCTACAATCATCTCTAACACTGCTGGCCAGAACCGCTTGGGCAGGACCCTGAATTTCTGATTTTCATTTGTCTATTTTAGACCAGACCCCAGGATCTGGGGAGCTATTCCCAGCTCAGTGAATGGGGTTTGCGCCTAACAGTGCTCAGGGGACCATGTGGTGTTGGGGAGGGAACGTGGGCCTTCAGCCTCCAAAGTCTGCTACACTCAGCCCAGAGACAGTCAGTCTTACAGTGGGTTTCCCTGTTTGCATGTCAGGGGTGGCGGCCTAGGGTCTGAGTTCCAGCCTCGCCAGGTCAACAGAACACCTTTTGTTTCTGCTTTTCTCGAGGTGCTTATCACGCACAGCTAGGTATTGGACACGAATAAATGTCACCTCCCTGTCTATGAGATAATCCTGTGACTCTCCCCAGATGCTATTAGTGGGTGCATCGTGCTGACAGCTGAACTGCTACTCAGCCACCTTTCATTCCTTTCATAAATCCTATTAGGTATGTTACGTTTTAAAGGGAATCGTTCATTGGAGTGTGACTTGTCTGCAGAAGAAAGATGGAAAGGCAAGAGTGCACCCGGGGGTGGAAGTAGCATTTGCCGAGAACACAGGACAAGACCATAGCCAAGGACAAGACAGGACAAGACCAGACCCTTCCTGCTCCCCCTGACCCTGTCCTGACCTGCATCCTTGCACACCCACCCTTCATTTCTCACTCTACGGATCATTGATGGTCCTTCTGAGTCTGAGATCAACGCCACCAGAAGCAGGATTAGGCTTTAAAATGGGCTGTTGACAGGATCTGGAAAAAACCTAAGTGCTGGAGAACAGATGGCTGGTTAAAGGAACTTTGGTACATCTACACAATGGAGTACTATGTAGCTATTAGAAAAGATAAAGGCTGCTGAAAGTAGACTATAGACCAAACATGATTGCCACTCAATGCCTCTCTTGCAAACCACAGGATCCAAAAGGAGAGAGAGAGAACAAAAGGGAATGATGCCCTGCCACAGAGGCAGGGTGGGATGGGGGAGGGATGGGGGGGTGGGAGGGATGCTGGGACACGTGGTGGTGGAGGATGGGCACTGGTGGAGAGATGGGTACTTGACCATTGTATAACTGAAACCCAAGCACAAAAATTTGTAAGTCTATAACTGTACCTCATGGTGTTTCACTAATAAAAACAAAAAGAAAAGATGAAGGCATGAAATTTACGTACAAGTGGTACTACATGGAAAGTATCACGCTAAGCAAAATGAGCCAGAAAGAGAGGGACGGACATAGAAAGATTGCATGTGGGGAACATAAAGTAACAAAATAGGAGACTAACACCCAAGAATAGACGAGATAAGTACCAGGAGGTTTGCTCCATGGCTTGGAGACCAGCCACACATGCTAGGGGAAATGGCAGCTCAGATAGAGAAGGGAGCACCAAATAAAGGGTGTTGGGAGGATTTTCCCAGGATGGGAGAAGCATGCTGAAAGTAGATTATAGACCGAACATGATTGCCACTCAGTGCCTCTTTTGCAAACCACAGTACCCAAAAGGAGAGAGAGAACAAAAGGGAATGCCCTGTCACAGAGGCAGGGTGGGATGGGGGGATGGGGGTGGGAGAGATACTGGGATTGGTGGTGGTGGAAAATGGGCACTGGTGGAGGGATGGGTACTCTATCATTGTATAACTGAAACCAAAGCACAAAAATTTGTAAGTCTACAACTGTACCTCATGGTATTTCACTAATAAAAATAAAAAAAAAAAGGCTGTTGGGCTTCACAAGCAAACAGCAGATTTAGAATTTTGCATCTAAGGGATGCAGTGCTGGGATCCTCTACCCCCATCATCTCTTCCTTACCCACTTTGGAAGCTACTATTTTTCGCACTTTGTGAAATGACCAGGCACCTTCTCGCTATTTCTGGTGGCCCACAGACCTGTTACTTGGACCTTCCGGTCCTTGAGAGTTTAGTTGAACGCACCTGTTCAAATGACTGGGAGACGCTGAGTATTTGCTTCTGTTTTAGGTCCTTCAATGGTTATTGGTCAATTTGTGCATCTGTTCTTCTTCCATTGTTGGCATTTTATACTTTGCCATAAATGTTTTCATTCCCCCAGGTTCTCAGATTTGTGAGATGTATCGGGATTTCTAGTATTCTTTTCTATTTTGAAAAGTTCTTTTGCACTTGTGCTTCGTTGCACTACCTTTTGGTCTGTATTTTATTTTGCACATTATTCCCTTCTTGAGATCTATGGGGTAAATAGTTTTTGTGAGGTATGGGGTTCAAACCCAGGGCCTCACGTGTGCAGGCAAGTGTTCAGCTGCTGAGTAACATTTCCGACCCCTGGAAAATTTTGTCTTTTATTTGGGTTGGGGAGAATGGTGAGGGAAATATGCCACATCTGGTGGTGCTCAGGGCTTACTCCAGGCTCTGTGCTCAGGGATCATACCTGGCGGTGCTCAGGGCTTATCCTGACTCTGTCTGTCCTCAGGAATCATACCTGGCAGTGCTCAGGACTAACTTCTGCCTCTGTGTTCAAGGATTACTCCTGGCAGTGCTCTGAGGACCATATATGGTGCTGGGGATTGAACCCATGTAGGTTGTATGTAAGGCAAGTGTATTATCTCTTTGTTCTGTTGTACTGTCTCTTTGGCCTCAGAATTTTTAAAAAAATTTCATTTTTTTTCAGAATATTACTTTTGCTACATTAAATTTGAAGAATGGGTTCTTAGGATATTGACATCTCTCTTAATCTAGGGAGATTTCCTTACACGGTTGATTTTTAAAATGTTCCATATGTGCTCAAAGGGAACACATTTTGTCTTTGTTGTGAACGTTTCAGGTATAAATATACATATTTATACATTGTTGTTGTAGAAAGTTTTGTGTCTAAATATACATATATATTTATATCTAAGTATATATTTGCTTATATTTATCATTTGACTGATTTCTTTATTCTTGTAAGAGATATGGATAAAATCTTTAACCATAGTTTGGGAGGTACTTATATTTATCTTAAATGAACATATTTCATTATTGGTTTTATATATTTTCAGTCTATTGCTCTTTTTTTGTTTTGTTTTGTTCTTTCGGTCACATCTGGAGATGCTCAGTGATTACTCCTGGCTCTGCACTCTGAAATTACTCCTGGTGGTGCTTGGGGGACCATATTGGATGCCGGGGATCAAATCTGGGTTAGTGGTAAAGGTAAAGGTAAAGGTAAAGGCCCTCCCGTTGATCGTCGATTTGCTCGAGCGGGCCCAGTAACGTCTCCATTGGAGACTTTGTTGTTACTGTGTCTGGCATATCGAATACTCTCGGTAGCTTGCCGGGCTCTCCGAGAGGGGCGGAGGAATCGAACTCGGGTCGGCCATGTTGGCCGCTTGGGGGCGAACACCCTACCGCTGTGCTAGTGGTGTGCATGACAAATAAATATTCTACCTGCTGTACTGATAATCCAGCACCCCTACCCCCCATTAATCTTTGTATTTTTTTAACAAATAGAGATATCTCCTTTTTTGCCTCTTCTAATGTCTTTGCCCAGAATCCCATTTTTTCCTCTTTCTGATATTTAAGTGTCAAGGCTGACTTTATTTTATTATTTATTTACCTGTCTTGATCTCCTCCCTCAACTTTTCCCTGTTATTTCCAACTCTTTAAGTGTATGTCTGGCAGAATCTATACCATTGATTATTTTATAAAAATTCCTGCAAGAAGAGCCAAGGAGATAGTTCAAAGGACTGAGTCATGCTTTGCAGGCAGGGGGCCCAAGTTCGATCTCTGCATCCTATGTGGCCCCTCGAATGTCCTGGGAGTGGTCTCTGAAATGAGACAGGAATTTAACAGCCCCTGAACATTGTCATGTGACACCCCCGCAAAAAAACATGTAAAACTCCAACAATCTTGGTCTTTTTTGGGTACAGTCACCCCATATTTATATTTATTCTTGTAATCGTGTTATAATGGAGTATATTTCTTCCAAATTATTTTTTAAAATTTTTTTATTTTATAAAAGAGTTCACAATATTTGATTACATTTAATGTTCAAACACCAATTCTGCCACCACTAAACCTTCCCACAACCCTATTTCGGATGTTTCCATCCCGAACCCCAAGCCCTGCCCCAAAGCAGAACTGAAATAATATATTTTGTATTGTTTGTTATGAAAAACTGCTTAAAATGCTATGAAAAAATATCCTTAGAGGAAAGAGTGTGGAGATTGTTGTATTTCACCCAAGGGCCATTAAGCCCTTCCATAAGAGATCATTAACATGTTGTTAAAGGTTGAGCCTTGTGTGCTTTTTATGTATATCTGTAAAAAAATAAATGTGTATAGTTTCCTCTAAGATTGGTTGCCTCCTACTTTGAACCCTATCAAATGTGGTGCAGTAATCTTGGGGTATGATAGGGTGTGAGGGTTGAAGTATCGCGGTCCAGGAATAGATTCACTCATGGGTGAGGCTTGGCCCGAGCGTGTGGAGAGCTGCCTTGAGCAAGGTGATGTCTGGGTTCTGGAGGCTGGGTCCCTTGGGGCAGGGTGGGGGGTCTCACCTGCCCAGCTCCAGGGTGCCCCGAGTGAAACAGCCTGGTGCGAGGTCTAGCAGCATGGTTATGGTGAGTGTCATGTCCTAAATTCTTTGTTTTCTACATAGTTTATTTTCTTTGAAAATCCTGACACACACACACACACACACACACACACACGTATGTATGTCTCTCTTACTCTCTCTCCTTTTAGGCCACGCCCAGCAGTGCTCAGGGCTTACTCCAGCCTCTGTGCTCTACACTCAGGAATTACTCCTCACAGTGCTCAGGGGACCATATGGGGTACTGGGAATCGAACCTGGGTCATCACATGCAAGGCAAACACCCTTCCTGCTGTACTATCTCTCCAGTCCCAGATAGACCAAATTTACCTCTGCTGATTGGAAAAGGTGGGCGTTGTATTTTAATTTTCAAGTGTGAACCCCTAACACGTGGGGCACGGTTTATCCAGTGCCATTTGCCAGTCCCAGTGGCTTTTCCTTTGGAGAGGAAGCCCCGCCCCTGCCCCAGCCGCCCTCACCATCAGCGCAGTTGGTTCCTCCAGCTCAGTGTGGGCTAGTGTTCCTCCCACACCGTAGTCAACCAAACGTGGCAGGAGTGACCTTCTGGGCTGGCTTTTTTAGAATCCTACTCTCCCTCTGAGATCCCACGTCCTCACGGTGAGGGGACGAGTCACCTGGGAGAGGCCGTGGGCAGCCGCCCAGTCAACCTGCTTCTTGACAGCCAGCTTTGAGCAGCAAGCAGGTCGTGATGGGCATCCAGTCCAGGCTACTGTGAGCCCAGCCATCATCTGTGTTCAGCTGTGCGAGGGATCCCAATGAGAGCAACTTGGCAAAGGCCTGTCATCTCCAGGAACTGGAGGGGAGGCGTTGTTACGTGGTGTGGAAAACCAGCCCTTTATCATAAGACGTTGCCCTCAGCTGGGAGGTGGGGCGGGGGCTTGGCCCTTCCTTATGAACTGCCTCCCCCCTCCCGCCCCAAAGCAAGGTGAGAATGTCTTACCCCCTTGATTTTGCCTGGTGGCTGTTTTTCCTTGCTTGGCAGAGGTGATGAGTTGCAACAGTCCCCTCAGAGTTTGTGAGGAAGGAAAAGGGCAGTTGGGAAGCGATTCCCTCAGCTTAGCCACTCACCCACCCCCACAAAAGGCCAGATTATCCTCTGCCCATGCTCCTACTCTCACACATGTTCACCCACATTCACATGTTTCTCTCACCCCTCCCCCCCCCCCCCACACACACACACTCTCACATTCTCCTCACAGTTCACACATAGTCACATACTCGGAGTCCAAGCCCATAAAGGCCCCAGTCTCTCTCTTAGCATGTCACACAGACACTTTCATACACCACACAAACACACAATCTCCCTCTCACATACCACACACACCCTCACAACACATTCTCTCTTAACGTACCACACGCACACTCACATGCCACACATATACAGATATGCATGCCCCACACACTCTCACAACGCACCCCAGAAATCTCTCTTAATGTACCACACACACACACACACGCACACACACTCTCATATGTCACACATACTCTTTCGCATATCACATATGCTCTCACACGCATGCCACACACACTCTCTTACATATATCACACCTATACCAGACACATGATCTCTCTCCAACACACAGCTCGCGCACCACACACACACTAGACCTCAGCCGCCTTCTGTCCCCGAGTTTCAGGCCTGCTTCTGGGATCCATCAACCTCACTTCTCTCCTGTGGCATCACTGCGGTTGGGTTTGGGCAGGAAGCCAGCAATCTGTGCTGGTATCTTGTTTGCTCTGAATTTATAGACTCCTTGGGGGGAGAATTGATCTCTTTGCATCCAAGAACCTAGTATGTTTCTCGACTGGCTGAAGATTTCTGTTCTGTCACGTTGGGTTGTTTTGCTCTGGTGGGTCTCGCTCTCTGCGGTGAGGGGTGCACACCCCATCCTGCTCGTGTTTTCGGATGGCTCCTGGTTCTGGAGTTGGATTAAGCCTGCTTGCTCGTGGGTAGCCTTGTCCAGACTCCCATCCTAAGATGGGCAGGGAAACCCGAAGGGAAGAGGAATCATTCTTCTCCCTAGAGACAACTCTTATCAAATCTTGGCTTTGGGAGTCTCAGACCACTACTTCTGCGGTTCTCAAAAAAGCCAGGCAGTGGGGCTGGAGTGATAGCACAGCAGGTAGGGCGGTTGCCTTGCACGCGGCTGACCTGGGTTCAATTCCCAGCATCCCATATGGTACCCCAAGCACCGCCAGGAGGAGTAATTTCTGAGTGCGTGAGCCAGGAGTAACCCCTGTGCAATGCTGGGTGTGACCCAAAAAAGCAAAAAATAAATAAATAAATAAAATCCAGGCAGACCCAGTCCCAAGGGGTGACACTCAGCACCCTTCTCCTCGCTGCATTTGTGGGATCCCAGGATTTTGATAGGGAATTAGGCAAACTTGTTTTGGTCCTGAATGACGGGAATACTTCAGTTCTGTTGTCAAGAATCACATCTGCTGAAAGTGTCTGATAAATAATACTTTAAAAAAAGTTATTATTGGGGGAATGAAAGAGATGGTACAGCGGGTCAGACATTTGCTTTGCATATGGCCTATCCCAGCTCAATCCTCAGCACTGTGTATGGTCCCCCAAGCACCACCAGGAGTGAGCCCTGAGCACAGAGTCAAGAGTAAGCCCTGAGTGCCATTAGGTATAGTGCCAACCCTCTATCCCCCCATCTCCACCCCACACACAAAAACACCCAGAACAAAAAACATTTTGTTGAGGTCACATGGGCTGGAGCGGTAGCACAGTGGATAGGGCGCTTGCCTTGCATGTAGCCGACACAGCTGACCCGAGTTCGATTCCTCCGCCCCTCTCGGAGAGCCCGGCAAGCTACCGAGAGAATCTCACCTGCATGGCAAAGCCTGGCAAGCTCCCTGTGATGTATTCTATATGCCTAACACAGTAACAAGTCTCACAATGTTACTGGGCCCGCTCGAGCAAAATCGATGAACAACGGGAGGACAATGACAGTGACAGTGAGGTCACATGGTGATGAGTGATACTGGTAATGCTTTTGGTGGACAACTTTGCTGCTCTCTACACCACAAAATGCCCAACACCCTCCCCCACTCTCCTTATTTGGCAGTCTTTAAGGAAGGAACTTTTCCTTCTGTACCAGTGGACCTAAAAGTCAGAAATGAATCTTCACTCTTCACTTTTTTTTGTTTGTTTGTTTTTGGGACTCTGAATTTGCAGACTCCTTGGTGGGAAGTCTATAATGTGCAAGGCAATGTTCAGGGCTAACTCCTGGTGTACTAAGTGATCATTCCTGGAGGATTCAGGGGACCATATGGGGTGTCGGTGATTGAACCTGGGTTGGCTGCTTGCAAGGCAAGCACCTTACCCCTTGTAACTCTGACTCTGACCCCTGAATCTCCACTTTTACCAAATACTCCTTTGAGGATATTCATGGCACCAATCACTTGAGCGTTTTGGCTCCCCTTTTCTTTCCTTCGTTGGGGGAATGGACCTCCAAGTGATACTCAGAAGCTCCAAATACGCCTCCTGGTCATTCTCAGTCATCAGGTCAGTGGTTCAATGCAAAGACTCAGGATGTGGTGCTGTGGGAACCTTTTAGTGCTGGGATCACTTGAGCTGCCCAACTGGGGCTCAGTCCCCTCAGAACTGCACCTGATGATGCTTAGTGGCTCATGTGGTGCAGGGATCAAACTGGGGTCTACCATGTGCAAGGCATGGCCTTAACCTCTGTGCTTCCCTCCAGATCGTTTTCTGTTTTAACCTGTTAACATAGTAAATAATTATTTTATTTTTATTTTATATATTTATTTATTTATCTTTATTTTATATTTTTTATTTATTTACTTGGGCTGGAGCGATAGCACAGCAGGTAGGGCGTTTGCCCTTTATGCAGCTGACCTGGGTTTGATTCCTCTGTCTCTCTCTCGACAAGCCCGACAAGCTACTGAGAGTATCCTGCCCACACAGCAGAGCCTGGCAAGGTCCCCATAAGGATTCAATATGCCAAAAACAGTAACAACAAGTCTCTCAATGGAGATGTTTCTGTGCCCGCTCAAGCAAATTGATGAACAACGGGAGGATGGTGCTACAGTGTTATTTATTTATTTATTTTTGCTTTTTGGGTCATACCTGGCGGTGCTCAGGGGTTACTCCTGGCTCTACACTCAGGAATTACTCCTCGCAGTACTCAGGGGATCATTTGGGATTCTGGGGATCGAACCCAGGTCCGCCGCATGCAGGGCAAATGCCCTCTCAGCTGTAATATTGCTCCGCCCCCCTTAGATGAATTTTTAATGGTATGTTACACTTTCCTTCAATTCGTGATCCCATCCTATTTGATCATTATAGCACTGTAGCAATGTCCTCCCGTTGTTCATCAATTTGCTCCAGCGAGCCCAGTAACATCTCCATTGTGAGACTTTTTGTTGTTACTGTGTTTGGCATATTGAATACGTCACGGGGACCTTGCCAGGCTCTGCCATGCGGGCGAGACACTCTCGGTAGCTTGCCGTGCTCTCCGAGAGGGCTGGAGGAATCAAACTCGGGTTGACCAGGTTGGCTGCATGCAAGGCAAACGCCCTACCCACTGTGCTATCGCTCCAGCATTATATGTTAATTAAAACATTATAATTTTTGTGTCTGTAGTTTGTTGATATCTTATATAAGGTAAAGGTAAAGGTAAAGGCCCTCCCGTTGATCGTCGATTTGCTCGAGCGGGCCCAGTAACGTCTCCATTGGAGACTTTGTTGTTACTGTGTCTGGCATATCGAATACTCTCGGTAGCTTGCCGGGCTCTCCGAGAGGGGCGGAGGAATCGAACTCGGGTCGGCCATGTTGGCCGCTTGTAAGGCGGACGCCCTACCCGCTGTGCTATCGCTCCAGGTTTTTGAAATTCATTTGCTTGCTTTCTGGAGGCCCCATCTGGCCAGGCTAAGGCTTATTCCTGGGTGTGCTCTTGGGGAATCCTCTTGGCTGTGTTGGGATCAGGGAGAAGCTTCCAGAGCTGGGACTGAACCAGGGTTGACAGCAAGGAGGTTAGGGACACTGTGGAGGAATGGATCATAGTATGATGAAACCTGATTGTGAACTGCTTTGTAACTGTATCTCACCGTGTCTCAATACTAATAAATAATAATAAAAAATGAAAGAACGGATGAAAGAAAGAAAGCTGTATTAACTCTCTGTTCCCCTCTCTTTGGCCATTTATTTTATTTCTGTGTGTGTAATTTGGGCCACACCCAACAATGCTCAGCATTTACTCCTGGTCTGTGCTCAGAGATCACTCCTTGCAGGCTCAGGGTGTCATGTGGGGTGCTGGGAACCGAACTTGGGTTGGCTTTGTGCAAAGTAAGCACCTGCTCTCTTTGGCTCCTGTTTCTGAAAAATTCAAACATGTGATATAGGTTTGTATATTTCTATCTCCCTAGTAGTCTTACCAGGCTGGAGCGATAGCACAGCAGGTAGGACATTTGCCTTGCACACAGCCAACATGGCCAACCCGAGTTCTATTCTTCTGCCCCTCTCGGAGAGCCTGGCAAGCTACCGAGAGTATCTCACCCACACAGCAAAGCCTGGCAAGCTACCCGTGACATATTCGATATGCCAAACACAGTAACAAGTCTCACAATGTTACTGGGCTCACTCGAGCAAATCGATGAACAATGGGAGGGCAGTGACAGTGACAGTAGTCTTACCTAGACTTCGATCTCCCCTAGTCTTCTCAAATCTATACACTAGGTAAAGAAAGGAAAATTTTGGTTTTGGGCCATACCTATGGTACTTACATACTCCTGGCTCAGTACTCAGAGGTCAGTCCTGGTGGTGCTCAGCGGCCGAATAATGGCGGAGATTGGACCTGGAATTCTATGGGCACAGCTCACCAGGCCCCCAGACAACTGGGGAAAATATAAAAACCTTCAAAGATGAAACAACCCTTGAGTTAAAAAGGTAAATCAAGGCAGGGCCTGAGGGTGTGTGACTCAGTGGTCTGACACAGGTCTTTCAAGGTGCTGGGTTTAATTCAGGCAGGATTGCCCTCTGAGCACCATGGGATGTGCCCCCACAATAATAAAAAAAAAAGCAGAACAGGGGCCGGAGCGACAGCACAGCGGGTAGGGCGTTTGCCTTGCACGCGGCCGACCTGGGTTCAATCCCTGGCATCCCACATGGTCCCCCAAGCACCGCCAGGAGTAATTCCTAAGTGCAGAGCCAGGAGTAACCCCTGAGCATCGCTGGGTGTGACCCAAAAAGCAAAAAAAAAAAGGCAGAACAAAACCACTAAATCATGAAAAACAAATTTTAAAAAACCCAAAATTGAACAGCAGTGAAAGAGCATGACTTATCAAAAATGATGTACTGTTGCCAAATCAAAATGCACTTATTTGGAAACAAAAATGTCAGAAACTAAGAGTTGGCTGACAGTTCTCTAAGACATGCTTTAAAGCAACAGTAGTTTGGTAAGTTTTAGTTTGGAATATCTACACACACATAACAATTTTAAACAGAACTAAAAACAGACTCGAAACTATTCACAGGAGTTAGTTCTCAGTAGGAAAATGGAGTTGGGAAGAAGAAGAATATTACAAAGGGAAATCTCTTTTGAAAGGTTCGATTCAATACACCTCTGTATTAATGGAATCTTTTCCAGGAGAATATATTTTTGTGTTGCCTTCACTTTTGTTTTCCAGAACATTTTTTTAAAAATTAAAACGATCACACCAGCCACATTTCCCAAAGACAATGCAAATAAAACTGGAAATTAGCAAGAGGATCGTATCCCAAGTCTAACCACTTGAAAATTTAAAAACAAATCTAAGTAATGTGAATTAAATAATAAATCAAAACTAAATTACCAACTATTTAGAAATGAACAGTAATAAAGGCACTGCATATAAAAACCCACAGGATACCACCCCAAGATGTGTGTACTTAGAGGAAAATGAATAGCTTTAAATGCAGTCATTAGAGAGAGAAGAGGAAAGATTGAAAAGTGTTTACTTCAATAAGCTAGGAAATGAACGTCAAAATAAATCTAAAGAAAGCAGACAGAAGAAATTAATGAGGAAAGAGGCAGAAATTAATGAAATAGTATAAAACAATAGTAGACTTGAGCTATAAAAATGAAAAACAATTTTGTAAGAAAATTGATAAACTAGAAAAAACTAGCAAATTTGATGAAGAAAACACATTCATTACCATAAAAATGAAGGAGCAGCACAGAATTGGCAGGAAAGGAAAGTTTAAAGTTCACATTTTTCAATAAATTTGGTAACATAAAGCAATACTGGCAATTTGAGGGAGCATATTATGTTAAAGTGGCAGATTCTAGAACTTGGCCCTTCCGACCTCCACTTCAATCCTGTCCAATGTTTGTCTAGCTGGTCCAGAAGCAGGCAAGGCAAAAACTACATTTCCCATAAGCCCTTGCAGCCAGGGTTGACCATGTGATCCAAGGTGTGTGGGACACAGGCTCTTTCGGCATAGGCATTCACTGGACCTGGTCAGCTGTGGTAGAGGTGCCCAGTGATAGGTTGGCAAAAGAGTGGCTTCTGCACAACATCTGCACTCCTATGTTCATTGCATCACTATTCTCAATCTCCAGAATCTGGAAATAACCCAAGTGTCCGAGAACAGATACAGATGACTGGTTAAAGCAATTATGGTACTAGCTACACAATAGAATACTATTCAGCTGTTAGGAAAAATGAAGTCATGAAATTTGCCTATAAATGGATGGTCATGGAGAGTATCATGCTGAGTGAAATGACTCAGAAGGCGAGGGACAGATCTAGAATGACTGCATTCATTTATGGTACATAAAAAGTAGATAGTAGAAGACTAATATCCAAGGCCAGGGAAAACAAGGGCTAGAAGGAATGTCCAGTGGTTGGAATCTACCACAAGTTGTGGGGTGGATGTTAGGTAAGACAGAGAAGGGACCAGTATGGCAATAATAGTTGGAAATGATCACACTGGACAAGAACTATTAAAAGTAGGTAAAAAGATATACATAACAACCTCTCAGTATCTGTATTACAAACTACAATGCTCAAAGGGAGATAGAGAAAGACAAAGATGAGAGAGATGAGAGTGTGTGTGTGTGAGAGAGAGAGATAGAGGGAGAGAGAGAGAGAGAGAGAGAGAGAGAGAGAGAGAGAGAGAGAGAGAGAGAGAGAGAGAGAGGTGCTGGCCTGGGACACTGGGACTCTGGTGCTGGGGAACGTGTGCTGGTGGAGTGTTGAATCACAGTATGATTGAAACCTAATATGAACAGCTTTGTAAGGGTCTATCTCAGTGATTCAATAGAAAAATCTTTGGGGGGGAGGGAGATTGTTTTCTGCTAGGACAGTCTTTTGAATGGGGTGGGGAATTCTCTTCTCTATGGTTGTTATTCTTCCGGTAATTCAGGATGTTTTCTAAACCTGGTAGCTGACAGCTGTCTGCCCCCAGTAACCAGCTGGAGCTTATCATCGGGAACCCTAAGTAATGCACCAAAATGTCTTCAAGAAAAGGAAAGGAGAAAAAGAACTCCCCAACATTAGAAATGAAATGGGGGTGGGGGGAATAAATAGAAGAAAAGGAGGGGAAAGAGTGGAAAAGAAAAGGACAGGAAAAGCAAAGAGGAAAGGAAAGGAAAGAAAAAAATAAGGCACCAAGTTCAGGGAGTCTTACAAAAAAAAAAACAACTCCCAGTGCTTTGAAGAATGTGTCATTAGATGTTGAGAATCCTGATTTGTGTGTTCAGTCTCCCATTTTGGGGTTCCATCCATGAATGTAACTTGTAACAGTTCAGGCACATGGGAAGGCTGAATGACTGTGCTGGGGAACCAGTGTCACCCTCTGAGCCCAAGGGCCTTTTCTCCTATTTTTCCCAGAGCATCTAGACCCTATCAGAGGCACAATCCTTCTGGCCTTCCCCCGCCTCCTTCTAAGACACACACACACACACACACACACACACCACCACCACCACCACCACCAACAACAACAGCAACAATAACAACAACAATGAAAACCGAGAGCAGGATACACATTACAGGGGGAGGGGGCACCACCAGCTGAAAGAAGGGCCTTGCAAAGGCCCTGGGGCAGGTGTCTACATAGCAAATCCATTCAACATATAGCCAGAAAGCAGGGTGTCGGCAAGGACTGTACAGGGTGGCGTGGGGGGGGCTGTGAAGGATGAGGCTAAGATCAGATGAGTGTGAGCAGACCACTCCATGCAGATCAGAGGAAGTTGAGACCTGGCCTGGTGAGAACATTGGCCCATACCCGATGTTCTTCTTTTTAATTTATGTTGAATCACCATGAATCACAAAGTAACCAAATTATTTATGATTAAATTCTAGGAGCACAATGTTCTAACAACACCCATCCCTCCACTTCCCTCCTCCGATGCCCCCAACTTTTCTCTTGCACCCCCCAGCCTGCTTATAGCAGGCAATTGTCCCCTCCCACAATGTCCTAGTATTTCCTGCCCTGCCCTGTCTCGCCTACCCCTCACCCCACACCACTAGTGTCAAGCTTCCTGTTGCAGATCCGTTCTCTCTCTCTCTGTGTCTCTGTCTCTGTCTCTCATTCTCTCTCTCATTGAATCACCAGTGAGACACATAGTTACAAAGCTGTTCAGTCATACAAAGTTCTAGCACCCCCCAAATGCCCCCACTTTCCCTCCCACCACCCCTCACCAGCCTGACTCTATGTCAGTCACTTTCTTCTTTCGCTTTCTCTCCTTTTGGGCATTATGATTTAAAATACAAGTACTGGGAGGTCATCAGATTTGTTCCTTTACCTACTTTCAACATGCAATTCTTATCCAGAGTGTTCGTTTCCAACTGTCATTGTCAAGTGGTCCCTTTTCCCCCAGCACTTGAGGCAGGCTTCCAACTGCAGACCAGTCCTCCTGACCCTTGTTTCTACTGTCCTTGGGTATTAGTCTCATACTGTGATTTTTTTTAATTTCCCACAAGTGATTGGAATCATTCTATGTCTGTCCCTCTCCTTCTAACTCATTTCACTCAGCACGATACTCTCCATGTCCATCCATTTATAAGCAAATTTCATGACTGTATTTTCCTGGTGGCTGTGTAGTATTCCACTGCGTAGATATACCATAGTTTTTTTTTTATCCAGTTGTCTGTTTTTGGGCCTTTGGGTTGTTTTCAGATTCTGGCTATTGTGAATAGTTACTCTTGCTCTACGTTTCTGTTGCCTTTGGGCATTTGTTATTCCCCTGCTTCCTTATGTCCCACCTTTGAGATCATTCTGTCTATCCCTCGCCCATTGACTGACTTCACTCAGCATGATACTCTCCATATCCATCCACATAGAAGCAAAATGCATGATTTCATATTTTCTTATGACTGCATACATCCATCATGTGAATGTAATGTAGTTTCCTTATCCACTCATCTGTTCTTGGGCACTTGGGTTATTTTCAGACTTACTTTTCTGCTGTGTGTATGTGTGTGTGTGTGTGTGTGTGTGTGTGTGTGTGTGTGTGTGTGGCAACTAACCCGGTGGAGCTCAGGGGTTACTCCTTGCTCTTTAGTCAGGAATTACTCCTGGTAGTGCTCAGGGTACCATATGGGATGCCTGGAATCAAACCCAGGTGGGTCACATTCAAGTCAAATGCCCTGCCTGCTGAGCTATGACTCCAACCCCTCTGTATTATGCCTGCTTTCTTTCTTTCTTTCTTTCTTTCTTTCTTTCTTTCTTTCTTTCTTTCTTTCTTTCCTTTCTTTCTTTCTTTCTTTCTTTCTCTCTCTCTCTTCCTTCCTTCCTTCTTTCTTTTTTATTATCATTTGATCACTGTGGGATACAGTTACAAAGCTTTCATGATTGAGTTTCAGTCATACAGTGATTGAACACCCATCCTTCCAACCAATGTACATTTCCATGACCAATGTCCCTAGTATCCTTCCCACCACCCCCACCCCACCCTACCCCCTGCCTCTGTGGCAGATAATTTCCTTCTTACTCTCTCTCTACTTTTGGGCATTATGGTTTGCCATACAGATACGGAGAGGCCATCATATTTGGTCCTTTATCTACTTTCAGCATGCATCTCCCATCCCGAGAGATCCCTCCAACCATCACTGACTTAGTGATCTCTTCTCTATCCCAACTGCCTTTTCCCCCACCTCATGAGGCAGGCTTCCAACCGTGGAGCAGTCTTCCTGGCCCTTGTCTCTACTGTACTTGAGTGTTAGTCTCATATCATGATATTTTATATTCCCTCTCTTTCTGACTCATTTCACTTAGCTTGATAGTCTCCATGTCCATCCACTTATGAGCAAATTTTGTGACTTCATCTTTCCTAACAGCTGCATAATATTCCATTGTGCAGATGTACCAAAGTTTCTTTAACCAGTTGTCTGTTCTCAGGCATTTGGGTTGTTTCCAGGTTCTGGCTATTGTGAACAGTGCTGAAATGAACATACAGGTGCAGATATACTTTCTACTGTCCTTTTTTTTTGCACCCCTGGGCTATATTCCCAGCAGTAGTATTGCTGGATCAAATGAAAGCTCAATTTGTGCCTTTGTTTGTGCGCCTTCTCTTCCCGGGTCCCTCGGCTTTAATTTTTTTTTTTTGTCTTTTTGGGTCACAGCCGGTGATGCTCAGGGGTCCTCCTGGCCCTGGCTCTGCACTCAGGAATTACTCCTGATGACGCAGAGACCACCATATGGGATGCCGGGGATCGAACCTGGGTCTGCCACGTGCAAGGCAAATGCCTTCCCTGCTCTGCTATATCTGAGTCATTGTTCCTTCTTAAGGTGTCCCTGGCATCTCTTGTTGGCTCTACAGGGACTGGCAAGGATGGCAGCCCCCACAACCCCCAAGGTGGACACCTGGGGTGCCAGCACTGCCTTGCGAGGTGAGAAAGGGCTTCTCAGGTCCAGGTTAGGGGTCTGCAGGGGGGAGCGCCCCACGATACGCCCGCACCGCATGGAGACGGGGGTCGGGGGGTGGGGTGGGCGTGGGGGCTGGCACCAGCGGCCGCGGGCTGCACGTTTCCCTTTAAATTCCCGTGCTCGGAAGAGCAATTTCGCCGCTGTCGAAACACAATGCGCCTTCTCTTCCCGGGTCCCTCGGCTTTAATTGTGCACCGCTGGCGCTGCGCCTCGGCGCTGGCCGGCCCGGGTGGAGATTCGTAATTTCAGGCCGCCTCCATAGTAACCACTTGGTTGGCTTCAAGATTCTGCTGTCGTCGGTGGGGTGGGGGCGGGGGTGGCGGTGAATGGGACCGGGGTGGGGTGGGGGCGGGCCGGAGGGCAGGGTGCAGGAGCTCGTGCCTCCGACAGTTCTGAGTTTCCCAGGAAAATGGAAACCCCAGGTCAGCCGTGGTCTCCGCTGCTTTATTTTCCTGCCTTTGTGGCGACAGGTTGATTTGGGAAAAATTGGGTCTGTTTGTTCTTTCTCCTGCTCCGCCCTTCTCCGGGAGCCAAGCAGCTGGTGGAGTAGAGATGGGGGTCCTGGCCTCCCCCCACCCCCACCCCGCTCCTGCTGTCCCCAACCAGCCTGCCCAGGGAGTTGCCCTGGGTCACTCTCTGGTGGGGGCCCCCCAGGGTGGTCCCCTGCTATGGCCGGGCTCTGCAGGCTAAGTTAGATAGAGATTCTGCTTCTTCCCTCAGCCCAGCTGGTGTTGGTAACCTCAGTCTCCCTTCCCAGGGGTGCTTGTCTCTGGGACTCGTTTACTTCTCCTGTTCTGTCCGGGGCTTGGACCCCTCAGAGTCTGCCTCTGGTGGAGCCCCCTCTGTGAGCCCCACCAAGCCCAGCGCCCCCAAGGCTCCCTGAGGCTTTCTTTGCTGCAACCGCAGGGCCTCAGTGTTCTGCTCTGTGGACAGACATCACTGCAGTGCCGGCCCGGGAGGTGGTTTTGGGGTGCTCAAGAAGCGCATCTCTCAGTGAACCTCGACCTGCTCCTCCTCCTGGGTCCCAGGCCCTCCGCCTGCCCTCCCCGCTCCCAGGTGATCAGCAACCTGCATTTTTCTCCCTGCTGCCCCCCTCAGAGTCCAGCTGGGCTCCCAAGACCCCTCCTGGGACCCCACTGTGCTGTCTCCCCCATAACTTGGGTGCTGGCATCAGCCACCCGCCTCTCCTTAGCACTATCATTGTCATAAGGGTCCCTTCTCCCCCAGCACCGAGGCAGGCTTCCAACTGTGGACCGACCCTCCTGGCCTGTGTTTCTACTGTTCTTGGGTGATTGTCTCTGAGTCTGCAGGGCCAATACCCCCAGCTCACTCCCCTCGACTGGTCATTGATGTCATCTTGCCTGACCCATCCTGGTGGCTGGCTTTACCTAGGACCCCACTCTGTGTGTGTGTGTGTGTGTGTGTGTGTGTGTGTACGCGTGTGTGTGTGTACACTATACGTGCCCATGGACATTCTGGGTGGCCAGCTTCATCATGCATGCATGTGTGTACACACATGTGTGTGCATGTGTGCGCACGTTTGTACACGTGCATGTATGTGTACGTGTGTGCATGCATGTGTATCCTCTACATGCCCTTGGGCATGTGTTCGTGAGTGTGTGTGCCTGGAGAGCCTAGGGCTGTGGGGGGAATTCCGCCGAGACAGGGAGCTGCTCCCAGCAGGCAGAGGCCCGGTAGCTATCTGTCCGTTCCCAGGGTCCGCTGTTTAGGCTGCTCAGAGCTCCGGGTCATTACTTAAACTGAGCACAGCACAAACGTCCAGGCACAAAGAGCTAATATGTCCCACACTGTCCCCAGTCTACCCATGGCTTTCCAGCAAACCTGGTATAGGAAGTGTACCATGGTCCACCAAACCCTTCATATTCCAGGGAGGCCTAGCCAGGCACTCTGCCCCCATTAGACTGCAGGTCCTGTCCCACCTCCTTCCCCCTCTCCATCTTTGGCAGATATCTTTTGAGGACCTGCTATGTGCTAGAACCCTGCTACAGGCCCTGGTCTCACCTCCTCCAGGAAGTCCTCGGTGATTCTCCAGCCCTTGTGGTCTGAGCATTGACGTGCTGAACTGTGTTTAATACTTTCTTCTCTAGGGTTTGAGGTCTTGGCAGGAAAGATGGCCTTTTATTCTTCTACTACCCAGTGTCCCTGGCACCTGGTATCAATCCTGGTACATGGTAGGGTCACAAGAAATGTTGGGAGGATCTGGAGAGATTTTATTGAAATGGCAGCAGAGTCCTAGAACTCAACCAGAGAGACGTGTCCCCTACTTCCCCCTACCCCTGCTGGCCCAGAGACATGTCCTCTCTCCTCACCTCGAGAGCCAGGTCACTGGGGACTGATAATTGAACATCCAGGCTAGAAACGCAGAACCAGGGTTTCATTGAAGTGGCTGCATGGTCACTCCACGTGCCCCCAGCAAGGCTCAAGTGGGGTGGGGTGGGGTGGGGTGGGGATTGGGGGGCGGAGCTGAGGCCACCTGTGGTTGTGAAGGGGGTTTGCTGCCGGGGATTTTCTAAGGAGCAAAACAGGTTCATTCTGGATGCATTTAAAAGTTGTCCTCATGGTAGATGAGGTCTGAAAGTAGATGATGGACCCAACATGTTGGCTGCTTAGTGCCTATACTGCAAACCATAGCACCCAAAAGGAGAGAGAAAGAGAATAAGAGGGAATGTGTCTCTCACAGAGGTGGGAGGGGGAGAGATGGGGTGGGGATGATGGGAGGGACACTGGGAACATTGGTGGTGGAGAAAGGGCACTGGGGGAGGGTTGGGTACTAGAACATTGTGGGTTTTGTTTTGTTTTGTTTTTGGGTAACACCTGGCGATGCACAAGGGTTACTCCTAGCTCTGCACTCAGGAATTACTCCTGGCAGTGCTCGGGAGGACCATATGGGATGCTGGGAATTGAACCCGGGTGGGCCGCGTGCAAGGAAAATGCCCTACCCGCTGTGCTATCGCTCCAGCCCCTAGAACATTGTTTGATTGAAACGTCATCACGAAAATTTGTAAGTCTGTAACTGTATCTCATGGTGATTCATTAAAATAAAAAACAATACATTAGTAAAAAAGTTGACCTCATTAGAGAACATTTGGAAAACCCTCACAAGTAGGAGGGATGGGGTGGAGAGGGAAGAGGAGGAGTGGTGGGCGGAAGCACAGACAGACAGATAGGAACACGTCCCATGTCTGCCTCTTGCAAGGAGCAGCGGCGCCCACTAGAGTTTCCAGCTCTGGCACCTGTGCAGAGGGGTCAGGATGGTCACTTGGGGTCAGAGTGGCCCAGGCAGGACTCTGAGCATCAGCTCTGGCAGAGTTGCCGGAAGAGCTTTCCTATTGTTGAAGAGTTGGGGGTCTGCAACTGAACCCTATCCTGCTGCTGTGCGGAGGCTCCTTGCGGGGCTTCCCTTCCAGCTCCTGAGTCCCTCCTTCCCTGGGGGGTGCTCAGCCATGAGCAGAAGCAGCCTGGGGGGGATCTCAGGCTGAGCTGTGGGAACTCTGCACCCCGCAAGATCCCCCCGCCCCGCCCTGGCAGAGGAGGCTGGGCGGCTGCAGATGGAGGTGTGGGGGGAGGGGTGGTTGTGTCGGATGCGCTCAGCCGTTTCCTAGGAAACCCAGCAGCCTCCGAGAAGAGACCTGCTTGGCTCCTGGGACAATCAGCGCACAGGGGAAGGCCCCCCACACTGGCCCCCGTGCTGTCTGCCCTCTCGCCCAGGGTTCCTGCCTTCCACGGGGCCGAGGGGGCCACGGGTGTCCCGTTTCTAAGAGTCACGTGGGTGCCGCATTCTTGTGTTTCATGTCTACTCCTGGCCAGCCTCCTCCCTCTGGCTGGATCTTGCCCTTCATGGCCCCTCAGACTCGGTCCCCAATCACTCCTGTCTTGTTACAGCCAGATCCTTGAATGCCTGGGACCCTGAGCACCTTGTTTCTCTGCTCGGAGTGCACCCCCTCCTTTCTCTGCAGCACCCTCAGATCAGAGTCAGGAGACCTTCCCCCGCCCCCGTTGTTTGCTCAGTTCCGGGGATCCTTGCTCCCACCTAAGCCTGGTCCCTTCCCGGGTCCCTGCGGTGTCCCCAGTTTCCTTCTCTCTCTGTGCTCCCTGGAATCGCTGTTTCCACGCTCTGGCTTTGGGGTTGCTCAGACCGTTTCCCGCTTCACGTGTACAACAATCCCAAGGTGAGAGTGAGGGAGAGCATGATGCCCACTGTGCAGAGAGTGAAACTGAGGCACAGAGGGACCAGGACTTCCCAGCTGGCAGAGTAGTCAGTGGGCTCCAGCACGCAGAAGCCAGCAAGACGCGAGAATCAGGGTGCGGCGGGGTCTGTCTGCGCTGCCCTGCACCATCCTGACCTTCAGCTTGTGGCTCGGTCCCCCGAAAGCCCACGGGAGTACCTGGCCGGCGCGGGGAGAGAAATGAGCCCCAGGTTGTCAGCTACAATTACCGAGAGCCGCTGCCAGGGCGCCGGGAGCTATTCTCGGGCGTCTCCGTGACCAGCTTCTGCAGCGAAGGCATTTCAAGTCTCTGTTTGAAGAAATTGTCATGACTTGTATAAATGTGCATTAATGAGCGATGCCCTGGCCAAGACATGGAATTTTCCTTAATATTCAGCTCATTTGCAGGAAGCGCCTACCAGTGGCAGGGGTGCCCCCCACCCCTCGGGCCAACCGGGGGCTGCAGTTTGAGGTGGGGGGCACGGGGAACCAGGGAACCTGCTGCCCAGCCCAGCCCTGCCCGCTCCCTCCGGGAGGCTCTGGGGAGTATCGGCAGTGCTAAGGCTGGTGTAGTGCCCCTCAGGAGTCACCTGACTATGTGCCTCAGTTTCCCCACCCTCCATGCCACAGAAGTCGGGTTGTGGTGTAGACTGGAGGAGAGAACAGAGGCAGAGCCTGGGAAGAGTCTCTGACATAAGACCCACAGGCTGGCAGTGACGCGTCAGGGAGACAGGACTCGCCAGTGCCCCCGAAGTTCTTGTCATCTGCCCAGGTTCCTGCTGAGGGCAGCCAGTATGGTGCGGTGGCACTTGGCAGACAGCTCGCCTGCCCCACCCCCCACTATGACCCCTGTGGGCAGGGGCTGGATGGGCAGAGACTCATCTCCCCCGGGATGGGGTGGGGGGCGGGGTGGCTCTACGAGCATCTCCCCGTGGCTCCAGCTTCCCACACTGGCTCTGTGCCAAGTCCCCATCCTGGCATGTTCTCTGGGGAACAAAGCTTACGGGGCTCCCGGGGGAGCAGCCTGGAGTGTGGAGTTGGGAAAATGTGCCTCAAGGAATCCTGGAATCCTGGGAAGGGGGGGTTGCGGGGGCCTGGGGGCAGGGGGGATAGAAGAAAGGCCTTTGCAAGCCTTTTATGCCAAGATGCCTGAAGTCTTAGCCCTGAAGGAGCCTCTGCCGGAAAGGGGGTGCAGGGGGGAGGTGCAAATGGAGGGTGGCCTCATGGGGACGTGAATGGCTTCGCTACATCTGCCCACCTGTACTGGCCACTGCCCGCTCCCGAGGGGCTCCCCTCAGAGGCTGGGGCCGGGGGTCGGTGTGAGGCCCAACACAGAGGGAGGGTGTGCCCCCCATCCTCTTTGCTTTCTGTCTCTGGTCTGGGGAGGGACAGTGGAGCAGGGGTGACCTCGAATGCTGAAAAGCAGCGGGGGTCCAGGTGCAGGGGGAACCCCCACTCACCCCAGCGGGGTGGGAGATCAGGCTGGCTGAGGGGTGAAGGGAGCACTCAAGGGTCCCTAGCTGGCCACAGTCCCCCTGAAGCAGCTCGGGTGTCAAATCCTGTATCACGCTGAAGCCCATCTCAGCTACCCTGTCCCATCTCGGGAGAGGAAAGTGGGGCTTTCTCTGGGCGGGGTAGGTGGGGGTGGGGGAGTCTTTCTCTTTATTCTTTTATTTGGGGGGCACACCCGGCAGTGCTCAGGGCTTCCTCCTGACTCTGTGCTCAGGGATCAGGCCTGGGAGTGCTGAGGGGACCCTAGTTGGGATGCCGGGGATTGAACTGGGGTCAGCCTTTGTAAGGCAAGCCTGAACCCCAATACTCTCTCTCTCTCTCTCTCTCAACCAGGACCTTTTCTCTTTCTTCTTTCTTCTTCTTCCGATTCTGGCCCCTCATCCCCCAGGCCCTGATGCTCTACCCGCTGTCCACCCACATCCCAGCCCACCCCACGGATTGGCCTCTAGACAACCGCTATAGCTCTGTCAAGTGGAGGGGATTTATCCGCTTGGCTGGGCCGGCGCTGGGCCTCGGAGGACTGTGGCGCCTTCAATTACTCCAGGTGCAAATTCATTTCATCCCGATTCGCCGGACGGACGGCTGCCGAGAGCGGCGCTCCGGCTTTATTGCAAAATGCATTATTTTCCCTCCTCTCTCAAAAATATTTATCTATGCTAATTTAGCATGGGAGCCAGCTAAGTTCTGCATGGGGAATTGGTCTATTAATTCGGTTTCCCCGCAAGAAATGTGACTCAGGGGTGCCGGCTGTATAGCCAGGACCTGGACCGTTTCCTCTCCGGATGGGACCTCTAGGTCATTTACAGAGATGTCGGGCGACTGTGTCTCCCACAAAACACCTTTACAGATTGGAGATGGAGGGAGCGGAAAGACCAACTCTGCATTGGGGAGGTCCCCGTAGACAGACCATGGTTCTGTCGGGACAGGAACCGTTTGCCTGCTGGGCAGCCCTTGCCCTGTGACACCCCTTCTCTGAGCCTTAGTTTTGTGTCTGTCAAGTGAAACAAGATAAAGGGTGATCTTGTCAAGGTCACGGGGCTGCAGGCTCCAAACAGAAACCTCTGGAAGGAAGCGTGTGGATGTTGCTGGTTTGCAAAGCCGGGCGGCCCGGGGATACTTCCCCACTCCTCCTAAGTGGGAGTTTCATTTCCTGTCTGTCAGTGGAGTAGCACCCACCTACCTGACACCCCAGGCGGATGTCTCAGCACTCCCCAACAGAGTTCCTGTGCACAACTCTGACTCCCACCCACCAGATCTGCCTGGGGAGTCCTCCCAGACTCCCTCCTCCCTCCTCCCGTCTTCCCTATGCCTGCCGGCCCGTAGCCCCCTGCCTCCAGCACCCCAAGTGGTTTCAATCCTGCCCGAGAAACCGTTGCCCTCCCGAGTTTCATTTCTGCTGTCATCCAGCTCATTTTCCGCACAGCTGCCGCCCTCTTAAAATACAACAGGATGCAAAACCCACTGTGCAAAGCCTGGCGCTCTGCACCAACACACACTACTCTGCGCCCTGGCCCTGTCCGCCCCCTGCCCTGGAGCTCACTAAGGGACCCACACGTGCCACCTTTGGGCTTCCTCACTTCCTGCTGGGGTTTGGTACCCTCTCTCCTGCCTCCTGGGGTGCGGGGTTGAAGCAATCACTACGACGAGGGCACTCACCGTTGGCTGCTGTGCTGGGATTCCACTGTCAGCCAATGAGACGCCGGAATGATCCCGTGGGGGGAAAACCTATGTTGGTCTCAGTTTCCCTTTCTAGCTCTTGTTCTCCTAAAACATATGCAACAGCAAAGCCAGGACTCACAAATGAATCTCGGACCCAAGCAGCTCACTGCAGGGATGGCTTCGGATCCCACTTACTTTAATTTTTAGAATCCCAGGAGTGCGCAGCCATGCGATATCTCATACTATATTTTTTCCGCTTTTTTTTGTTGAATCATGGTGAGATAGACCCTTACAGACATCTTATACTATTCAGAACAAGCAATGCAAAATAAATTATCTTGCATCTGCCTGTGGGGCAGGCTTGAGTGGTGGTGGGAAACTTTGAAATAATGGTGGTGGGAAGGTGTAAAGGTGGTGGGACTGGTGTTGAAATGTTGAATGCCATCAATTATTGGGAACAACTTTATGAAAATAAAGTTTAAACAGGCTCCTCCAGTGTCCACTTCAGTGAGCATTGACAAATGCTCAGTCACAGAGCTCAGCATGACCCCAAACTGCCCTGTGGCGCTAGGGAGACAGCTCGCAGTGAACAAGGCATACTTTGCGCATGGCATCCCTGAGGTGGTGCCCAAACCTCTCACCCACCCAGTCAATGTAAACCCTTCGTGCCCTCTGCGGTGGTGTCCCCTCCTGCTCCCAGTACCCACCCTCCCCAATGTTTTCTGCCCTGTCTGTTGTGGATTTTTCCAGAAGCCATGAAACTGGAAGAGTGGAGTGTGTCTCACATTGTTCTTCCTGGTTACCTCCCCAGGCAGCACCCCCTGTGTGTGTGTGTGTGTGTGTATGTGTGTATGTGTGTGTGTATGTTTGTGTGTGCAAGTTGGTTGATTCATTTTCCAGGCGAGGGACATTTGTGTGGTCTCTAAATTGAGGGGGGTGTCCATCCACCCTGGTCACCCAAGGGGCCCGGGATGGCTCAGGCACGTGGTCTACAGAACTTACTCTTGATCAGAGCTACAGATCTGGTTCTGCAGGCAGCTGGGCTGTCCTGATTCAGAGAGATGCTGCGCCCTCCTCCCCACCTCCCCCTGGGTACCGCGAGATTGTGAAATAGATATTCTGGGGCCCATCTCGAGGTGCTGAGAAGCTACTCCAGGGTTCACTTTAGGCGTTGCTCCTGGTGGGCTCAGGGGACCATATGGCACCAGGGACGGAGTCTGTGCCTCTGGCAGACTTAGCTCCCATGCCGAGGAAACGAAGCACCTGTCTCCCAGGCCCTACATTTTCTTTATGGCAGAGTATTTTAAGCATTTAAAAAAAGCTTTTAAAAAAGATTTTTAAAATAATTTTTTAAAAGATTTTTTTTTTGGTTGTTGGCACAGCTTTCTTGATGAAGTGTCTGTTCAAAGCCTCGTGCCTGTTTTTGAACTGGGTTCTTTTTTCCTTATTCCTGAGTTTGGAGAGTTTTCTATGTTCTGGCTTTAGGCTCTTTATCTGATGATTTGCACAGACTTTCTGTCTTTGCCTTCTCTTAAGTGTTTTTCGAAGAGAAGTTCTTAATTTTGATCCAATCCAATCCATCAGTTTTATCTTTTATGAAATGAATCGCAATCTGAGTGTGGTTCAACCTGAAGTCACAAACACTTCTTCAAGTTTTCTTGGGGAAATTTTTATTGTTTTAGGTTTGCATTTAGGTCTAATGTCATTTCCGCCCCATGGTTCACATTTGAACTGAGGTGTTTGAGTTTGCTCCTCTTACAGTTTCTCCCTCCCTCACCCCCCCCCCAACTTTTCTTTCTCTTCACATGATATGTAATTGTTTTTGACCCTCGCTTTGCTTGGAAAATTATCTTTTGTCCTCTCTTTCTTCTTTTGCTTTTGGACCTCAGCACTAGGGGATTACTCCTCATCATGCTCAGGGAATCAAATCCAGATATCCTGCATGCAAAATGTGCGCTCCAGTCGTTTGAGTTGTTTATCTGTCCTGGATTTGAATTTTTTGTCAAAAATCTATTGACTGGGGATAGAGAGCTAGAACATGGGTTGGTGGTTGACATGTGTCTTTTTTTTGTTTGTTTTTTTGGGTCACACCTTGCAATGCACAGGGTTTACTCCTGGCTCTGCACTCAGAAATTACCCATGGCAGTGCTCAGGGGACCATATGGGATGCTGGGAGTCGAACCTGGGTTGGCTGCATGCAAGGCAAGTGCCCTACCTGCTGTGCTATTGCTCCAGCCCCCGTTGACATGTGTCTTGATCCCTGACACTCCTTATGGCCCCTTGAGTCCCATCAGCCCCACTGGTGGGTGTGACCCCCTCCCCCAAAGTCTATTGACTGTAATGTGTGGGTCTCTCTCTAGATGTTCAGATCCGTACATCCCTGTGTCCCTCCTTTTCCCAACACCACACATCTTGAAGACTGCAGCTTTATAATAAGCCTGGAAATCAAATAGTGTAAGACGTCCATCTTTATTCTTTTCAAGATTTTTTGTTTTTGGTTTGGGCTTCACCTGGCAGTGCTTAGGGCTCACTCCAGGTTCTCTGTTACGGGATCATTCCTTGTGGTGGCCAGAGGATCATATTTAGGGTGCTCAGGATCAAACGGGGGTCAGAAATGTACGAGGAAAGTGCCTTAACCCCTTTGTTGTCTCCTGTTCTCCTCTTCCTCCTTCTCCCCTCTCCTCCCTCTCTTCTTCTTCTTCTTCTTCTTCTTCTTCTTCTTCTTCTTCTTCTTCTTCTTCTTCTTCTTCTTCTTCTTCTTCTTCTTCTTCTTCTCCTTCTCCTCCTCCTTTCTTCTTCCTCCCATTTCTTCTTTTCCTCCTCCCTCTCCTCCTCCCCTCCTCTTCCTCCCTTTTTTCCTTATTTTTCTCCTCCCTCTCCTTCCTTCCTCTGCCTCCCTTTTCTTCTTCTTTTCCTTCTCCCTCTCCTTCTCCTCTTTTCTTCTCCTCCCCACCTTCTTCTACCTGTCTACCTTGTCCTCCTCCTCCTCCTACTCCTCCCACTTGTCTCATGACTATGCACTCAGGGATCAGTTCTTTTTTTTTCTTTCAGGGATCACTTTTTTTCCCTCTTTGGGTCACACCTGATGATGCACAAGGGTTACTCCTGGCTCTGCACTCAGGAGTTACTCCTGGTGGTGCTCAGGGGATCATATGGGATGCTGAGAATTGAACCCAGGTCAGCCGCCTGCAAGGCAAATGCCCTACCCACTGTGCTATCTCTCCAGCCCACAGGGATCATTTCTGAAAGGTCTCGGATAACCACATGTGGTGCCAGGGATTGACCCTGGGTGGCTGCATGTAGACCAGTACCCTCCCTTCTGTATTCTCACTCCGGACCCCACCCTCATTCTTCTTATTATTTGATTTTTATCTTTTTAGGTTTTTGGGGGGCCGCACCCAGCAGTGCTCAGGGGATCATGTGTTGCCAGGGCCCCATCCCATGGCACCACGTGGAAAGCAGGTGCTCCAACCCTTTGAGTTATTTCTCCAGCCCTGTTATGTTCTTGCCTAAGGCTGGACAGGGGGGCAGGGAGGAGAGACTCCTACATGGTGTTCAGGGGTCCGGGGACTCTTCCAGTGAATATCAACCAACCAGGCAAAATGGCTAAATGCCAGGGCCAAATATGTGGTCCTGTCAGGTCCTGTGAGCTACAAGGGCCTCATGGGTTATCTGTCAATGCTCAGAGGAATTCTGTGATGTCAAGGATTGAGACAGACCCTAGGCGTTTAAGGCACATACCCTCACTTCTTACACCCCTATTCTTTTTTTTAAATGGCCTAAGTATTCCAATTTCTCTGCACTACCCTATTACTTTTTAGCATGAGGCTGTGATTTCTTACAAAACCCCCACTAGGATTCTGATTGGACTTTTTATTGAACACATAGATCAGTTAAGAGAGAATTATATTTCAATAATACGTAACATTTAATTCAGGAATATAACAGTGTTCCATTTTATAGGTCTTTGATTTCATTCATCTGTTAATTTCTGTTTATATGCTGGAGTTCATTTTAATTTCTAATTAATTGTTTAATTTTTCATATGCAGATTTTGAACATGTTTGGTAAGATTTACACCTAAGTATTTCACACTTTGTAAGGCTTTTATTAATGACACCTTTTAATATCAATTTTAAATAGTTAATTATAGCACATAAACATGGAGTTGAGTTTTGTATATTGGCCTTGGGTTCTACAGTGTTGAGAAGCTCACTCATCAGTTCTAGTAACTCCCTTTTAGACTCTTAGAATTTTACATAATTAAATCATCTGTGTCTTCAATCTCTGGGACTTTATTTCTGTTTCTTGTTTATGGCTACGACCTCCAGGGAAGTCAGCGCCGAGCAGAGTCGGTGAGAGTGGGTATCATTTGCCTTGTTCTTGGTCTTAGGGGAACACATTCACTCTGAAGTATGATGTTAGCTGGAGGTCTCTCGTAAATCACCTCTATCAGGTTTGAGAATTTTTGCAATCATGCATGGATGGCGAAGGCTTTACTGTTTGGAAAAGGCGTCAGAAGGAAAATCTCCGTTTGTCTCCAGAACATGATTGGATCTGTTTGTGATGCCTGGGACTGTGGGTGCCATTTGGGGAACATGGGGACACCTTGTCGCAGATGCAAACTGATGGGGGAAGAACAGAAAGAACCTGGTTCAGATAAACAGAACCCGGACTCTCCCTCACACTCGAATTTTTTGCTTTGTAGGAAAATAGGCAATTCAATAGTTGCATCATTGAAGCTTTTGAGTGTTGATATTTTGGTCTCTGCACACAAGATGTCCTAAACTCATGGATACTGATAATTGGCGGTAGGATTGTTTGATTTCCTGCCTCGGTGCTCATGTCTGGATTGGTGCCTGAAAATATCTAGACATTGGCTAAGTGTGAGTCGCAGAGGTGAAAGGAGGTCAGGCCCCAGGCAAACCCATGCATCACGTAGATGGGGTACTGGGGGACACACACCATCACTCACGATTAGGGAAATGCAAATCAAAACCACACCAGTGAGGGGCTGGAGCAATAGCACAGCAGGGAGGGCGTTTGCCTTGCACGCAGCTGACCCGGGTTCAATTCCCAACGTCTCATATGGTCTCCTGAGCACTGCCAGGAGTAATTCCTGAGTAAATGAGCCAGGCCAGAAGTAACCCCTATGCAATGCCGGGTGTGACCCAAAAAGCAAAAAAAAAAAAAAAACCCAAAAAACAAACAAACAAACAAAAAAACACGCCAGTGAGAAGGGCATGTATCAAAAAGTCTGGAAACAGCCTGTGTTGTTGGGGTTGGGGTGAAAAGGGGTCCTCACTCATGTTGATGGGAATGTGGTCTGGTTCAGCCTCTCTGGGAAACACTTTGGAGAAGTCACCAAGGAATAGGTAATAGAACCTGGAGCTACTGATGTTGGTATCTATTAATTCTGAAGGCTAGATGTACATCTATGGCCAAGATAGGGAAACAACCCAAAGGCCCAAGAAGCCATGGTATATAAACACGGTGAAACACTATGCAGCTCTAAGTAAAAACAAAGTCAAGCGAGGCCAGAGTGATAGCACAGTGGGTAGGGCATTTGCCTGGCATGCAGCCAACCGGGGTTCGGTCTTAGGCATCCTATATGGTTCCCCCATATGCCAGGAGTAATTCCCGGGTGAAGAGCCAAGAGTAACCCCTGAGCTTCGCCAGGTGTGACCGCAAACTACCCCCTCCCAAATAAAGTCATGCAATTTTCAGCCACATGGATGGAACTAGAGGATATCATATTGAAAGAAGTCAGAAAGAAAGGGCCAGATGTAGAATGATCGCTCATATGTGGAACTTAAAGACACACAGTCAGGTAGCCCAGAGGTCCAAAGGCAACATCATGGGAGAACTGATTCACACAATTGAGTTGGGATGGCTGGTTCTGAGGGGCTTTGAAGTCCTTGGGAGAGGGAGGTAGGCGCTGGTGGTGGATGTTGTGTTGGAATTATGTGCATGAGAAACCAGCAGTAACAATATTGTAAACCCCAGAATCTCAATTCCAAAAAAAAAAGAAGCTTTTTAAAAAGTAGGAACTTATAAACATGCTAGGAATGATAGGAATGAAACAAAGAAAAATGAAGGGGAAAAATGCACAGGACACTTTTGAGCATGGTATAGGGACAGAGGCTGGTCACCCTGGGTTGGAGACATCAGCAGCCTCAAAGTGAAGAGTCTGGGTTTCCCACCAAGCCTGTCGGGGGAGCAGGAAGGTAGGTGAACGGGGGGGGGGGGGTGCAGTGGTGGCCGGGCAGGGTTCTGAGCATGCCCACCTGGTTCCAGCTCCCTCTCAGGTCTCAGGAGGAGTGAAAGAACCGCGGTTTCTGCCTTTCTTGCAGGAACAATCTGTGAGCCTTGCTCTGTAGTCAGGAGTACTGTTTCAGGTGATACACACTGCAGAGGGTGAGGTGGTGAGAGATCACGGTCACTGTCACTGTCACTGTCACTATCCTCCCATTGTTCATCGATTTGCTCGAGTGGGCCCAGTAACGTTTTCATTGTGAGACTTGTTTTTACTGTGTTTGGCATATCGAATAAGTCACGGGGAGCTTGCCAGGTTCTGCCATGTGGGCGAGATACTCTCGGTAGCTTGCTGGGCTCTCTGAGAGGGGCGGAGGAATCGAACTTGGGTCGGCGGTGTCGGCCGCGTGCAAGGCAAACGCCCTACCCCCTGTGCTATTGCTCCAGCCCTGAGAGATCACGGTACACTGGCGAAATCCCTGCGTCAAGATGCTCACGGCCGAGACAAAGCAAAGCTCCCTCGTGTTTTCATGCTGCTGTTCGAGAAAGCTTCAGATGAGAAATAGGCTGGAGCCATAGTACAGCAGGGAGGGCACTTGCCTTGCATGCAGCCCACCCAAGTTCCTTCCCTGGCACCACTTACGGTCCTCCCGGGCCTGCCAGAAGTCAGTCCTGAGCAATGTCAGGGATGACCCCAAACCAACCAACCAACCAACCAACCAACCAACCAACCAACCAACCAGAGCTTCACACCAGGCTGCCACCCCATGCCAGGCCCTGGAAGGGGATAACTAGAGGCAGGGTCATCATTGGCATGACCTGCAGAAATTGAACCCCACCCCCACCCTATGGGAGTGCAGCCAAGTCATGAAAAATGAGACCAAGTGGCTTCGGAGTGTTCTGGTTGGCTCAGATGTATCTAGGTGGTTTTAAGGCATAAGGGTTAAAACTGAGATTGGGAGCGGATGGCTCTGGGGCGGGGGTTATCTCTGGGTGGTTTGGCTGCCCGGGGCTCTGGCAGCTACATCACATAGTTCCTCTGTACCAAGACGTTCCTGTGGGGACAGCTTCCCTTTGGTTCCAGGGGAGTTGGCTGGTGGAAGCTTCTAGAGGATGCTTCCAGCGGCCCTTTGTCCTACTGCTAGATTCCCCCTGTCTGGGATTTCCATTTTTGCTGCTCTTGGCCTCAGCATGGTAAATTAGCAGAGGAGATTTGCTGGTGGCTGGACGGGGCAGAGAATGGCAGCTCTGGGGAGGAGAGAACCTCCCGCCTTCCCCTCCTGGACCCCTCCCTAGCATGGCATTGCCTTGGCTTTGGAAGCTCTATACTAACCCCAGCTTGTCCCCAAGGTGGAAGGTGTGGGTGTGGGTTAGAGTCCCTGGGAAGCCCCTAATCCTTTAGAACCAGCCTGGGGCTCCCCAGGAAGGCTCTGGGGGGGGGTGGAAACAAACCCGGTTTCCGAGTGTTGCAAGTGTCTGCAGAGTAGAGAGAGATTGTTGTCCTCTGTAATGAAGGGACAGTGACCTGGGCAGGCAGTGTGAGAGGCTGCCGGGCAGAGGGAAGGGAAGGGTTGAGTGGAGGGGAGTTTGAGGACACCCCCATCTTAGGTGTGGGCCAGTGACATTAAGGGAATTTCTCAGGGGTCGGACCCTCGGGGAACCAGAATCATAGATCCCAAGACAGAGAGAGAAACCGTGGCTGGGAGGACAGCCCAGGGTCAGTGTCTTTGGAGGTCCTCTCATCCGAGGGATTCCCAGTGGGTGTGTCCACCCCACAGTGAGGGAAGAAGGATGGGAGTTCAGGGTCGCCCTCTGTTGCCATGGAAACCGGCCCACACCTGTCACGGGCCTGAGTGGTCCCACGGGTCCCTCTAGGGTCTCTGCGCGGACAGGCAGAGCCCAGGTTCGCGGGGAGCCATTTGCCCATGAGGTGTGAGGGTGGAGGGGAGCCCCCTCGTTCCTGCCTGACCCCCTGCATGGGTGATCCCCTTCCTGTGGAGGCGTGGCCAGTCTGGGGGCCCTCTGTTCTCCGGGAAAGAACCTTACTGCAGGGATAACCCAGCCTGGTGCTCCCAGTGCCCCCTGCGACCCCCTATGGGACAGCTGGTAGGTTGGGTGTGTGTATGGGGGGGTGGCGGGCGGAACTTACCTGACGCATGCGCACTCCTCAGTGTGTTCTCCGCTTTCCATGGCCCTGGCCGTGGTCCTGGCCTGTGCTGCCGAGTTCCGGTCACTCGTTCCCCGGATGACTGGTGCATCCCCGTGTCCACCCCACCCAGGGTTTCCCCGCACAGCAGCTAGAGGGGCCCCAATAGCCAGCAAGCAGAGCTGATGTCTTCCCTGCTCAAGGTCGGGTCTCGGGGACCTTCACACGAGCCCACAGGTCCTGCGCGCCCCCAACCACTGGCGGCACTCAGGTGCTCCCAGCCCAACTGGTAAGGTGTGGCTGGAGGGTCCCCCAACGCCGCTCATCCTTATGCCACGTAATTGATGCATTTGTGGAGAGGGGGCCGCTGTTTATAGCCCTGGGGTGGGGTCAGTTTTGCCCCCATCCTCGAGCACAGATCGGTGCTGGGGCCCCAAAGGGCCCTCATTCTCCTTCTCCCCACTTTACCCCCCACGCTCTGGAGCGCCTCCCGGATGGTCTTGGCTTGGACCCCACAGCCCAGGGGGCCCCCTGATCTGAAAGCAGGTGGCACAGACTGGCGCCTGCTCCCAGCTCCAGGGCCAGCCCCGGTGTCCACCGCTGCTGTCCCTGCATCCACGCTACTGGCCTGTGTCCACGCTGCCCAAGCCTCCCGCCCAGCACTTACTGCCCAGACCTTCTTTCCCAGCACCTCAGTCTTGGGGCTCTGGGGGATCTTGACAGTAGATGAAGTGACAAGTTTTTCTTCTTAATTAAGACACATTGTCCCACCGATTGGGACGTGGGGGAAATGGCCGGGCTGTTTCACAAACTAGAAACAATTCCTGTTCATTATCCCTTAATTGAGGCAACAAAGGGCTCTGGAAAACATCCGTCACCAGCACATTCATGGACATCGTCGGCGAGGACTGGGTTTGAGCCACACAAAAGCAGCAGCAAATGTTCCAATCAAGAGTTACACAGACAAAGGGAAACAAAGGCCCAGAAACACAAATAAGGCAGAATTAGCCCAATTACACAGTTGATGTGGCGGAGAACGAGTTTCCTGGCTCCTGGCCAACACTTTGCCAGGTCTCTTCTTACCCCTTCCATTTCCCTCGGGACAGAAGGACAGGAAACTCCCAAGTCCCCGTGGACCTGGCTTTGGTCCCCAGAGTGGGGAAAAGATAGTGAGAATCTCAAGGTCCCAATGTTATCAGAATCCTAGTCACGGATTTACTTGTGACTGTCACCTCCTTCTCTCTGGTCACTATGCCTCTTATGATATGATCTAAGACACCAAAATGGCTCTTGCTCAGTGTTGGTTTTATGATCAGCTGTGTCCACTAAAACCCCCTGAACTGATTTAAAATATATATTTTTTGAAGTTTTATGACCTTTTTTCTCCCCCAGACTGGGTCTTTTCCAGCCCCCATTTTCACAATTTAATGTTGGGGGTTCAGGTAGGTATTTGCATCTATACCTTTTGGATCCTCGCCCAGGGGAAGTGATCGAGGGAGAAGCCTGTGGGAAGCAGAAGCTGTGCGTGCCTGATTTTCTCGCTCCTCCATTGGGGGTCACAAGAAAGAGAAGCAGAAACTCTTGCTGGTTCGCCTTCATACACCTTGCTGGTGAGGAAACGGCTCAAGAAACCAGCAAAGTCCCAGCGGCAGAAGAGACCACATCAGCCCATGTCCACAGGCTCCACTTCCATTTCTGGGAGCCGTTTAATCTGTCCTAAGGGCCTTCAGGGATGAACCTGGGGTCTCGGCTCTATCATCTGTCTTTTTTTGTGGTCATTGGTGCTACTGTTTGGGGGCCACATCCGGCTGTGCTCAGGGCATACTCCTGTCTCCATGTTCAGTGCTCACTCCTGACAGTGCTCTGATGCCATTCTTGGAGCAGGGACTTGAACTCGGGTCGGTCTCAGGTGAGGCAACTGCCCCTCTCTGCCCTCCCCCCCAACACACACTGTTTTATCTCTCCAGCAGAATTAGCCCAATTACACAGTTGATATGGCGGAGAACGAGTTTCCTGGCTCCTGGCCAACAGTTTGCCTGGCCTCTTCTTTCCCCTTCCATTTCCTATGATATGATCTATGATATGATTTATGGTATCATCAGCTGTGTCCACTAAAACCCCTGAACTGATTTAAAAGACATAAAACCGGGGCTGGAGAGATAGCACAGCGGGTAGGGCGTTTGCCTTGCACGCGGCCAACCCAGGTTCGATTCCCAGCCTCCCATATGGTCCCCTGAGCACCGCCAGGAGTAATTTCTGAGTGCAGAGCCAGGAGTAACCCCTGTGCATCCCCAGGTGTGACCCAAAAAGCAAAAAAAAAAAAAGAAAAAAAAAGAAAAAAAAAGACATAAAACCTGCCTTCCAACCTGTAACCTGCCCTCCAACCCTGGAATTTCCCCTACCATTTTCCTAAGCAGCATTCCCAGCGCTGTGGATTAATCCTTGGAGGAAGCTTCCAGGTGTTTTCATGATCTGTTAGACCGTTGACAAGTTCTCGGGATGAGGAAACTGGCCTGTCTGGGTCTCCTACACTCCAGCTGTTGCAGATGATTCCGGTAAATGGGACCTGAGGCTCCTTGATTAAAGCATTTGCCATGAGGCCACGGCTAATGTCTTACCCCACAGTGAGAAACCAGGAGCTTCTGCCTAAGACCAGGCACAAAATAAGCAGGATTTCCCCCCTCCCCCGCTGTTATTCCACAGAGTATTGGGTGTTCTGAGCACAGAAGTAAAGTAAAGTAAAGGCCCTCCCGTTGATCGTCGATTTGCTCGAGCGGGCCCAGTAACGTCTCCATTGGAGACTTTGTTGTTACTGTGTCTGGCATATCGAATACTCTCGGTAGCTTGCCGGGCTCTCCGAGAGGGGCGGAGGAATCGAACTCGGGTCGGCCATGTTGGCCGCTTGTAAGGCGAACGCCCTACCCGCTGTGCTATTGCTCCAGCCCAGAAGACAGAGGAATTCAGGGCCTCGGGATTGGGAAAGAGAAGCCAAACTCTCACTACGTGCAGATGATGTACTGTTATCCTTAGGGAGCCCCTAAAGTCTCTGCCAAAAATGCTGCAAACAATAAACTTGTACAGCAAAGTGGCAGGTTCCAAAGTCAACACACAGCCATCTAGGGCATTCGTACATGCAAACAATGAAGTAGGAAAGAGATAAAAGGAAAAATCCCATGGACAACAGGTCTCAAGATAGAGCCAAGCAATGAAACTGTGGGCTCAGAAGCCATGGCTATCACTATTATTATCATTATTATTATTATTACCATCTTCCCCGCAGTGCTCAGGAGTCCTGGGGAGACCTCAGGCAATTTTTGGCCAACTAGGTTCGACTGAATGGAAGGACCTGGATGTGATGTAACATGGGCCCTGGGTGTTGGAGATGCAATGGGTCACCCCAGCAGTGTGGACAGAGTGGTGGGGAGGTGTTGCTCCAAGGTCATACCTGGGTGTCCTTGGGGACCTCAGGGCCACACCTAGTTGGTCACATGCTAGGCATGTACCTTCACAGCCACGCTGCCTCCTGGCCCAAGGGGTGGTTATTTTAAGGCTCTTGCCACATTACATTAGGTTTCTCTCCTCCCTGGTTTAGGGTATCACCAGTGAGTTTTGGCAGGGGAGTCATACCTGGTGATGCTCAGGGGTTGCTCCTGGCTCTGCACTCAGGAGTTACTTCTGGCGCTGCTCAGGGGACCACAGGGGATTCCGGGGATCAAATCCGGGAGGGTCATATGCAAGATAAGTGCCCTACCCACTGTACTATTGCTCCGTCCTCTCACAAGCAATTTTATAACAGGTTATTGCCGCCAATAATGATAACGAGGATGATTTCAGGATGGCAGTAGATACTGCCCCCTTACCCCCACCCCCAACCTTACCTCTTTCCTCTCCTTTTCAGGTAACCCGAATCCTATTACCAAAGTCCACTGGTGATAGCGCAGTGGGTAGAGTGTTTGCTTTGCATGCGGCTGACCCAAGTTTGATTCCTCCATCCCTCTCTGAGAGCCCGGCAAGCTACCGAGAGTATCCCGCTCGCACAGCAGAGCTTGGCAAGCTCCCCGTGGCGTATTCGATATGCCAAAAACAGTAACAACAAGTCTCACAATGGAGACATTACTGGTGCCCGCTCGAGCAAATCAATGAACAAGGGTACGACAGTGCTACAGTGCTATCTGTTCATCAATTTTATGTCCTTTTATTGGTTCTGTTTTGTTTCGGGGGCAACAACTGGTAATACTCAGGACTTACTCCTGACTCGGGGACCACTCCTGCTGGTGGTGCTCAGGCGGGACCATACGGTATGCCAAGGATCAAACCTGGGTTGGCTGTATGCAAGGCAAGCACCCTCCCCGCTGTACTATTGCTCCAGTCCCCAATTTTACATTCTTCGAAGGCAACACAGGTGAAATCATCTAGCGCCTGTCCTTTTCCCTAGGCCTGCCTTTGCTTCTAACCTCTCTGCAATGTTACCTTTTGGTATGAGTGGCAGAATTTTATCTTTTTAATGGCTGAGGGCTATTCCATAGCTTAAATATCCCATGTTTTTCCTCTACTGATGGGTACTGAGCTTTAGATCTTGTCGATATTTCAGCTCTTGTAAAGAATATAGTAGGGGCTGGAGTGATAGCACAGCGGGTAGGGCATTTGCTTTGCACGCGACCAACCTGGGTTCGATTCCCAGCATCCCATATGGTCCCCTGAGCATTGCCAGGAGTAATTCTTGAGTGCAGAGCCAGGAGTTAACCCCTGTGCATCGCCAGGCGTGACCCAAAAAGAAAAAAAAAAGAATATAGTATACACACACATCGGATTCTTTCCATTTTTCAGTGGTGGCGGAGCGGGGAGGGTGGGCCGCGCCTGGGAGCCTTCAGAGCTCTCTCCTCACTCTGTCCTCAGGTGTCACTCCTGGCAGGGCTCAGGGGGACTGTGCATGGTGCTGGGGATTGAATTGGGATCCAGGGGTGCCAGGGAAACCTTTACCCCCCCGCCCCCCACCCCCCCGGATTAGCACTCTGCTCAGTACTTGATATTTTGGAGTTGTTTTTGCTTAGGAACTGGTAGTGTGTGTGTGTGTGTGTGTGTGTGTGTGTGTGTGTGTGTGTGCTTCTCTACGAGCATATATGCCCCTGTGTGCTCCTTGTCTCCCTGTGTGCCTCTACATATTACCTGTGCATGTATGGATGTACCCATGTATGTGTACATGTGTGCATCTGTTGGCCTTGCGGGGAGAAGTTACGACTCACTCACATAGTGATCAGCCTTAGAAAAGGGGGAAAATCAGCCGGAGAGATAGTACAGAGGGGAGGGAGCTGGCCTTACATGCTGCTGACCCAGGTTCGATTCCCAGCATCCCATGTGGTCCCCTGAGTGGGCAAGAGGAGATTCCTGAGTGCAACGCCAGGAGGAAGCCCTGAACGTGAGCGGGTGTGGTCCGAAACCAAAACAGCCCCCCACCAAAGAAAAAAAAGAGAGAAAAAGAAAGGAAGAAAAAAAGGGGGGAACCCTCAGTGCCCCCGACCCCTAGGGGTTCGAGTTCTCTGAGCTTTAGCCCCCTCCAGTGGCCTCCCCACCTCCAGCCTGTTTCCTGTGCACCCTTCGGGCACTTGGTCAAACTGGGCTCTGCCTCAGCCCCTCCCCGGGGACAGTCCAGCCCGGGGTTGCCTCACTCCTCTGCGCCCCCTTTTGTGCTCTGGGTGGCTTTGGGCTTGGACCCTGGCCCTCCTCTCCCCACCCTGCCTCAGCCAGCTCATCAGTCAGTGGGAGCTGCCCCATTGCGAGGGTGCAGAGGAGCTGGGGAACCCCTCTCTGCTCTAGCCCGGCCCAGGTTCTGTGCTCAGCCACTTCACAGGTAGGGATTGGCAGCCTTCACATGGACCAGGGTCGCGCCCCGACTCTCTGCTTTTCCAGAGGCGGTGTTTTTGGAAGGAGCTAGAAGGAGAGGCTCCATTCTGGTTCCTTTTGGGGTCGCTCAGCATCCCACGTCTCCCTTCTGACGCCAGCCCCATTGTCTGGCCCTTGCAGGGAGTTCTGGAAGCTGAAACTGCACTAGTGGGGTGATCGGGTAGAACTGCGCTCTTGGGGTGCACCGTCTTCCCAGGCCTTGCAGGTGCTCTACCCATCCCAGTGGCCCCTTTTACCTGCCAGGGGTATTTTCATCCTATTCACATGGGGGACTGCGGGATGGGGACTTGGAGGCTCAGACTCAGCCCTGAGGGACAGGGGGGCAGCCTGGGAGTGTGTCCCCAGAGCAACACTCGACCTGCAGACCCCGGAGCAGTGACCGTGTGTGACCATGCTAACTGTGGGGTCACCTGGCCTGCTTCCTCAGACAGTGAGTCGGCGGGACCCCTGCCTCTGTGGGGTGTGGACAAGGGGCCACCTCACAAACCTGCCCAGACTCCGAGCTCTGGGGACGCCAAGGATGTCCTGCCCGTGTCTGGCTCCTGGGACATGCTGAGGCCAAGGAAGACCCCTCAGTTCCTTCCCCTACCGGCTGCCTGCTCCCCGCCACAGCCCAACCGCAGAGCTGCGTGCTGGCCCAGGGTCTCTGGCCAGTTTAGATTTGCATTAAACCAGGCAGGTTGGAGGGCGTGGGCTTAGCTCCCTGTAGTGCTCCAGGCCAGGACGAAGGCAGGAAGGAGGTCTTCGTTTTTTCCTTCATAAGTAATCCCTCCCCCGCCTCCACACACACACACCCAGGGCCCCTGGACTCTTACCTTCAAGCGCCAATGCTTTTAAAAATATTTCTTCCAAATAGAGACGGTTCCATCCCCACGAGGAATTCTGGGGATGAAAAGATTTTCCATCTCATTACAGGTGTAATTGCTCTTTTCTCCTTTTGTTTGCAAGTAATAGCAACTCACACAGACTGGCTTACTCGAGGAAAGGAATTTATGGGCTCATAAAGCTGAAAAGTCCGACGTTGACTTCAGGCATGGCTGGATCCAGGTGCTCCAAGATGCTCTCAGCTGTCTCTCTGGCTCCTTTCTCTGCTCTTTGCTCCACATCACGCAGGAAAATCTTCCTATCTCCCCGTGGGCTGCCGGAATGGAAGTGGTATAGATAGGAAGCTTCAACACACTGACTTCTCGCAGTCCAGAGGGCTGGCAAGTCCAAAGTTAAGATCCTGGAAGATCTGGTATCAGGCAAGGGGGTTCTTTCTGGTATGCTGACATCAGCTTCTCATTAAATCTCCACAGGCAAAGAGCAGAGGGAGACTCACATTGTGTCTGTTCCTACCGGCCACCAAATGGACCCCAAAGTCTCCATCCTTAGGACTTACCAAAACCCACCTCCTGGGGCTTTCACGCTGGGGACAAAAATGTCAACACTGGAAACTTGGGAGTCACACAGCCCACAACATCCTCTCAAAGCAAGAACAAAACACCCTCCCTCATCTCCCAGTCCTCACTGCCCGGGTCATCCACCCCACTAGGAAGAGCAGGCCTTCATTAATGGCTCTTAACCTGAAGTCCCGTGTTGGAGCGATAGCACATCGGGTAGGGTGTTTACCTTGCACGTGGCCGACCCAGGTTTGATTCCTCTGCCCCTCTTGGAGAGCCTGGCAAGCTACCGAGAGTATCTCGCCTGCACGGCAAAGCCTGGCAAGCTACCCATGACGTATTCGATATGCCAAAAGCAGTAACAACAAGTCTCACAATTTGTTGCGAGACGTTACTGGTGCCCGCTCCCGCAAATCGATGAACAATGGGAGGACAGTGCTACTGTGCTAACCTAAAGTCCCAAGGCTGGTTCTTATTGGCTTGTCTTGGGTCAATCTCCCTAACTCTGTCAGGGATTGGCCACACTGGATCATGCACCCTCCTCCTGAGGGTGGCAGTGGGTGGGTGGTAATCCCTTCCTCACTGAAATGGCAGCCAGGGGCCCCCCTCCATGCTCTGCTCCTTCGTAGTATAGCAGGGCTGGGGGGCACCTGTGTTACGGGGTGCAGAGGGCAGCCAGCACTCGGGGGTGTGGTCCCAGAGGACCTTTGAGGCTTTCATATACCAGCCCGTACTCAGCTTTCACCCTCTCCGGTCTTCTCTGCAGTTCCCCCTACAATAGGCAGAGACCCTGCCTTCCGCCTCAGACACAGGAGCTTGACTTTACCCATGCGGCTGTGCTGAGTCCCGGGACTCCTGTGTTCAACCATCTCCCGAGGGCAGGCCTGTTGGTGCCGGAAGTATCAGAAACCTCCTTCTGCTTCTAGGTGAGGATTTGGAACCCCCAGCTCCTGTGTTTCTCTCTCTCTCTCTCCATCCTTCACGGAGCAGTAAGCTCACTCTTCTAGAACGGGGCCAACGGCTCACATTCTGGGCCCCAGGCTCTGCCCTGCCAGGTCTCCCAGGCCCCCACTCTAGGCCAGTTCCCAGGCCTGGTTTGGGAGGTCTGGAGTGATCTCACCACAGAACATGGTTTTCTGGACAGGCACTGGCTGGGTGCTTGCTGCCCCAGGGCCTTTGCCTGTGCTGATCCTCCTCCTGGGAGGCCTGGCAGGGCCTCCGCCCTGCCACCCCCCCCCACATGTTGCACTCGGCGCACCCTTGTCCATTCTTGTGTTGCCGCCTTTGGTCCCATCTCGCCATGGAAACGCGTTTCCTGTCAGTCCCGGCCTCCGTGGTGGTGCTCCAGTTACTATATGTGGACACGCCACCTCAGAGGCTTGAGACAGGCCGTGCTGATTCTGTGTGGTCCTGAGGTTGGCGTCAGGTGGAGAAGCAGGGGCAGCATTGGCGGGCGAGACACAGGCTGGCGTCTCCTCACTGGGTGGTCTCAGGGCCTTGCCCCCGTCTCTGTGCCTCGGGGGGCCCAGGAAGCCACAGCTCTCCCTTCTGCTGTGTCCGGCGGTTAGAACAGCTGCGAGGAAACGATTCACAGACATTGGCAGGAAGGGGAGTGGGCCCATGGGGCTGCCAGCACAGGTGGGGAGAGGATGTTCTCTGCACAGCTTGGGGACACCCAGGAAGCCCCAAACACGCCATCCACGGTGAGGTCCTCACTGCACCTCAGGGCCAAAGGTGCCTTCTAGGGACCCCCACCCAGTCCCCTGACTGCGGGTCTGTCCCTGCAGTCTTGGGTGGGGTCTCCACAATCTCAGCACCGCTGGTCCTGTCTCACTCCGGGAAGACCAGGGTGAGAGGGGGGAGCACCCCAGTCCCGGGGGCACCCAGCGAGGCACTTCCCTGGATCCAGTGGGGGTCTCGGTCGCCCCCAGGCAGGCCTAACTCACAGCTTAACCCGCCTCCGTCTCTGCATTTGCAGAACAGTAATCGCACCTGAGCACCAGGCCGGATCGATGGGGCTAACGGATGAGAAAATGCTTGGCTCGGGAGAAAGTGCCAGAGCTAGAAGGAGCTCAGGAGCACAGCTCCTCCCCCAGGGCTTAATGAGGGCTGGCTTGCCCCTCGGGGAGACTTCATTAATTGTCCGGGGCCCACAGCACAGCGCCCACAGATCAAAGCAGCCGTGGTGGGAATTGGCCCAGGTCCGCTCTGGATACAAACGCCCGGAGCGAGGATTTCTGTGGGGAAACGGCTGACGTGGTGATTCTAGTATAGCTGCGCAAAGGCGGCTGGGGGCAGAGGGGCTGTGCACCCCAGCAGAATCCCCCCGCAGCAGAGGCTGGAATGGGCTTGGGGGTGGGCAGCTGCCTCCTGCCCTGTCCAGGAGGGAAGATGCGGGGGTGGCCCCATGGCAGGCTGAGCTGCTCCTTCCTCCCCTTGGAATCCAGTCAGCAGGTCGTCTGCGTACCAACCAGCACCTGCCAATGTTCCCCCATGTGCCATCCAGGTACCCTCCAAGTATCCCTCCAAGTACTTCTCCAGATACCCACAATATTACTCCAGGTACCACCCAGGCACCCCCAGTATTCCTCCAGGTACTCATAATACTCCTCCAGGTACCATCTGAGTACCCTCCAAGTATTCTTCCAGATACTCCTCCAGTCACCCATCCCCAGTATTACTACAGGCATTATTTAAGTACCCTCTAAATGTTCCTCCAATGACATCTCCAGATATCCTCAATATTACTCCAAGTACCATCCAGGTACCCCCAAGTACTCATCCAGGTACTCACAATATTTTTCCAAGTACCACTAAGACAACTTCCAAGTACTTCTCCAGTCACTCCCCCAATATTCCTCCAGATACCTCCCCAAGTATTCCTCTAGGTACTGTCAATATTTTCCCGGTACCATCCAGGTACCCTCTAAGTATTCCTCCAGGTACTTCTCCAGGTAATCCTCTGGATGCCCTAGTATTACTCTGGGTACCATCCAGGTACAACCGAGTATTCTCCCAGGTGTCCTTCTCCATACTTCTTCAGATATTGCTAATTACTCCAGGTACTACCTAGGTACCCTTGAGTATTCTTCCAGGTATTCCTCCAGATACCCCTCCAAATACCTCTCCAGGAGCCTCTCCAAGTATTTGCCCTGATATCCTTCCAGGTTCTTTTCCAAGCACTCCTTCGCAGAACCCTCCAGGTTGCCCCTAGTACTCTGATGGTCCCCTTCACACTTCTGGTGGCCCCTGTTCCTGGGAACCAAGCCAGGCCTAATGGTCATCCTTCACTACTGGGCCTTCACCTTCCAGCCAGGTCCCGCCACGGGCTCAGCTACCAGTCACTCTGTCCCCATGAACAGTCAGTGTGAACAGTCATTGGCATGAACAGTCAGTATGAACAGTTACGGTCATGGTCACGGTCCTCCCGTTATTCATCGATTTGCTCGAGTGGGCCCAGTAATATCTCCATCGTGAGACTTGTTGTTACTGTGTTTGGCATATCGGACACGTCACGGGTAGCTTGCCAGGTTTTGCCATGCGGGCAAGATACTCTCAGTAGCTTGCTGGGCTCTCTGAGGGGGCAGAGGAATCGAACTCAGGACGGCCAGCATGAATAACCATTGGCATGAATAGCTATTGGCATGAATAGTCATTGGCATGTACAGTCATCAGCGTGAACAGGTGTTGGCATGAACAGGAGTCAGCATGAACCATGGTGATACAGGGCAGACACCTTCTGGTCCTGTTGCCTTGACACTGGGTCAGGAACAGTGGGCCCAGGACTCTGGTCTGAGCGCTCTTGTCAGCCTTTGGTGGGGCTCACCCCTGTTTCAAAGCCCTGAGAAACAGTGAGAACTGGGTGTGTGGCTGCCTGTTTCCCTTTGTGTTATCCTGTTCCAAGCTGCGGAGAGAATTGGGGAGCCCTCTGCCTCTGGACAGCTTCTCAGGCTCCCGAGAGACTCTTCCCCTCGGGCGCTTGTTATCAGTGCCATTTGCATGTTACCAAATCCCCCTTGGAAAGGGCAACAAACTTTCGCGACTGTCCCAAGTACACTCCAGAATGTTCTACCACCCCCAGAGCAAACCTGTGATCATTTCCTCTCTCCCAATGCTTGGCACCAGCAGCTTCTTTTTTGTCCCTCTGGGTTTCTGCTTGGACATCTGTTCCTTGTGGGGTTCATTTCCTACAGTCTTCAAGTTCCAGGGTAGGGCACCCAGCTCTCAGTGTCACCCTTGGGTGATGCCCACACCTCTGCTCTTCATTCCCTTCTACAACTGAGTAATGTTCTCAGGATGGGGGCACCTCATTTTATCGCAGCTGGTGGACTCTAGGGTCATTTTCCTGGCAGGTCTTGACGAACTTTTAAGTGAGTCTGGGCTTCACCAGGCCTCATCATTGTCATCCCTACGATATCCACCATCACCATAACCTCGGTTGTGATTGTCATCCCCATCCTCATTAAATAAGCATCATCATCATCATCGTCAGCACATCCCCATTATCCCCATCACCACCTGAAACCACTATCATTATCACCATTCTCCTCCTCTTCACCATAACCGTCACAGACATCCTTCCGATCACCACTACCAATATGGTTGGCCGTAACATCACTGCTGTGGCTATCACTACCACAGCACCATCACCGCCACCCTCCTCCACCTCATTCCCATCAGTCTCCTCATCACAGCCATCTTTGCCATATACCATCACCACCCTGATCACCACCACCCCCCTCTTCTTCATCACCATCACCATCACCTGGGTTCTATGGCCATGCTCTGTTGTAGACTCTACCTGCTTAATCACCACCTCCCCCGCCAACAGTTCCAGGAAACAGGCATGACCAGGAAACTGATCTTTAGATGCAGGTAGCCTCCCTTCCTTGACCATGAATCTAGAGGGTAGAGGGTGTGTCTACAGTCTCCATGGCCCTGTGCTTAACACAGGTTTGCACCCAGGAAGGGATGCACTGCCCTCCTGGGTGTGTGAATGAGAGACAGAGTGAAAAAATGAATATATGAAAGTTCATAAAGGACTCAGGGTTGGGCTTCAGGCTCTTCGCCTCCCAGGCCGATGCTCCAAGGAGCAGATGAGAAGGGACCTTTCTTAGACTTGACCCCACTTACTAAGGCCAAACCCTTTCAAGATGAAGAGGTTAACAACTGACATCTCCCAAAGCAGGAAGATGCATGCTTGGCTTCTAGACGTCTGTTCTGTTTCTGGGGATTCAGACAGCTGGGCCACGAAATGGAGCATCTTGGGTCATGAAAAATGCAGTAGGAACGGATTTCCCTTCCTGGGAGCTGGGAAGGGAGGGGTGTGATGGAGACCGCTGGCTTCCCGCCCCTCTTCCCTGCCTGGGCCACGTCAGGGAGGTCCGCATGCAGAGCCATGGGACATGACTGTCCTCTAAGATCGATCGAATGTTCCACACTCTGGGGCTTTGCCAAAGGCCCTTGGCAGATGGGTCATGTGGAAAAACGTCTCCACGCTTCGCCTAAACCTGTCTCAAAGGCACTCTCTGGCCCGCATTACTCGGAGAAGTGACTTTTAATTCACTGGCAGGCAAAATAACATCCCCGCCAATGAGATTTGATAGTGTCTCCTTCCCAGTCGGCAAGGACTGTGTTGCTTGGTGAAGCCCCACACGAGTAACGGATTCATTCACCAAATGCTGGTGGAGGAGCTGTGTGGGTGCAACCGGGCCCCTGGCTGAGCAGGCCCAGGGGCTCTGAGCTCTGACACTTGCAACCTTGGTCCCGTCTTCACGCTGGCCACTAGGCTGCAGCCCCGTCCCCTCTCAGGATGACAAGACTTTCCCCTCTCCCTCTGCCAGTCCCGATTCTCTCTTTCTATTTTCATCTTTTTCTATACATATCATTTATTATCAGCTGTTGTAACATATTTTTAATACGGGGATAAAAAAGGAAAGGATGCAGATGGCAGATTTCAGCTTACGGCACCACTCGCCCCACAGCCTCATCCAGGGAAGTGACAGGGAGGACGTTCTCTTTGTCTCTGGTCTCTCTCCTTTCCTCTCTCATAGGGAGTTAGAACAGTTCTGGGAAGCAATGGTAGAAAGTGGCCTCAGAGGACCAGAGACTTGGGGGGAGTTTCCGAGCATCTGGTTAAAGGCGATGGAGTGGCCTGTTGGGGTGTAGCCTTGAGCGGTCGGCCAACACCCGTTCCCCCAAATCATCCCTGAACGTGTTTGCAGAGAAGCACGTTGACTCTGGGATGCTCTGTCTGTGGCAACTTGTGACTGTTCCTCTGGTCCGTGTGAAATTCTGTCTGTGTTGAAGCCAGACAACCAGACAGAGATATAGGCAGACACCAAGATTCAAAAATATGTATTGGCCAAAAACATCCATTCGAAATGATTCAAGCATGCCTGTGTTCATCGCTGCACTTTATGCAATAGCCAAAGCTGGGGAATAATCCAAATGCCCAACTCCAGATGAATGGATCAATAAGTTGTGGTATCTACACACAATGGAATACTATGCAGCTCTAAGAAAGAACAAAATCATTTGCAGCAACATGGATGAAACTAGAGGGTATCATGAGACGTCAGAAGGAGAGGAATAGATGCAGAAAGATGCAGAAACACAGTGCGTGGGACTTAAAGGCATAAAGCAAGGTAGCAACCAAGAGCCCAAGGCCACACAGTGGGAGAACGAATCTACACCACTGAGTTGGGGGCTTAAAAAAGGAGGGTTGTTGGGGTCCTTGAGAGAGGGAAGTGGGTGCTCTGGTGTTGGAGTTGCATGCAGGCGAAATCATTAGTAAGAGTATTGCAAACGACATAATCACAGTCAATATTTTTTTTAAAGTAAGTATCGGTATCCTCAGAGGACCTGAGCTAGCTGACAGAGGTGGAATTAACTACAGATTGTTGTTCATGAGCATGAACGAAACAAAGAAAAGTTGCTTGATAGCCCTTTTGAGTTGGGTGAAGCTGGTCTCTGGCATCATCCAGACCTTTGTAGGATCCTTGAAAAACATGTGGTCTCCTGACATGAGTATCCCATGGGTGTGTCTTTCAGAATTCTCTTCTGGCATTCTCTAGGTCAAGGTTGATCTCAGCTGCAAAGACCTGTAGTCATGTCCCTTTCTGCTATTGGCGCCTCTTGCCTTCTTCCTGTTTTACTGTGATGTCTATATTCCCAGGGACAGTGAGCATTTTTTTTCACTTAAAATTTTTTTAAATTTAATTTAATTTTTATAAAGTTGTTCATGATGACTTATTGCCTTCACTATTCTGACACCAATCCCACCACCATCACACCTTCCCACCACCATTATTTCCAATTTCCCAACCAGGGTGAGTATTTATTTTTATTTATTCCCACCATTTCTTCAGTCTTTATTCAACATCTGCTGTGTGGCAGAAATCTGAGTCCTGGAAGTGGAATTGTGAGCAAATGCACAAAATCCACCGGTCATTTTGAAAGAGACACTGTGGGCGGCGAAGGAAAGTGTCCGTGGAATTTCAAAGCAGCTCTACCCCGGGGAGCAAGAGATGTCTCCTCCGAAAGAGTTCCCAATTAAAAATTCATTTGTCTCGCATCATAAAATCTGATCTTTGTGCTTTGGTTTCCAGTGAGTATCTTTAGCAAAGGAAAGAAAAGTTCCTTTAATGTTGTTTGTTGAAAGCTAAGCTTAATTTTATAAAAGGAGACGAGGGACTGCCAAATATTATTAAAGTCTTTGTTAGTACCCATGCACACCACATCTCTCTACCCATGTCGTGAATAACACCCATGGAGCTACTGCATCAAACCAGCCTTGCATTCTTGCGTTGTCACGGCATATTTATTATGCTAATATCTTATTGTAAGATGTTACATTTTTGTAAGCAGAAACCCATCAGATGTGTGCGTTTTACCAATTGCTATGGAATGAGGTTGAAACCACCATGCTCTGGCATAGCCAGGATGTCACAGCTCCCTCCCAGACCCTCAAGCTTTCTGGGGGTGGCCGTCCAGTTCTTCAATTTTTGCTCTGAGTATCTGTTCCATGGGTGGAGGTTGCTTTGCTCGCCCATATGGGGTGTCTTTGTTCGCTTTCTACTGCGTCTGATGTATGACACATTTGCTTCTCTGCATACCAGGCAGATGGGGGAGTTACAAAATTGGCCGAAAACTGAGGAGGATGGAGGAGTTATATGCCACCGCAACTTCTAGAAAATAACCCCAAAGCAAACAAGAAACATGTCCTATCCTCCAGTGCCACTGAGGGGTCCTGGGTGTGTTGCCCAGACTCTGGACCCCCCAGACAGCCTGCTTTCTCCTCTCAGGATCCCCCAAATGAGGACTCTCTGCGGCTGCACAGGTGGGTTTGGGGGCGCACTGTCTCAGTGCCGAGCTGCCTTGGCACAGCCGCAGCCCTGTTATGTGTTAAGGAAACTTCATCCTTTAGCAATTTTTTTTTTGGTCCATGAAAGAAAGAACAAGTGAAAACTAGATTTAAGTCCTTAACGGTATAGACTGAGACATGTCATGTGCAAAGCGGCACTTGTGTTTTGGGGGACTCATTCCCCTTTTTCTGCATGCATGTGGGTTGGGGTGGGGTGCCCCCAGCTCCTGGGTGGGGAGTTCATCTATCACAGAGTTGGGTGCTGGAGGTGGCCACGCCCTGACAAAGGCTTCTCCTTGAGTCCTGCCTTCCCCTGGTTCACAACTCCTGATTCTGATAAGACTGAGGATAGGGCACTTCTTGTTAGTGTCTCTGGCCAGTTCTCACAGATGATCTGTCTGTGAATAGTCTACTTGGGTTCTTTTTACAAATCACTTAATCACTTAATCACTTAACTTCCCGTTAGTCGTCGATTTGCTCGAGCGGGCGCCAGTAACGTCTCCATTTGTCCCTGTCGCGTGCAAGTGTAGCCCAATGGCATCTGTTCGCTCCGGGAACATGAAGGGCCTCAAACTGATCGTTCATGATCTTGACGAAGAAGTCTGACCATCTGGTAGGTGGGCGGCCACGCGGTCTTTTGACATCCCGTGGAATCCAGTCGGTAACAGCTCTAGTCCAGCGGTCATCTTTAAATCTCATTACGTGACCAGCCCATCTGATTTTCGACACCTTGGCAAATGAGACAGCGTCCCTGATTCTTGATCGTCGACGGATGTCAGAACTCCAAATTCTTTCTCTCATGTGAGTGAAACGTGATATTCCAAGCATAGCTCTTTCTATTCTTCTTTGGGAGACCTGAATAGCGTTCTCATCTTGTTTGCGTAGGGCCCAGGTCTCTGAGGCATATGTTAATGCAGGAAAAACAGTGGAATCAAAGAGATGTGCCCGGAGCCGGAGGTTCTTCGTCCTCTCAGCTATTTCTTCGACGTTCTTGAAGGTGTTCCAAGCCGCTCTCTTCCTCCTGCGAAGCTCGGGTGTCAGGTCATTTGTCATGTTGACCTCTCGACCTAGGTACACATAGCTGTTGCATTCGGAGATGGTCGTTCCGTTGAGAGCGAATGGGGCGTCAGGAATGAGGCTGTTTCTCATAAACATTGTCTTCGTAAGATTCAGCTGTAGTCCTACCTTTCCACACTCACGGTCAAAGTCGGCCAGCATTTGTGCCGCTTGGTTGATGTTTGGTGTTATTAAAACAATGTGATCAGCAAAGCGGAGGTGGTGTAATTGCCGACCATCTATCTTCACTCCCATTCCTTCCCATTCCAGTCATTGCATGATGTTCTCGAGGGTGGAACTGAAGAGTTTCGGTGAAATGGTATCACCCTGCCGCACCCCTCTCTTGACATCAACGATCACTTCTTTGTAGAATGGTGAGATCCTGGTAGTGAATCCGCAATACAGCTCATGGAGGATCTTGATGTATTCGGCTTGAATGCCCTGATTGGCTAGGGCTTCAATGACTGCTTCCGTCTCAACAGAATCAAAGGCCTTCTTTCAATCAATGAACGTTAGACAGAGCGGCATCTTGAACTCCCGAGAAACCTCAATGAGCTTGGTTATCATGTGGATATGGTCGATGGTGCTGAATCCTTTGCAGAACCCGGCTTGCTCGCATGGTTGTCCTTCATCTAGTGTTCTGCCAATCCTATTTAGGATGACTCTAGTGAACAACTTGTAGATGACAGACAATAGGCAGATCGGGCGATAGTTGCCAATGTCATGGATGTCTCCCTTCTTGAACAGTAGTACGGTCCTGCTGGTTTTCCATTGGAACCTTGCATTCAGACAGGTAGCGAGTGAAGAGCCGAGCCAGTGTATTGATGAGTACTGACGGCAGGTTTTTCAGGTGTTCAGGTCTGACCTTGTCTGGGCCGGGTGCTGTTTGTTTCTTTACCGACAAAATGGCGTGTCGGATTTCGGAAGGGAGAACATTGGGAACGACATATCCATCCTGTGGAATTTGGTATGTCGGCAAGTGGACATGGCTGTCGAAGAGATTTGAGTAGAAGTCATGGATAATCTTCTCCATTGCCGTTCTGGAGGATGTGATGGATCCATCAGGACGTTGGAGGGCAGTCATCTTGGTCTTGTAGTTGGTGAAGGACAGGCGGGCGTTACGAATACTTTTCCCGGCTTCTGCCGCATCTACCAGTACTTCTGCTCTTCTCTCTTTGAGGTCTTCCTTGATCGCATCTCTGCACTGCTTTGCGAGCTCGGATGTTCGCTTGCGGTTGCCTGAGGCATGCGCCAAACCACGCTGGTGAATTAGCTCAAGAGTTTTCGAAGATAGGCGATTTTTTTGTGGCTATCTCTCTCTTGGCGTTCCTCGCACATTCATGGAGGTGCTGAACCAGTCGATCGTATTCCTCGTCAATGTTGTCAACAATGGCATCTTCCCATGTTGCCGCAATAGTACCAAAGAGTTCCCAGTTGGTGGTCATTCTGGGAGTTCTCTTTTTGAACTTTGCATCCCTTTCTCCCCGCTCTGTGAAGTAGAATTTTGCATGAAGGAGACGGTGGTCCGATCCCGTTCGAAATTTTGGGACAACAGTGACATCGGTCAGGCAAAACCGTCAACTGAATATGATGTGGTCTATTTCGTTGTGGAATCGTCCACCGGGAGACTCCCATGTCCAACGTTTAGATTCTGCCTTCTGGAACTGTGAGTTACCATGAATGGTCTTGGTCGACATGATGAACTCAGACAGTCTCTCACCCTGTTCATTCCATTCTAGGCCATGGTTCCCGATGTGAAGTTCTTCAGCTGATCTTCTCGGTCCTATCTTGGCATTAAAATCACCCACAATGATCTTGTAGAAGGTGTGGTCTTCTTTATAGAACTTCTCTAGCTCCATGTAGAACTTCTCGATTTCTCTTTCATCATAATGAGATATTGGTGAGTAGACAACGAAGATAGAAACTGCAGGCAGTGAGCCACATCTATTCAAATGTAAACGTCCGATTCGGGTTGTTAGGCATTCGAATGAATCAATGCTCTTGGTCAAGTTTGTGTTGACAAGGACACCGACGCCTCCAACACCTCTTTTATCGCATGTTCCGAGGAACAATTCTTCTCCAGTGTCAAAAACGGCATGGTGAGATTCGTGCCTTCTTGTCTCGGTCAGATCAATGATGTCATACTTGATCATTCGCGCTTGTACCATCAGGTCCTCGATGGATGCATCTGATTCTAGCGTACGTGCATTGAAAATACAGACGATCATTTTTGTCTTCCTTCGTTGTGGCAGCCTAGGTCGGCCTTTTTACAAATATATCTATTTATTTGGGAGTGGGGGTATACTCAGTGGTGCTCAGGGCTTCCTGGTTCTGCGCTCAGCCATCATTCTGGGTGGGGCTCGGAAGATTATATGCCATGCTGGGGATTGAACCCAGGTCAGCTGCATGCAACGAGAGCCCTATCTGCTGTGTTATCACTCTGTCCCCTTATTTAATTTTTTAAAAATTAAATTGTAGCACCCAGCACCCAGCAGTGCTCTGTGCCCGGGAGTCACTCCCGATGGTGCTCAGGGGACCGTGTGATGCTGGGGATTGAACCTGGCAAACACAACTCCCTTTACAGCAATTTTTTTCAGCAATTTTTTTTTGGTCCAAGAACAAGTGAAAACTAGAATTGGGTTCTTGCTAGTATGAACCAAGTCACGTCATGTGCAAAGTGGCACTTGTTTTTTTTTGGGGGGGGGTCTCTTTCTCTTGCTTCTGCATGCATGTGGACCTGGGTGGGGTGCCCCCAGCTGCTGGGAGGGTAGTGGCAGGGTCATTAGTTGACCCCCACATGGCTTTTGTAGGAGCCACAAACTCCCTTTCCAAAGCAGTTGTGTCTATTCTCCTGCCAGGAGCAAGTCTGAGCTCATGCCCAGCTCGTGGGGGTCTTTTGTTTGCTCCTTATGGATGCTCAGAAAGGTCCACTCCGAGGACCACTCAAGACCATGGTAAGAACTTGGAAGACTAAATGTCAATGATTTATTGATTGATTACCATTTCCTAGTTCTTACCATGGTCTCGCATTTCCTCAGAGAAACTCAGACCAGACCATGGCGCAACTGGACTTAGAACCATGTGCATTCTCTCGTGGGCAAGAATCCTGGGCGTAGGGAACACTTTCTATATGGGGGAGCCCTCAGAGACCCCCATCACAGGTTAGACCCAGCCTCTGTTCAATAGAGAGTGGATTAGCATTGGCACCAACAGACTCCACACGGTCCCCGGCATTCTCCAAAGACAGGGTGGAGGGACATTGATCCCTTGTCCTGCCTCTTGTCCCAGTACTGTTTCCACACTGCTAAGAACCTGGTGGACAGCTCAACGCCCTCTTAGAGGTTCCTGTGGGGCATCCCTGTGGCTCATTAGGTGCATTTGAGGACTCGATCAGAACTAACAGCCACTTACCTAGCACGGAGTCTGGTCCTAAGTTCTGTGCTGATGGGGCTGGAGGAGACATAGCCAGCATAAACATGTCCCTCTGGGGTCTGTGACAGCTGTGTGTCTGTGAGGGCCAGGGCCAGCCAGATGACCCAAATAAGGGGCATCTGTCATCCTTGGTCTGCATAACTTTGACCCAGGGCACCCTGGAGACCTGAGTGCTGTCCCTGGGGAGAGATATAGTCCATGGCCTCTCGGCCCTCAGATCAGTGCTTAGAGCCAGAGCTAAGGCGACTTCTCTGCCCTCCCCCCCACATGGATCAGTTGAAACCCCAGAAACCTGGCCCTGGGCAGCTGCTGTGCCCCAGGAGTAGCTGGGCTCACAATTTCAGGGAAAGCTTGGGGTTCTGCAGCCCCAGGGGTCTGCGCTCACATCCCCCTTATGACTCATGGGAACCAAATAGTCCTGGGATGTCACCCCCCACTTTGACTCTCCATATGTCTTAGGGAACTGAGAGCATTCCGTGGAGCAGTAGCTATGGGACAGGTTTGGGGGTGCTGAGTCTTTGGGCCCAAAGTTTCTTCGTTTTAGGGTCACATTCAGCTGTGCTCAGGGTTTTGTTCTTGGATCTCCATTCAGGAATCACTCCTGGTGGGTTCAGGAGACCACATGGGATGCGGGGTTTGAATTCTGGTCTCCTGCATGCAAGGCAAATACCTTCCCGCTGGACTATCGCTCTGGCCCCTGTGGTCCCAGTTTTTTTTCCTTTATTTTTTTTATTAGTGAAGCACCATGAGGTATAGTTATAGACTTACAAATTTTTGTGCTTGGGTTTCAGTTATACAATGATCAAGTACCCATCCCTCCATCCCTCCACCAGCGCCCATCCTCCACCACCGCAGGTCCCAGCATCCCTCCCACGTCCCGTCCCCCCATCCCACCCTGCCTCTGTGGCAGGGCATTCCTTTTTGTTCTCTCTCTCTCCTTTTGGATCCTGTGGTTTGCAAGAGAGGCATTGAGTGGCAATCACGTTTGGTCTATAGTCTACTTTCAGCATGCTTCTCCCATCCTGGGAGGATCCTCCCAACACCCTTTATTTGGTATTCCCTTCTCTATCTGAGCTTCCTTTTCCCCTAGCACGTGTACAAAGACAGTCTACAGAATGGGAAAGGATATTCGCCAAATACACATCCAACAAGGGGTTGATTACAAGGATATACAAGGTACTAGTTGAACTCCACAAGAAGAAAACACCCAACCCCGTCAAAAAATGGGGCGAGGAAATGAACAGAAACTTTCGCAAAGAAGAAATCCAAATGGCTAAAAGGCACATGAGAAAATGCTCTACATCACTAATCATCTGGTCCCAGTTTTAAGGGAAGGGGATGCTTTACAATGGGAATCCTGTTGCCTGCCTCCTTCAAAAGTCCCTGGACCACTCACTTAGCTCTCAGACACTAGGAAGCCCTCCCCCACGCCCGTCTCCTCTCTCCTTGTTCCAGCCTCCTGGGGTTCCCTGAAGAACCAGCCTCCCATGAGGATGCTTCTTCCCTTCCTCCCTGGCCATCTCTGCTCCATTTTTCAGGACCCAGGACAGAGAGATTTCCACTGAGACACTGGTCTCTCATTGAAATGTGAGTTCCTGTGAGGACAGGTATCATCTCTCAGAGCACCATGGGATAAAGAGTGACTGAGGTTGAGCAGGATAAAGCTCCTCTCTCCTGCCAGGTCTAGATGAGCAGCTCTGGGCTTCGGCGGCAGACCCACAGTCTCAGGAATGTGCTTCTCTCCGGCTCCAGGCATCTTGACGTAGAGTATTCCCCTCACAGGCCAGCAAGGCTACGCCAGCTCCTGCCATCACACCCCACTTTCAAGAAGAAGGTGAGAGCAAGAAGAGGAAAAGTTTGCTTCTGCCTACTACTTGGAGGTACTTCGAAAGATGTCACACACTCACTTCTGTCCATACCTATCCCTGCTGGTAAGAACTTTGTCATGTGGTCACATGTAGAAGAGGTTGGCAAGTACAGCTGTCCCATGCCCAGCTGAGAATGAAGGACCCAGCGTGTACTTGGAGTTGATTACGCATGTGCCAAGACTCTGTTCCTGTCCTGCAGACAGTAGTTCTGTGCTGATTCAGGGGTTCCCTGGTGAATGTCCATCTTCCGGGCACTGGGTGCCTTCTGGAGGGGAGAGCAGACCCTTCCTTCCCTTGTTCACCTCTCGGGCTGGTGCCCGGCACAGAATCAGACACAGACATCACCCCCTGGGTGGGAGCTTGGGCGACACACAACGGAAGCCCCTCAGACACCTGCCTTTGCTCTCCACCAAAGCCCCATCCTCCGCATCTCTTATGTTCTCGGGAGAAGCTCCTGGGGTTTTGAGGGTGCAGTGGGGTGGGGAAAAGGCTGCTCAGTTCAGGGGTGCAGCGGCTGGGCCAGCTCAGGGCCGTTGTAAGAGGGTTTGACATGCGGGCGCTGGTTGGGGAGGGCAGGCCGGAATTGGAAGTGACAGGCCCCCGCACGGAGGCGCCGGCCGAGAGCCCTGAGCGCCAGCAGCCTAATTGGCAGAGCTGCTCGTGAGTGGTTCTGCAGTGCAGTTAGGCCAGGGAATCACCTGGGAACTTGTTAAAAATCCGAAACTTCTGAGTCAGGAGGTTTAGGGCGATATATTTGGTTGCTAGTGACAGAAAGCCAGCTAGCTAAGGTAAAGGGGGCTTGATTGGGAGGGCGAGTGGGGGTGGGTGCGCGGGGGGCATATTTCTCTCTCCTGGAAGCTTGGCTAGCCTGTGGCTCTGATCGATGGGGTCTCTGGGGATGCCGCGGGAGGCTTCTCTCTTGGGGACAGCTTTCATAGCTGCAGGGAGGCCCCTTCCAGAAACTGTCCACGGGGCTGTGGGGGATTGTGGGGGCTCAGGGGTTGGGGTGGGAGCTGTACAGAGAAGCTCCCACAGCCTGCTGGCATCTTCCGAGCACAAGTGGCCACTATGAGGGGACTCTTCTTCGATCCTTGCTGTTTCTGCTCCTTAGGGTCTGGGCTTGTGGTCGGGGGCACAGGAGCACTGGGCGAGGGGAGCAGGGGACGTTGTCAAGGGGCTGATTTTGAAATAGTACTCCCTGGAGGCTGGAGAGTCCACTGGGTCGGACAGTTGCTTTGTACGTAGTCATCCCTGGCTCGATCCCCGTCACTGCATATGTTCCCTGAGTGCCTCCAGGAGGGGGCCCTGAGCGCAGCCAGGAATAGCCCCTGAGTACCACCAGATGTGGTTCCTCTCCTACCCACATCTGGAGGTCACCAAGCAGCCCGGAGGGTGTGGGGTGCCGGATCCAGTGGGGGACCCAGTCTGACCCCATCACCAAGGTCTTCGGGCACAAAGGCAGTCCCCAGAGCGCATCTTTAAACACATATTTCCCTGCTGCCTCCTGTTCCAGACTGAAGCTTTCCTCTGCAGAACCCCCAAGCTGAGCCTGAATCTTTGGGGCCCCCTCTGTGTGTGTGGGGGGAAGGTCTGCCCTGCTCTGCCACCTCCAAGGGGGTGGTCACATAGCGGCCACGTGGGCTATGAGCCCCCCGCCCCCCGCCAGGAGGTGGAAGTAGGGTTCTTCTAGCAGCCCAGCTGAGGTGGTGAGCCTCAAGCACCCTCAGGACCCAGAGGGCCAGCCAGTGGCACTGCCCGCAGGGCCAGTGTGCAGACTCTGCCCCCAACTTCCAGAAGCTACCGGCAGTCCAGAAAGGGCGCCCCCTTCCGGTGACTGAAGCACCAAGCACCGCTTGAGCCCTTTGCACAGGTCAGTAAATACAGCATCTGGATACTGGCCTGTGCCCCCAGACTGCTTTGCAGGTGGGTCTGGTACCCAGGAGGTGAGAGTCAAAGATGAAGTCTCAACAAATGCAATCCAAATGTGGGCCTGGAGAGAGCTCGGCGGCCAGGGATCCATGCCTTCCTGTGCACGAGTCCCCGAGTTTGATCCCAGGTACCGTATGGATCCCAGGACCCCAGGGGCATGGCCTATGGACCTTCTTTCTGCTACGTCGCATCGCCAGCCCTGGCCTTGAACTGTCCAGACAACTTGATCAAGGACCTGGGAGTCGTCCCTGGGCGTTCTGACTGCTGCCAAGTCCATATTTCTTGCCCGTTTGACTGTTTGGCAGAGGCTGCCATGCTGGGCCCAGGTGCCGGGGGCAGCCCTGGGCATGACCCCCGGGCCTGATCAGCTTTCTCTGCTGAAAGCTCGTGACTTGGTGATGCTGCCGTCACCAGAGTCCTTTCCCCATCAGCTTCCCCCTGCCGACACCCCCAGATGGTGCCCACTGAGCCATCCACCCCCTTTGTTGTTCATGGAGCTGGGGTTCGGCACTAACTTTGTCTGTTGTCCTTCTGGGGGGGACTTGGCGTTGGCTGTCCCCGTGGCTCCCGAACTGGGCGTGGGTGGTACCGTTGTCCCCAGTCTGCTATGCGGCTACTGCCAGCCTGTTGGCGGAGGCCCGTCCTCCCTCACTCCCACATGGCCACTGCTACAGGAAAGTGGGCGGGGAGCCCCAGGGGCACAGGAAGGCCTAAAGGAGGAATTGGGGACCCTCCCTGGAAGCCCCTATGCACACAGCTGCTCCTGCCTTGTCCTTAGAGAGGGATCTCTGGGACCCGTCTCACTCCAGTGAACAGGCCAGGGGCAGATTTGGGGCCAGGGCAGTCAGACCCTGGCCCCCAGCTCCCAGAGCAGGCTGTGAGCTGGGAGGCAGGTGGGCAGGAAGCGGGAGGACTTCACGGCTGAGCTGCGGGCAAAGCAACACAAAGAAAGGAACAGGAGTGAGGAAGAATGGGGAAGAGGGAAGACCCCGGGCCCACCTCCACCCCCAGGGCTGGCCACTGGTGCAGGACCCCGGGCCAGCCCCGGGTCCTGCCTCTCTGTCTCTGCCCCCTTTCATGTGCCTTTCTACCCCTCCCCCACAGGCCCACACCCCATCCTTCCTTCCTGCCTCGTCCCACCTCACTGTCTGTTCGTCTTTCTTCTCTCTTCCCTCCAATCTATCACTGGAGTCAGTCTGTCTGTCTGGTCTCACTCTGTGCATAGATGCCAGCATCTCAGAAACCCCAAAACCCTGAGCGGGGGTGGGGGAGGTGTGTGTGTGTGTGTGTGTGTGTGTGTGTGTGTGTGTGTGTGTGTGTCTTTGGGCTGCATCTCCTTCGGCGTCTCTCTTTGTCTGTCTCTCTCTCTGTCCATCTGTCCATCAGACTCAGGCACCGGGAAGCGCCCCTGCGTCCCGTTTGGTATGTGGTGGTGTGATTCCCTTTGAATATTGCAGGAGGCAGTTGATGGTTGCCAAGGGAACAGGTCAGGAGAAATGGGGGGACTGAGGAAGGGAGGGGGAACGGGAGCCAGGCGGTGGGGGGTGCGGGTACGCGTTTCTGTTTTCATCTTCTTTGGCGCTTTCCTTTTCCAAGGCACACACACAAAAAAAAGGGCGACAATTCAAAATGATTTTTCAAGAATCAACACGACAGAAATAATGGGCCCTAATTGTGCTGGACTCAAGGGCTGGGGGGGAGGGTGGCAGCCCCCCCCCACCCCAGTGTGCCTGAAGGGAGTTAATGGCCAGATTCTTGGAGTGGGTGATTATAGGGTTGGAGCCGCTTGCCAGGAGTGGGGGCTTGGCATCGCCCACGGCCAGCTCTGCGGCTCTGCCCTGGGCAAGATTACAGCCCACCCCCACCCCCCCAGCCCCCCGCCCCGAGAGCCAAGAGCCTCTCGGTATCTTGCCTGGCACAAGTTGAGTCTTTGTGACTGTCTGCGGGGCATCAGGCCACCTGCTGACCCTTTGAAAGGGACAGAGGAGCTTCAGTCCTGGCCGGTTTCCAAGCTGGCACCACTCAGCTCTCCCGGAGAACCCCGTGTCCTCTCCCCTGCCCAGACCTGATGTGGTGGCCGCGGGAATTCCCAGGTCAGTGGCCACACAGTCTCCAGGGCACCAGTCCCCACTGTCTGATGGCCATGCTGAGGTTCCTGAGAGCCCAGACTGGATTTGGCCACCTGACTCTGAGGTTGGCACCCTGTGTGCCACGTCCAGTCCCTCCCAGGCCTGAGGGGGGCTGTGTGGGATGGTGGTGGCAGGTGACAATGGCAGTGATTGCCTGAGGGCTCTCGTGCCCAACCAACACTTGCTGTCCCTGTCCAGCCTTGTCTCAGCCTGGACCTGCACACGCCTTTTGGGCGGGGTCGTTGAAGGGGTGGCCGTGGAGACCCACTTTACAGAGGAAAGTGTCGAGGCCTCTTAAGTGACAGCAGAGACACAAAGGAGCCGTGATGGGGGTGGGGAGGTGGAGGCAGGGCCAAGGGGACAAAAGCTTCTCCTCTCTACAGGCTGGAGGGCAGGGGGAGTGGGAAGACGCCCTGCCACACTCGGGCAGGGCAGGGTTTAGGGGTGAGTGGTGAGTGGGTACGAGTGGAGACTTCTTGAAATGGAGGTGGAGGGGGGTTTAAACAGGGGACCCGGGGTTGGAGAGATAGTACAGCGGGTAAGGCATTTGCCTTGCACGCAGCGGACTCGGGTTCGATTCCCAGCATCCCATATGATCCCCTGAGCACCGCTAGGAGTAACCCCTGAGCATCACCGGGTGTGACCCAAAAAGCAAAACAAAACAGGGGACCCTGTTTCCACCTGGGTCCCTTGGGTCCTGCTTCCTGCTTCCAGTAAGGAGGCTGTGGGAAATGAGTGCCCTGATGCATTTTGAAGGACATCCCCCAGTCCACCTCTCCGGTTCTTTCGTTTGTTTTGCTTTTTTGGGGGGGCCACACCCAGCGCTGCTCTGGGCTTATCCCTGGCTCTGCATCCAGGGAGCAATCGTGGCAGGTTCAGGAAGCCATATGGGGTGTTGGGGACCGAACTTGGGTCGGCCACCTGCAAGCTAAGTGTCCTACCTGCTGTCCTATCGCTCTGGCCCCACCATACCCCCTGCCTGGACCTCGGCTTCTCCTCAGCCCCTCTTTCTGCCCCTGCCCTCTTGTCTCCGCATCATCCTTTCTGTCCTGGCTGGGTCAGCAGTAGTATGGGCAGGTGGTCAGGATGGGGGGAGGGCTGCAGGGCGGGGTACATCTTGGGGGACCCCAGGCTGGTCCTTTGTCAGGTGCCTCTGGTGTCTGAACCCCAGCTCCCAGCAGCTACCAAGGCCCACGGAGACAGCTGGGGGCACCCCAGGCTGTGCCCGGGGACAGGCGGGTCCCAGAAGGCTCTTCATCAAAGGCTATAGAGGTGGGGCAGTCCCGGGTGCCAGTTTGGAATCCAGGGGGGTCTCACCCTCCTACCTTCAGGCCGCTGAGACCCAGTGTTCTGGTAACCTGGGGGTGCCGAGACATGGGGTGGGAGGGTCACAGCAGGACCTGGGCTTGGGGGTGATTGGTTTGAATCTCGGCCTTTTCTCCTCCCTGTAAAGCTTTTTCATTGATAGTTCAATTAAACGATTCAGAACAAACCACAAAAACGCTCAATTATATAGATCAGATGGGAGGAAACAGACCCCGCACCCCTCAACCCACCCCGCCATTCACCTCCTACAGCTAGTGGGTTTTTTTTCCTTTTTCTTTTTTAAGGGAGAGATATAATTGGGACTAAGTGTTTCTGAGAATGTATTCATTCTAATGCCACCTCCACAGGGTTTTTTTTTAACCCCTATCTGCATACCACCTGTATGATTATTTGTCTAATAATTTTCTTTCCCTCCGCTTACTTGCTCAAAAAGTCAGGTGTATATAATTTACATAATTGGAGATATAATTTACATACAGTAAAAACGTACCCCTGTAACCGTGCAGCTTATCGAGTTTTGACAAACGTGTACAGTCGCGCAAGTCCCAACACAAATAAAATCCAGCCGTGTCCCCCGCCACCTCCCCACCCCCCCAGCTCCGGGTTGCTTTGCCCCTTTCCCTGGCCCTGGCACTTTACTTCATTGAATTCCTTTTTCTATTTTTTTTCCCTCTTCTAAACTGTCATGCAGATGGAATCCTATAGAACGTGGCCTTTTGTGTTCACAGTTGTCCACTTAGCATAATGCTGCCTTAAAAAAATTAAGCATAAATGGAAACCACAATTATTCATCTTACTGTCCAACCTTCGACTTTCTCATAGATTGGGTTTGTGTGGAATCATTCAGTGCCCCCAGTTGTCCTCAGTCTCATTGTCAAGTGTGGAAGTCAGCCTCATTTACATACAGTAGGACCCGCCCTTTTCTAAAGGGGTGGGGTGGGGAGCGGGGGCTTGGGACAGAGGTAGGAGTGCCCATCCAGGGAGCTGGCATAGAGGAGGGCCGCTGTGACAACAATAGTTGGAAATGACCATTCTGAACCAGAACGGTTGAAAGTAGGCAAAGGAATATACATGATAACCTTTCAGAATCTGTATTGCAAACCATAATGCAGAGAGAGAGAGAGAGAGAGAGAGAGAGAGAGAGAGGTGCCTGCTATACAGGCAGGCTGGGGTGGGTGGGGAGTTGGCAGGAAGTGGGAGGGAAACTGGGGACATTTGGTGCTGGGAAATTACCCTGGTGGAGGGATGGGTGTTGGAACATTGTATGACTGAAACCCAATCATGAATAGCTTTGTAATGCTCTGTCTCACGATTTAATAAAAAACAAACAAACAAAAAACAAGCAAAAAATCATGATACACAATGATGTCTGTCACCTGCAACACGACCTTTCTAGGTAACCTCTTCCCACCTCCATATGGCAGCGGGGAGCTGTCTCATTGCCTGGCCTCGCCTTTTCTAAATCTCACAGACGGATGATGTCACTGGCCGAGAAGGGCATTTGCGGTTCAACCACAGAGCTGTGTGCATGGAATCAGTGGGTTCCTTTTTGTGGCCAAGTCTTACCCCACTGCATGCCCTGAACTGTGGTTCCTTCCTCAGGGGGTGTTAGTCTAGCACGGTGCTCCTCCATTGCAATCCATGGACCTGTGCTGGTCCACAGGTGTTGGTATAGGAAGGTTCCAGGCTCTGCCGCCTTGGTCAGAACCGCTGGGCTGTGGTCTGCAGGTTGCAGAAAGACTGGATAAAGCTGCCCCATTCCCTGTTCCTAATCAAGCTGTGATAAGGCTTTGCACATGGGTGTTTGCTAGATATGTCCCTGGCTGGCTCCCAGAGGCATTGCCAGGAAGATGTGTTCTGGCTGTTTCTAGCTGGCTAGGGGTGCAGAGCTTTGAACCAGCCCCGTGGGGTGTGGGGAGTGGAGTCGTCTACTGCCCTCACTTTGCATTTCCTCGTGACCAGCAGTGCTGAGTGTCTTCTGGGCTATTCACCATTGGTCTGCCTCCTTACTGGGGCCATGTCATAGGTTCGGGCTCTTTGCCCGTGATTGATCAGGAAGATTTCGTTTTATGCTCTAGATCCGAACACCAGGCCAAATATCTGCCTCCTTTGCTCTTCCCCTGATTCTGGGTTGCTTAGTTTGGTTTGGTTTGGTTTGGTTTGGGTGTCCCACCTGACGATGCTCAGGGCTTATTATTCCTGACTTTGCACTCGGGGATCACTCCTGGCAGTGCTCAGGGGACCTTATGGGATATCGGATATTGAACTCAGGTCAGCCGCATGCAGGGCAAGCATTCAACCCACTGTGTCATTTGCTCTGGCCCTGGGGGTCTTTTTCAGTTCTCATATCTGTCTTTTGAACAGCAGGGGTATTTCAAATTTTAAAATTTCAGTTACTGTGATTTGCAATTTTATTTATTTTGTTAATTTGAGGAGCAACTGTTATGGTACTCAGGGCTTACTCTTGGCTCTGTACTTAGAGGTCACTCCTGGGGTGGCGGAGCTTCAGAAACCATACAGGCTGCCAGGGATTGAAGGCAGGTCAGCCACATGCAAGGTCAATGCCCTACCCTCTGTACTAGCTCTCTGACTCCTGCTATTTTGTTTGCTTTTTGGACCACACCCAGATGTTCTCAGGGCTTACTCCTGGCTCTGCACTCAGAAATCACTCCTGGAAGCTTAGGGATTGAACCTGGGTTGGCTGCATGCAAGGCACCTTCCCTACCCATTGTACTATCTCTCTGGCCCTTGGCTCCTGCATTTGTACAGTCACTTGACACTTGTCACCCCTTTGATCATCGATTTGCTCAAGTGGGCGCCAGTAACGTCTCCATTTGTCCCTATCGCATGCTAGTGTAGCCCAATGGCATCTGCTCACTCCAGGAACATAAAGAGCCTCAAATCGTTTGTTCAGGGTTTTGAACGAAGAAGTCTGACCATCTCATAGGTGGGAGGCCATGCGTCCTTTTTGATGTCCCGTGGAATCCAGTCGGTAACAGCTCTAGTCCAGCGGTCGTCTCTAAATTGCATTACGTGTCTGATTTGGCCCATCTGATTTTTGACACCTTGGCAAACGAGGCAGCATCCCTGATCTTCGATCGTCGATGGAGATTGGAACTCTGGATTCCTTCTCTCACTTGAGTGAAGCGTGATATTCCAAGCATAGGGCTGGAGCGATAGCACAGCGGTAGGGTGTTTGCCTTACAAGCGGCCAACATGGCCGACCTGAGTTCGATTCCTCTGCCCCTCTCAGAGAGCCTGGCAAGCTACTGAGAGTATCTCGCCCGCACGGCAGAGCCTGGCAAGCTACCTGTGATGTATTCAATATGCCAAAACACAGTAACAACAAATCTCATGATGGAGATGTTACTGGGCCCCGCTCGAGCAAATCGATGAACAACGGGAGGACCGTAGAAGGGTGAGACTACCGAACGCGGGTGGCGGGAGAGATAGAGCCGCCACCGTTTGGGTGCCGTGCCCCCCCATCTTGTGTGAGTTTACACAGTTAAACACCTCCCCCATCCCCCCGCGCCCCCCCCCCCCCCCCCGCCACCCCGCCTCATCCTCACTGCTTGCCCAGATCTCATTGCCACGGTAAGCTCAGTGCTAGAGATGAGTTCTTAGAATCTTTGCTTTGGGCCTTTTGTTATTTAATTTTAATGAAGTCCTTAGCACACATTCAAAACTTACAAATAGTGTTTCGCAGCTTTCCAAAGAAACCCATATCACTTGCCATAAGTCAGTTACATAGTCATCCCCAGAGATAAAATTCCCACAAATACTAGAAACCGTGGTCATAGTAAATCTGACCAGCCCTGTGCTTTTCCCTCTCTGCACATATCATTGCTGGGGTTGGAGCGATATAGCACAGAGGGTAGGGCATTTGCCTTGCACACGGCCGACCCGGGTTCGATTCCCAGCATCCCATAGGGTCCCCTGAGCACTGCCAGGAGTAATTCCTGAGTGCAGAGCCAGGCATAACCCCTGTGCATTGCTGGGTGTGACCCAAAAAGTAAAAAAAAAAAGATTGAGCTTAATTTTAATTTACAATGGAGACCCAGTCAATGGTTACTAATAACTACTAATAAAACGGAACAGTTATAACAATAGACTAGAATGAAAGTGATGAGAATGAGTCTCTCAAAACCTCTTGCCCATTGCATTTCCCGACCATTGAAGACTGTGGAGGATGAAAACTTTAGAATGCAAAACTGCAGGGGGGGGGTGCTTTAGTGTGGTACATGGAAGGCTAAGTGTTCTCTCATACCGACTTTTTTTTTTTTCTTTTTGGGTCACACCTGGTGATGCACAGGGGCTACTCCTGGCTCTGCACTCAGGAGTTACTCCCGGCATTGCTCAGGGGACCATATGGGATGCTGGGAGTCGAACCCAGGTCAGCCGCATGCAAGGCAAATGCCCTACCCGCTGTGCTATCTCTCCAGCCCCTCACACCGACTTTCTGGGATGCTGGGAACCATCCTAATAAACGTGCGATTATTCCAGGAAACAAGAGGCATTGAGAAGCCAGTTTTCGAAGATGCCTTTGGCCTTGGGCCTCCCATCCTGGCACCGGTTAACGCTCGGAATCTCACCTACTGTCCAGGCAGGAACAGAAGCAAGGTGGCAGGGTGGGGCTGAGGCCAGGGAAGTGGCCACAATGGTACGTTTAAAGAGGCGCTTGCAGGAGGCCTGGTCCTTGGTTGGAAGCTTGTCACAAGTGGGCAGTGGGGGGAGCGGGGGGAGAGGGCAGTTAGGACAGAGAAGGGACCACTATATTGGTTGGAAATATTCATCTGGGTAAGAACTGAGTGCTGAAATGAGGTAAAGGGTTATACACGATATCCTTTCAGTACCTGTATTGCAAACTAGAGTGCCCAAAGTAGGAAGGGGGGAGAAGGAGGAGGAGGAGGAGGAGGAAGAGGAGGAGGAGGAAAGAGGAAAAAGGGGGGGATATGGAGACATTTCTGGTGGGAGATGTACACTAGGGAAGGGATGAACATTATATGACTGAGACCAGCCATGAAGAACTTTGTAACTGTGTATCTCATGGTGATTAAAAAATAAAGAAATGAATAAATAAATAAAGAGGCTCTTGCAGCTCAGCTTGTATGGGCCAGAGAGCCGGCACTGCCTTAAATGTGGCACCCTGGACCCCTCTCTCGCCTCACGGTAGCTCAGGCCTGGCACAGTGTGGGGAATGCTCCTGCCTTCGTCCCAGAGAGCACGGGTTCATGATTTTCTGATGGATGGAACTTAGACGCGTTGAGTGGCTGTTTTCCAGGGGGAGGAGGCTGGCAGAGGCGTCCCCTTGTGTGGAGCCAGAGGTGAAGGAAGCATCCTTCTCGGAAATGGGAACCCAATTCCCAGGTGTCGAGGCTGTGAACAAGTGATGTGGGTCAAAGAACATGCCCTGAGATGCCAGTTGGAGAGAGTTTTGCTGCTTTGCTGTGTCTATGGGGCCCCAGGTGCCTCTGAGTTTGTGACCTTTGTTAAAGTCCAGGCATGTGATGACATTCCAAAGGACACAGAATAGCCACAAAATTGGGGGAATACGCCTCTTGATTTCAAAACCTCCTACAAAGCTCTAGGAAGCAAAACTGTGTGGTATTGGCCTACGGGTGGATAGATACAAGGACGGTAGATTTAGAATGATCTCAATTCTGCTGAGCCATCCTCAACAACTCAGTCTAAGCGCTGAGAGGTAACTTGGGCTTTCTAGGATGGGGATGGGGAGAGCCCCTACCCTACCTGACCTGAGGCCCAGTGCCTCACCCACACTGACATTCTCCAGCACATAAACAGCCCAACATCACAGCTCCATGACTAATCTTGAAGGGATGCCAAGGTGTTGAACCCACCCAGGGACCCCAGATGCATGACACCCCTAATTCTGCAGCACTGACAGCCCAGTAGGAGCACAGTAAGTTAGAGGGGGAAGTTGCGTAGAAGCCCACTAAGCTCCGTGAGAGAAAACAGTAACACAGAAGACTCAACTAGCACCAAACAGCTCCGTAAACCCACAGACAATGACCTTAGTAGCACCACGGTGAGATACATGTTGTAACAAGAAATAGAAAGTAAAATAGTAAATATAAAGCATAAATTATTTTATGCCTGCTAAGGAGGCAGGCTTGGTGGTGGTGGTGGTCATGGTGGTCGTGGTGGGGTTAACTGGGGATGCTGGTGGAGGAAAGGTCACGGAGATGATGGGATTGGTATTGGAACATTGAATACCTGAAACAACTGTATTATGAACACCTTTGTAAATCATCAGTGTTTAATGATCACGATCACGACCATCCTGTTATTTGTCGATTGCCTCGAGCAGGCCCCAGTAAAGTCTCCTCCGTCCTAGCCCTGAGATTTTTTAAAAAGCGCCATATTCAAGGCTCTTTCAGAGTTAGGAGAATGAGACCCTTCATTGTTACTGGTATTTGGCACATTGGGTATGCTACGGGGAGTTTGCCAGACTCTGCCGTGTGGGCAGATTACATTCGGTAGCCTGCCAGTTTGTCCAAAGTAGGAATGAGATAATAAGATGTTGCGCAACCGCAAATGTGGCCATGCGCTTCTGGGAGATGGGCTTTGTAATCTCTGAGTCTTGACCGTTGATGGGATTACACGGCGCCAGGGGGTCAGTTGGTGGGTGTGACCCCTGCTTACTGGAAGATGGAGGATCTGGGTGGAGGATGCTCAGCCCCGATCCGAGCAGGCTTGGAGATCTCAGCCCTGGGACCCGCACGCCTTTGTTCCTCTGCCAGTACCTTCATGCGTGTGGAGAGTGGTCTCAGCATGGTGGTGGCTGGTTCTGGAGGTCTTCGGCTGCTGGAGCCCTGGTCGGTGCAGGGAGGGAAACTCAACCCGCTCCCCTCCAAGGGCCCTGGTGAGGACAGCCAGGCGCAGGGGCAGGAGACTCTGTCAAGTCTTCACTTCGGCAGCACTTAATCACTTAATCACTTAACGTCCTGTTAATCGTCAATTTGCTCGAGCGGGCGCCAGTAATGTCTCCATTTGTCCCTGTTGCGTGCTAGTGTAGCCCAATGGCGTCTGTTGGCTCTAGGAACATGAAGAGCCTCAAACCAATCGTTCATGATCTTGATGAAGAAGTCTGACCATCTGGTAGTTGGGTGGCCACACGGTCTTTTGCCATTCCTTGGAATACAGTCGGTAACAGCTCTAGTCCAGCGGTCGTCTTTAAATCTCATTACGTGACCAGCCCATCTGATTTTTGACACCTTGGCAAACGAGACAGCGTCCCTGATTCTTGATCGTTGACGGAGGTCGGAACTCCAGATTCTTTCTCTCATTTGAGTGAAACGTGATATTCCAAGCATAGCTCTTTCTATTCTTCTTTGGGAGACCTTAATAGCGTTCTCATCCTGTTTGCGTAGGGCCCAGGTCTCTGAGGCATATGTTAATGCAGGAAGAACAGTGGAATCAAAGAGATGTGCCCGGAGCCAGAGGTTCTTCGACTCTTAGTTATTTCTTTGACGCTTTTGAAGGTGTTCCAAGCTGCTCTCTTCCTCCTGCGCAGCTCGGGTGCCAGGTCATTTGTCATGTTGACTTCTAGACCTATGTACACATAGCTGTTGCATTCGGAAATGGTCATTCCGTTGAGAGCGAATGGGGCATCAGGAACGAGGCTGTTTCTCATAAACATTGTCTTCATAAGATTCAGCTGTAGTCCTACCTTTCCACACTCACGGTCAAAGTCGGCCTGCATTTGTGCCGCTTGGTTGATGTTTGGTGTTATTAAAACAATGTGATCAGCAAAGCGGAGGTGGTGTAGTTGCCGACCATCTATCTTCACTCCCATTCCTTCCCATTCCAGTCGTCGCTTGATGTTCTCAAGGGTGGCACTGAAGAGTTTCGGTGAAATGGTATCACCCTGCCGAACCCCTCTCTTGACATCAATGATTACTTCTTTGTAGAATAGTGAGATCCTGGTAGTGAATCCGCAATACAGCTCATGGAGGATCTTGATGTATTCGGCTTGAATGCCCTGATTGGCTAGGGCTTCAATGACCGCTTCCGTCTCAACAGAATCAAAGGTCTTCTTTCAATCAATGAACGTTAGACAGAGCGGCATCTTGAACTCCCGAGAAACCTCAATGAGCTTGGTTATCGTGTGGATATGGTCGATGGTGCTAAATCCTTTGCGGAACCCGGCTTGCTCTCATGGTTGTCCTTCATCTAGTGTTCTGCCAGTCCTATTTAGGATGACTCGAGTGAACAACTTGTAGATGACAGACAATAGGCAGATCGGGCGATAGTTGCCAATGTCATGGATGTCTCCCTTCTTGAACAGTAGTACGGTCCTGCTGGTTTTCCATTGGGACGGAACCTTGCATTCAGACAGGTAGCGAGTGAAGAGCAGAGCCAGTGTAGTTGATGAGTACTGACGGCAGGTTCTTCAGGTGTTCAGGTCTGACCTTGTCTGGGCCGGGTGCTGTTCATTTCTTTACTGACAAAATGGCGTGTCGGATTTCGGAAGGGAGAACGTTGGGAACGACATATCCATCCTGTGGAATTTGGTATGTCAGCAAGAGGACATGGCTGTCGAAGAGATTTGAGTAGAAGTCATGGATAATCTTCTCCATTGCTGTTCTGGAGGATGTGATAGATCCATCAGGACGTCGGAGGGCAGTCATCTTGGTCTTGTAGTTGGCAAAGGACAGGAGGGCCTTACGAATACTTTTCCCGGCTTCTGCCGCATCTACCAGTACTTCTGCTCTTCTCTCTTTGAGGTCTTCCTTGATTGCATCTCTGCACTGCCTTGCGAGCTCGGGTGTTAGCTTGCGGTTCCCTGAGGCATGCGCCAAACCATGCTGGCAAATAGCTCAAGAGTTTTCGAAGACAGGCGTTTTTTGTGGCTATCTCTCTCTTGGCATTCCTCGCACATTCATGGAGGTGCTGAACCAGTCGATCGTATTCCTCGTCAATGTTGTCAACAATGGCATCTTCCCATGTTGCCACAATAGTGCCAAAGAGCTCCCAGTTGGTGGTCGTTCTGGAAGTTCTCTTTTTAAACTTTGCATCCCTTTCTCCCCGCTCTGTGAAGTAGAATTTTGCACGAAGGAGATGGTGGTCCGATCCCGTTCGGAATTTTGGGACAACAGTGACATCGGTCAGGCAAAACCGTCAACTGAATATGATGTGGTCTATTTCGTTGTGGAATCGTCTACCGGGAGACTCCCATGTCCAACATTTAGATTCTGCCTTCTGGAACTGTGAGTTACCATGGATGGTCTTGGTTGACATGATGAACTCAGACAGTCTCTCACCCTGTTTGTTCCATTCTAGGCCATGGGTCCCGATATGAAGTTCTTCAGCTGATCTTCTTGGTCCTATCTTGGCATTAAAATCACCCACAATGATCTTGTAGAACGTGTGGCCTTCTTTATAGAACTTCTCCAGCTCCATGTAGAAATTCTCAATTTCTCTTCCATCATAATGAGATGTTGGTGCGTAGACAACGAAGACAGAAACTGCCAGCTGTGAGCCACATCTATTCCGACACTACCTCCACTACCCAGCCGCCGCCATACTCCAGGACACTTTCCGGACACATCATAAGACACTAAATACCTATCTTCCGGAATTGCTGTACCATATTTGACAGGGTTCAAATATGGTAACACCTACCAGGGCGATTAGAGGTCGCCCCGAAAGCCTCTATCCATCTCGGAAAGACTGGCAAGCTACCGAGAGTATTCCACCCGCACGGCAGAGCCTGGCAAGCTATTCGTTGTGTACTCGATATACCAAAACCAGTAATTACAACTGGTCTCGTTCACCTGACCCTGACGGCTTCACCGACATGGCAGCACTGAGAAGGATGAGAAAGGAGGGGCCGATAAAATCTCAAGGCCAAACTGCCACAACGAAGGAAGACAAAAATGATCGTCTGTACTTTCAATGCACGTCCGCTAGCATCAGGTGCATCCATCGAGGACCTGATGGTACAAGCGTGAAAGATCAAGTACGACGTCATTGGTCTGACCGAGACAAGAAGGCACGAAGCTCACCATGCCGTTTTCGACACTGGAGAAGAATTGTTCCTCAGAACATGCGATAAAAGAGGTGTCGGAGGCATTGGTGTCCTTGTCAACACAAACTTGGCCATGAGCATTGATTCATTCGAATGCCTAACAACCCGAATCGGACGTTTACATTTGAATAGATGTGGCCCACTGCCGGCAGTTTCTATCTTCAGCAGTACATATACTAAAATTGGAACAGTGTTTAATGAAACTTTGAAAAAAAATGATTTTAGTCAGAAAAGTCAAAGTTGGGGCCAGAGAGAGATAGTACAGCAGGTCAGGTTCTCACCTTACATGCAGCTGATATGTGGTGATCCCTGATTCTGCACATGGTCCCTTGCACCCCCACTAGGGTGATCGTGCATTTTTTGCCTGCTTTTTTTGGCGATGCACAAGGGCTACTCCTGGCTCTGCACTCAGGAATCACTCCTGGTGGTGCTCAGGGGACCTTATGGGATGCTGGGAATCGAACCAAGGCAAACGCCCCACCCGCTGTGCTATCACTCTAGCCCCGAGTCTCTTTTCAAGTGTTTATTCTTTTTTTTTTTTGTAGAACCTGTCTGGAGAAATAATTACTCATATCCTTTTGTCCTTTGTTTTGATTTTGAGCCGTCCTTAATTGTGCTCGGGAATTGCTCCCAGCTCTGTGCTCAGGGGTCACTCTTGGCAGTCTAGGGGAAGCTTATGGAGTGCCAGGGATCAAACCTGGGTTGGCCACATGCAAGGCAAGTGCCCTCCCTGCTGTGCTGTCTCTCCAGCCCATATCCTCTTTTCAATTGGGTTATTCATCTTTTTGTTGCTGAGTTGTAAGAATTCTTTGTATATCTTAGATACTGGCTCTTTATCATGCATATGGCTTGACAATGTTTTCTTCATTCTGTGGATTCTCTGCACTTTCTTAATAATGTCCACAAACGGCTTTTGGGCTTCTTGTTGAAGTCCAATTTATCTAGTTTTCTCATTGCTTGTGTTCTGAGCATCGTATTTAAGCAATTGCTGATGAGCAAGAGGTCACGCTGCTTGCTTTCACTGTTTTCTTCTAGGAGTTTTTCGTTGAATCTCTTGGATTTTGACCCATTTTTTAGTTTATCTGTGCATAAGGTGTGAGATAAGGATGATGTTGCATGGTTTTGCCCGTAGATATTCTGTTGCTCCAGTACCATTGTGGAGACCATTCTTTTTTGCACCGTATCTTAGCACCCTCATCAAAACCAATTGACCACAAATGACTTTGACTTTGACAGCTGGGACGTGGCTGGAATGTAAGAGCACATGCCTTGCATATTTGAGGTCCAGGCCTTGATCCCGAGGACTCTGGGTCCCCTGGGCATGGCAGGGAGTCACACACAGGGAGTGTGTGTGTGTGACTGTGTGACTCCCCGACAATATAAAAATTTGTGAATCAAAATCCAGTGGACATGGAAATGTTGGAAAGAATATGAAGACCTCAGAACCCTGGTACTTTGAAGGAGAGCATGTTAAATGATGTAGTCCCTGTGGCAAATAATTTGCTGGTCCCTCAAAAAGTAAAACATAGCTTTGTCCCTTGCTCCCACAAGTTCCTTCTCTGGTAGATACTGGAGAAAATGGAAAACATTTATTCATGGAAAAGACTTGTTCTGATTGGCATCATCTATAATAACCCACAGCGAAGAGAGCCGAGAGGCCCATCAGCGGATGGATGGGCAAAGTCACCAGTGGGATATTATCTGGCCATGAGGAAGGAAAGAGGGGGCCAGAATGATAGTACATTGGTTAGGGAGCTTGTCTTGCACACAAATGACCTGGGTTAGATCCCGGAACCCCAGAGGTCTCCTGAGCACTGGCAGGAGTGATCCCTGAGTGAGAGCCAGGAGTAAACCCACTGCCAGATGTGACCTTAAAAGAAAGAAAGAAAGAAAGAAAGAAAGAAAGAAAGAAAGAAAGGAAGGAAGGAAGAAAGAAAGAAAGACAAGAAGGAAGGAAGGAAGGAAGGAAGGAAGGAAGGAAGGGAGGAGTGGGCTTATACTCCCAGGTTGCAAGTGTTACCTGAGTGGAAGGAGCCAGAGGTTGGCAGTCAACGTGAGGATTGATTCTGCCTCTATGCCCAGGAGAGGGAAATACACAGAGATGGGAGACCAGAGCAGACCAGAGGACAGAGGATAGCGGGATTTGGGACTGACCGTTCTAGGTACCATGCTTCTCCCAGAAGTGATGAAAATGTTCCTAAACCAGACAGTACAGAAGAAACGTGGATACACCACACGGCATCCTCACAATTCCCGAGCACCCGTGGGGGAAGAGGTAGGTTATGTGGATTGTTTCAGTGTTCTTTTATTTGTGAGTGTGGAGTAGGCGGTGGCTACACCTGGTAGCAGTGCTCAGGGATTTTTTCCGGCTCTGTGCTCAGGAGTGATCCCTGGATGTGCACGGGGACCATATGCAGTACTGGGAATTCGAACCTGAGTAAGCCACTGAGTGCAAGGCAAGTGTCTTACCCTCCGTCCTGTGGCTCATCTATTCCCAAGGGTGATCAGAGCAAGAGTCTTAGCATGGAGCCCAAGGGGTCCTAAGGGAGAGAGTAGGGGGACGGGTGGGTGGTCTGGGGGCCAGAGATCTACTCAGCCCCTCCTCCCTCACCCCTGGACTCTTGTGAGTCCCCAGTGCCCGACTGGATTCCCAGCCTCAAGGCTCCCCTGCCACCAAGACAAACATCACCTGGGCAGGTTCCAAGCCAGCTCAGACACCGGCGGCTGCCAGCACATGTGCACGGAGCGGAGTCCCGGAGACACCTGGGGTGCCAGCTTCTGGGCCGCCGCCCTGGGAGACGCTCCACGAGCATCTTGGCTCCCCATGTTTGCACAGCCTGGCTCCATTAGCGGCGAGGTGACGATCTAATTCCCTCCGAACAAATGTTGGGGCTGTGTGGTTTCCCTTCAACAATGAGCAGTGGCAGACGGTGAGAAATCTGCCTACACCTTCTGGGGAATGGGGTGGGGAGTCCTCACCTCCCAGCTAGGACACCCCTCCTCCCCCTGCCCTGCCAACGTCAGGGCTGTCTGCCACAGGCTAAGGCTCCTGATCCCAGTAAAGTTGGTGGGGCCCATCTGTGTGTGGGGAGCCAATGGCCATCTGACTGCTGGGTGCGCCTCAAGGGGTGCCCCCTCGGCTCGTAGTCAGGGAGCCCTGAAATCTTGACTTGGGCAAGGCCCAGTCCCAGCAGGGGAGGGAGAGACAGATGAAAGGGCAGGAAACTCCCACGCAGGACCCTGCCCCACTCCCATCCTCAGCAAGAAATGGGGCCCAAAGGGGGCGGGATCCACATATCAGCCTGTGCCCTAAGGATCCCTATGTTTAGTGGGGACCCCTAGGTGCTCCCTTCCTACAACAGACCCCACATCACGGCAGAGAAAGATACCCAGACCGTGCGGGCTGTATATTCAGGGGGCTGCCAAGAAGAGAATCAGCTTTTTAAAATAAACACAAATACCTAACACGTAGGTTTAAAATAGATACATTTTTTTCCATGAAGATTTTTATTGATTTGACACAAGAGCATCCAAACTCTCCTGGCACCTCAATATCTCCACCCCACCCCCACCGGGTCCCCACAGCACTTCCCAGGGTGCCTTTGTCCCGTGGTACTGAAGGAGTCTGTGTCCAGTGCAGCCAAGAGCCACTCCCATCTCAAGGTCACTGCTGCTGCCAGAAACTGGAGCAGGAGGGGACCTCGGACTGTCCACCACCAGCAGGTGGACAGGAGCCTGCTGCTCCTCCCAGAGGTGTGGCCAGGTCCCTAGTGTGTCTCCAGCACTGCTCGCCCACCGTACACTGCCCCTTCCCTTCGGTGGGTGTCATTGTGTTCTGGAGTCCAGGCCATGCCTCTGGACAAGGCACTGTCTGTCCCAAGTATTACTCTACTGCCAGGGCCAAAGACTGGCACCGAGGGGGATTTGGCAGACAAGGAACCAGAGACTTTGCTAGGAATCAGAGACTGGCCCAGAGGGTATAGGAGAGAAAGAATAAAACAGTTGATCGAGAAACACACACACACACACACACACACACACACACACACACACACACACGACCTCGGAAATAGTTCAAAGACCTGAGTTCTGCCCCCAGCACTCTGTGGAGCCTCAGCACAACTGGATGTGTCCCAGAACAAAATAACAGTGCTATTTTGGGTTGGAGTGTGGCTCAGTGCGTGCCCTTTATGGGTGAAGCCCTGGGCTTGGTCCCTGGCATGGAGAAGGAGGAGCAGAAGAGAGAGATGGGAGGAGGAAGAGGAGGAGGAAGAAGAGGAGGGAAGGGGAGGAAAAGGAGGGAGAAAGAGGAGGAAGAGAAAGGAGGAGGTGGAGGAGCAGATGATTCCATTGGGATTGAAGGGAGGGCCTAGACGTACACCCAAATGCAAATGGGAGATGCAATGTAGACCAAAGCGGCATTTCAAGCCAGTGGGGAGGCGAGGGCTTCAAAAGCAGAATTAGGACAATGAGGTCCCTTATTGCAGCTGGCCCCGGGAAGGTCCCTGCAGCCCCATGTCCAGCAGCCAGGACACAGCAGCAGTGGAACAAGTGTTGTGGTACTGGAGAGCAGGCGAGTGGACAGCAGGGTCACAATGGAGAGGCTGGATGCTGGGGTCAACAGAGGGTCCTGGGATGCTGGAGGGAGGGCCTGAGGGAGGCCTGGGGTGGGCAGATATTCGAGGGAGGGGAAATGCCCAGGAGGGGAACAGGAAGTTAAGACCTGATGGGATGAACACCAGGAAGGCAGGTCGGTTCCAGTGAAGGAGAGTAGGAGCAGGCGGGGGTTACGTTTGGTGGTGGGCTGGGCGGTGCAGGGGCTGGGGGGAATCTTCCAAGAGAAAAAGTGATGGCTGGAGGGTGATGAGCCAGGGGGACTTCTGTCCCCCACAGGGATGGTACTGGGGAAAGGAAAAAGTGAGCAAATAAGGAAGTCACTATGGCAGTTGTCTTGCTGGCAAGGTAACTAAGAAGATAAACGGTTTGGGATCAGAGAAATGGGGATAGATGAACAAGTTGTGGTCATGGAGAACTTCCTGGAGGAGGTGGTATTCTAGGAAAGTCGGCTCAAAGGGCTGAGCCGGATGTGCTCTAGGGTCCTCAGGAGGTGATGTGGACTGTGTGGTAGGGAGTAGTGGGGAGATGGAATCAGTAGGTCAGAGCTGGAGTAGAGTGGGGCCAAACACAAAAAGGGGGGCTGAGGTTCTTCCGGTCTGTGATCTCTCCATGGAGTCATTGTGCGTTTCCCCAAGCTAGGTCTGAGTCAGATCATCCCCCACCCTTGCCTTTTTCTGACTATTACAAAATTTTAACAAAAAGTTCAAGAAAATGTACACAATCCAAGTTTTGTATCAGTAAAAAGATGCAACGACGAGAACATGAGAAAACACTTGACTTCTAAACAACCGCTGTCTGGACTTGTTCCAAGGCTTCTAACACGTTGATTCTATTTCCTCGTATTACCACCATTCCAATATTTTTCTGTTGCGCACTTGTTACAGTCTCCACACATTCATCCATAGCAAGATTCTTAACAGAGTCAAATTCTCGAAGTATGCCTTGGACATGGTTGCCACCATTCAATTTCAACAGTAACTTCTTGTCCATACATTTTTTTCATCTCTGGGGATGGTAAATTGGGCTCCTGGTGTCTTCTCAGCAGGCTCCAAGATGCCTCCAAGATGAAACTCGAGGCTTTCCTCACACTCCTGCAATAGCTCATCCTTTTTGATGGCTGCCAGCTATTCCACACCAGCCACATGCTCACTGCTCTGGAAAAGGATTCTCTACTCTCCTGACATCTGACTCTTTGGCATATGCACAAATGTTACTATAGCAAGGATGCTGATGCTATAGTAACATTATAACAAGATGGCCTTGCACATGGATCTTTGAGTGTGTGTGTAAGAAACCTTCCTGAACTTTGAATTGTCAGGTAAAAGGATTCAAAACTACTAGCTGTTACCAAAAGACCTTCGGAAAGTTTTCTTGTATACCCCTACCGTCATTTGCTTTCTCACCAGGGACGGAGGGTCAGTACTTTCCATTCATTTCCAATAGAGGAGGTAAATCAATATTATACTTTAAAATTTGCATTTGAATTCCAGTGAAATTGGGCTTGTCAGATGTCTCTTCAGGGGGAGGAGGAGGAAAACATTTGGATTTCTTCTCTGACAAGTTGCCTACTCACATAGTTTACCTAGTTCTCTTTTGTGTTGCAATTTTACCACGCTGATTTGTGAGACTACCTTGCCTATTAAAGAAAATTGACCTTGGTCTGACTTGCAGGTGCTGTCAATTGTTTGCCATTGTCTTCGATATTTGCAGAAGTACATCTTGATGACCAGGAACTTTCATTTAGCCTGAGCTGCCAGAACTTTCCCTTCTGGCTTCTGGATTTTATGTCATACTTATAGAGATGTTTCCCACACCAACATAAAAAAAATCACCCACGCTTTCTTCTGTTACGTTTTTAGACCCGATTTTGACATTTGAATTTCTTGATGCTTTTGGATTTTTATTTTAGTGTGAGAAATGGAGTAGAGATTTAGCTTTATTTTTTTTAAATGGTTACACATTTATCCCAATACCATTTATTAAACAATCCATCATTTCCTCAATTTTCATGCCATTTTTATCACCTACTAAACACTCATATATTCATAGGTCTATTTCTGGATTCTCTATTCTCTTTCATTGATGTATCTGTTCATATTTTGAATACTTTTGTCAAGACCAATTGAATTTTTTTGTCAAAAAATTCAATTAGAATTTTGATTTAGAGAGGATTGACATCTTTACAACTTTAAGTCTTTCTATTTAATAAAAAGGTCTGATTCTCCAATTATCCTATCTTGTTTTATGTCTTTTAGTCGAGCTTTATCATGTTCTTCATGTAAGTTCTCCATGTTTAAAATTTTTTTCAGACGTTTCACATTTTCAGTCACTGTTGAAAATGAACTTGTCTTTCATTATATTTTGAGCTGCTTATGTTTGATCAAAATAAGGGTATTGATTTTGATATGTGAATTGCAAAGCTGACTACTTTGTAAATTCACAGTTTATAATACTTCTGTTCACTTTAGGACACACCTTCCTGCAGTTTGGGGGCCGGGAGGGACTTTGAGCCACACTTGATTATGCTCAGGGTTATTACTGGCTCTGTGCTCTGGACCACTCTGAGCAGTGCTCAGGGGATCATTGTGAGATGAGAGATTAAACCTGGGTTGGCTGCAAGCAAGAAAATGCTTTACACACTCTATTAGCTCTCTGCCTATCACCGCCCCATACTGCCATTTATCATTAAGCTTATTTTTTTCTTTTGGATCACATCTGGCTGTGATCAGGGCTTACTCCTGACTCTGCACTCAAGGACCACTCCTGACCAGCTTGGGGGACCATATGAAGTGCAGGGATAAAACCTGGGTCTATCGCATACAAAGCAAGTCCTACCCACTCTACTAACTCTTTGGCTCCATACTGCTATTTTTAATGATAACTATTTTTTTTAACCTTCTTGGCCCTGAGAGATAGCACAGGGGTTAAGGCACTCTCCTTGCACAGAGCCAAATCCCAGTTCCATCCTCAGAAACTTATATGGTCCCTTGAGCACTACTAGGAGTGATCACTGAACACAGAGCCAGGAGAAAGCCCTGAGCACCGCTAGGTGTGGCTCTAAGTTGCCTACATGTCCCCCCCCCCCACCAAATATTAAAAGTAAAATTTCTTCCTTTCCATCGTACTTTGTCCCCTTATCTGATGATGCTGACTCTTGACTGTGTTTATTTCATTTTGTTTTTTAGACCACCCCCAGGTCGGCTGTGTCAAGGCAGATGTCTTACCCACTGTACTATCACTCCAGCCCTGAGTATGTGTTTTCTAAGATAAAATAAGCTTGAACCAGCCTTTATTTTTAAATTTTTTTTTTGCTTTTTTGGGTCACACTGGGAGATGCTCAGGGGTTACTCCTGGCGTTGCACTCAGGAAGTACTCCTAGTGGTGCTCGGGGGACCATGTGGGATGTTGGGAATCAAACCGTGCAAGGCAAATGCCCTACCCACTGTAGCCCTTGAAGCAGCCTTTAGAGTTGAAGTTTGCTCCTTCCTTTCTCCCGGTGGGCCAAATGGGAGCAAGCTGGAGGGTTTTCTCTGCTGCTCTTTCTCCTCTCCTCTTTTAGCCACTTCTTGGGTTTGTTGTTGCCAATCAGTTCCCAGCCCACACTGTCTGATCAGGTCCTTCTTCCTCCTGAGAGGCCATCTAAATGTAAATCGGAACTAATGACAGTGACATCATTGTTAAATTCAGTCCCTCAACCGGGGATAGCTGGCTTTCAGGAGGACGCTTACCATGGTAGGGGGTGGGGAGGAAAGAGGACAGTGGTGATGGTGGTGGTGGTGAGGGAACCCTGTTGTTAACAGCATGGGAAACCATGGCACCTAAAGTAAACCTGTTTAAAAAGATATCCAGCCCCTTTGTTGAACTTGCCACATTTCACGGCCTGAAAACACGTGTGTCCTGTGAGGGCAGAAAAGGGATATTCCCACGAGGACAGAACTGTTCCCTCCAGAGCATCCATAGCTCAAAGGGGCCTAAGACCCCCCCCCCCCAAATACGTGCTGGCCCTGAGAGGCCCTCCTCAGTTTCTACACGATTGGTCTGGTGGCCAGGAGAAGGTCTCTGAGAGTTCTCGAAAGCACTTTCTAAGGGGAATCCCCCACGCCCCCTCCGCCCCCTTCCCCGCCCCTGACCTGGGGCCGTGAGCTGCCTGACTGGTTTTGGTTTGGTTGGTTTGGTCCTGGTACCCTGTTCCCCCACCATTGCCCCAGTCTCTCTTCCCTCCTAGGATGCAGGTGGTGTGGCAATGCAGCACTTCCGGTCCCAGTGCTTGGGCTGGGGGGGGGGCGGGTCACTGTCCTGGGCAGTGGAGGATGGAACCCCCTGCCCGCCAGCTCCCGGGGCAACCAGAGGACTGTTGGCAACAGGGGGAATATGGCAACGAGGGGAGTGTGGCAACTAGGAGAGTGTGACACCAGGGGAATGTGGCAACCCAGGGAGTGTGGCGGAAGTGAGGCTGCTCACGCACGTTCAGGACCGGAAGACGCAGGAGCACTTCCGGGAGCCACGTGGCAGCAGGCGGCCCCGCCCACGGGGCAGCCACGTGGTGAGCAAGGGCATGTCAGTGGCACTAGGGACCCCCCCCCCCTCAGGGAGACGCTGACACCCCAAGCCCCAGGCTAAACCCTCTTCCCAGGCCTCCCTGGGCCCCTGGCCCGCCAGGACACGGAGCCACGCAGGAGGGCCGTTGTTCCGCGTCACAGGACCCTGGGGAGCGGAGCAGAAGGAGCCGCAGCATGTGCGCGTTGGAGGAGCAGTATGTCCCTTCCAGAAGGTTCCAACTGCCCACGGAGCACGCTTTTGGGTGTCGTAGTCTGCTGCTGGGCTCCGTTCCTTACTTTCCCACCTCTTCTACTAACGTGACTCCGATTGCGCGGTTGGAAGTGTCGCCTGGGGGCTGGATTCCCACACATCCCCTCCCGCTCTCCCCAGCACTGCAGGGTCAGCCCCGTGACTTTTAGGATTTCAACAAGAAAATCCCCGAGTCCTTTTTGTCTAGGCTCTCGGAATTGATGTCCAAATCGCACGCGATGCGAACTTAGCTGCCAAGGCTCTCAAGTTCCATTTGGGCTCATCCTGCCACGTCTGCTTCCTCCCTGGGCTTCCTTCCTTCCTTCCTTCCTTCCTTCCTTCCTTCCTTCCTTCCTTCCTTCCTCCCTCCCTCCCTCCCTCCCTCCCTCCCTCCCTCCCTTCCTTCCTTCCTTCCTCCCTCCCTCCCTCCCTCCCCACAAGGCTCCTGGGGATGCTGAGAAGGGAGTTTGATGGGACGGGGCTGGACCTGAACTTTGGGCTTGGTGCGTGTGTGAGCAGAGGAGAGAATCCTCGAGGGCTCAGAAGGACGTGGGCAGATAATGAAAAAGGGATTGGACACGGGACAGATGTGGAAAGGGAGGAGGGTGGTCAGTATGGGAAAGGATCTTTTTTGTTGTTTATTTTGTTTTGGGGGGCACGGGGGAGGGGAGCACAGCACACCTGGCAGTGCTCAGGACTTACTCCTGGCTCTGCATTCAAGGATTACTCCTAGCGGGGCTCAGGGGGCCACTAAGATCCTCTGTGGTGTCAGGGATCCAACCTGAGTCGACCACTATTAAAATACCTTATCTGCTCCAGCCCCGGGAAACAAATCGTTAATAGTGCTCCCCTACAATCTGGCAACTCCTCTTCTGGGTATTTATCTGAAGCAAGTAAAATCATGATCTTTAAAAACAAATCTGCACCCCCACGTTCATTATAGCATTATTTATAATAATAGTCGAGACATGCAAGCCAGCCAAATGTCCATCAGTGGAGGGATGGATATAAGGAAAATGTGGCATGAACACACAATGGAGCACTGACTCGCCACCAAAAATGCCATCTTGCCATTGGCAACAGCGTGGCTGGATCATGTGGACAACGTGCTAATGAGTTAAGAAAGACAGAATATTCTGTGATATCACTTACATGTGGCATTAAAGAACTTGTAGACCTGAGAACAAATTGGCTGTTGCTGGAGGTGGGCTGGAGGTAGGAGGAAGGCTAAAAGGATGAAGGACTTAAAAAAGACAAGGGAAGAAGGAAGGGAGGGGAGTGAGGGGGAGGGAGAGGGAGGGAGGGAAGGAAAAGTGGGAGGGAGAGAGAGATGGGAGAGAGAGAGGGAGATATGGGACCAATTATGAACCAAGGAGAGACTGGCCAGGGGAACAGTAGAATGGGCTGCTCCATCCAATCATCTCTTTGTTAAGGTTGGACCATCCATCACCCTTCGTTAATTTCTCCCATTCAGTACACATTTGTTGAGCACCTACTATGTGCAAGGCTCTTTCCGGGCTTCAGGGAGAGAGCAGTCACTGCCTGATCCCACGGGGCTGACAGTCTAGCAAGGCCATGCATCACATGCCACATAGGGAGGGGAGCCAGGAGGGGGTGGCCCGCGGATGCTAATTAAGATAACCAGCACAGGCCTGCCCCTGGAGTTGATACCTGGTGAGGCGAGGTGGTGGTGGGAGGGCTCCTTGGCTGACGAGCACCTGTCTGAGAAGGACTGAGGACTGTTGAGCTTCTTGTCGAGAACAGCATGAGGCCAGTGAGTGAGGCAGAAAGAAGCAGAGGCAGGGAAAGAAACACACCTGGGGTCTGCGTGGGTGAGTTGGGGAGAATCAGGGGACTGGGGAGGCCGAGTCTTTAGCTTGGTCTCCCCCAGTTCTGCTAAGGTGCCTGGAGTCTGCTGGAGAAATTGGGGGGACAGGTCCCTGCTTGCAGTCTTTTTTTTCTTTTTGGGTCACTTTCGAAGATGGAGATGCACAGGGGTTACTCCTGGCTCTGCACTCAGGAATTACCCCTGGCAGTGCTCAGGGGACCATATGGGATGCTGGGAAATGAACCCAGGCCGGCTGTGTGCAAGGCAAACACCCTACCCACTGTGCTATCACTCCAGCCCCCATGTTTGCAGTCTTGACACGTGGTCCTTGCTATCTGGAGACCCCCCCACGCCCAAGCCAGTGAATCAGCCGTATCCCCCTACAGCTCACCCATAGGCTGGGCTGGAGAAAGTGCTTGGTGGGTGCCGTGAGAACTCACATGGGAAGCCCTTTCCAGCTGTCAGCTATGTGGAGGCGGCAGAGGAACACTGAGACAGGGACAGAGACATGAGGCAGGATCAGGGACAAAGAGAGATAGCGACAGGGAGAGATAGACAGGCTTGGCAAGGGCACAAGGGAGCACAGCAATGGGAGCACTTTGGGGACATCCAGGCTGGTTGCTGCCTGCCTTCTCCCTTCCCCAGGAGAGACCCCAGCCCAGCAGCACCCCTGGACATGGGCTGGACTTCACAGCAGTGGCCGACAGCCGGTCCCCAGCCCTATTCTCTGGGAGATGAAGCCAGACAAACAGCCTGAGTTTACCGCTGAACTGAGGTGCTGGTTGAGAAACTGGGACTCAGCTTCCCCCCTCCAAGAGGGAGGGGGTACTTGTGGGTGCCCACACCTGCACAGCTCAGAGCACCGTGCTCCCCACCTCCCCACTCAGAGCCAGCCGGAGTCCCCAGTGACACCTATGTCCCTTGCATGACTAGGTTTTCTGTGAGGATGAAGGAGGCAACACCAAATGGTGTTCCGTGGATCAACCCCTGGGTCTGCTGCATACAATGCAAGTATGCCACCCACTGTACTATGGCTCCGGCCCATGGCTGGACTTTGAACTTCACTTGATCACTTGACATCCTGTTACTCATTGATTTGCTTGAGCGGGCACCAGTAACGTCTCCATTTGTCCCTGTCGCGTGCTAGTTTAGCCCAATGGTGTCTGCTCGTTCTAGGAACACGAACAGCCTCAAAACGATCGTTTAGGGTCTTGAGGAAGAAGTCTGACCATCTCGTAGGTGGGCGGCCATGCGATCTTTTGATGTCCCATGGAATCCAGTCGGTAACAGCTCAAGTCCAGCGGTCGTCTCCAAATCTCATTACGTGTTCAATCCATCTGATTTTCAACACCTTGGCAAATGAGACAGCATCCCTGATTCTTGATTGTCAACGGAGGTCGGAACTCTGGATTCTTTCTTTCACTTGAGTGAAGCATGATACTCCAAGCATAACTCTTTCGATTCCTCTTTGGGAGACCCGAATAGTGTTCTCATCCTGTTTTCATAGGGCCCAAGTCTTTGAGTCGTATGTTAATGTAGGAAAAACAGTGGAATATAAGAGATGTGCCCAGAGCCGGAAGTTCTTTGTCCTCTTAGCTATTTCTTCGATGCTCTTGAAGGCGTGCCAAGCCACTCTCTTCCTCTGGTGCAACTCAGGTGCCAGGTCATTCATCATGTTGAGTTCTAGACCTAGGTACACATAACTGTTGAAGAACATCCCATTATGCTATCATATTTATCCTTTGCAAATTGAGGTGCTATTGATACAAGACAAGTCAGGCATATGGCAGTTAGTTCCATATTAGCCCCCACCCCCACTCAGTCTGGTTCACCCCACTCTCTCAGGAGAGATTTTCATTTTCTGTTCTCCAGGAGGCAGGATCAACCACTTATTATTATTATTATTATTATTATTATTATTATTATAATCCTTGCACTTGCACTGTCCTTGCACGGTCCTCCCGTTGTTCATTGATCTGCTCGAGCGGGCACCGGTAATGTCTCCATTGTGAGACTTGTTGTTACTGTTTTTGGCATATCGAATATGTCACGGTGAGGTTGCCAGGCTCTGCTGTTCAGCTGGAATACTCTCGGTAGCTTGCCGAGCTCTCTGAGAGGGGCGGAGGAATTGAACCCGGGTCAGCTGTGTGCAAGGCAAATGCCCTACCCGCTGTGCTATCACTCCAGCCCATTATTAGAATCACCATGAAATATACAGTTACAAAGTTGTTCATGGTTGAGTTTCAGTCATGTGCGGTTGAGTTTCAGTTCCAACCCCTGCCCCTTTCATCGGAACATATTTCCCACCAATATCCCTAAGTGTCCCTCCCGCCCGTCCCCTCCCATTCCCACTCAGGGACATGTTAAATAGCATTTGGAATGAAATGAGTCACACAGAGAGAGGGACAAATAGAGAATGATCGCACTCATCTGCAGGATATTAAAAAAAATAGTATGGAACTAATACTCAAAGACAGTAGAAACCACTGCCAGGAGGACTGGCCCATGGCTGGAAACCTACCACAAATGGGAACGGGAAGTGCAGTTAGGATGGAGGAGGGACCACTGTGACAGTGATAGTTGGAAATGATCATTCTGGACAAGAACTGAGTGCTGAAAGGAGGTAAAAGGATATGCGTGATACCCTTTCAGTAACAGTACTGCAAACCAGAGAGTGAGGGAGAGAGAGAGAATGAGAGAGAGAGGGACAGAGGAAGGGAGAGAGAAAGACTATTTTATACCCCATGTTTTATTCTTTTAGATAGTTGTGCCATGGCAATTTCTGAGTTTCATTTCATTTTGCTTTGGGAACTTGGGGCCACACCTGGCAGTGCTCAGTGCCTACTCTCGGGTCTGTGTTCAGGAGTGACCCCTGAGAATGCTCAGGGGACCACATCTGGTGCTGGGATCAGACGCAGCATCGGTGAGGTGCAGGTCTTGCCCTGGTACTGTGTCTCCAACCCTCTGAGCTTTGGTTTTGACCCTAATCTTTTAACTCGAGTCCTAACCTCCTGAGCTTCATTCAGGATGACTTCTTGGTCATGGTACCAGGACTGGCCTGGGGTTTCATAATTTTTTTTTTTGGCAAAATCACTTCTTTGATTTTTTTCTCTCTGGTGTTTGGCAAAGTCTTGTGTTGGTGGTGCTGGCTGACATGGGTTTTATTTTTCAATGGGCACATGTTGTAAAGGAAAACACCAGGAGGGGGTCATGATAAATTTGATGATATGTTTGAAAAAAATGGTCAGTTTTAGAACATTATGTAAGTTCATTGTCCCCAAGTCTCCTGGAAAACTATGCAGAAAGAAATGATTCTTCCTCATCCTCACTTCCTTCTTCTCCGCAGTTTTATAGGTATCACTTCCAGATCAATTTTCACTTTTAATTTCTTCATTTTTTTATTGGATCACTGTGGAGATACACAGTTACAAAGTCGTCCATGATTGGGTTTCAGTCACACAATGTTCCAACATCCTTCCCTTCACCAGAGCACATTTCCTGTCCTCAGTGTCCCCAGTTTCCCTCCCACCAACTCCCCGACCCCCTGTCTGACTCTATGGCAGTCACTTTTCTTCTCTCTCTTTTTCACTCTCTTTCCTTTTGGGCGTTATGATTTGCAATAAAGGTACTGGAAGGTAGTCATGTTTATCCCTTGACCTACTTTCAGCACTCAGTTCTTGTCCAGAATGATCATATGCAGCTGTCTCTGTCATAGTGGTCCCTTCTCCGTCCTAAATACCCTCCCCTCTCCACCACTTGTAACAACCGTGGGCCAGTGGTCCTGGCCTTTGTTTCTACTGTTCAAACTTCTTCATTTCTTTTCTCTTGATGTATCTTCCTTTTCAAAAAGAGCTGTTGATACTCAGAGTCTCTCCCCACCCCCTTGTTGTGCCTAACCGAACCTTCCCTTTCCTGAATCTTGATGAGTAGAATATTTTCTTCCTTCTGAGCTTTTACTTTCTGAATTCATGCATACGGGAGATGATGTCTCTGCTGCCGTCACTCATATGAATGATGCTTTGGGGACCACTGGGGGATCTTAATAAGGACCATGGATTAGATAACATTAGCGTTGAAATGTTAACTCTCTTGGGCATAATCCTGCTATTGGAGTTTTTAGTCCGGCTTCCTATCCCGGAAGTCTGAATAGTATTTATTTATTGTGTTATCTGTTACAGGGTGTGCCGTGTGCCTCCAAATCTTGAAACCCCGAAGTACTTCTCAGTAGGACTCTCTCTGGAGCCGGGGCCCTTTCACTAGGGTGATTGTGTTAAGATGAAATGACACCGAGGTGAGCCCTAAAAATGCAACTGGTGTTCTTAGGAGACTGGGAGGTTAGGGCAAGATCAGAGAGAAAACACAAGGCTTGAGGCATTTGCTTTGCACTCGGCTGACCCAGGTTCAATCATTGGCATCCCAGATGGTCCCCTGAGTATCGCAAGGAGCTCAGAGTCAGGAGTTACCCCTGAACCACTAGGTGTGGCCCTCCAAATCAAAACACTCCTTACAGTAAGAGATGAGGGCACAGGCATCACTTAAGGGGAGATGTGGGAGGGCCCAGAGAATCTCCCACAAACCACAGAGAGGGACCTCAGAAGGAACCGACCCAGCTGGCTTCTGGACCTTTGGCTCTCAGCTTCCAGAAGCATGAGGAGGAGACAGTACATCTCTAAAAGCCTCTTGATGCAACATTTATTAGAAATATGAATATAGGCAACAAATCATGAGGGAAATATATATATTATTTATATATTATATATTTATCTATTATAAATATATATATCTCCAAGAGATATATATATCTCTTGGAGAGCCCGACAAGCTACCAAGAGTATCCTGCCTACACGGCAGAGTCTGGCAAGCTACCCGTGGTGCTTTCGATATGCCAAAAACAGTAACAATAACAGGTCTCATTCCCCTGACCTTGAAAGAGCCTCCAATATGGCAGCATTGGGAAAGACGAGTAAGGAGAGGCTGCTAAAATCTCAGGGCTGGGACGAATGAAGACGTTACTGGCACCCGCTCGAGTAAATCGATGAACAATGGGATGACAGTGATGAATATAGAAATCTCCCCTGTGTGTGTGAATGAGCATACTCACATAGACAGACAGACAGACACACACACACACACACACACTCACACACGCACACACACACCCCTCCTCCAGTCTGTGTGACTTGTCTGGCAGTCTGAGCTGTTTCATTTCCTAAGTCTTGGTTTTCATTTCATGGGTCTTTGTCCCTCTTCCCCGCTACCCATCCGGTTGTGCTGAGATGTGATTGGCCTAGGCCAAGGTGGATACTTGAGGTGGATGTGTTGATGCAACACACTTATATATGGCAAAACAGTTACCGCCACAGGACTAGCTAGCGCCTAACCCCACCACAAGAGCACCGTTACCCTTCCTTGGTGACAGAGGTTAATATCCATCCTCTTATCCCACCATCATTAGCTCCCATCCTCCTTTGGTAGGTCAAATCCCCAGGCATAGCTCATCTTTGGGGGAAGGGCGGGTTGGATCACACCCAGCAGTGCTCGGGCATTACTCCTGGCTCTGTGCTCAGGGAGGACCACTCACTAGTGGTGCTCAGGGGATCCTATAGGTTCTGGGGAGCAGGCTGGGTTCAGCCATGTGCTAGAAAGCACCCTAACCTCTGTACTATCTCTCCAGCCCCAAGATTTGTTCCTCTCATCCTTGGAAGCCAACATCCTTTTGGCTGACATCTCCCCACCACCCCAACTCCCTTCCCCCCAAATCTGCCCTTTCCTCAGCTTTCCCAAATGCACGGAGAAGGGAGAGCACCCAGGGCTGTTTCTGTCTTGCAGCATCCAGCACAAAGCAGGCATCAAGGTCCTGTCTGTGGAATCCAGTGTCAGTGCTCCATCCTCTCATGCTGGAGGGCCCCCACTGGGCAGGCTGGCCTTGCCTCTCTGATGCACGGAGCAAGTGTCATTCACTGGTCCCACTGGACTGGAGCGATCGTATAGTGGGCTGGGCGCTTGCTTTGCATGCAGCCCACCCAAGTTTGATTCCCAGCACTTCCCAAGCACTGCCAGGCTTGATCCTTGAGCACAGAGTCAGGAGTAAGTCCTGAGCACCACTGGATGTGGCTCCCCCAAAGCAAACCAAAATAGAGGGTGCAATCATGACAACTTGTCTAGCATGAGGCTTTCTCTTAGGTGACTCACTAAGTGAATTTGAGGGCCAGAGGGATTGTATCGTGGGTAAGACTGGCTTTGCACATGGTTGACCCTGGTTTGATCTCTGGCACCCAAGGCCCGCCAGGAGTAATCCCTGAGCACAGAAACAGGAGTAAGCCCTGGGTATCACTGGGTTTGGCCCCCATACTCGCAAAAATTATTTCAAACAGGGCTTAGATCACATTCCAGAAAGACAGCCTAGGCCCAAGTAATCTGAGAGCCTGTCCCCATTCCACACAGGTCTGGGGCCTGTGGCCAGAGCCGCTGTCCCTTCTCTGCAGGGACACTCTTCTGCCTCTTTCAGGGACAGAGCTCATGCAGGCATCAGGCACTGTGGGGGCAGCCGCTGACCATTGGTTTGAGGGGGTGCTACCCTGCTCTCCGGTGGAACCTTCCATGGAACTTCCATGAAACCTTCTGTGGGTTCCTGGCAGTCACCCTCATTTTGGGACCATCCTTCCTGTTTGTACTGAGCGGGATCTCAAGCCACTTCTGGGGGGTTCTTTCTCCCACAGGGTCCCTGGGAGACACACCTCAGTCCCATTCCCACCTTGCTTGGTGTGTAGCTTACTGGAAGTGTGGAGCCATCACTTATGGGGTCCCATCCAGACCCTCCCCTGGGGGTACTTCCAAGGGCATTTGGTCCAGGACACACCATTGATCTTCCACCTTCACCGTTGTTAGACACAGTTCCCACTGGGTCCTGCACCCCCAGACAGGCATTGAATTCTCCCATAGGTTCCCCCAAAGCCCCTGAGTCCCTGCACATACTCCCCTGAGCTGCCCTCCTCTAAGCTGCCTCCTGTCTCTCTCCTGAGTGTCCATTTGACTGGACCCTGGTTCTGTGGCTCCTGCCTCCATCCATCCTGGGGCAGAGCATCAATGGTTCCGGAAACCTCCCTGGAAATACCCAGCAAATCACCAATGGTGCTTCCATTGAAGTAATTTTTAAAATACTGTCGAATGAGGCCGGAGAGATAATACAGTAGATCGGGCACTTGCCTTGTGTGCAGAACCCAGTTCAATCCCCAGGACCCGCTATGGCCCCTCGAGCCATGCCAGGAATAATCTCTGAGCACTGAGCTTGGAGCAAACCCTGCTGGGTGTGGCCCAAACCCCAATACTTGAATGTGGCAACAAGGCTTGGCAACACTGTATATGTTTCAGAAGTTTCAACCTCTTCAACTGTTTGTTATCACCTCCCCCTCCCGCTCCCCCCATCCCTAACCTCCCCAGCGTCTCATCTGGCATCCCTGGAGACCCTCTACCATCTCATCCCTCACCTCTGATCACCTCAATTTTGTGCTAGGATTTGAAGCATTTGTTTAGATAATCTTTTTTTAAAAATTTTTCCTTTTGGGGTTACACCTGGTGATGCACGGGGGTTACTCCTGGCTCTGCACTCAGGAATGACTCTTGGCGGTGCTCAGGGGACCATATGGGATGCTGGGGATCGAACCCAGGTCGGCCGCATGCAAGGCAAATGTCCTACTTTCTGTACTATCGCTCCAGCCCCGGTTTGGTTAATCTTTTGCTTATCCATCTACTTACGTTTTTTTAATCAGGGCAGGAGAGCTGGTCTATGCCTGGTGGTGGTGATGAGGGGGCCACATGGTGCAGGGTGGCGGGTATCGAACTCAGGGCCTAACAGATGCCGAGAGCACATGAGGACACCCCTGCTCTCTCCCCTGCCCTTGGTTTGACCCTCTCTGCTTCCTCACTCTGCTTCTCTGTAGGCCACAGGTGAGTGTGATCACCTGGGACTTGTCTTTGTCCCACTGAGTCATTTCGCTGAGCGGAGGGAACCTTGCCTCTGCCCCCGAATCCCGTTCAGAGGCAGAACTTCGTCCTTCCTCTCAGCCAAGTAATATTCCGTCCGGGGCGTGCCTACAGCACATCTCCATTATTCTCTCCTGTGCCGTGGTCCTTTCTGGATCATGGCTACTGTCGCAGCACGGCAATGAATGTAAGTGTTCATGTATCTTCTGGAACTCATGTTTTCATATTCTTTGCAGAGAGACCTCAGAGGGGAAGAGCTGCATCTGGCGACAGGACAATTTGGACTATTTTTAGCCGCTTCCACACGGTTTCTCCCGAAGCCAGCACCAGTTCACATCCCAGCAACCGTGAATGTGGATTTTTCTCCCCACCCCCCCGCCACCGCCCCTACCTTTGCCAGCGCTGGCTGCTTCAGTATTTTTGATATGGGCCATTTTCACAGGTGTGAGGTGACATCTCATTATCGTTTGGATTTGCATTTTCCTATAATAAGTGATAATGAGCATTTCCCCATGTGCCCATTGACCATCTGTATGTCTTCTTTGGAGAAGTGTCTATTCAGCTCTCCTGTCTGGTTTTTATGATGGGGTTGTTTCCCTTGTTTTGTTTTAAATGGAAACATGGCAGCGTAGAAGGCGCGGGTTCAAAAGCTTTTCCTGGAATAGCCCTGGCAACCGACACGCTGGCTTCACACGAGAACGTGAAATGATTCCAGACATTGGAACAGAAATGCTTGTCCATGCGATCCCCCAAACCACCTCTGGAGTCACCACGGCGGGGAGATTGTGGATGATCAGGACTCCAAGATGAAGGTCTGTATAGAAGCCAGACGGCGGGTGGGAGGGGGTTGGTCATTGAGGAGAGGGACAGCATTGCTGGGCTTGTAGAGTGTAGAGACTTCTCCAGGGTTTCCAAGGGTGATGCCTACAGAGGAGAGAAGCCGAGATAAATGAGACTGGGGGACGGGGTGTCTGTGTCCAGGGCTGCCCTGCTGGCTGGTCCTATAAATCTTTTTCTGTTCAGTTTTGGTCATCCAGCCTTTAGACACTCCTGACCCACGGTGGTCACAAGCTCCGCCCACCTCCCTGGCCAGGGCGTGGGGAGCACAGCAGCAGAACAACTGGATGGAGTCCTTGCTTTCTCGCCCAGATCTTCTGCGGGAAGGCAGCAAATTCATGTATCAGCAAGCCACAGCGAGGTAACAACTAGCACCATTCGTCTAGGAGCCAAGGAACCTGCAGCAACTCTCACTTTTTCTTTCTTTCTTTCTTTCTTTCTTTCTTTCTTTCTTTCTTTCTTTCTCTCTCTCTTTCCTTCCTTCTTTCTTTCTTCCTATCTTCCTTTCTTTTCTTTTTTTTTGCTTTTGGGTCCCACCCGGTGATGCACAGGGGTTATTCCTGGCTCTGCACTCAGGAATTACTCCTGGCGGTGCTTGGGGGACCATATGGGATGGTGGGAATCAAACCCGGCCACGTGCAAGACAGATACCCTACCTGCTGTGCTATCACTCCAGCCTCTCACTTCTTTCTTTCTTTCTTTCTTTCTTTCTTTCTTTCTTTCGCATCTGATATTTTTCATTTATTTTACATAAATGATTTCTTTAAAAAAAACTGACTGAAATACAGTATGAACATGGTTATACCATGCCCACCCTTGGGATGCCTGAATCTGTCCACCATTATCTCAAGATCCTTCCCCATCTCTGGCACCCCTAGATCACAGAGCAAACATTATTTTTATGAGTCAGTGAGTAGCCTGGGCAAGGGTTGTTGGGCTGACGCATGCCAGTGGGGCCCATGGAGGAGAAAGACCACAGGGTTAAGGAGGCAAGGAGCTCTAATGTGGGGAGGATTGGTTGGACATGGGCAGCTAAGGCCCCTTCTCTGGGTCATCTGGAAGGTTAGCTTGAGCGTGTTTGTGGAGCAGGAGTTTAGACTCCAAAACACTGGAAATGGCCCATTCTTCAAGCCCGAGTTCTCCCTCGAACACTCTCTCCCTTGCTGGTCTCTGTGTCTCTTGACTTGCTTCTTCTCCACCCTGGAGAAGTCTGTGCTCTCTCAAACGTGGACTTCCTCTCTTCCTGTACCCTTGCATCTTTCTAAAGAAGTTTCAATAAAAACTATCTTGCTTCACTAAAAACAAACCCCCAAAGACTGAATGTTCACAGCAAGACTTCTTTGTTTTTGTTCTATTCTGTGGCTATGCCCAGCAGTGCTCAGGGACTATTCCTGGCTCTGTGCTCAGGGATTACTCCGGGCAGTGCTGGAGAAACCACAGGAAGTGCTGGATATGAAGCCAGGGTTGGCGACGTGCACGGCAAAGGGCCTTAAGCCCGGTACTAGCTCTCTAGCCCAGCAAAGCTCCTTGAGACCCAAGCTGAGAGCAGGTCCAAGGTTACTCCTACTATTAAGTGAGTCAGGCCAGGCACTGCAGGCGGGGAAATGAGTCTCACAATCTGGACAGGAAATGGTGCAAAGCCACAACTTTGTAAAAGTACAGTGCAGAGGCACGGATGCAGGGAGGATGAAGCTGATTGATCATCAATCACAATCACATCTTGCATCCCACATGCAAAAGCACTGGGAACACCCCCCATCGCCCATTGTTTCTCTGTCATCCAGGGGTCCTTTGTCCTTGTGGAAGGGCCCTGAGCCCCTGGACAGCAGTTAGCCTGTTACTGATGCTTGGGCAGGATACTCCAAGAGTCAAGAGTACAGCGGCCGTTGGACACGTCTCTCTCTGGACAGAAGACAGGCGCCCGAGGTCTCGGGGCCTTCTGGTGGGAGAACCATCCAGAACATGGCCAAGAGCCTTGCCTGGCCTCTCCAAGCCTGGCCGACCCAGTTTGCCAGGGGGAAACAAGGTTGCCAGGAGAAAGTGGGAATTCATCTCCTGGCCTCAAGCTGTCCTGGGCAGGGAACTGGAGGACTCACGGCCCAGATGGTGTTTTTCCGTCTCTTCTTCCAACTGGCGGTTCAGCTTTGGACGAGGAAGGGAAATATGGGAATTGAACAGCTGTCTAAGTCGATGCGATCGAAGAACAAGATTTGGTTTTCTGGACCATGGCTCACGTGATGGCTTCTTGGCTGGCACCTAATAGGAGCCAGTTCAATATCCGGCCTGGCTTCTCAGAAACCACTTTCCTTGAGATGCTGTTCGCGTGGCATTTTTCCTTTGGACGCAGATCCTGGGTGGGTATGGGGGCACACCGAGAGGAGGGTAGGTGAGCTCCTGCCTGGCAACCTGGGGTTGTGAAGGCCACAGAGGGGCTGAACCCCAAGTCAGCACTCACTGCTCTGAGCCGGTGACTTCTGGGAATAAAAGGCTGGAGCAGAGCGTTTTCGTTGGCCTGTGACCCGCAGACAGACTAGCTCATCCTGCAGGACCCATTTATGTTTGGGGTGTGTGCCCGTGTCCACGCTGATTGTGCAAGGGGTGTCAGAGGAAAAGGACAACACAGAGAGTCTTCCCTGTCCCTGGAGGTCTGTGGATGGACAATGGAGTAGTGGGAATTGGGGGGTGCCCGCTTGCTGCCCGGTCCCCAAGTCCAGGCTTGGAGTGCAGCCCCCTCCTGCTGCCTTTCTGCCTGCACCCCAAACCTGATGGCTATTCACTGACCAGCATTGCCCCCCGTAGCCCCTTTCTGACCCACTTCCTTTCTCTGCCCTCATCCTACTGGTTGACCCCTAGTCTCATGCGATACCTTTCCCCCACAATGTACACAGTTTTCACCTGTGACTCCCTTGGGGTATCCTGGGCTCACACCAGGGCTTTGGTGGAGAAATGCTGGGGGAATATTGGGGGGCTCGGTGGGGCTCTTACAGTTGCTCCCCGACTTCCTCCTTCTGTTCTGGGAACTCTCTAGCATTTCCTGACACCCCAGCTCCCCAACCTGCCCTACACACACCTCCCGCACCATACACACAGAGGGGCTGAGGGCCTGATCAAGTCCCCGGACCTGCCTAGTTGGATGGGCTGGATAGGTTGGATGGGCCTCAGAGCCTGGCCTTCCTCACCATGTGGGGGGAAAGGTCCACATGCCCCAGGCTGCTTAGCTACCCAGAGTATCTGGGCCTCCTGGACAGAGCTAGACCCCTTGGCTGGGTGAGTCCGGCCAGCTTATCACCCACTCTATCTCGCATACCCGTGAGATGGTGACATGAGCACCATGTGGATTGACTAAAGGAGTCAGGAAGCTGCCCAGATCTCCTGGGAGGGGCTACGCTCGTGTGGGTGGTGTGGGGATCTTGGGGGGGGGGGGCCCTCCCAGCTGCTTGTGGGTCACTGCATCTCTTCCTCTTGCTCTCTGATCGCGCCCTCTGCTGCCCGAGCTGGGTGGGTCCAGAGCAGATGAGAGGGCAGTGCCCAGGTGGGTGTCCAGGCAGGCGAGGGGTTGTCTAGCCACATTCCCCTACCCTGGCCACCCCTGGATTCATAGGTGGGAACTGTGCTGATCACGTGGCTTCTCGTGCCCTCCTGAGCAACACAGCCCAGGGAACACCGGAAATGAGATCATATGACCATGCGCCAGCCTTGGTGCAGTAGTGGGGCACTGACCCCACCCCGGATGCTCAGGGTTAAGGCTCTGACATGTCTCTGTGGTTCCCCAAGGTGTATTGGCCCCCCAGAAGTACACTGAGGAGAACCTGAAGCCCAGCACCAAATGCCACCAGGTTTCATGATGAGCAAGTCATTTCCCTACAAATTATCTCTCATCTCCTAGAGGCTCCTGGCACGCCTTGATTGGGTGCGAGAGTGCTTTTACACCTTTATAATACCCGCTAATCTCTCTCCTTCCAACAAAGAGGGGGCAGGCTTTGGGCAGAGCATCTTGCCAGCCAGCGGGCTCAAATTAGGGCTTAATAACATTATTTTGACTTCCTTGTATTTCCTTGTCCTCATATTATAGAAAATGAGATTTTTCCATTTAGGAAACAATATAAAGTTTCCGTTAGGGAGACCCTCCGTGTAAATGAGAGCGATGATGAAAAAAGAAGTTGGTATAAATTCAGACAATGAATACAGGTCAAAACAAATCGGAGGAAGTGTGAACTAAGAGGAGAAGTGCTGAGGGGGAGCTTGAGGGGGTACCTATCTAGGGGGGACGGTGAATGATGGCAGTCATCATGCAAACAGTAATGAGGTGAGCAGCCCAACCCCAACCACGGTGCCACGGATCCCTCCCTACCCCCACACTGCGGGGCCTGAACGGCCTCCCCCGGAGGGTCAAGATGGTGCCATTGATTCCTGGAACCCTAAGTCACACCCATGACTGAAACTGGGGGGGGAGGGTCAGTGAAAGTGATTCTGTCACACTTGCCCATGCCCAGCCTGTGATGTTCACTTCTCTGGTTCCCAGGCCGCTGGTCCGTGCCCAGTTCTCGCCCAGTTGCTCCTCTGTGAGGGGCTAAGGAGGGGTCTGCTTCTCACTTTCCTAGAGATGGACTCCATCCAGATGTCTCCACCCTCTCTCCTTTCTTCCTGCATGCCCGGGTCAATCAGGACTTAGATAAGGCATTGGGGGAAGTCACCCTCGCTAGAACCTGCTGGTATCTCAATTTGCCCAGAGGTACCCCAACCACCCTCTTTGTTGTTTTCTGTATCATTTGTTCTTCCAGACCTGTCTGGGCATCCCTTATTCCTCCAGGAAGTCGTGGGAAGGGGTGGGTCTTAATCAATCTAAGCCAATCATGGTAATTCCGTTCCCCTGACTTGTGATTGGCTCGGGAAGAAGCAGCTGGCCTGATTCTGCTTGTTGAGACAGGAAACTGCCTCTGCGATGTCCAGACTCTTAATACCTTGTCCGGAATCTTCTAAGGTCATAAGGAAGATGGGCCTGAGGCCAGTTCTCCGGCTCTCTGCCACTTTCGTCTTTGTTTCTTTCTCTCTGTTTCCAAGAAGGCTGATGTTTGCTCCGTCTTTCTTTTGTCAAGTCGGAGGATATAAGAGTGGGTTTGAGAGTTTTATTTAGTGTCAAGGAATGTGACATTGGAGCAATAGCAAAGCAGGTAGGGCGTCTGCCTTGCACGCAGACGACCCAGGTTTGATTCCTCCGCCCCTCTTAGAGAGCCTGGCAAGCTACCGAGAGTATCTCACCCACATGGCAAAGCCTGGCAGGTTACCTGTGATGTATTCGATATGCCCAAAACAGTAACAACAAGTCTCATGATTTGTTGTGAGACATTACTGGTGCCCACTCGAGCAAATCAATAAACAACGGGAGGACAGTGCAGTGCAGCGCAGTCAAGGAATGTGAGGGGCCTATTTCTTCTCTGAGGGTAGGATAACACTGTTTTGTCCTTCCTCGGGTAGCTTAGGTTTATCGGGTCACACCCGTCTAAGGACACTGAACTTGTATTGTAAGCAATATCTTTTCTGTATGGACACAGGAAGACAGTTAATATTATGCTTTATAACTTGGGAGTTGATTGACTCTGAATAATATCTACTCCTGGGCATCTGATTTCTTGACTCAGTTGCCCTTAGTTCCCAAAAGCAGGGTCCCGACGAGGGACTGAATGGACCCAGGGCAAGCTGTGAGCTACCCTGGCATTGAAATGGGCCAGGCCAAAGCGCCACGATACTCAACTCTAAGTTGAGGGCATGATCATGGACAAATGCTGTCATGATCCAAAAGTAAGTAACGACCAGACTAGGACCCTGTTGGAGCTAGGAAGATTAACCTGGCCTGAGGACTGCGGAATGTAGTGAGATGTTCTCAGGAAGAACCAAACTAAGTTTATATCTCTTACTGTGCTCATACAGAATGACATTGCTAGAAATATTAGAAGTAGATTTATTACAACTATTTAAGTAGATTACTAACTGAGGGAAGATCACTCCCTTGTTGGGATCCCACCCTTGAGTGGATCTCCTAGTAATCTGGAGTAATCTCTTTAGATGAGATTTTATCCTTGAGTTAATCTCCTGGAGGAGTGGTCTTACCTCTCTTTGTTGATTTGTCAATATTCAACCTACCTTTCTGTCACCGCCTTATGTGATTGCTATATAAACTAAGACTGTAAGCCCGGGGAATAGAGAGTCAGAGCAAGAGGGGCTCAAGCTTGAGAGAAAGAACAGCTTTCCTGATCCAGGCCACACACAGGGCTCAAGAGCACTGAACGAACGCAGGCGGTGAGAAAGAGCCATCCAGTGAGACCGTGAACACACAACCTTCAGTGTGATAAGATTTTACATCTGAGGATTTCAATAAATGTGAACATCAGGTCCACTCGCCATTCAGATCTGGGGTCTCAGCAGCAGCGAAGAGCCAGTCCTAGAAACTTAGTGCTCCCTGCTCCCCGCTCCCTGTACCCCAATACTATCTTTCCTCCCCATCTTCCTCCAATTGCCCAGGGGTGAAGCCAGGGAACTGCCACTTACCTAAATATTTCTTTTGCTGGTGATTAGATTTTTTGGGGGAAGGGACTCAAGAGGCAGTGCTCAGGACTTACTCCTGACTCTGTTCTCCTGGATCACTCCAGGCGGGGAAGACCATATGCAGTGCTGGGGATTGAACATCTACCTCACCCTCAACTAGTTTTCAAAGTGATTTCACTGCGCAAGTGTTTTCTGAAGTTTTCTTGTAAGTGACTGGTCAAACTTTACAGTTTCTCTTGGGGAAATAATCCAACACCCACTTTGTTTTCAGCATTTTCTCTCTGGTCTATTAGGCATCAGGGCATGGGGTTTTGTGATCTGGTTCCATTCTCCGTTTCCATTCCCCAGTTGCAGCCTGCCTGAGCTCCATGCTGACCTCTACACTGATCCTGATGCTGTCTCCATCCGAGGAGCACCCACCCCTGCCCCCCCACCCCCTCTCCCAGCTTGGCATCTTCTGTTCCTTGAACAGCGCCCCCAGATCCTCCTGCTGTTTTCTGTACTTCTCTTGCTGCAAGCTGGATTCCTGTAGGGGGGCTAAGGGACTCGTGTGTGAACGCACCCTTTATTAAATGGAATGAAGTGGGGGGTCAAAGAGAGAGGGGGCGAGAGAGAAACAGAGGGGGAGACAAAGGAGCCACACGCGCGCACATGCACACACCACACACACACACCCGCACCAATTAATCGTACCTAGTGACAAGTCTCAGGCAGTCAGCTCAATACCTTTTTACCTGTCTGATGGCCTAATCAAAGTCTGCCTTCCTTAATCCCGCTCACCATCCCTCACATTGATCCCAAACCCGGGAAGAGAGGCGAGCGCAGGCCCGGGGGCAAAGAGAATGCAATTAGCAGCCCTTTGGCTTCATTTCAAAGCTGTCGCCCAGCAGTTCCGCCTGAACCCTGCAGATACCTCCCCCCCCCCCCCCCCCCCCCCCCCGCCCCTCTGGGCTAACTCTCCTCTTCCCTTTCCTTGCTGCAATTCATGTTTGGAACAGTGAGCAGGCCAAGAACTTATTTAAAAAGGAAGGATGGGATTACACCAGGGATTCCCCAACTTTGGGGAAGTCATGGACCCTTGGCTTCAAAAGAAAAGCGTGGCAAAGGGAAACTTTAGAGTTAGAAATATTCACGGGCACTTGTCCTGCCGGGCCGTTCTCATGAGTTTGGAAAGGCATAGCCAGTGGCTAAAGGTCATAGAGCTCTGGTGCTTGGTCTCTGGTGCTCTGGTCCGTGTCTGGGACCTGAAAAAATGTGCATGAGACTTCAGGGTCCCTGTGTGTGTGTGTGTGTGTGTGTGTGTGTGAAGAATGTGCATGAAACTTCAGGGTCCCTATGTGTGTGTGTGTGTGTGTGTGTGTGAAGAATGTGCACGAGACTGTGGGGTCCATGTGTGTGTGTGTGTGTGTGTGTGTGTGTGTGTGTGAAGAATGTGCATGAAACTTCAGGGTCCCTATGTGTGTGTGTGTGTGTGTGTGTGTGTGTGTGAAGAATGTGCACGAGACTGTGGGGTCCATGTGTGTGTGTGTGTGTGTGTGTGTGTGTGTGTGAAGAATGTGCATGAGACTTCAGGGTCCCTATGTGTGTGTATGTGTGTGTGTGAAGAATGTGCATGAGACTTCAGGGTCCCTGTGTGTGTGTGTGTGTGTGTGTGAAGAATGTGCATGAGACTTCAGGGTCCCTGTGTGTGTGTGTGTGTGTGTGTGTGTGTGTGTGAAGAATGTGCATGAGACTTCAGGGTCCCTGTGTGTGTGTGTGTGTGTGTGAAGAATGTGCACAAGACTGTGGGGTCCGTGTGTGTGTGTGAAGAATGTGCATGAGACTTCAGGGCCCCTGTGTGTGTGTGTGTGTGTGTGTGTGTGTGTGTGTGTGTGAAGAATGTGCACGAGACTGTGGGGTCCGTGTGTGTGTGTGTGTGTGAAGAATGTGCATGAGACTTCAGGGTCCCTGTGTGTGTGTGTGTGTGTGAAGAATGTGCATGAGACTTCAGGGTCCCTGTGTGTGTGTGTGTGAAGAATGTGCACGAGACTGTGGGGTCCGTGTGTGTGTGTGAAGAATGTGCATGAGACTTCAGGGTCCCTGTGTGTGTGTGTGTGTGTGAAGAATGTGCACGAGACTGTGGGGTCCGTGTGTGTGTGTGTGTGTGTGTGAAGAATGTGCATGAGACTTCAGGGTCCCTATGTGTGTGTGTGTGTGTGTGTGTGTGTGTGTGAAGAATGTGCACGAGACTGTGGGGTCCGTGTGTGTGTGTGTGTGTGTGTGTGTGTGTGTGTGAAGAATGTGCATGAGACTTCAGGGTCCCTGTGTGTGTGTATGAAGAATGCATGAGACTGCGGGGTCCGTGTGTGTGTGTGTGTGTGTGTGTGTGTGTGTGTGTGTGCAGCCCAACCCAGGACACCTAGGAGGTAGGTGGCAAAGTTAGATTGGGGGAAGGGGGACAAGCATGAATTTCAGCTCAGTCCTAAGAAAACCAGCCTGTCCCTTGTCTCCTGTCCCCTTCAGGTTTGACTCACAAGATCAGACCTTAACCATGAAGTGGCACCTGGAATTGGTCCCCACCAAGGCCAAGAGTTGGTGCTTAGTGGTCTCTCCTTGGACTCTCATCAAGATTCCTTGGTAGGTCCAGGGAAAAGGGGTTGGTCAGCAGATGGTAGAGAACAGAGCCCAGAATGATCCAAGAGCCTTTAGAAAATAGGATGAAGGGAAAAGTGCCAATGAATGGGTGGGAGAGGGACTCAGGGACAAGAACCAGGTATGGACTCTTTTTCCTTTCTTCCTTCCTTCCTTCCTTCCTTCCTTCCTTCCTTCCTTCCTTCTTTCCTTCCTTCTTTCCTGATTAATTGTGTAAAGTTTGAGTCTCATGATTTCAGTGTTGTTGACTCTGGTTTGGATATTTAGCTCTATTATTCCTTAACAAGAGTGATATGTCTGAATCCCTTTGACCTCTGCTCCCGTTGCTTCTCATCTGTCTCTTCTCTTCCTCCCCTCTACTTTCTTTCCTTCTCCTCCCTAAACTCTGGGGCTGAGTGATCTGGGCACCCCCTTATAAACCATTGCATTCCCTCATCCAGTTATTTTAAATACCACATAAGTGAATCACCTTATGGTCTACTTCATTTCACATGATGTCTTCCAGTTCCATCCATGTTGCCACAAATTGCATGATTCCAGCATTCCTTACAGCTGCGTAGTATTCCACTGTGGACATAAACCACATCTTCATAATCTACATGTCTGTCATTGGACATCTGGGTTGATTCCAAATCTTTGCTATTGTACTGCAGTGAATAATGACGCTGCAAATGTCTTTCTGAATGAATGTTCTTCTGTCCTGGGAATAGATCCCCCATTGCCGGGTCATATGGCAGCTCAATTCTGAGTTTGCTGAGAACCATTCTCGTCATGGTAAAGTGTTCTTTGCAAATCCTTCCCATCACTTTGCTGTTGTTCTAGTGTCCATTACAGGGGTGACACATTTGGTTTCAATGCTGAAATGCAGCTTCAGTACCCACAAATTTGGTGGAGGCATGTGCTAGGGTCACACACACTTGAGTCTCTGTGCTCATGCACCGTTGGTGGCGGGGTGTGACCGATGGCTCTGGGGAAGCCCCTGGCTTTGGCTAGGACATGTGTGTATGGGTGGGGGGGAGTGGCCTGGAGGCCCCTCAAACCCCGCAGTGAGGGTTCAGGTGAACCTTTTCAATTCTTTTATTACTTTTTTTTTTTTTTTGCTTTTTGGGTCACACCCGGCAACGCACAGGGGTTACTCCTGCTCTGCATTCAGGAATTACTCCTGTCAGTGCTCAGGGGACCATACGGGATGCTGGGAATCGAACCTGTATCAGCCGTGTGCAAGGCAAACGACCTACCCTCTGTGCTATCACTCCAGCCCAATTCTTTCATTTCCTGCCCCTCCACCATAGCACATTGTATGTGTGTGTGTGTGTGTGTGTGTGTGAGTGTCTCTGTGTGTGAGTGGGTGTATATGTGGGGGTCTTGCTCAGTGAACAGGGGCCTGGTGAGGGGCAGATGGGGTTCAAGGACGACTGCTGGTGTGGAAGCCCACGAGGCCCATCAGAGGGTGTCCCCCAGCCCTGGGCATGTGCTGAGTATGCACTCACAGGGTGGCCAAGGTCACAGACTACCAGGCAAGGGACAGCCGCAAGTCTTGGCTATAATCCTGTGTGCTGGCTGGGAGCCCCATCTTTGCCATTTAGCTCTGCAGGATGCTGGGGAGGGGCGTGGCATGACTTGAAAGGAAACAGCAGTGGGAAGTCCTGGAGCATCGAGGAAAAATTATCTCCAGGAGCTCCCGGGAGCCGAGGGAAGACAGACCGGCCCACCAGAGCGTGGTGGGCGCAGGAGAGCGTGCCGGCAGAATGCAGGGATGAAGAGGGCTGGGAAGCAAAGCTCCTTTCCCTCAAGACTGATTCCCACCTGCCTCCTTAATCACACAAGAAACGCATCAGTGCTCTCTCTGAAAGCCATCAAGATTCCAGATAAGCCCCAAGTCCACTGTGACCCACCTCTTAACCCCGTGCACTCCCCCCAAAGGAACGACTCCTTCCTTCAGAGCGGACAGGCTGCCTTCCAGACTGTTACAAATCCTCTTTCATGCCATACATGCAGATTAGGTGCAGTTCAACTGTGGTCCAACGTGCTGGGCCGAGAGGCAGACCACCTTGGTCAGCCACTCCGTGGTCACGGGCTTCTGGGTACTTCCCACGCTTGCATGTAGCACGTGTTGACCCACCGTCTTCCGCACACCCAGCAGGGCTCTGGAGGGTCCCGTGTCCTGAAGCAAAATGCAGGACCCCGAGACTCAACTTTGCACAGGACATGCCAACGGCCCATTTCCCTCCACCGAAATGGCTTGTGATATCATCAAGCCCGTTTTTGCCAATTAAAGATGAGTGGATGAGGCAGTATCTGGTGATTGGTTTAATTAGCATCTCCCAATTCCCAGGAAGGCTTTGCAGCTTCTCTCCTGTCAGTTGGCCTATTCGTTTCCTCTTCGGTGAATTCATATCCTTTGGCCACTTTCCTATTTGGTTGCTTATCTCTTCTTATTAATGTGATGTGTTGTTTATATATTTGAGACACTCCAGGAGCAATTTCTTGGTGCAGAAGAGCCTTTCAGGCGGGTTCACAGGCCTGACTGTGGGGTGAGGGGGGGGGGAGGGGAATGTGGGCTGCAGGCTCGGGGCTGACGTGCGCCTCCTGGGCTCTCGGTGGTACGTTGTCTAGTGAGGAAGAGGCACAGCCACATCAAGGTCATGTTTATGCTCCAGAGCAGGAAAACGCAGCGGTTTCCTTCACTGAATCCAACTGCCAATGAAGCTCTTAGTGGCGAGCAAGATCGATGACTGGGCAGCGCCGCCAGTAGCTGGTTCTCTGAGTGGGGGGAAATGTAGCACCACCCAGGAACCTGAAAAGCAGGGGACACTGTGTCAGTTTCCAGACTGGAAAAAGGCACCCCCATCCGCTCTCGCTCAGTGTACGGTTGGTGGGGAGGGGAGTGATGGGCAATCGGAGGCTCTGAGGACCTACCTGCCCCAGGCCACTCTCTGGAGTGGCAGAAGAGTCACCTTTCCAGCCAGGCAGGGAGCCCCAGCACATATGGAAGAGCTTCTGAGTTAGCTTGGGGGTCTCTGCAACCTTCAAGCAGATTTACTCTTTTTTGTTGACTTTTTTTTGTTGCTTCTTGGGTCACACCCAGCGATGCTCAGGGGTTATTCCTGGCTTGCACTCAGGTATTACTCCTGGCGGTGCTTGCAGGACCATATGGGATGCTGGGGATCGAACCCAGGTCGGCCGCGTGCAAGGCAAACACCCTACCCGCTGTGCTATCATTCTGGCCCTTTTGTTGACTTTTTATGCCCAGCTGTACTCAGGGCATACTGCTTGCTCTTACTCAGGAATCACTCCCGGGCGATGCTTAGGACCCATGTGCAGTAACTGGGATTGACCCTAGGCTGGCCACGTGCAACATAAGTGCCTTAACCCCTGTACTATCTTTCTAGCCCATCTTTTCCTGATGGTAACTCTTGGGAACCATATTCAGGCGCAGAAATATGTTTTCAGATGGTTTATGAAGAACACCTGGAGGGAACTGGGTGGGGAGGGAAGGAGAATTGTGATGCAGAACTCTGAGAAGGACTGGGATGGGGTGAAACTCATCCCTTTTCCCAGTTCTGCACTGGCTGGAGAGAGGTGAACAAGAGTTTGTATAGTTACAGGCCATGGTGGCCAGCTGGGGTTACCCAGAATATGTAAGTGCCTTCTCCCTGATGGTTTCTATTCCACTGTGACCTCCCACATGACAAAGATGAATAGCACTGCACTTTACTGTCCTCCCATTGTTCATCAATTTGCTCTCGCAGGCACCAATCACGTCTTCATTGTGATACTTGTTACTGTTTTTGGCATATCAAATACATCACGGGGAGCTTGCCAGGCTCTGTCGTGCCGGTAAGATATTCTTGGTAGCTTGCCGGGCACTCTACTGGCAGTAGAGGGGTGGAGGAATCGAACTCTGGTCGGCCGCATACAAGGCAAATGCCCTACCTGCTGTGCTATCACTCCAGCCCATCAAGGAAGACAAGTCAGCCCTCAACAAAGATGAATAACCAGAAGTAATTGTCACATGGTGAGGTAGCATGAGCACATTTTCCTCCAATCAGCTCAGACACTTCTACCAGACAAGATTGGGCCAGACACACACACCACAGACCTGATGAGTGTGTCCTAACCTCCAGGGCTCTGTGACCAATGTCATAGATCTAGACGACACAAACTACAGGACAGTTTTCCAGCACACACTTGATCCACCAAGTCATGACTCAGAATAAAAGATAGGAAAAAAGATGGTCAATTATCCTGCATGTGGCTAGCTAAGAAGATTGTCCCAGGGGACACACTGGGCATCCCAGTTTCCCTAGGACCCGAGCTCACAATTGTAAAGATAAGAAGAGATTGGTTATTGAAGAAGCCACAACCAATAAGTCTTTGAGGGCAAAGCTACTGTAGACACCATTAACCAATAACCCATATTTGGAGGGCAAAAACCAGTGTAGACTGGACACCATGAACCAAGAATTCAGACTTTGAGGGTAAAACCAGTGTAGACAGGACATCAATGACCAAGAACCTACACTTGGAGGGCAAAATCAGTGTAAACAGGACACCATAAATCAAGAACCCAGACTTGGAGGGCAAAAGCAGTGTAGACAGGACATCATTGGTCAAGAACACATCTTAGAGACACATCGCAGTGTCGAGAGTGTAGACAGCCATGTAGTACGGCACTCCTGACCCATCATATCCTTGGGGGAAGGTTACCTTTGAGAGAGACGCCATGTGTACTTATGCTGTGGTGTATTTTTCTTATTTATTCAAGAAGCTATTTCTGTTCATTAAAACCTAGTTACTTGCTGTATCCAGCCAGAATCCTGGAGTGCTCGCTTGGTTAATTTAAGCAAGCAGAGCTTTGACGAAGTAATTTTATTGTCCTCTGGGATTGGCCAGCTTATGCCAAGCCTCACTCTTTCTGTTGAAATGGAGTTAATTTTCGCTGAAATTGCTTCTTAGCAGACAAACACATTCCCCATCATTGAGGGCTTATGCTTCTGCAGCTCTATTATCCCTTAATTTACACGCCTGGGCAGCACAGGATTCATGCCCAAATCAGAAACTCCCCTGAAGGGTGGTGAGACACTGAGAGGAGGGTGGCAGTACCAGCCCAGCCCCACAGGCCTGGTTTGGATTCGCCATTAAGTCATGATCACCCAACGGTGCTTCTTTACTGGAGGTTCCTATGCTCCCTTGTGACCAGTTCTGTGACCAGGACAGGCCCAAAGATTCAAGAATGGAGGGGTCTCACATTCACATTCAAAGCGTTTGGTTAATTTGGGGGAGGTGAAACTTACATAGACTCAAATTATGCTGGAGAAAATTGACTCATGTTTTGGCTCTGGTTCAAGACATTGAAAATTGAAACACCCTTCTGATGATAAGTGGGGAGTGGGTAAGCTTGGAAAGGGTAAGAAAATGGCCCTCGGGAAGATCCACTATACAGGCACCCTGAAACTTCCAGTGAGTTTCAAGGAAAACTGCAAGAATGGGTAGAGATGGGACAGACTGGCGGAGTGTCCAGGAAGGGCACAAAGGCAGTGAACCTCGGGAAAGTGGTCAGACCAATGATGAAAGCCAGGAGCAGAGGCAAGGCTGTGATGATCCATCCAATATCTGAGTCACTATCAGTGCCAGCATCCGAGGCTTAAAGGAGACCAAAAGGAAAATCAAGCTAAAGTGCTGGTCGGCTTGGGTCTCGCCACCAGGGCTGTGTCCAGCACCATGGAGAGCTCCTTCCAGATCCAGCTGGTTGCTTCCATAGCCATTGGGCGTAAATATTCGGATCTCACTTGTACACACAGAAAATGCATGAACCCATATCTCCTAATTCAGCCTTGGCTAGAGAAGATAGCTGAAACAGAAGCTACGGGTTTTGCCTCGTCGTTAATGAAGAACCTTGGAAAAAATAGAAATCTGTTGACACAGATGCTTTGAGAAGACAAGCAATAAGCCCGCCATTACATCTTGTTAGATGGATTAGGAGAGCGCTCAGGAATATTTGCATACCAATTACCATAAAATTTAAGTTCAATCTATACTTATTTTCTGTCTTGTCTTCAGGAAGTCAAGTTCCTGTCCACATCTGTTTGCCGAGAAGATCAATTTTCCTGGGTTATTGAAAATTTTGTCATAATAGTTTCCCAAAGTGTTGACTTGTAATGTTGAGATTTCAAATGTTTATAGGAAAAACGACATCGGCTAAACATTTGTACAAGGAAAGCCTTCATGGCAAGTTATGCATTTACCTTGATGACGATTAGCCTGCAGTGTTCCTCACGGATCCAACTTACTCAAGATCTGCATGACAGTATAGGGGTCCCTTATGACTGGGGACACAGTAGGATGCACATGTTCATGTAAAATGTATTTGTGGTTATAATAGATTAATGTTCATCTTACTGTTTAGTGTCTGACTCTTGCTCACAGAGGGACCCCACACCTGGCAGCAGGAAACCAGGTGTCCGCAGGGAGGTATATGTCTTGTTCTGCCCCAGAGAGAAACTGAATGGTCACCTGCAGTCCTCACTTGCCACAGCTCACAGAGAGAGCCCACGCTCTCATCTGTGGCTGTTTTCCTCCATCTGTTTTTCTGTCTGCCTCACACACATTCTACTCTGAGCCCCATCCTCTCCCCACCCCAGCCCATGCCTCTTAAACATTACTCCCTTAAATGTTTTCTCTGTGTCTATTACCTCCAAATCTCTTTTCACTTTGGAGCCTAACTGAGTTCCTAAAACATAAGGAGGTTCTTTATTTTTAGGCCAGTGTTTCTCAACTTCCTTCCTTGTTTCCTTCCTGTGCACTCCCTTCCTGTCCCGCGTTTTACCAGGTTAGTTCCCCTCATCTCATGCCATGACCCCTATTTATGTTATTTTCACTTTTAATTCTTCCCCCTGGAGCATCTCGGGGCCTGTGGGGTCCACATATACTCCCCAGGTGAGAAACGTTGCCTTAGGACCCAGAGGGATGGTTTTGCACGTGTCCAACCATTCCATTTCACTTACTCATATTTAAATGTGACAGGTTAAGTATGAGTCCTAATCAAGACTGTGAGCCTTCACCATGCCCAGCATAAATCAAGACTTATTAGTTGTTTCATGGATTGTTGGGGGGCACCAATGAATGCATGAATGAAATGCAAAAAGTCCGTTCAGACTTTCGGCTTGTTAGGAGAGCAAAGTTTCTAAAACTCAAGAGAGGAGTGTGTGACATCAAAGGACAGGGGGAAGCTAATGACCTGAGAACCGATGTCACCAAAATTATCCAGCCCCAGAGGCATCCAAAACTACCACTCAGCACAAACCTGGATGAGGTGACAGAAGAAGGGAGAGAGTTGCTGTGTTCAGCCCTGAGGGGCTCTGCTTGAACTTGACACCAAGGACAGTCAGCCTTACCATCTGGATTGTCTCCAGTTGGGGTTATAAAACGGGACAGATTTGCTTTGCGCTTCAGGGCTGTGTGGCCACGATGAGCAGATTGTCACCCACACAGAGACCTGGTGTCCTCTTCGTGGGCACAGAGGTGGCACTGCATTTAAAGTGCTCACATCCAGCAAGTCACAAGAACTAGCAAGCAACAGCACTGCTGTACCCCCAGGAGGTGGTGTTCAGACGCCAACTCCCAGCACGGTTTACAGACATTAAGGTCACCAACAAAGACGGGTCCCCCACTACCACCACCATCACAGGAAATTCAGGGAGTGGCACTTTTATTAGAGAAGGTTAAAGATCAATATCAATAGAGACCTGGAAGTCCAGCCCCAGAGACAAACAGGAGGGCAGGCTGCAAGGAAAGATCATGTACCCCAGGAGACAGAGTGGTAGGGATGCATGTGCTCAAGCAGACCAAGGCAGTGCATGGTTTACAGAATAGAAAACATGAGCCCCATGAGACCTCCTTCTTTCCTGTCCATTGCAAGGTGGTGTTCCAGAATGTTCCAGAATGTTCCATTGTCCTCATGTCATTGGCTGAGGTTCAAACAGGTTGTCTTCCCCACTAAGCATAGACACTGCCACCGGGTTATGGTGAGGGTCCTTCTTCCTTAATCCCATCTAAAAGAGCTTCAACATTCAGCACCAAGCATCTCACACTCATTCACAAGCCCTGCAAGAAGATGCCTAATTCAAGTCCCGTATCTGAAATGCTTGACACTCAGAAACAGTCGCTGCCGACACAGTCGACGGTGCCCAGAATCTCTCCATCCCTCCCTGTCACTCAGGCCCGCCGCTCCATTCCTAGAACTGGCCCAGACCCTCTCTTCCCGGGCTCCGCTTCAAATCTTTCACCCACATCTCACACTCCCGTCTCCTGATCGACTCAGAACAACTCACTCCCTTCGCCATGTTGGCTCCATGTCTCCTGCTCATCCACTTCCTGGAGTTGACACATCTACAGAAAGCAGAAACTCCCCACCTGAAGCAGCCACACACTTAGACTCCCCCCACTGTGCTCGGGAGTCTCCCCTCCATCCAGCCTCTGGGTCAGACACACGTGTGCATCTGACCAGTGTCCTCATATTTAATAAACACATTTTGCTCACATCCAAACCATTTCACTCTGAGATATTCTTTTACCAGCCCCCTGCTGGGATGCAACCAGGTCCTGGGTTTGACTTCCTCTCCCTTAACCATTCCCCCCCTCTTGCCCACCTGCCTCTTGAGAAGACAGTCCCACCACCAGGCTCCAGCCCCCGGACACATCATGTCTATTGTCTCTTCTGCCTCTTTTGCATTACTGGTGACCTTGTTTTCTTACTACAAAAATAAGTATCTGGGGCTGGAGCGATAGCACAGCGGGTAGGGCGTTTGCCTTGCACGCAGCGAAGATGGCCGACACAGGTTCGATTCCCAGCATCCCATATGGTCCCCCGAGAACCGCCAGGAGTGATTCCTGAGTGCATGAGCCAGGAGTAACCCCTGAGCATCGCCGGGTGTGACCCAAAAAGCAAAAAAAAAAAATCAGTATCTGTCTGTGGTTAAAAAAGAACCCTGAACTAGAACAAAATTCAAATCATTCCTGAGTCCGTTGTTGCTTTCCATACTTTGGAGTTTTTCCTTTTCAGCCATTTTCCTAAGAATATCCAAATAATAATAAGTTTGGAATAATAGTATTTTTTTTTAATTTTTGGGTCACCTCCAGTGATGCTCAGGGGTCACTCCAGGTTTTGAACTCAGGAATTTCTCTTGGCGGTGCTTGGAGACCATATGGGATGCTGGGAACCAAACCCAGGTTGGCCATGTGCAAGGCAAATGCCCTACCCGCTGTGCTATCACTTGGGCCTGGGAATGATAGTATTTAAGAAAACTTTTATTTGGTGTTGGGCCATCAATGGCCAAGATCCAGAGACTAAAAAACCAAGCTCCCGGAAGAGAACAACTCAGAGTTTCCTGCCCCTGCGCCTGTCCTCACCGGGGTCCCTTGGAGGGGGACCGGTTGAGTTTCCCTCCCCACCCTGAGCAGAGCCCCAGCAGCTGAAGACCTCCGGGACCCAGCCACAGCCATGCTGAGACTACTCTCCACACGCTAGGATGGGCATCATGCATGAAGAAACCAGCAGAGGAACCCATGTGTGCGGGATCCAGGGCTGAGATCTCCAAACCTGCTCGGTTCAGGACTGGGCCTCCTCCACCCAGATTCCCCATCTTCCAGTAGCTAGACAGTTACACCCACCAACTGCCGTGTAACCCCATCAACGGCCAAGATCCAGAGACTATAAAACCAAGCTCCTCTTATTGTCTAGTTCTCACTCTCAGAGAACCCAGCAGGCTACTGAGAGTCTCCTGCCTGCATATATGCCTGTAAAGATAATTAGAGGCTGCCCCAAAAGCCTCCATTCCTCTCGGAGAGCCCAGCAAGCTATCAAGAGTATCCCGCCCACACGGCAGAGCCTGGCAAGCTACCCATGGCATATTTGATATGCCAAAAACAGTAACAATGAAGGTCCTCATTCCCCTGACCCTGAAAGAGACCCCAATTTGCTATTGGGCTACACTAGCATGTGACAGGGATGAATGGAGACATTACTGGTGCCCGCTCGAGCAAATCGATGAACAACGGGATGATAGTGATAGTGATAGTGATAGTGTTAGTGGCTTTGGGCCACCCCTGGCAATACTCAGGAGTGGCTCTGTACTCAAGAGATCACTCCTGGTGGTGCTCAGGGGGAACATATGGGATGCTGGGAATTAACCTAGCTTGGTCACGTGCAATGCAAATGCCCTCCCCACTGTCCTATCTCTCTGGCCACTTTAAGATGCATTTTAACTGAACATTTCACCTGCACACTGCCAACTAATCTGAAAGCACATGTTCAATGCTCACATGCTTTTATGTGTTTTGGATGGGTAGGAGGAGAGAGGTTGCTGGGGACCGAACCGAGGGACTCCTGCATACAAAACATATGATTGACCACTGAGCTACATTCCCAGCCCTTCCATACATCCCCCTTACCTCCTTTTCACATTATGGAACTGAAAGGTATCTCATGGCTCCGGGGATGTGGTTTTTGCGGAGGTTTAGATTCAGGTAGATAAACATTTGTGGCATGTTGCATTCATCTCTTTTCCTAGCTAATTCCACCTCCCACCCGCTTCTTCAGATGCTAGTAACTTTGATCTACTCGTTTCCAAGGAAATCTGCTCTCTTGAGATTTGAAGTCAGATCATTTCCATTTCTTCCTTTTTTCCCTCCTCTTCTCCTAGCTTGACATCTATGTTTCATTTCCTACTCTTTCTGTGCAGCAGAATCCCAAGCGTTTCAGAATTGAAGTAAAGGCTACAGATCACATGAACAGGATGGGATAGGATGAAGTTCTGGAAAGTCATGGAGATGGAGGGACCATATTTTCTTTACTACATCCACTTCTGGTCAGTACTGTACCTAGGTCCCCTGAGGGCCACCCCCCACTAAAATATCAGACCCCCAAGCTGCTTCAGGCTTCCCTAGTTTATTTTATGATTTTTTTTGCTTTTTAGGTCACACCTGGCAATGCACAGGAGTTACTCCTGGTTCATGCACTCAGGAATTACTTCTGGCGGTGCTCAGGGGACCATATGGGATGCTGGGAATCGAACCTAGGTTGGCTGCGCGCAAGGCAAATGCCCTACCCGCTGTGCTATTGTTCCAGCCCCTATTTTATGATTTTTAAGCCACACCTGGTGATTTACTCTTGGCACTTGGCTGGGGGTGGAGAGAAGGCGAATGTGGTGCTGGGGATCAGAACAAGTTGGCCATGTGCAAGTTAAACACCAACCTGCTGTACTTTCTCCAGCCCCCCCACGCCCTGGGTTTAATGTTCCCTGGCTAGTTATTTGCACATTCCAACTGGAATGGGAAGGAATGGGAGTGAAGATAGACGGTTGGCAACTACACCACCTCCGCCTCCCTGATGACATCGTTCTAATAACACCAAACATTAGCCAAGTGGCACAAATGCTGGCCGACTTCAACCATGAGTGTGGAAAGGTCGGACTACAGCTGAATCTCACAAAGACAATGTTTATGAAAAACGGACTAGTTCCTGACGTTCTATATGCTCTCAACGGAATGAACATCTCTGAATGCAGCAGATATGTGTACCTAGGTTGAGAACTCAACATGACGAATGACCTGGCACCTGAACTGAGCAGGAGGAAGTGAACAGCGTGGAACGCCTTCAAGAGAGTCAAAGAAATAGCTAAGAGGACAAAGAACCTCCAGCTACGAGCACATCTCTTTGACTCCACTGTTCTCCCTGCACTAACATACGCCTCAGAGACCTGGGCCCTACGAAAACAGGATGAGAACACTATTTGGGTCACCCAAAGAGGAATCGAAAGAGCTATGCTTGGAGTATCACGCTTCACTCAAGTGAGAGAAGGAATCTGGAGTTCCGGCCTCCATCGATGATAAAGAATCAGGGACACTGTCTCATTTGCCAAGGCATCGAAAATCAGATGGGCAGGACATGTAATATGATTTGAAGAGGATCTCTGGACTAGAGTTGTTACTGGCTGGATTCCACATGACGTCAAAAGAATGTGTGGCCGTCCACCTATGAGATGGTCAGACTTCTTTGTCAAAACCCTGAACAAACGGTTTGAGGCTCTTTGTGCTTCTGAAGCGAGCAGACACCATTGGGCTACACTAGCACACGACAGGGACAAATGGAGAGGTTACTGGTGCCCACTCGAGCAAATCGATGAGTAATGAGATATCAAGTGATCAAGTTTGCACATTAAGGATTGTTGGTGCTTTCTGGGAGAACAAATTCCTTTCTCTTACAGTATGCTCCTTTTCTACTACTTCTATTCAATTCTTGTCTTTTGTGTGTGTTCGTTGTGGGGGCACATCTCATGGTGCTCAGAGGCTACTCCTGGCTTAGGGGTCACTCCTGGAGGGGTTCGTGGGGACCCTGTGATGTGAGGGATTGAAACCAGGATTGAAACTGTTTGCAAAGAATGTGACCAGCCTGTAATGCAGCCAGCCTGTTGAACTTTCTTTTCAGTTCATTCTTGTCTTTTTTCAAGTCTATTTTGCATGACACTAATTCAATCACTCAAGCTTTTAATTAGCATTTGGGTGCTATGTCTTTTCTATCCTTTTGCTTTTGCTTTTTCACTCAGTGTCTTCAATTTAATGTGGATTTCTCACCAAGAGCTCTGATTTGGACACAGTCTAGTTATTTAAATGTACAAGAAAAAAATAACGTAAACCAGTGATCAAACAAATGCAATGAAAAAGAAATTAAGCAATATTGTTGTGCAACTTGAGAAAATTGACACTTTCACCCACCCCTCTTTGATCTGTACGAAGTGGCCAAAGTCACTTACAGATTCACAATGACAAAATTATTTTTCTTCAAGAATTTTTATAGTGAGTCTGTGTATGTGTGTATATTGTGTGTGTGTGTGTTTGTGTGTATGTGTGTGTGTGTGTGATGTGCTGGGGATCGAGTCCAGGACCTCATGCACTCTACAGTTGAGCTATACCCCTCAGTCCAATAGGAATTATTTTGGTCATATTGAGCTGTGCTCAGGACTTACTTCTGATTCTGCTCAGGAATTACTCCTGACTCTGTGCTCAGGGATATCTCTTGGAAATACTTGGCCAACAATATTCAGTATCAGAGATTGAAGCCCAGTCAGCTGCATGCAAGGCGAGCATCTTACCTCCTGGATTATCTCTCCAACCTACTCTCCTCACCCCACCCCATAAACATATTTTTTTTAAGTATAACTAAGGACTTGTAATACCGATGAAGTGATTTCTTTGATGTTGTGTGTGTGTGTGTTTAAGTTAGACATTTTCCACTGCCTTCACTACCCTCTATCATAGAACATAATCTCTTTGATCCAATTTGTCATTCATTGTTATTATCTTTAAAAAATTAAATCACATTTAGAATTTAATTTAAAAAAGCATTTACTCAAAGTGATCTTATTGCTTTTCCCTTACCCTCTGACATTAACTCAAGGTTTCATGATATTCCCAAATCATGGTTTCTAGAAATTCAATATTTCCTTACCAACTTTTATCCGCTTTATCTTGCCATTGAAATGGTTCTGATTTCAAACACACTCGATGCATCTCTTGTGTTCCTGCCGCCTCCACGTTGGAAAAGAATTTCCACGAGATTCTTGTTGGCTTTGTTCCCTGGTATGTTGCCAATGTCCCGGGTGATGCCCAGTGTAGCATAGGTGCTCAGTAATACTCGCAAATGATAAATAAATCAGTTGCTTGGGATCAGACATTGTATTGCAGGAGGATAAAGACATTGGTCTTCATCCCAGATTCCTTGCAGCCAACTTCAAGGACCTAAGTAATTTCCTACAAGATAAATGTCTTTGCTCTACTAACAAATAGATTCACAGTATTTCTCTCAATAGCTTCAGGATGGGGTGACCAGGTCAGAGGTTGAGAGATGGTTAAGACTTGGAGATGGTGGGACTGGAGCGATAGCACAGAGGGTAGGGTGTCTGCCTTGCACATGGCCAACCTGGGTTCAATTCCCAGCATCTCAAGTGGTTCCCTGAGCACTGTCAGGGGTAATTCCTGAATGCAAAGCCAGGTGTAACCCTGTGCAGCACCAGGTGTGACCCAAAAATAAAAAATAAATAAAAAATGTTGGCTGCGTGCAAGGCAAACGCCCTACCGCTGTGCTATCGCTCCAGGCCCAAAAGAAAAAAAGACTTGGAGATGAAGGAGAAAGGAGAGCCGAGAGAGATGGAGCACACTCATGTGTGGCTGGTGATTGCATCAGCGGTGTCTCCATAATGAAACCTGAGGAAGACTCTGTGTGCCAGTGGCAGGGACTTCCCCATGGTGGAACACAAATAGGAGGGAGGTGGCATGCCAGCACCATCACAAAGAAGAGATGGCATCCCCTCCTCCCCTCTCTGCCCTGCCCTCTGCGTCTTGTCTTGGACCAGGACAGATTGACCTGCTTCACACTGAATGCCTCAGACTTGGCAGGTCACTCTCACTGACTCTCACTAGCTTCCAGAGCTGTCTAAGCCAAGGACCCTGAGCGGATCAGGGCATCCAAAGTTTGTGGACAATTGACTAGGTGTGCAGCTGGCACGAGATGTGGCCACTCCCAAGTGGGACTCTAGGTAGTATGTATGTGTGTCAGAATTGCATGACAGAGGGGGCTGGAGCGATAGTACAGTGGGTAGGGCACTTGTTTTGCATGAGGCTGACTTAGGTTTAATTCCTGGCTTCCCATATGGTCCCCCCCAAGCACCACTAGTAACTAGTAACACCACTAGTAACTCTGAGTGCAGAGCCAGAAACAGCCCCTGAGCACTGCTAGGTGTGGGTCCCAAACCAAACCAAACCAAACCAAACAAAACACCCAAAAAGACTTGCTTGGTACCTGTGTCATGGCACCAGTATTCAACACTTGGATAGAAATGAGGCTGGGGGGGAGAGCAATAGTGCAGCGGGTAGGGCATTTGCCTTGCATGCAGCTGACCTGGGTTCAATTCCCAGCTGATCTTGGTTCAATCTCTGGCATCCCATACGGTCCCCCAAGTACCGCTAGGAGTAATTTCTGAGTATAGAGTCAGTAGTAACACCTGAACATCACTGGGTGTGACCCCAAAAAAGCAGAGAGAGAGAGAGAGAGAGAGAGAGAGGAAAAAAAGAAAGGAGGCATGTTACAAGAATGCATCCTTATTGTGAACTGGGGACAGAATTCAGAAACTGCATACTCTACAGTTTTCAGTACTTACTCCTTAGCTCTGTGCTCAGGGATAATGCTTGGTGGGTTCAGGGAACCCCATGGCAGGCTGTGGATCAAACCTTGCTTGTCTGTGTGCAAGGCAAACCCCTACCTGCTGAGTTATCATTCCAGCCCCTAAGCAAGGTTTTTAAGATCGAAAAATTGTTTACTTCTTAATTTTTGTGTCATGCCCAGCTGTGCTTTCTCCTGGTTCAGGGCTTTCTCCTGGTTCTGCACCCAGGGATCTCTCCTGGTGGACTCAAGGGTCAGATGGAATCGAACCGGGTCAGCTGTGTGCAAGGCAAGCACCCTACCCACTGTCCTATTGCTCTGCCCGTCCCCAATTGTTTATTTAAACAATAATATTGAGTTGTAATGGCAGATAAATAAAAGAGATCGAAGGAATACTGATGAGTGACCTATAAGTAACCCAGTTTGTCGAATGTTCCCTCTGAGATCAGGGCTTAAGGCTTAAAAGCAGGTCCCTAATTTACTGACAGTGGTTCTCGAGCCATATAGAAAATGAAGCCATGGGAGAAATAATTTTTACAACCCCAAAATGAGAAGTAGTTCCTCTGCCAACAGAGGAAATAGATGTGTTATAAACGCACACCAATTAAACGTGATGCTGAAAAATTCGAAACCTAGGAAAACTGGACATTTCCCTGAAAAGCTACACATGATCAAAAGAGATTCAAGAAAAGTCAGAAAGATGGAATGTACCAGGAACCATGAAGGAATATGATAAATTCATATGAAGGAGAAAAACGGCTTTCAATGACAGCTCTGAAGTTTTGATGGGTAGATTTTTTTTTCCCTTCCAAGTTTGAGAGGCAAGATAAATTCTCCGTTGTATAAATGTCCAGTGAAATCTTTCACCGAGGTTGGCTACAGGAATTATTTCTTTCCTTGTTTAGACTGGATTTACCATCTTTTGTTGTCCAGACTCTATTGATTTTCTTTCTGTCCCAGGCAGGGCTGGTCGGCTGCCCACCCCCTCTTCTTGTACCTTGCTGGTCCTCACTAAAGAGACTGGCAGGTCCTCTCCGAGGGCTCCGAACGCCAATATTTTGTAATAGAATCCTTATGTGCTGATTTCTTTTATTTACTTTTTATTATTATTTTTTAAATTTTTATTAGTGAGACACCACGAGGTACAGTTGTAGACTTACAAATTTTTGTGCTTGGGTTTCAATTATACAATGATCAAATACCCATCCCCCCACCAGTGCCCATTTCCCACCACCACGGATCCCAGTATCCCTCCCACCCCCCATTCCCCCCATCCCACCCTGCCTCTATGGCAGGGCATTCCCTTTTGTTCTCTCTTTCCTTTTGGGTGTTGTGGTTTGCAAAAGAGGCATTGAGTGGCAATCATGTTCGGTCTATAGTCTACTTTCAGCATGCATCTCCCATCCTGGGAGGATCCTCTCAACACCCTTTACTTGGTGCTCCCTTCTCTATCTGAGCTCCCTTTTCCCCTAGCATGTGTGGCTGTGTGCTGATTTCTTTTAAATATCTGCAGATAAATTAAGATAAATTAAGAATGAATGAAAAAAAATTTTTAAAAAAAGGTGGAAACAAGATTATCTGAAGGTCCTGGCTCTCTAAATCCACTTTCCGCTGGCTGACAGCACAGTATTGGCCCTTGGAGCACTGTGAACTGAGTAATCCAGTATTGACCCCCTTGGAGCACTGTGAACTGAGTAATCCAGTATTGACCCCCTTGGAGCACTGTGAACTGAGTAAACTCAGTCAAGAACTCATGTCAAGGTTCTTTTCATGAAAATAAGCTCAGAGAGATCGGAGCGAGAGCACAGTGGATAGGGCATTTACTATGCAGGTGGTTGACCCGAGTTTGATTCCCAGCATCCCATGATTCCCCAAGCATTGCCAGGAGTAATTCCTGAATGAAGAGCCAGAAATAACCCCTGAGCATCTACAGGTGTGATCCTAAAAGCCAGAAAAAAAGAATAAATACAGAATAGTAAAGATGGGAAAACATTCAAGACTCTTTTTTGAGCCTTGATGGAATCCATCTTGTAGATGACAGACAATAGACAGATCGGGCGATAGTTGCCAATGTCATGGATGTCTCCCTTCTTGAACAGTAGTACGGTCCTGCTGGTTTTCCATTGGGACGGAACCTTGCATTCAGACAGGTAGCATGTGAAGAGCCGAGCCAGTGTATTGATGAATACTGACGGCAGGTTCTTCAGGTGTTCAGGTCTGACCTTGTCTGGGCCAGGTGCTGTTCATTTCTTTACCAACGAAATGACGTGTTGGATTTCAGAAGGGAGAACGTTGGGAACGACATATCCATCCTGTGGAATTTGGTATGTCGGCAAGTGGACATGGCTATCGAAGAGATTTGAGTAGAAGTCATGGATAATCTTCTCCATTGCCGTTCTGGAGGATATGATGGATCCATCAGGACGTCAGAGGGCAGTCATCTTGGTCTTGTAGTTGGCAAAGGACAGGCGGGCATTACGAATACTTTTCCCGGCTTCTGCCACATCTACCAGCACTTCTGCTCTTCTCTCTTTGAGGTCTTCCTTGATCGCATCTCTGCACTGCTTTGCCAGCTCAGAAGTTAGCTTGCGGTTGCCTGAGGCATGCGCCAAACCACGTTGGCAAATAAGCTCAAGAGTTTTTGAAGACAGGCATTTTTTTGTGGCTATCTCTCTCTTGGCGTTCCTCGCACATTCATGGAGGTGCTGAACCAGTCGATTGTATTCCTCGTCAATGTTGTCAACAATGGCATCTTCCCATGTTGCCATAATAGTGCCAAAGAGCTCCCAGTTGATGGTCTTTCTGGGAGTTCTCTTTTTAAACTTTGCAGCCCTTTCTCCCCGCTCTGTGAAGTAGAATTTTGCACGAAGGAGATGGTGGTCTGATCCCGTTCGGAATTTTGGGACAACAGCGACATCGGTCAGGCAAAACCATCGATTGAATATGATGTGGTCTATTTCGTTGTGGAATCATCCACCGGGAGAGTCCCATGTCCAACGTTTAGATTCTGCCTTCTGGAACTGTGAGTTACCATGGATGGTCTTGGTCGACATGATGAACTCAGACAGTCTCTCACCCTGTTCATTCCATTCTAGGCCATGGGTCCCGATGTGAAGTTCTTCAGCTGATCTCGGTCCTATCTTGGCATTAAAATCACCCACAATGATCTTGTAGAAGGTGTGGTCTTCTTTATAGAACTTCTCCAGCTCCATGTAGAAATTCTCAATTTCTCTTTCATCATAATGAGATGTTGGTGCGTAGACAATGAAGATAGAAACTGCCGGCAGTGAGCCACATCTATTCAAATGTAAACGTCCGATTCCGGTTGTTAGGCATTCAAATGAATCAATGCTCATGGCCAAGTTTGTGTTGACAAGGACACCAACGCCTCCGACACCTCTTTTATCGCATGTTCCGAGGAACAATTCTTCTCCAGTGTCGAAAACGGCATGGTGAGATTCGTGCCTTCTTGTCTCGGTCAGACCAATGATATCGTACTTGATCATTCACGCTTGTACCATCAGGTCCTCGATGGATGCATCTGATGCTAGCATACGTGCATTGAAAGTACAGACGATCATTTTTGTCTTCCTTCATTGTGGCAACCTAGTTCGGCCTTGAGATTTTATCGGCCTCTCCTTTCTCATCCTTCTCAGTGCTGCCATGTCGGTGAAGCCTTCAGGGTCAGGTGAATGAGACCAGTTGTAGTTACTGGTTGTTCACTCGAGTCATCCTAAATAGGATTGGCAGAACACTAGATGAAGGACAGCCATGCGAGCAAGCCGGGTTCCGCAAAGGATTCAGCACCATTGACCATATCCACACGATAACCAAGCTCATTGAGGTTTCTTGGGAGTCCAAGATGCTGCTCTGTTTAACATTCATTGATTGAAAGAAGGCCTTTGATTCTGTTGAGACGGAAGCGGTCATTGAAGCCCTAGCCAATCAGGGCATTCAAGCCCAATACATCAAGATCCTCCGTGAGCTGTATTGCGGATTCACTACCAGGATCTCACCATTCTATAAAGAAGTAATCATTGATGTCAAGAGAGAGGTTCAGCAGGGTGATACCATTTCACCGAAACTCTTCAGTGCCACCCTCAAGAACATTATGCGAAGACTGGAATGGGAAGGAATGGGAGTGAAGATAGATGGTCGGCAACTACACCACCTCCGCTTTGCTGATGACATTGTTTTAATAACACCAAACATAAGCCAAGCGGCACAAATGCTGGCCGACTTTGACCGTGAGTGTGGAAAGGTAGGACTACAGCTGAATCTTACGAAGACAATGTTTATGAGAAACAGCCTCGTTCCTGATGCCCCATTTGCTCTCAACGGAACGACCATCTCCGAATGCAACAGCTATGTGTACGTAGGTTGAGAAGTCAACATGACAAATGACCTGGCACCCGAGCTGTGCAGGAGGAAGAGAGCGGCTTGGAACGCCTTCAAGAACGTCGAAGAAATAGCTAAGAGGACGAAGAACCTCCGGTTCTGGGCACATCTCTTTGATTCCACTGTTCTTCCTGCATTAACATATGCCTCAGAGACCTGGGCCCTACACAAACAGGATGAGAACGCTATTCAGGTCTCCCAAAGAAGAATTGAAAGAGCTATGCTTGGAATATCACGTTTCACTCAAATGAGAGAAAGAATCCAGAGTTCCAACGTCCATCGACGATCAAGAATCAGGGACGCTGTCTCATTTGCCAAGGTGTCAAAAATCAGATGGGCTGGTCATGTAATGAGATTTAAAGAGGACCGCTGGACTAGAGCTGTTACCGACTGGATTCCACGGGATGTCAAAAGACCGCGTGGCCGTACCAGATGGTCAGACTTCTTCATCAAGATCATGAACGATCGGTTTGAGGCTCTTCATGTTCCCAGAGCGAACAGATGTCATTGGGCTACACTAGCACGCGACAGGGACAAACGGAGACGTTACTGGCGCCCACTCGAGCAAATCGACAACTAACGGGAAGTTAAGTGATTAAGTGATAAGTGATGGAATCCATCTGTCTAAGAAAACTATGACTTGGGTATGTTTGGTGGGGAGGGGTTTTGGAGGGACTCCCAAGCTTTGCCCAGGGGGTCTGGGGGACATTTCCCAATGATGCCCAATGGGGATCTGGGCAGTTCGCTGCTTTAGGCCTCATCCTGCTGCTCAGGCCCAATGTCCTGCGAGTCCCCAGGGACACAAGATGGTACTTGGTGGCGGGTGGGGGTGGGGTTCATGCAGATCCTGCTTGGGGGTATCATGCATGGGAGGATTGAATTGGGGTCCTTGGGTATGCAAAACATGTGCTTTTCAAGTTATCTCCTTGACCCAGAAAATTATGATTTTGAAGGAAAATGTTTTTGCTCCAAGGAAACAAAGGCTATATGCCTAGAAATAAAAATAAACATTATTTTTAAAGAGAGGGTGGGTTCCTGGAGACAGTCTCTCAAGTCACAAGGAGCACCCCTATTTTTTAAAAATTTTTATTAGTGAAACACCATGAGGTACAGTTGTAGACTTACAAATTTTTGTGCTTGGGTTTCAGTTATACAATGATTGAATACCCATCCCCAGTGCCCATTCTCCACCACCAATGATCCCAGTATCCCTCCCACCCCTTGTCCCCCTCAACCCACCCTGCCTCTGTGACAGGGCATTCCCTTTTGTTCTCTCTCTCCTTTTTATATGCTGTGGTTTGCAAAAGAGACATTGAGTGGCAATCATGTTCGGTCTATAGTCTACTTTCAGCATGCATCTCCCATCCTGGGAGCATCCTCCCAGTACCCTTTATTTGGAAGAGCACCCCTATTTAGGGGACCTAAAAAATAAAGTGATGGGGACCATGAACCTGAACAGCTCCTTCTTGGGCGAAGAAGGGGGGCGGTCAAACCAGGGGGCGTGGACAGCCTTTATGTCTTGAACCTTGATCCAATTCAGCTTTTCCTTTTGATGTATGTAAAAAAATAAATAAGGAACTTTTTTTTTGTCTTTTTGAGTCACACCTGGCGATGCACAGGGGCTACTCCTGTCTCTGCACTCAGGAATCATTCCTGGCGGTGCTCAGGGGACCACACGGGATGCTGGGAATCAAACCCGGGTTGACCATGTGCAAGGCAAACGCCCTACCCGCTGTGCTATTGCTCCAGCCTCCTAAATAAGGAACATTTTCACCAGCATCCCAATGAAGGGAAGCAATAGTTCTACTGAATATTGGGCCCTTATTTTAGGCTTCCAGAAAGGCAGAACATTGCACCACACAGCTGGGTTCCTTCAGCCTCTGGGAATGCTCCTGCAGCCTTGGCTGTAAAGACCTGAGTGACAGACACACCCTCTGTGAGACTGGTGTGCAAGTACCCAGTAAGGTACTGAGGTACTAAAGTCGGAAGAAAAAATGAGGCTGAGCCCTGCCCCCAAGTCACCATGCCATAGTGTTGCCCATGGGTTGCCCGTGGCAAAAACACAGGGTTCCTGTCCACCCTCTAATCCGCACCCTTCCCACTTTATCGAGAGCAGCCAAGTGGGCTCTGGTCCTTGCGTACTGCACACTACAAAAGTGAGGAGGGAGAGAAGGGGCTGATTCCTTCTGCCTGACCCTTGTCCTGCTTGAAAGAAGGTATGAAAGCAGAAACTGGCACCCTCCCGGCACAGAAGGGAGCTACACCTTTGGAGAGGGGCCAATCCAGAGCACCCAACCTCAGGTCTGCCTTAGATGAGAGCAAAACAATTGCCACAGGGGGCCGGGGAGATAATACAGTGGAGAAGGTGCTCGCCTTGCATGATGCTGACTCAGGTTCAATTCCTGGCACCCTCAAGTTCTCTTAAGTCCCACTAGGAGTGATTGATGAGCACGGAACCAGGATTCAGCTCTGAACACTAGTGTGGTGACCCCAAAGCCAAAACCGGAAACAGGAAAACAACAATGAGGTGGAATGAGACCTCAGTTGGAAGTCATGCCATGAGTGTGGGATCTGGGAAACTGATACGGGGTTGCCCAGTTCAGGGGGCAGCTCAGGGACAGGCAGGCCAGGCCCCTCTCCAGCTGGGAGACACAGGCCTGCGCTGGACCACAGCTGGGCTAGAGACAAATCAAGGAAATGGGATGCAGAGGTGGGAGGCTGCTGACTTCTCCCATTGGGAACCATGTGTCCCACAGGGCTATGGAGACCCCCTTAGGGAGAAGCGAGACTGGGTCACAAAGAGAAGGGTCCCCCAAAAGGCCCAGAGGGAAAATGGGAGATGCCCACAGATGGTTCCCAGTGAGGGGTACCCACCCGACTTCCTGCAGGAAGATCCAAGCTCAGGGGCAGGAGAAACGGGAGCAGGGTTATAACCTTCATACCTGACCAGAAACTGTCTCTTGCTGAGGCCCAGAGGGGCTGGGGACAGGCCCAAACCTTCACAGGGGGACAGAGAGGGCCCTGAGTGTCCTGCCAGCAGGGAGTCGGCCTGGGTCTGTTGGAGAGGATGGGTATGGCCGAACACCAGAACAGCAGAAAGAACACAGAAGCCTCCTGGCAGAAAGGGGAGTTATGCACATGGATTCTTCTGATTTTTTAAATTGAATCACCATGAGCTACAGTTACAAAACTTTCATGTTTGAGTTACAGTGATCGAACACCTGTTCCTCCACCAGTGCACACTCTCCATCACCAATGTCCCCAGTATCCCTCCCCCTTCCCAACCCTCTCTCGACCTCTATGGCAGACAGTTTCCCTCTTTCTCTCTACTTTTGGGCGTTATGGTTTGCAATACAGATACTGCGAGGCCATCATGTCTAGTCCTTTATCTACTTTCAGCACACATCTCCCATCCCAAGCGATCCTTCCAACCATCACTGACTTAGTGATCCCTTCTCTCTCCCAGCTGCCTTCTCCCCCAGCTCATGAGGCAGGCTTCCAACTATGGAGCAATATTCCTGGCCTTTGTCTCTACTATCCTTGGGTGTTAAGTCTCATATTATAATATTTTATATTCCACAAATAAGTCCTGTCATTCTATACCTGTCCCTCTCTTTCTAACTGATTTCACTTAGCATGATACTCTCCATGACCATCCACTTATAAGCAAATTTCATGACTTCATCTTTCCTAACAGCTGCATAGTATTCCATTGTGTAGATGTACCATAGTTTCTTTAACCGGCTCTCTGTTCTTGGGCACTGGGTTGTTTCCAGATTCCGGCTATTGTGAACAGTGCTGCAATGAACGTAGAGGTGCAGATGTTTTTTCTGCTGTGCTTTTTTGCACCCTCAAGGTATATTCCCAGAAGTGGTATCTTAAACCAAGAAACTTCTGCATCTCAAAAGAAGCAGTTGACCAGGATACAGGGACAGCCTATGGAATGAGCAAGGATATTCACCCAATACCCTTCTGATAAGGGGTTTAATATTCAGGATATGCAAGGCACTGGTTGGACTCTACAAGAAGATTTTTCTGATTTCTTTGTACAGACAATGGAGTCAAGTGAGGTCTGAGATGTGGGTTTGCAGAAAGCCTGGGCATGCGCTCAGCAGGGCACAGAAATGGCTACGCTGGGTCCACTGAGCTTTCCCAGAACCTGGAGAGGGGCTCATAGGAGCAAGAGGTGATAGGCAGTAAGGGAGTGCTGGGTAATTCGTAACCCTCTGCTCTCTGTCACAGAGGCCAGGGTAAGGGCTCCCCAAAGAAGTCACTATAAAATGTGGGGTGTGCATCATGGCAGAGACCCACATACTGCACTCGGCCAGATGCTGGCGTGTCCATGGAAATCTGACCTGCTCTGGGATGAAGTGTGTGTGGGACCAGGCCCCCAATCCCCGCCCCGTTCTTGCCAGTATATGGGGTCTCTGTACCAGCAGTGCAGGGGGCTGGGGGCACTGCTTATCAGGACCAGGCCAGCGGAGGGTCCTGGACAGCTCCAAGTCCCCCACCCAGCAGTGTGACAGGCAGGCTTGCCTTCACAGGGCTGGAGAGGGTACCCCGGGGGGACAGGATCTGGGGAAAGAGGGGAAGTGAGAAGGGTATGCAATGCAGTCCATGTCAGGGGTGTGTTTGTGGACCCCTCTCCCCACCCCAGGGGAGATACTGACAAAAGCCAGTTCCCTTTCTGCCCATCTTAGACCATTTAACACCTAGAGGGGCTTTGCAGGTATGGGTATCTCACCCAACTCCCAGAGGGGCTTTGCAGGGGTGAATACCTAACCCAGCATCCAGAGGGGCTTTGCAGTGGTAAATATCTCTAGTCTAGGGCTGCAACATGTGCTTAGAGTAGGAGAGAAAGTCGCTTGCACACCAGGTTAACATTTTAATTTATACAGGATGGTTTTTTTTCCCTTTTTTTTTCATTTGCAGGGGGCACACCAAGTGGTTCTCAGGGATCACTCCTGGTGGAGTTCAGGGGACTCTATGGGGTGTCAGGGATCAAACTTGGGTCAAGTAAGCATCCTACCCACTCTACTATCACTGCAACCCCAGGATGTTTTATTCATATGGAGGAGACTTCCTGAAGTTGTCCAGTGTGGTGAGAGGTCGGGGGAGGGAGGCCTCAGCTCCTGTGACAGGCAGGGGGATGGGGAGGAGTTTGGGAGCAGCCCCCTAGCACCAATCTGCAGACCACACCCCACTGAGGGTCCTGGATCTAACCTTTGATTGAAAGATAAAGTGTGAGTATTTTTCCATATGAAAATGACTCATTGTCAACATCGAACTGAGTGAATTGTCAAATCCCCTAAGAGGAATGACCCACTTAGAAGAATTCTTCTTTAATCCTCCTTGAAAGCCATCTTTAATCAGTCACCTTCACCATCAAGTCTAATCGAAAAGAGGAATAAAGGGTGGATGCTGGCTTCCATCATTTTTATTAAACATTTTCTCGCAGTTTCTAGCCTCCCCAATTACATGTGACCCATAAATAAGAAGTACGCTTCTCAGACACGAAGAAACAAAATTATAATTACTTGCCAATGATATGTTTATATACCTGTTTCCCAAGAGTACAAAAAAATAACAGGAATTAATTAGGAGGCTTCAGTATAAACACACGGCACCTTTACTGAAGTGATTACATTTTTCTATACAATGTAAGTTACCCGCAAAATACTATCAAATGAGATTCCATTTGCAACAGGGACAAGCTATATGGGAATTTTTGAAAAGAACGTTTACCAAGAAATGAATGACCACTCTAAAATGTGCCATATTTTGCTAAGAAAATCAATACGAGAACCTTATTTCTATATTCTTACAGAACTTCTTACACGCACACGCGTGCGCACACATACACATGCACACACGCACACACACATTCTTGTTAACATCGCAACAACTAAGCCATAGCAATAGTGCAGTGGGCAAGGTGCTTGCCATGCACTAGGTCAACCTGGACTCTGTCCCCAGCACCCCATATGACCCCTTGAGCCCCACCAGGAATGATCCCTGAGCACTTCCAGATATAACGCCCCCATTTCTCCCAAAATAATAAAAAAATTTAAAAAAGATGATCTACACAACACACAAGGAAACTGCAAGTTGGAGCAATGGCTTAGTCCCATATGCCAGGAAGGCTTCCAGGAAGCATTGACCAAGTCTGATGATGCTGGGGAGTTTCTGGAGTCACAGAAATCCTACACAAGGCTCACTGTGAAATGGTGCAGTCACTTGGGAAGACAATTGGCCACACAGCCAGACAGTGTTGTTACGGCATATCCAGCAATCCCATTCCTAGGCACTTATTCAAATGATTTGAAAAGTTATGTCTACGCAGAAACTTGCTCATGAATGTTTATGGCAGCTCTGTTCATAATTGACCCATCTTGGAAGCAACCAAGTTGTATTTCAAGAAGTGCATAGTAAGTAAAGTGAAGTACCTCTATACAATGGGATATTATTCAGCAGTAAAAATAAATCAACTCTCAAACTGGCAGAAAGCATGAAGGAATGGCTTCGCTGCTTAAATGTATATTGCTAAACAAAAGAGCTCACTTAGACGGTTCTGTCCTGTATGATTCTAATTATCTGACACTCTGGAGAAGACAAAACCACAGACAGAGTGAAATAGAGGCTTCCAGGGCTTGGGAGAGGGAGGGATTAAAAAAGGTGGAGGCCTTTAGGGTAGTGAAATTTTCTGCACCGGAGGACTGGTCAATGGTTGGAAGCTTGCCAGAGTGTGTGTGTTGGGGGAGGGGGGCGGCAAAGGGCAGTTACGATGGAGAAGGGGCCACTATGATAATAATAGTTGGAAATTATCACTCTGGACAAGAGTTGAGTGCTGAAAGTAAGAAAGTAAGTAAAGAGATATACATGATAACTTTTCAGTGTCTGTATTGCAAATCATAATGCCCCTGAGAGAGAGAGAGAGAGAGAGAGAAAGAGAGAAAGAGGAGAGAGAGAGAAAGAGGGGAGAGAGAGAGAGAAAGAGAGAGAGAGAAAAGTGTTTGCCATAGAGGCAGGTTGGTTGGGGGAAGAGAAAATGGGGACATTGGTGGTGATAAATATGCACTGGTGAAGGGATGGGTTTTGGAACATCATATGACTGAAACCATGAACAATTTGTAACTTGCTGTGATTGAATTAAAAAATAATTTTTAAGGGGCTGGAGCAATAGCACAGCGGTTAGGGCATTTACCTTGCAAGCGGCAGACCCAGATTCAATTCCCAGCATCCCATATGGTGCCCTGAGCATTGCCAGGGGTAATTCCTGAGTGCAGAGCCAGGAGTAACCCTTGTGCATCACCGGGTGTGATCCAAAAAGCAAATAATAATAATAATTTTTTAAAAACCAACAAAATAACCTAAAAAACTTCTGGAATTGTGACTCCATTTGTTCAAATTTATGGAATGAACCCCAATGTAAACTTGGAGCCCTAATCAATCTTAACCCACATCAGTTCTGGTAACAAAGGCACCATGCAATGATATGTCACATTATGGGAGAAGTTAACCTTGAGGGGAACTCAGGGAGGTGGGTATCAGGGACTTTGTGCTTTGCTCCATTTCCTCTAAACCTAAAATTTCTCTTAAAAAGAAAAAAAGGTCCATTAATTAAAAAACAAAGTAATAAACTATCAAGCCACAAAGGGATGTGGAAGAGCCTTGAATGCATATAACGCATATTGTTAAGTGAAAGTCGATCTGAAAAGGCTTCATTTTGTATAATTCCAACTGCATGACATCCTAGAAAAGGCAGAAGGATGGAGACTTATTGAAATAGTGGCGAACATGGTGGGGGCAGGGGCGAAGTACAGGAGATGATTTTTTTTAATGAATCACCGTGAGATACAGTTACAGACTTACAAACTTTCAGGCATACAATGATAGAGTACTCATCCCTCCACCAGTGTCCATCCATTCTTCACCACCAATGTTCCCACTATCCCTCCCACCACTTCCACCTCTTCTCACCCCCTGCCTCTGTGGCAGGCTCATTCTCTCTTACTCTCTCTCTCTCTCTCTCTCTCTCTCTCTCTCTCTCTCTCTCTCTCTCTCTCTCCTTGTGGGTGTTATGGTTTGCAATACAGGTACTAAGTGGCCATCATGTTTGTTATATAGTCTACTTTCAGCATGCATCTCCCATCCCAAGCGAGCCCTCCAAGCATCATTTACTTAGTGGTCCCTTCTCTATCCCAGCTACCTTTTCCCCCAGCATGTGAAATGTTTTAATGCAGAATAACTGTTTTTTATCATCCTGTCATGACCGTGACTCCATTTGTGAAAATAGGTGGAAAGAATATACCCAGAATGTTTTCAAATTCTAAACCCATTTAGGAGGTGGAGTGATTCCAACATGGACTGGAGGATGTGACAAAGATGATCTGACTTTATTCCAAATGCAGAAAACAACCTCGGTGACAGGGAGACAGAGAAAGATAGAGGTGTGTGTGTGTGTGTGTGTGTGTGTGTGTGTGTGGTGTATATAAATACACCTATATCGCCTAGCTCTGTCTGTTGAGTGGGCTGAGAATAAGTTATCAAGTTTAGCATTGATAACACATTAGGAACAAACCCACCAGGTGTCTAGATCTTGGTGTCTAATCCTGTTCAAGGAAAGGAACCAGGACTCCTTGGAGGAATGGCAATTCCAGGACTGAGGCAGGAAACGGAGACAATGAGCTCAGATCACACAGTGACAGGAAGTAAGCAAGCCCACCAAAACCCAAACACGACAAAGAGAATGATGGGAGCGTTGCCAAAGGACACGGAGTCAACGGAAAGAGCCCGCTAGCCAGCGCTGGTGGAAGTTCTTAGGGAGAATAGGCAGCAGGAAGAATTCCCAGGAATGTATTCAGCTAATCAGGAGGAACACAAGTCCTCACTCCTAAGGATGTGCTGGTGAAGTGACTTCCTTCCAAAGAGGACCCCAGGAAAGGGTGTGACGGCATAGTACAGAATTCCAACCATCAAGTTGACCAACTCAAGGTCAACGTGCAGTGATAGATTTGATTGAGATAGATTTGATTTGGTAAAGTGACACATTGCTTCTTTTATCTTTCACCAAAGCTCACGTGCCAGTCTTAGGAGAAGAACGGTAGATACAATGGAGAGACACTCTGCAACAGTGCTACCAAGTGCCCCTCCAAAATTGTCAGGATCAGGAGCCCAGGAGACAGTGCAGTGATTGGGAGGGGCGCATATTTTTCATATTCAAGGACCTGATTTCAATTCCTGGTACCATGTGGCACTCCTAAGCATTTCCAGGTATAGACCTGGTGGCCCACAGCAGCACTGGACTCAAGCAGCAAGCCTCCCTGAACATTAGCCTTGAGCTGTCCAGCCCTGTTAACTGTGACCTTGGTCTCCCTGAGCACTGATTGGGAAGGACCCTCCAAACTGTCAAGAGCTTAAGGAACTTGGGAGGTCTGTGGGACTGTCCTAGTTAAAAGGAGCTTGAGAAAAACGCGACCACTAAAATGGACATGGGGATCCCAGGACAGTGGAATCAATATTGAACTTGGGTTGATAATAGCTCAGCATTGAGTCATTCTTAGTAACAAAAGCACATTCACTGTAACTAAGAAGTTAGTCATCGGGTGTGGGATCCAGGGAAACTCTGTAATGTCTTGTTAACAAACGTAAAATTATCCTCAAGTAACAGCTTTATTTAAAACATGTGTCAGCTCTTAGCCAGTCTATTAGTTTTCATGCAATTCAAAATCCTATAGAAAAATTGGGTTTTCTTCAAAATTGAAAAATTGATCACAAAAGTCTTGAGGCTGTGAGAGGAGAGACAGCTAAGTAAGTTTGGGAAAAGGCAAACAGGGGTATGAATTTTTAGAATGGACCTAAAAACACAAAACCACAAATGAAAAAGGACCCTTGGCTCTGATGCAGATGCAGACTGATGAACAGGGAAGCTTGAGCCAGAAACACACTCAGAGTTTCTAACTCCCATATAGGTGGCCGCTCTGAAAGAGAAAATCTTGCCTCAATTGCAGGTGTTTCAGACAGCCAGTTGACAAAAAAGGCTTCCTGCTTGATTCATTTTTAAATTTTGATCATGATCAGGTCTTACCTTCATTCCACGCAAGGCTCTGTCTGCTGTTATTTTGCTTTTGCTTCATTCTTGATTGGTTTCCTCCTTCCCATCCCTTCCTGGCACTCAACCCAATGTATTTGATTTATGTGTTAGAAATGCACACACTTCTGAAAAAGAAATAGTACGACTTTATGTCTGTGTTTTCAACTTGCCTAAGTGGCAGTGCTCAATAGGTCTAATTATATTTCTTCCCTTTTTGCCCATCGTAAGTGTTTTAAGATCTGTTTGTATTGCTGTACCGACTTCCAGCCAAATGCTCTGGAAAACTACATAGCATTCCTGAATGCATACCAACATCTACATCTCTCTGTTTCCCTAGCAATAGCCTCATGGGTTTTGAACCTTTTCAGCCCCATGGATTTTCTTGTTCGTGTGCAAATTTCCGTAGGGAGAGTTGTTGGTCAGTCACCTTCTGTGACTTCACTTTAGTAAGTACAGTCACCTTTCCTCCCCAAACACCAACCCTATCACATCCCAGCCAGGAGTGCATGCGGGATCCCGTTACCTACGTCCGGACCAACATTTGGACTATCTATTGTTTTCTATCCGGTTTGTATTATCTAATTTCCCCATTGTTTCTATCTGATGGGTATAGAGTGGAATGCCTCATTGATATGATGTTTTAATGTAATAACTGGAAGAGCTGAGCATTGCTCTCTCTTGTTCTCTGTTTCAGCTTCTCCGTAAATGCAGAGAACTGCATCTTGTTTGCTCACAGTTCTACAGGACTCCTTGCCTATTCCCCATCAATTTGAATGGTTCAATGGTATATTCTGTATGAGTCCTTTGTCTGACTGAAATCTTTCTGCCTTTATACATGATATCAGCTATCTGTGGTATCTTTCTTTTCCAAGGCAGTGTGGAGAGACTAGACTTATCCCCAGGTTAGTTCTCTTCACCTCTCTCCATGCAAGAGACAGACCTAGCCCACTTTCATTGAAGATTAAGATGGTCCCTGACCATTCTCTGAGCGACACCACATTCATTTCTTCTTGGAGGTTCTTACTCTTTTCAACTTTGGTGTCACAAATCCACTGACCCTACCCAACCTCATCCCAGCATCGGGGGCTTCTCCAAACCTATTTTTTGGGAGTGGTGGCCTCCCCCATGCTAATCTGACATCTTCTCTGAGCCAAAAGACAGTGTGCCTCATGCCAATTTCACAGGAGAAAATTTTTGAGGGGAAAAAAATTTAAGTACTCTTTATATATGTGTTTTGAAAGTATATTAAAGTCTTTTTTAAGGGAACATATAATTATTGTGTTTGCCTCATCTAGCAGCTGAAAGCTGCTCTTCTTGTTTTCTCCAAGTCCTTATCATTTTCTTGGTTGGTGGCAGACCAAATTACTACTCAGCAGCCCTTGCGTGATGTCTGTAACATTAAACAGAACCCGGAGTCACAGCAACAATTCTATTGCTTTTCACCATGGGCTGTGGAAGGGAGAGATTTAAAATCTGAATGGTTGAGGAATAACCCAAACTCCACCCTTCATATCTTCAGCATCCTGTGGCTCATTGTTTTTTTGTGAAACACACACACACACACACACACACACACACACATACACACCTTGCACTAAGATGTAAAACTTGTGCCTTCCTCTTCAGAGTTTTCCATGACAAGTTGGCGGGCGGGGGCGGGGGGATGTGTGTTTTCAGATATAATAGTTTTCAAAAGCTCTTCAGTAATGTTAAGAATGGCCAAGACTCACATGACTGCTTTTTGAGCCTGGCTGTGCAATGCATCACATAAGAAATGGTGGGTTTTTTTTAATTGTTTCCTGAATATTACCCCTGGAGGTTCTCATTTAGTTGGCTTGGAACAGTCTGGACACCAAGACTTTTTAATGCTTCACAAATGATTGGGCTGTGCAGTCAAGTTGAAGGAGCATTGCTTTAATAAAGGGTGTTAGATTTTTAAGTATCTCACATCTGCTGTATCGTTCTGCTCATCATTTTAATTCTCTCTGATTTACAGACGAGCTTTTCCCAGTGGTCATTGTTTATTTTTGGTATTAAAGCCTTCTCTTTTCTGCTTTTTTTGCATATGTTTATCAACTATTTTTTCAGGCTTGTTGCTTCTAACTCACACCTTCCTTCAGTGTTCTTTATTTTATCTTGTGGCAATATCCTTTAGACCTTCTTTAAGCACTAGTCTAGATGTCGCTATAAACTTTTACAGTTGTCACTATAAACTTTTACATACTTTTTCTTTAAACTGTTTTCCTTTAAGCTTTTGGAGGGATGCTTCGGCTGGGTATTGAGAGCCTGAGTGTGGGATCATCCCTCAGTGCTCTGCCTCTGTGGGTACCTGTATCTTTTCTCACTGACTGCCTGTTCGTTATTTTTGTGAACCTGTTAGTTATTGTTGCATCATGTCTTTCTTTTTGTTGTTCTTTGGTCTGGCTACTTTGATGCCTTTTCTTTTGCAATTGCCCTTGGCTTTCTTTTGGGGGGAGTCTGTGGGGGGGTTACCTTTCAAGCTGTGCTCAGCAGTCTCAGGACCCCCACCCTGATTCTTGGCCAGCAGGGCTGGCCGGTCAGTGCATGGGCTGAGAATGTCATGCTGTGTGGGCTCCACCATGCCAGGGATTGGCTAGGTCACCCCAGCTGGGGCCTGGTGATATTCAGGGCCGTCCAGTCCTGCACCCAGGAATGCTCGAGAGACCACGTGGTTCTGGGCACCAAGCCAGGGATGGGCACATGCAAGGGATGTTGTCCTAACCACTGTACTATCTCCCAGCCCCTTCTCTTTCCCATTTTTGTTTTTATCAGTTTCACTCACCTGGCATTTGGGTGTGAATTCATTTTAATTCATCTTGCCTGTGATTTTTGATTCTTCCCCCTGAGCATTCGAGGGGAATTCTTATCTGAATTCTAGAGAATTTGTAGCATTTTCCTGCTTAGCCCATTGCCTCCCCTCCTGTTAGTTGCATGCTGAATCCTTTATCTTCCTTCTTCATATCTCTTAATCCTATTTCCATCTCTGCTTCTCCATCTGCAGAGCCTTTGGATTCTTTGTCTTGAAATATTCACTCGTGCGTAATTTTACATTTCAATAATGACTTTAACTGATTTCTACAAGTTGTATCTGCTTTATTTTTAAAAAGTAAACGTGTTTTTGTTTGTTTTCATATTTCCTCATTTTTGCCTCTACTTTCTTTTCCTTATTTTATTGCAATAATTTAAGCCTGTTTACTTGGTACTTTGGGCTCATTTGTTATTTAAATGTCTTAGTCTGCTAATCCTTTTTTTTTTTTCTTTCTTAGTTGACTTTCACCCTCAGAAACTCACTTATCTTTTAGACAGAAGTCCTTATGTTTGAGATATAGATCGAAACTTTCATTTTTTTCAACAAGTTATTAATATAAATTAAGACTTCAGACCATGGCTAAAGCCTAGTTTCTTTTCCCTCCCTGCCTTCTAGAGCCTAGGAAGACCTAAACTTCTTTTTTGCAACTCCAGGCTGTTGAAATGATTCATTCTAGTCTCCTGTTCACTGAAGAGCAGTTCTTTTTTTTTTTTTCAGGATACCAGGTTTAAATGAAAATCTGACTTCTGATTGTCAAATGAGTGGGCTTGAAGGTAAGTACCATCCCAGACAGAACATTAAAACCTTCACCTCTATCCTCTTGGGTTATTTTTGAACCAGTATTTATGAGGGTCACCATGATATCAATTATTTCATTAACCACGCAGAGGGATTCCTTCCTTCTTTCATGTGGAGTACTATGTTTATGCATTTCCCAACCTTTCTATAGTTATGTGGGTCTACAGTGGCTCATTCTGCCACATTACCAGCTATTGATGGTAGATAGGAAATAATTCAGCTTTTCACATTTTAATTTGTAACTAAGAGATTTTTCTTAATTTCCCTGTTCTTAGGAAAGGCTTATCACTTAACTATCCTAATGATAATTAAAATTTTTGAACGGTATAATACTGTCTGTTATTGCTTCATTAGTTCAACCATTGCTTAAAATAATACTGCGGGGAGGCGGGGAGAATCTTTGTAACACTGATGCCCTTACAATTCTATATTTTGTAAATGGATAAATTGAGGCATAAAATAGTTAGATTAATTACCCAAGATCATGTAGGTAGGGTTGGAATTGCACCTTCACAGTTAATTTCTACCCAATAACACCTCCAGAAGTGAGGAATAGATTGACTTCAAAAATGTCCTGAGAGTGTGTTGAAGTAGCTGAACATTCCAGAATAATCTTCCAGTACAAACCTCCGGTGGGATCGGAAGTGGAGCTTCAGCCTAAATTCAGATTCTGTCTCAGACCACTGGCCCTCTAGTCATGTGTTGAGAGTTGGCCAATGAAATGGTAGTGAAATGATAGTGCCTTAAAGTCAGGTCGGGGAGCTTCCTGACTCCCACTGACCAATCCCCTGAGAGAGGAGGAAACCTTAACAAAAAGAAGAAGAAGAAGAAGAAGAAGAAGAAGAAGAAGGAGAAGGAGAAGGAGAAGGAGAAGGAGAAGGAGAAGGAGAAGGAGAAGGAGAAGGAGAAGGAGAAGGAGAAGGAGAAGGAGAAGGAGAAGGAGAAGGAGAAGGAGAAGGAGAAGGAGAAGGAGAAGGAGAAGGAGAAGGATCAAAATACAAAACACATTGAGATTTATGGCCAGAACAATAGTACAGTGGGTAGAACGCTTGCTTTAAACATGGCTTCACCACCCCCCCCCCACACACACACACCTCACCCTACTGGGTTCCTGGGCCTTAGGAGTGATCCTAGAGAACTTCTGTGTGTGCACCCCTCCACGAAAAATGGTATTTGAATAGGGGTTAGGTTGCTGTCTGTCTCCTTAAACGTGACCCTTCTTTTTCCACCATTCCCTGTCTCTCCACCACCCCCGTCTTAGTGATGTGTCCACCAATTTCTTTGAAAAGAACATGTAAACACCTCGGTGTCAGAGCTGGATTTATTCATCATACACATCTTTCCTTTAGAACACTACAATTAATAGAAAAAGAAAGACTTATGTGAAACAATACTTGGAAGCATGGAGAATAAATTAAATTGATCAAAAATGGATCCACTGGTGAGACCAGAGAGCTAGGCAGAGGGGATGACAGGTGTCCTGCATGTGGCCCAACCCTGGCACATGGTCTCCCAAATATTTTGCATGCTGTCCCAAGGCCACCTGAGCATCACTGGATGCAATCTTGGAGGACCACAAGCATGTCTGGGGATGGCTCAGTGCATCCCTGCACCAGAGGGCCCAAGCAGTGCCCCATCCTCAGGCCCTTACATTGAACCACTGGAACAGTTCCTGAGCAAGACCTTCCCTTAACTTTTTTTCAGTGAGGACCAGTGATGAAAAGAAATTGACGGGGAAGTAAGAAGAGATGGACATGAGGTACCCGGGTCAAGGGCACTTAGTCTTTGATAAAGAAGCAAGAAATATAAAGTGGGACAAAGAAAGCCTCTTTAACAAGTGGTGCTGGGAAAACTGGGCAGCTACATGCAAAGAAAAAAGAACTCAGACCTCTTTCTAACACAAGGCACAAAAGTCAGATCAAAATGGATTAAATACCTCAATATCAGACCTGAATCCATAGGTACACAGAAGGAAACATAGGCAGAACCCTCCATAACATTGAAGATAAAGGCATCTTCAAAGATGAAACACCCCTGATCAAGCAAGAGATGAACAGAAACTTCCTCAAAGAAGAAATATAAATGGCCAAAAGGCACATAAGAAAATGTTCTGCATCACTAATCATCAGGAAGATGCAAATCAAAACAGCAATGAAATATCTCATGCCACAGAAACTGGCACACATTAAAAAGAACAAGAACAACCAGTGCTGGTGTGGATGCAGGTGGAAAGGGACTCATTCATTGTTAGTGGGAATGCCAACTGATCCAGCCCTTTTGGAAAACAATATGGGCATTCCTCAAAAAAATAGAAACTAATCTTCCATTTGTCCCTGCAACATCACTTCTGGAAATATGCCTCAGGGGCCCCAATACATACAGCAGAAATGACATTTGCACTTGTATGTTCATTGCAGCACTATTCACGATAGCCAGAATCTGGAAACAACCCAAGTGCCCAAGAACAGACAAGTAAAGAAGTTATGGTACATCTATGCAATGGAATATTTTGATGCCACCGGGAAAAATAAATTCTTGATATTTGCTTATAAATGGATGGACATAGAGAGTATCATGTTGAGTGAAATGAACCAGAAGGAGAGGGACAGACAGAGAATGACTGCACTCATTTGTGGGATATGAAAAAACATAGTAGGAGACTATTACCCAGGGACAGTAGGGACAAAGACTAGGAGCAGTGACCCATGTTTGGAAGTTTGCTACAGTTGGTGGAGGCGGGCGGGCAATGAGGATAGAGAAGCTCACTATAGCAGTGAGAGCTGGAAATGATCGCTCGGGACAAGAACTGAGAGTTGAAAGTAGGTAAAGGGATATTCCTGATAACCTTTTAGTATCTGTATTTATAGATACTATATGTATATAAATATATAGTATTTATTTCTCCGTCCCTCTCGGAGAGCCCAGCAAACTACCCAGAGTATCCTGCGTGCACAGCAGAGCCTGGCAAGTTCCCCGTGGTGTATTTGATATGCCAAAAACAGTAACAATAATGGGTCTCATTCCCCTGACTCTGAAAGAGCCGCCAATATGGCAGCGTTGGAAAAGACAAGTAAGGAGAGGCTGCTAAAATCTCAGGGCTGGGATGAATGGAGATGTTACTGGCGCCTGCTTGGGCAAATCGATGAACAACAGGATGACAGTGATACAGTGATAGTATATATATATCTGTGAATATATAGTATATAGATACTATTCCATATCTGTATATTTCAAATTATAATGCACAAAAGGGGGGGGAGAGAGAGAGAGAGAGAGAGAGAGAGAAGTGGCTGTCACAGAGGCAGGCAGGAGGGGGGTCATCGGTGTGGCATTATGGAAGGGAAACTGGGGACATTGGTGATGGGAAATGTACCTGGTGGGAGGCTGGAGAGATAGCACAGCGGGTAGGGCATTTGCCTTGCACGCGGCCGACCTGGGTTCGATTCCCAGCATCCCATATGGTCCCCTGAGCACTGCCAGGAGTGATTCCTGAGTACAGAGCCAGGAGGAACCCCTGGGCATCGCTGGGTGTGACCCAAAAAGCAAAAAAAACAAAATGTACACTGGTGAAGGGAAGGGTATTAGAACATTATATGAGAAAAACCCAATGGTGAACAACTTTGTAACCATGTACCTCATGGTGATTCAAGAAGAAAAATAAAATAATTAAAAAACAAAACCAAAAAAAGTGTCTGTCAAGGACACTGTATCTGTATGTTGTATACAGATACTATGGTATAGGGAGAAACCTGGGGACAACGGTGAAGGGAAGTTGACACTGGAATGGTGATGGAGCTCTGATGCCTGAAACTCAGCTATGAACAACTCTGTAAATCATGGTGCCTTCATTAAAAAAAGTATTAAAATTTTTAAAAATATTTTTGAACCATAGACATTGTACAGTGTGTAAGGTTCTTGCCTTATGGGACTCAAGACTGCTCTGGAAAGCACGCTTCCTCCATCAGCTTCTCCACCCTTTCCAAAAATCCACCATTGTGGCAACAGCATTGACCAACGGGCCCGTAGGGGCAGAATAATGATATTTGAACTGTTTGAACCACCCAGAACCAGCACCGGCTCAGTCTTTCCTTGCTAGTACCCTTTTTGCTTTGGTCAAGATTATCAAGGCAATGAGAAGAATTGCTCTGAGACTGACCTTTCATCCAGGTTCCGGGAAGCTTCTCCAGTGCTATGACAGCACTTCCTTTCTTTGGGAGGTTTGCAAGTCTCATTGCTTTTCACGAAGCAATCTTTCAACAACTTCCATTCCTTAGTTGCTCTCAAGACCATAGTTGGGGTGGAATAGTCCAGGCCTAACTGGCCATAATCATCCTCGACTTCCACTTTTATTGACTTTACTCACTTTTGGGGAGGAGTTGCTCCCAAACAGTGCTCGGGAATTTCAGGAACCATCTCCAGCAATATTAAGTCAGCTGCTTTGATATAATAGTGCATAATCCTCTTTCATGCACAAGAGGATATGTATGTTCCAGCCCTGTGGTATCAGGGACCACCATGGTTATCCCTTAAGCAATACTTGGCAGCCACACCCAGTAATTCCAGGGTGGAGATGAAGCATTGCATCCTAACCCCTGTACTAATTCCCCAGCTCCCTCAGTCACTTTTCATTTCACTTCCAGGGCAGTCAATCACTCAATACGGCCCCTTCCTTGCAATACGAGCAGTGGATTCTGTGTGCATAGTCGCTGTCACTATCCTCGATTTGTTCATCGATTTGCTCGAGTGGGCCCAGTAACGTCTCCATTGTGACACTTGTTACTGTGTTGGCATATCGAATACATCACGGGTAGCTTGCCAGGGTCTGCCGTGCGGGCGAGATACTCTCGGTAGCTTGCCGGGCTCTCCGAGAGGGGCGGAGGACTCGAACTCGGGTCGGCCATGTTGGCCACTTGCAAGGCAAACGCCCTACTGCTGTGCTATCGCGCCAGCCCACCATGATGAACATCAAGGTTAAGTCAAGCCCCAGCAAACAGCAATGCAATCAAGAGATGAGGTCACCACAAAGCCTGAGGCAGCCACTTGTGAATGAGGCCACTAGATCAAAGCGGTTACAAGGCCACTAGACAATAGGAATCTGGGGGCCCACAGTATGTTTAGTCTGTTGCTCCTGAGAGAAGGCAAGATGCAACTTCACAGATGGAGTACGACTCAGCAATGAAAAGCAACGGAATGTGGGTCCACTCCCCAGCATGTGAGAAACTTGACATTAGGTTGCACAAAAGAAGCCAGTGAGGGCAGACTGTATGATTCCGCACATGTGAGATTCTAGAGCATGCAAAAATAATCTGTAGCCATCGAAAGAAGATCCATGGGGTCTGAGGTGGGGGTGGCAGAAGGGCAATTGGCTGCTAAGGGGTCCCCAGTGAGGAACATGATCCAGATGGTGGTGGTGGAGATGGTTGCCCAAGTGGCTGCATTTTTTTCAAAAGCCAATGAACTGTACTTGCAATAGATGTCGCTTATTGTAAACAAGATGTTTCCATGTATATGGCACCTCCAAAAAGTCAATTTGGAGAGAGAAAGAGAGGGAGAAGAGAGGGAGAGAGAGACAGACAGACAGATAGACAGAGACAGAGAGATAGAGAGACAGAGAGAGACACAGAGAGAGGTAATAACATGTCTTTGGGTATGAAGAGGGCTGGAGCAATAGCACAGCAGGTAGGGCGTTTGCCTTGCAAGTGGCCAACAGGGCCAACCTGAGTTTGATTCCTCCGCCCCTCTCGGAGAGCCCGGCAAGCTACCGAGAGTATCTCACCCGCACAGCAAAGTCTGGCAAGTTCCCTGTGACGTATTCGATATGCCAAACACAGCAACAATTGTCACAATGGAGACGTTACTGGGCCCGCTAGAGCAAATTGATAAACAACGGGAGGACAGTGACAGTGACAGTGGGTGAAGAAGCTATAGGTTTCTACCAAGTGCAGGAAATCCATTGATTTTCTTTTCCTTACTTTGTTTGCTTTCCTGATTATTAGTGTGAATCTTCCCCCTGCCCCTCCCCCGGCCTTTTATATTAATTTCTGTGCTTTAAATGGACATAGAAGATTATGTCAGTCTCGGGTGTACCAATGACTCAGTATGTGTATCCACTGTGAGATGCTCACCACCATTGGTTTGCATAGGGAGAAATGAACTGGGGTGGGAACTTGGCTCTGAAGAGGCCCTGTGGAATTAGTCATTATGTCCCCATGCCTATAGCGACAGCCCCAGAGTTTACTTGTCTCATCACTGAAGTTGTACCATTTGAGTCTCTTCATCCCTCTCACCCACCCCGTCCTCCGTTCCTGCCTCTGGCAACCCCAATCTGATCTGTGAGCGTGGGTTTACGGATTTATTTTAGATCTGACATATGAGACCACGCAGCGTTTTACTTCTCCTTCTTTCACTTAGTTTAATCCCCCTTTGTTTTGTCACAAATGTCGAGATTTCATCCTCGTCTCTGCCTGCCTCCTGTTCCACCATGTCGCCAGACTTTCCTCCGTGGCGGGGATGGCATCTTTGGTGGAACGGTGCCCCATCCCGGCATCTCCTGCCCAAAGCTCTTCCCTGATTTTCTCCCGCCCTTAGAACAAGCCGTAGCCCCACCTCACCTCATATCTCTGCACGCCCCTCACCATTCAGCATCACCTTCTTGCCACTGCTGGGATGGGTAGGGTCCCCTTGTTCATCCCCCAATCCCACAAACGTGATCTCCTCATTTCCTCCACTCCCCTCCCTACCTCTCCCAACTGGCCTCACCTCTGCAGATCTTTTCTATTTCAGCCAAATGAGCCTTCCCTCCAGGTTTCCTCTTCCAGAATTAATCTCATCCTTTATTCTCCTGGGTCCCACACCTTCCCTTCTGGGCACCAATACAAGGATATCTCCACAATGATGAGATATTCCCAGCCAGCACGTCCATCTGTGAGTGGTTCATCAGAGTCCAATTGGGCTGGCAGAACCCGGAAGCCCCTAAACGGCTTCCTTCCATGGCAAGTCCTGCCTGACTCCCACCTTGCCCCACCCAGGACCTTCCAGCCAATCAGGTGCCAGGCTGGGCACGAGGCTCCTTAAAGGCTAGACAAGGCGGGTTTCCCAGACACAGCCTTGAGGATGTCTCTGAGTCCACAGAGCCCACTTCTCGAAGCAGCTCCAGTTCTGAGGACCTCAGAGCCGACAGCAGAAAACTCAACCACAGGGAAACCAACAAGGTATGTCCGTGTGTCTGTGGGCACCAGGTAGATTTGATGTTCAGGTGGGGACAGAGCCTTCAAGGTGCCAGGGATAACTCCCTGCATTGCCCCCCAACCCCGTGCCCTAATCTTATCCCCCAACCCCCACTTCCCTTCTTCCAACACTGTGTCCTCTGGGGTGCTGTACCCTGATTGTTTCTTGTCCCCGGCGGGTGGGTTGGGGACTCACCAGGAGAGGTGGGGTCCATTGGTGCTTGGAAAATGAGGATGCAGTTTGCACCCATAGACAATCTTGTTTTCATCTGCCTGGTAGATTCCACATGGATGAGATGAAGTTTCCCAAGCGCGCTCGTTCTATGACCCCTGTTGAAGGTACGTCATTTTTTCCTGCCTTTCTTCCTTTGGGGCATTTTCTAAAGTTCGGAGAACTGATTAAAGCACAGAAAACCCAGTCTCCCCTCTCCCCTTCATTCATACTCCTCCATCTTAACAATTTTCCTCTTTATTCAAGTGCTGTGATTTACAATACTGTTAGTGATGGTTTCCATGGGTACTTGATTCCAAACCCACACCCCTCACCAGAGGACCCACCTCCCTCCCCTAAGGCCCCAGGGCCCTTCCCTTCCACCCCACTCCCCAAATTCAGTTCTTGTGGATCAGCTCTCAATTCTGTCGCCATTGGCCCTTTGTTGCTACCGTGCTGTGTATCTCTAGACTGTTCTGTATCACCCTTGTCCTTCTGGCTGGCTTCACCCAGCCTGGTGTTCCCGAGTTCTATCCATGTTGTTGCCGCTTTGTGTGGACAGATTCTTGACCCGCTCATTCATAGCTGGGCATTTGGTGTTTCCATATCTTGGCTATTTACTAAGCGCTATGATGAACACAGGTGTGCCTATGTCTTTTTGAATGAATACATCTGTGATTGAGGAGTAGATGCCAAGACGTGATATCACGGTGTCCCATGGGCCACTCCTTCCTTTAGCCTCATGAGGACTAAGCACCTGGGTGTACACGTGGGCTCTTCCTTTGTCTTTGTTTTGTTTTGGAGTCACACCCAGCAAATCTCATGGCTTATTCCTGGCTCTGCACGCAGGAATCACTCCTGGCAGTGCTAGGGGACCCTGAGTTGGCTGTGTTGGCAAGGCAAATGACCAAAGAGCTGTAATATGACTCCAGTCCCAGTGGAGATGGTGTGTGTGTGTGTGTGTGTGTGTATGTGTGTGTTTCTGCCTTAAACTTGATGTTTTTGTGGCTCCTAGTTCACACAATCCCCTCTCTGGACACCACTAAGCACCACCTGCATCTCCCAGAATCCCTGGTTCAGAATGGAATCTTCTCCTGTCCTGGGGCTACTCTCCCTCTTGCCTTACCTTTGAATCTCTCAGGACTTCATACCTAGACTCTTACTAGGCCACCTACACAGGCATCCTCAGATCCAGTGTGGCGCTTCCAAGGCTTTCTAATGGAGCTCTTCCAACCCACTTCCACATGAGTAGCTGCTCTGGGTCCCACTTTCCCCCCAAGGATCCTGTTCCGGTGCTTTAAAATTCCACTTCAGAAGGGTACCCCTGGCTTTCGCTCCCTGGCGTCTTTTTTTTTCCCCTTCGGTTTATCCTCACTGCTGGATTGCTCCTCCATAAAACATGCATCCAAAACAAGTTATCTGGGATTTAGTCTGTTAAGAAATGTCTTTTCATCTCTCCGCCCAGATTCATAAGGGATAGGTAGGGTGGTGTGTTGAATTTTTAAGTGGAGAATTCTTTTCCTTCAGAATCTTAAAGGCACTTTTCTATTATTTTCTAGGTTTGATGTTATCTTACCTTAAAGAATTAGTTGGGATTTTCTCCCCCCTCCTTCGGGGAGATGTCTGAACTATATCTTTCAAATAAGATTGGAATGGGGTTTCCAGGGATCAACATTCAGATAATCTCAGTGCTGTCTCTGTGGTCAGTGAGATTTCTCCGGAAGTCTGTAGTGGAGATGCCCTATTTCCTTGCCGAGTCTTTTATCTCTGTTTTTACCTCACACCATTTTCACTGGGTTGACTGCATTTTGCTCCTCGGTCTAGGATAAACCTCAGACTCCAGCCTTGTCCTTTTTCTGGAAGGTATTAAAATTTGGTCAATGTTGTCAAGTTGGGGCACCCACAACTGCTGGCACTCCCTGTGCCCAGATCTTTCCATCCTTTTTGTGAATGAATCCTTGACTGCCCATTGAGAGACATGTAGCAACGTCACAACTGGTTCTTTAATTGGATGTTGCTTTATTATAAATGTGAGCATGAGCTCCATAAATGTATACGGGCCATTTACTCTTCTATGGATTGCAGGCGCTGGTTCTTTGCTTTCTCTTCTATTTAATTCTCCAGCTTAACTGATTTTCAAGGGTTCTTGGCGTTACTGCAGTTTGATCCATTCAGAATATCTTTAGTCCATTAAGGAACACTCCACACTATCCCTGGCTCTCACTGGGTTGTTCTGAAGAGAAGAAAGGGGAGATGAGGGAGGACACGCTGAACTGTCACCTCCTTGGAAAATGTACTCCCTTCTGGTTCCATAGAGCCACCTCTGATATCAGTGGCCATGTCTTATCACTGGTGGCCCGAGTCTGATCAGTTGGTCCCCCAGGTCCTTCCTGTCTGCCCCCTGCCAGGCCACTAGCTTCTCAGTGGCTCTGCCAGGCTCTCCCTTCCAGTGATCGTTGGAGCCTCCGTGAGCTCCGGGTTTGGGATAACAGGTATGATGGCTCCACAGGCTCTGAAGTCACCTACAACTATTGACTAAAAATGCTGCCTGGGTCTCCGGGCCTCTGCGGTTTTAGACTTTATTTGCTCCATCATCATCAAAACTCTCCTCGTCCAACTCTTAGGCACAGTTTTGTCTCTGATCTGCCTTCCTTGGTTGGCTTCTGAGTGCTGAGATGGTGGCATCAAGGGAACCAGCCGTGGTTGTGAATGGTACAGAGCTTGATGTCCCCAGATTGGCAGAGAGGTAGGGAAAGGGGAGGACCCCACCTCCAACTTTACCTCCCAGGGTGGCCGGAACTCTGACTTTTGTTGTCATTGATTTAAGGATTTAATTGGGAGTTTGAAACATTTTTTTTCCTTTTTGTTATTTTTTTCCTTAAATTTTTATTTGCTCGAGCGGGCCCAGTAACATCTCCATTGGAGACTTTGTTGTTACTGTGTCTGGCATATCGAATACTCTCAGTAGCTTGCCGGGCTCTCCGAGAGGGGCGGAGGAATCGAACTCAGGTCGGCCATGTTGGCCGCTTGTAAGGCGAACGCCCTACCCGCTGTGCTATTATTAGTGAAACACCATGAGGTACAGTTGTAGACTTACAAATTTTTGTGCTTGGGTTTCATTTATACAATGATCGAGTACCCATCCCTCCACCAGTGCCCATCCTCCACCACCACAGGTCCCAGATATCCCTCCCACCTCCCTTCCCTCCCATCCCACCCTGCCTCTGTGGCAGGGCATTCCCTGTGTTATCGCTCTCCTATTGAGTACTGTGGCTTTCAAAAGAGACATTGAGTGACAATCATGTTTGAGACTTAAAACCAAGAACTGGAAGAGAAGTTCGCCTCGGTGACATTCGGATCTTGGCTTGCCTTGACTTTCACTGATGAGGACGGGAAAAGCTCTTGTCACCGACAACGGCCGTTCCCATACACTGGGCCTACAGAGCGGCTGCTTATCCTGCTCCAGAGGCCCCACGGCCTCCAGTGTCCACTCTGCGAAGCTGGTCCAGGCCCCTCCCTGCCTTGTCTTCTCCTATTCCCCACCCAGTTTCTTTTCATTGCTTCGCCTCCCTGCTGGCAGCTGTGTGTTTCTCTCACACGGTTGCCCTGGAAACTTTCAGGAGCATCATCCCGGGTCTGGCCCCTCTCGCCCCCATGCAGACCTGCTCATCCCACTCTCTCAGCCCGATTGGCCGCTCCCCCCACCCCACCCTTGCTCTCCCTTCCCCACAGTGGGTCTGTGCTTCTTCCCAACTTCTGCATAAGCAGCTAGATAAGAGATTTCCCCTCTTATCTCTTAAAGGGGGCACTGGCCTAATGTCCTAGCCCAAGCTTGTTTCTCTCAGGCTCATCTCCTCTGTCATAGCAGGGACCAGCCGCTGGGTGTAGGTGAACCCCAATCCGCTCCAGCCCACCTCTGCTGAGTGGCTGACCCCCGTCCTATTCCCTAAACCTCTGCTTGGATCAGGGGGATACCAACATCTTTTCTGTTCCCCAGACCTGAGCTCCTGCTGGACTTCTAGCTAGGAAACATCTTCACTGTTCTCTCTTACTGGGGGGTGTGGGAGTGGATGTGGTCAGAAGTGTGCCCTGCAGACTATCCCCAGGGTCCTCTTCTCACTGGATTTGCCCCTCTTTCTGCCGCTTTGTCCCAGATACCTTCCTATCTCCTCACACCCTGGCCCAGGTGAAGGTCTTAGGAGCCTCAACTGTGTCCGTCTGGCCTGCATATGGGCTTCTCCAACTCTGAAAGGCCTGACTTGTCCTGCCTGATGCTCCCCCGGCCGCTACTCCAACTGTCCACTCGTACCGGGGAGCCCGGTGGGCAGGTTTATGTGAACCCGCACCACCCCCACCCCCCAACCAGGCTCCGATCAGCTCCTCTCCGCCCCTGAGTGTGCTCCGGGCTGCATACTTGAACCCGGCGCTAATCCGAGCACTCAGCCTGGAGTAACTCAGTCCTTGTCTCGCCACGGGAGCCGCTGTGCTGTGACTCACACAAAGGAAAGTGAGGTCCAGAGGGATGGAGCAGCTGGCAGCCGCCCGCCCGCCCCCTGCAGCCCTAGCTCCTCGGGTAATGGATCTGATGTTGGGTAATCCGGCTCTGAGGCTCGGCGGGCGCCTGCCTGGCAGTTGAGAGGTTCAGTGACGCGCCAGCGGGAAGGAAGAGAGGAGCTGGGAATCAGGTCTGGTCAAGCGGGGGCCTCCTGAGAGCTCGGCTCCCCCCACACCTCCCTCTTCCCCGTTCTGCTCTTTCTCCTCAGATAGGCATGGCCAGGAGCCAGGATGCACGGACGTCTCCGGGGCAGCGGCGGGCTGTGTGGGGTCCCACCCCCGCTCAAAGCCCTTTGCCTACGTGAAGCCCACCAGAAGGGGGCCGCCGGCTTTCCTCGAATCCACCAGGCCCACCTCCAGAAACCAGGGCCCACGCAGGGCGAGAAGTCAGCTGTCAGAAAGAAGCCGGAACAGGGGCCCCCACCCCCGGGAGAGACCCGCACCCCTGCCGGGCAGAGATTTGCAGATGGAATTGGACGATGCCAGACGTGCAGACCCCGTGGAAACAGAAGCCAGGCTCAGGGCAACCTTCCCTCCCACTGAGACCGCGTCCCTGCACAACAACCAAGTGGCCCTCCTGTGGCCTCCACAGCAGCCCCCTGTGGCTCTGCTTTCTGGAACATTCCAGCCTGAGATGTCTTGGCATTGGACTGCCATGTGGTCCCCAGTTTTAGCCGTATTCTATTCTCATGTACAGTTCTAACCCCTGGCCAGCTGGACTCAGTTCTCCACCTACACGACCCCCTTCCCGAATCTAAATGGGTGGGTTCCAGACTCTCTTCAACCACAGAGCTCTGGCTCTGCCTGGCCTCCAGCAGGACATGGGTTAAATGCTGCACGGCTCTAGGTTAAATGTCGTGTCTGTCCCCACTCACAAGAGTGGCTACGGTGGGAAGGTAGCTACCCCTCTCCCCCCGATTCCAGTGCTCCCCCTGGCCCCCTGCTCTCCTTTAAAGCTGTAGTCAAAGATGCAAATGTATTTTGTCCCTTAGTGTTACCAAATAAACCAGCAGCTTCCCTCGCTCAGGCTGTTGTCATGAAGTAGCACAGACTCTCATGGCTCACCCCAAGATCCAGAGGTGGCAGTGGTAGTTCTGTGGGAGACTTGCCTGTGTGAGGCCCGGGTCCACCCCAGTGCTGGCCATGAGTGTCTGTGGGGACCCACTCACTAGTTGCTTGTCCTCACTTGGACGGGGAGAGGAGGGGCTCTGGAGTCCCTTAAGGGCACAAATAACTGAAGCTCCAACCTCAAGACCTAAGGACCTTCCCAAGACCACTCCTCATCCACCATTAAGGTAAGAATTTGGAGGATGCGGCCTGGTAAGGCACCTGGTAAGGCTTTGGATGTGGCTGACCCAGGTTCAATCCCTAGAATCCTGCGCCTCACAAGGACTGATCTCTGCTCTGTGCACAGAGCCAGGAATAAGCCCTGAACACTGCTGTGTGTAGCCCCCAAATTAACAAGAACTTGAGGGGACACAACCCTTTGGTCTAGGGCATCCTACCACCACCGTTTTTTCAATCCTGAGGTGTAAGACCCTTTCCCCACCCCCAAACCCCAGCATTTTAGAACAGACACAGTAAGAGAAGGATACAATGGGAGTGGGCTGGAGCAATAGCACAGCAGTAGGGCGTTTTCCTTGCACGCAACCAGCCTGGCCAAGACGGGTTCAATTGATTCCTCCACCTCTCTCGGAGAGCCCGGCAAGCTACCGAGAGTATCTCGCCCGCACAGCAAAGCCTGTCAAGCTACCCATGACGTATTCAATATGCCAAACACCATAACAACAAGTCTCAAAATGGAGACATCACTGGGACCGCTCGAGCAAATTCGAACAACGCGGAGGACAGTGTGTGTGTGTGTGTGTGTGTGTGTGTGTGTGTGTGTGTGTGTGAGACAATGGGAGTGGAGAGTGGAATGCCAGATAAACTAGTTAATATGAATTTAATCTAGTTCTGTTTTTCTGGGGGCCACACCTGGCAGTGCTCAAGGGTTACTCCTGCCTCTAAGCCTCGAGATTACTCCTGGCGGTGCTCTGGGGACCATATGGCCTGCCCAACTTTTGGGGATCGAACTTAGGTTGGCTGTATGCAAGGCAAGTGCCCTACCCACTGTGCTATCACTGGCCTCAATTAATCTAAATTTAATCTAATCCAATCGTCTTAATCTCACTTACCCAAAAAGGTATCCAGTCGAGGATGATGGGATGAGTGGGGAGGAAAAGATTAAAGGACACTGCAGCCAGGCCTGGTTGTCTCTCTTGCACACTTCCTGACACCTGGACGGACTGAGCAAGTAGGACTCACGTGCCCACAGTAAAGGCAGATTCAGGCAGGGCTCAGACGTCAGGTGGTGACAAGGTACGGAGCACAGAAGAGGCACTCAGGCACACCTGACCACAGCTGGACACTAAGAAAAACTGACAAGGGAAAACGGGGGCACAGCCGAGAGCAGCCAGATCTAGAATAGTCTCTGAGCAGAGACAGGACTTGAGATCAAGAGGAGGTTCTGGAGAAAGAACCAGAGTCCACATCAAGCCCAAACTGGCAATAAGAGCTTCCTCTGCACTCGAACGGGGACACACTCCCTCACTGATCAGTGAGTGGACCGTGTCCTGCATGGAAAGCTCAGAGACTGCTCCTCAGTGAGGACAGTAAGGAACTCTGCAGGGAGGAATGAAAGGGGCTTGTAAGGAAGGTTCCCGAGAACCAGGAATGCGCCAGAATTAGAATCATAGGAGACATCCACATAGTTCAACAAGTGGAGAATTCAAAAGGCCCTGGGAGTTATTTAAATTCTGGTTTATTGGAGATTATCTAAATTCTGAATCAGCCACAACCATGCTGAGACCACTCTCCACACATCCGGACAAGCCTCAGGCATGAAGGAACTGGCAGAGGAACCCAGGCATGCGGGTCCTGGGGCTGAAATCTCCAATCCTGCTCGAACTGGGACTGGGCCTCCTCCACCCAGATCCCCCATCTTCCAGTAGGTAGGCGTTACACCCACCAGCTGCTGCCAGCGCCAGGTTGGTCCCATCAACAGCCAAGACTCAGAGACTATAAAATACAGCTCCTGAAAGTTTGCGGCCACATTTGCAGCTGCGCGACATCTTATTATCTAGTTCTTACTCTGGAGAAACCGGCTGCCCACATGGCAGAGTCTGGCAAACTTCCCGTGTTGTACTCAATATGCCAAATACCAGTAACAATGATAGATCTCATTCTCCTAGCCCTGAAAGAGCATTGAATATGGCTCTTTTAAAATCTTGGCGCTAGGAAGAAGGAGATGTTACTGGTGCCCGCTTGAGGCAATTGACGAACAACAGGATGATCGTGACCGTGATCTAAATTCTGGGTAGTTCTTGGAGAGTTTATAGATACTGCTAAAGAGACCGGTGGAACTCGATGTTTTTTAAGTCTTAATTTTTATTAAGATATCTTGATTTACAAAGTTGTTCATTACAGAGCTGTTTCAGGTATACAATGTTTCGACACCAATCCCACCACCTATGTCCCCTTCTCTCCACCAATGTCCCCAGGTTTCCCTCACACCGCCACCTAGCCCTCTTGGCAGGCACATAAGAAACTTATTTCATGTTACTTGCTCCAACAAAATTTAAAGGAATGGTAAATGGAATTATCAGAAAATAAATCAATAAAAATCAATTTGTGGTGATTGGTTGCTACATGACTCTAACCGATGGAAATAGAGAAATTCAAATCAATACAACATAGTATACTGCCTATTCTCATTTATGTAACTAAGTTTTCAACTCTGTCATCTAAAATATATTGCATTCAATTTTATTTTGTGCTTGGATCTTTTTGTGGTAATTATCATGCATTCCCTGTCATAAAACTTAAGAATTCTGTGCCAATATATTTCAGAGCTTTCACGAAATAAGCAAAACCTACAAATGTAAAATTTAGAAAGAGTAAAAAGGATCGTGTAACTTGATATTTTTAAGGAGGTTTACCCCCCACTGGGCCTTCCTAAAGAGAATGAGTGGGCTGGTACATTTTGGACAGATTAAGGAGCAGGTAGATCAAAGAAAATGAGATGAATCCTACCTATGAAAGCCTGAAAGGTTAAGAGAGACAAGGAGAAAGTAAAAGTATTTTTTAAATGCTTAATAAGGGCTGGAGAGATAGTACGGGGGGTGGGGTGCTTGCCTTGGATGCTCGGATGCTACCCAGGTTCAATTCTCAGCATCCCCTATGGTCCCTGGAGCACTGCACTTGCCTTGCCCTCGACCAACCTGAGTTTGATCCCCGGCACCCCAGATGATCACCCCGAGCATCACCAGGAGTGATCCCTGAGTGCAAAACCAGGAGTAGCCCCTGAGAATTGCCAGGTGAGACCCAAAACCAAACAAAAAATAATAAGATGAAAATGCTTAATAAGGAAGGAGTAACTTTCCAGCACCACCTCCCAATATTCTCCACTCCAGTGGAATTTGATTTATCTAAATGTTTTGTTTTATTTTGGTTTGGTTCAGGGCTATAGCTGGATTTGTGCTTCGGGAGTCATTCTTGGCAGTGCTGGGGTACCAGGTATACTAGCAGGGTTCAAACTGGGGTCAGTTGTCTGCAAGGTGGGAGCCTTAACCCTTGTATTATCTTTGAGAAAGTTTCCATATTTAGTGTCTCCTGCAGTTATGCACCAAATAATATATGGCACATATTAAATATTAATAGCACTGTAGCACTGTCCTCCCATTGTTCATCAATTTGCTCTGGCGGGCACCAGTAACATCTCCATTGTGAGACTTGTTGTTACTGTTTTTGGCATATTGAATACGACACAGGTAGCTTGCCAGGCTTTGCTGTGCGGGCGGAATACTCTCGGTGGCTTGCCGGGCTCTCCGAGAGGGACAGAGAAGCAAAGAACTATAGTTATAGTATTAATTTTTAACATTAATATACCTATAAAAAGGGAAAGGCAAATAGTTCTTGACAATTTTTTTTAGCATTTCTCTTTTTTATTGTTGCAAAAGTCAGACTTCTATCTTATCTGTCCATTTTTTAATTAAATTTATTTATCTATTTTGAATATCCATCCCTCCACCAGTAACCGTTTCCCACCACCACGGATCCCAGTAACCCTCCCACCCCCCCTTCCATCCTCATCCCACCCTGCCTCTATGGCAGGGCATTCCCTTTTGTTCTCTCTTTCCTATTTGGTGTTGTGGTTTGTAAAAGAGTTAAGCCTGATTTTCAGGGAGACACATTGGAGAATTTACTTTCCATTGACCACTTTATATAAGAAGATGTCGCACAGCAGCTTACGCAGTTTGGAGTAAGAGTCCTGGTTCCTGCATAAGCGAGCTATGCTTGTAGAGGCTCATGGTCACCGGGGTTCCCTCTGGAGGAGGCGGGATGCGGCACCTACCCCATCTGGGACTTCCCGGTGATCTCGGCTCTCTCCGGGACCGGGATCATTCTCAGTAGCTGTGGAGGCCCCCTCGCGGCTTTTCTTCTCTGTGGCTGTGTGCTGTAAAAAATCGACATTTTTTTAAACAACTTATCAATCATTGATTTACAATTTGGTGGAATTACAGGTGTCCAGCTTTGATCATGTATATGTGTGCAGATGTCATCGCCTTCAAAATAATTTTTTTGAAAAAACTTTCTCCTGTGCAGGTTGTAAAGAAGCATCTGTGAGGAAGCAGCATTGTAAAATATATAAATTTATATATGAAGATATTTTACACATATATATATATATACCATACGTATGCACCGTCAAACAGAGCATGTCCTCTCTCTGCAGGGTTTGATGAAAGTCTCCTTATGAATTGGATTTTGTTTTTATGAGTCAGCTCACTGGAAAATCCATTTCTGCTTCCTGTGGTCTTGGGTTTTTTTTCTAGTTTTTGTCCCCTGAAAATGGTGTCACCATGAACATTTTTGTTTCTACCTGTGAGTTTCCAAGAAAAACGCAGGTACGTGCAGGACTTGAGGGCCACCTCCCCTGGCCTGATGATGGGGACAGACAGGTGGAGAACCCAGGAAATGGAGAAACAGGGCCCCAGGCTGGTGAGTAGTCAGTTTATTTCTCTCTCCTCCCCAGCGTAGTTACAATAAAATTGTAGTCATGGTTTTGGTTGTAGTCCCAGTCATCATAGTTCTATCATCCTACTCTCCTCGTAGACCTCAAAGTCCTCTACCTCGCTACATTTTCTTCCTCATATCTTCGTAGTCTCATAGTCTCCTCATAGTCCTCACCTTCTTGTCCCTCCTTTCCCCTTATAGCATAGAAATATAGAAATCATGAAAGAGGGGTACACATAGGTGGGGTTGAACATTGTCATAACAACAAACAGAGGGAAAGCCACTCCTTCAGGGGAAGTTCTAAGAGACAAGCTCAAGGACAAAATCTCATCTGAGGGTTCAGCACTCTAGATTACTAGGAGATTCACTCAAGGGCAGGATTCCATCTAGGGTGTATTGCTTTCTCCTTTCTTCAGCTAGTAATCCTTTTAACCAAATCATAGTTGTGTAAACTCACACAACTTGGGGGGCAAGGCACCCACACGGCGGCGGCTCTATCTCTCCCGCCACCCGCGTTCGGTAGTCTCACCCTTCTACCACCCCGGAGAGGTCGATGGCGATGGTCAGGCAGAGGAAGGAACGAGGGCCAGGCTGGTTGGTATTAGTCGTAGTTTATTCTGATTCTCTCCTCATCTGTCTCTCTATCTCTGCCCCCATTCTTCCTCCCCCAGCTACTTCATTCTCCTTCCCCATCCCCCTTCATCCTCCTCTTCCTTCTGATCCTCTCTGAACTTCTGCTTCTTCCTTCTGCCCCTCTCTGAACTCTCTTCTTCCTTCTCCTGCCCCTCTCTGAACTCTCTTCTCTTCTTCCTTCTGCCTTCTCCCCCAGCCCACTCCTACAGTACAGTTAAATCCTCTCTCCTGAGGAATTGGGGGAACAATTACACATAGGTGTGGTCACAATCAATAGGGGTGGAGATGAACAGGGGTAGAAATCTTAGCCTCAGGGAAGACCGCTCCTAGGACAGATCCTTCCTTAGCAGGAGGACCCACCCTAGAGCAGAATTCCATGGGCGTGCCTCTCCTCTCCTTGACCGACAAGCGTACAAGAATATAATATAAATCATTTTGTATGGATACAGTAAGAAATATCTTAAACTTATAGAATTGCTCTCCTAGGGCCATCTCGATCTCAGACTACGGTGCTCAGGCCAGATAGTCTTTCCCACCCCTAGCAGGATCCTAGTCTTGTCGTTACCTTTGGATCATGACAGCATTTGTCTATGATCAAACTCTTAACTTATAGTTAAGAATCGTGGCACTTTGGCCTGGCCCATTTCGCTGCCAGGGTAGCTCACTGCTTGCCCTGGGTCCATTCAGTCCCTCGTCGGGACCCTGCTTTTGGGGTGTTAGGAACTATGGGCAACTGAGGCTTAAGTCGAGAAAGATGCCCGGGAGTGAATAATATTCAAGGCCAATCAAATCCTAAATTACAAAGCATAATGTTAACGGTCTTCCTGTATCTATACAAAAAGGATATTACCTTAAAGTAAACTGTTCATAAGGCATAAGGAGAGGAGAAAGGCAATATTTCACTCATACATATAAAATCATAGATTTCTGGGAAACTGATCTTACAAACTAACAAAGTCTGATTAAGGGGAAAGCTGATTAACTGGGTGGGAGAGCATAGGGAAGATTGTTTACAGATAAACACAATGGAAGTGGAAGTGCTTCAGGAGCACCGTGATGGGTGTAACCAGATTAAACCTAAACTTCTTGAAGGACAAAGCAATGTTACCCAACAATAGTAAGTTTACTTCTTACTAATATTTCTAGTCATTTCCTATAAACACAGTAAGATATATATCAACCTTAAAGGTTGGCTCATCTCACTATATATCCCAGACTATAGTCCTCAGACCAGGTTACTCTTTTCTAACCCTAGCAGGGTCCTTATTCAGTTACTTTTTTTTGGCAGTAACATGGCAGAGTTTGTCCCATTACCATGTTCTCAACTTATTATACTCTTATTATACTTCTATGGTACTTAGCTTGTCCCTTTCCGATGCCGGGATAGCTTATCACTTGACCTGAGTCCATCCAGCCCCTTCGTCAGGACACTCCTTTGGGGGGTATTAGGAAGCGAGGGAAACTGAAGTTTAAGTCAGAAAAATATGATGGATGCTCAGGAGTAAATATTATTTGAAGTCAATTACCTCCCATGTTACAAAAGCACAGCATCAACTGTCTTCCTGTGTCTATACAAAAAAGATATTTCTAAGCCATACAAATGGCATAAAGGAAAGAGAAGAGCAGTATAAGATTATTAGTGCTTGATGGAATTGGGTGTGCCTCAGGGATACTGTTGTGGGAGTGACTCAATAAACCTAAGCTCCCTATGGGAAGAGCAAGGACAGCCCAAATGTTGTCCAACACCTACCCTTTGGCAGAGGTTTGTGAGTTCTTGTCTCAGTTCACATCAGGGGTGGAATTACTAGGTCCCAGGATGTGTAAATGCTCTGATTTATATATAAGATTCAGCTATTTCTAAGATTGCACCATCATCTTTGGACAACCCATTCGGGATGGGAGATGCGTGCTGAAAGTAGACTATAGACCAAACACGATAGCAACTCAATACCTCCATTGCAAACAACAGCACCCAAAAGGAGAGAGAGAACAAAAGGGAATATCTTGCCACAGATACAGGGTGGGGTGCGGGGCTGGGTGCGGGTGGGGGGAGGGATACTGGGACCATTGGTGCTGGGAAATGGCACTGGTGGAGGGATGGGTACTCAATCATTGTATGACTGAAACGCAAGCACAAAAGTTTGTAAGTCTGTAGCTGTATCTCACGGTGATTCACTAATAAAAAAATTTAAACAAAAAAAGATTGCACCATCAGCCCTGTGGAAGGAATGTCACACTTCTTCCTTCTGTCCAATGAGACAATTCTAGGCCATTTGTATATGCTTGTTTACTATATTGTTCAGAACCTGTTTGAGTGTTCTGTGCTACCGTTGTTTTCATCTTTTGCCCATTGAATTTCCACCCCCTCTCCCCTTTGGCTTTCTTACTGATTAGAGGGGCTCTTTATTAAAGTGCTTAGGAATATGTTTTGCAAATATAGTCTCACACTTAGACTATTTTTAAGTGATTTTAGCAATCTTTTGATTTACACGTCTTAATCATAATGCATTCCAGTGGATCAGCCCTTTTCTCTTATGTTGGCAGTTTTGTACTTTAAGACATGCCTTCCTCCCTTGAAATCAGGAATTGCCAGCAGTATTTTCTTCTAAAACTTAAAAACAAAACTCTTGACATTTGTTCCATTTGTTTTGACAAAAGTTCTCAGTCCATTGGGAGTTGAGTTAAATGTGTAATTTGATGTTTGAAATTTAATTTGGATCACCAATTTAATATGGATAACCAATTTAATGTTTCTGTGTGGCCAACCAATGAAACCAGATCTATTTATTTATTGAAAAGTCACGGCTTTCCATGCTCTGGTTTAGCATGGCATCTGTTCAGTACTTGGAAACTGGATGTATTCATGTTTAGAGAGTTCTATTGGTTCTACCAGTTAATTTGTTGACCCCCTGCAGTGATGCCGCACTCTTTCTTAATAAATCCCTGAAAGAAATCTTGCTCTCTGGCAGAACAAGCCGACCTTTTTTTCTGGAATTGTCTTAAATAGCCCTGGCCTCTTGTTTCTCCATGGAAATTTCAGGAGCAGCCTGCCAAGTTCTGAAGAAGAGTCTGTTGAGTTTGGATTGGAGTTGAACTAAATCATTCAATACGTTAGGGAAGGTTCTATTATGATATTAATTCTTCCCATTCATAAACATGAGTTTTCTCTCATTTAATTCTTTTTCACATCCCTTGGGGAAAGGAGGTCAAATTTCTGTATCTAAGTCATTTTATCTTTTATTAGGGGTATTTCTAGAACATCTTCGTAGTTTTGGTTGCCCCACAAATGACAACAATATTTTATAGTTTCCTGATAGCATAACTGGCTTTTTATGGCGGAGAATACACCTGGCAGTGTTCAGGGCTTACCCCTAACTCTTTGCTCAGGGATCATTCCTGGCGGTGCTCAGGGGGACCTTATGGGGTATTGGGAATTAAACTTAGGTTGGCCCAATGTGAGGCATGAGCCCTACTCACTGTGCTATCTCTCTGGCCCCTCACAATTGACTTTTATGCATGGATTTTACATTAAGCTAATCTCTCCTCTTATTTCTAGTAATTTACCCTTTCTGCTCTCTTCCTATCTGTAAAAGACCTTACTCTTCCCCTTTCCAATCTATAAATTCAAGCTCTTTTTTTCTTGTCTTATTTTCTTATCTGAGATCTTCAAACTATGGAACCAGAGTGTTGACTTTGAATTTTCTTGTCTTTTGTCTAATTTTTGGCTGAAGCGATAGCACAGTGGGTAGGGCATTTGCCTTGCATGTAGCCAACTCGGGTTCGATTCCTCCGCGCCTCTCAGAGAGCCAGGCAAGCTACTGAGACTATCCCATCCGCACAGCAGAGCCTAGCAAGTTCCCATGGTGTATTCAATATGCCAAAAATAGTAACAAGTCTCACAATGGAGACATTACTGGTGCCCACTTGAGCAAATCAATGCACAACAGGAGAATTGTGCTATAGGACATGCTACAGACAGTGTCTGATTTTAAAAGAAAATGCATAAGCAGAATTCATTTCACCATTGATCAGTTTTCCTTGGGTGACATCAGTTCATTGAGGATGACAAGCCCTATGATGGCTTCACTGCAGATCTCCAGACCCTAAAGTCTCAGTTACAACCCCTCAGGACCCCCTTGTACTTCACACAGAAGCTCTTTCCTCAGTGTGACCAAGGATAAGAACATTATTGAGCTTAGCAGAGTGGGTAGGGTGTTTGCCTGCAAATGGTTGGGTTGGGCTCAATCCCCAGCATTCCATACAGTCCCCAGAGCCCACCAGTAGTGATTCTTGAGTGCAGAACCAGGAGTAGCCCCTGAGCACCACTGGGTGTGACTCCCCTACCACCCAAAACAAAGCAAATCAACAAAACTTTAATAGAAAACAGACCAGAACTGTTAGGTCCTGAAGAATCTGACACAAAGGGTAAGTGGCTAATCTCTCCCATCTATGTTTTGGTGTTTGTTTGTTTGTTTGTTTGTTTGTTTTTAGGTCATGCCAGTAGTGTTCAGGGCTTACTCCTGGCTCTGCACGCAGGAAACATATGGGATGAGATGTTAGGGAGTAAATCCTTGTCAGCTGGGCAAGGCAAGTGCCCTACCTCCTGTGCTATCTCTTCGGCCCAAAATTTTGTTGATTTTTATAACTATAGTTTAGGTAAGATGCTGACAATCATATTAGAGTTTATAATCTTGATGTGTACAGTTATCCCACTTCTCTATCACCAGAGTGCCCGAGACCCTTCACCAATCACTGTCACTGTCACTGTCCTCCCATTGTTCATCGATTTGCTCAATATCTAGTCCACCCCACCCAATTGACAATCTCAGTTTTGTAATCCAAAACCAAGGGTTTGTCATCATCTACACTGCCACTTTCATGTTTTATTTCTCTATACATCACAGATAAGTGAAGTCATCTGGTATTGTCCTTCTCTCTCTGACCTAGTTTGCATAACTTGAATGTTCTCCAGTTCTATCCAAGTTGTAGTGAGCTGGGAGATTTCATCTTTTTATAGCTGCATAGTATTTCCTTGCATAGAGATGCGACAGCTCCCTTTTTCCATCCATCTGTCATTGAAAATTTGGGTTGTTTTCGTATTCTGGTTATTCTAAATGCTGTAATAGAGGAGGAAGAGGAGGAGGAGGAGGAGGAGGAGAATGAGGAGGAGGAGGAGGGGAAGGAGGGGGAGGAGGGGGAGGAAAGAGGGAGGGAAATATTGCATTTCCAGATCTTAAATCATACTATAAAGCTCTAGTAATTAAGATGATGTGGCACTTGAATAAAGACAGACTCTCAGACTAATGACGCAGGGTTGAGAGCCCAGCGACAAAGTCTCAGATTTATGGACAGTTAATCTATGACAGCCCGCACCGGGCTGTTCCTCGCTGGGGCCCGTTGGAGGGGAGTGGATTGAGTTTTCCTCCCCACCCCGACCAGGGCTCCGGCAGCTGAAGACCTCCAGGACCAGCCACCACCATGCTGAGACCACTCTCCGCACACATGAAGGTACTGGCAGAGGGACAAGTCCACGCGGGTTCTGGGGCCAAGATCTCCCAGCCTACTCGGATTGGAGTCGAGCATCCTCCACCCAGATCCTCCAAATTCCAGTAGGCGGGGGTCACACCCACCACCTGTCCCCCTGGCGCCGTGTAATCCCATCAAGGCCAGGACTTAGAGACTATAAAATCCAGCTCCCAGAACTGCGCGGCCGCATTTGCGGCCGCGCGACATCTTATCAGGACATCTTTTATGACATCTTATTATCTCATTCCTACTTTGGACAAACTTGCAGGCTATCGAATGTAGCCTGCCCACAGGGCAGAGTCTGGCAAACTCCCCGTGGCGTACCAAATATGCCAAATACCAGTAACAATGATGGGTCTCATTCTCCTAAAGGGTTAGGATGAAAGAGACGTTACTGGGGCCTGCTCAAGGCAATCGATGAATAACAGGATGATGAAATGAAATGAAAAATGAAAAATCTATGACAAGGGCTGGTGCATAAAAGTGGAGCAGGGAGGGACAATTCAACAAATGGTGTGGACACTGGCTAGACGAAAGCACAAAATGCGGGGAACTTAAAGCCAATGTGGCCTTGCACTTAACCCCTGGGCCGATCTAGGGGAAATCAGCTCTGTGTCACGTGGGGCACCACCTCCCTTTGGAAGAAACCCGCCAGAGCCACAGACGCCATCGAGGTGCATGGGGACACCTGAGCCGATTCCTGGTGTTCGTTGGTCCTGACTTCCGCTGTCCTCCCAGGAGCACTGGGGAAGTGACCTTGTCTGCAGAGGCCCAGCTGAAAGCAGCACCCTGGGAGCAAGGCACAGTGCAGAGCTTCCGGGAACTAGAGAAGGATGCGGTTCCCATGATGGCAGCAAAGCAGATGGGTCAGCTGCCCTCCTGCAGGGGATATGGAGAGGACCCTTGGGGGTCCACTAATGACCCTTGCAAACCCAACTCAAGGGCAGGCCGCCAGATGTTCCCTGGCCCATTCCCAGCACGGGCTGCACATGGCATTCGGCCATCCTGGGTTCATGCCTGGCCAGGCACGACACACTCCCCTTTACTGGGAGTGATGCTTCGCTCCCCACAATCCCCACCAGGACCGCATCCACACAGACGGCCCTGTGGACTGCCAGGGGCCACGTGGAAAGGAGCTATTTGACTTCACGGTCTCCTTCCAGAAGCATCGGCACCGGCGCTCTGGGACTGCGATAGCTCCCTTCCCTCCCAGGGCCCCCCCCATGCCTGTCAGCTCCCCACATGCATCGTCCAGGAGTCCCTGACACCTCGCTCCCCGCCCCCTCCCGCTTCCTCTCATTAAAACGTCCTCCTGCCTGGCGGGGAGACGCTTCCTGCACTCTGCCACTCTCCGCGCCTCCATCCGCTCGGTGAAGTGGGCAGACAGGGTTATTAATAGCAACATTAATAACCAGCATTTATTGAACGCTTACGATGTACTTGGCACCAGGATGAACATTTTAAACGCATTATCTCAATTGATCCGCACGGTGTAAGCTCCCCGAGCACTTGTTTTCTTGTAAGAGTCTTTAGAAATTCACGAGACTCCGGTTTTTTACACTTGAGCACATTGGACTCCGGAGACGGCTCACTGGATGGCCAAGGTCACCTAACAGCTGGGGCCGGGAAAGGTTCTAGCATCCTCACTGGGATCGTGGACCCTGAGGACAGTGCCTCGACCTCCTTTCTCCACAGCTCTGCTCCACTGACCTGTGTCTGGTTGTGTGAAGAACCCTGAGCGGAAGGCTTGGCGATGAACCTTGGTGTGGAAAGATCTGGGTCCAGGCTGGCCTCATGGCATGAGTCTGTGTGGTCTGCTAAAGTCTCTGTAGCACCAGGAGATGGCTGAGAAGGCTGGAACACAGGCCTTGTAAGCGGGAGGCCCAGAGTTCGATCCCCAGCACCCCATGGCCCACTGAGCAGCTCCAGGGGCGCTTCTGGGCCCCAGCACTAAACCCTCAGGCCTGTAGAGCTGGAGGAATATCCCCAGGAGTGACCCCCAGGGTCCCTAAGCACTGCTGAGGGGGCTCCTTTCCTGCCGTGAGTAAATGATAAATGGTCAGTGTGGACCTGACCAGGTCAGGGTCAGGATAGCAGAGATTGGTACATGGCTGGGGCTGTGGTATAATTATGATCTAAGTGAGCGCAGGGTGGGGTCAGGGATAGGGGACCAGATGCCCTCAGGAAATGGGAGAACCAGACCCCCTTCCTGGCCCTATCAGGTCAGCCCATCCCCCCCACCCCCCACCCCGGACCTCAGCCCTGCAGAAGGGTCTGGAAGGATCACAGGGTGAAGGGAAAGAGAGATGGTGGGTTGGGAGTGACTCTCCAGGGAAGCTGGCTCAGAGCTCCAGGGAGGATTGGCAGAGGCTGGCAGGAGCCAAGAGAAGAGCACAAAAGAAATTTCCAGGGAGGCTCTATACTGCCGGACTCGTGGACATACCCCCTACCCCTGCCCCACCCCACCAACAGCCACCTTGTGGCTCCTTCATATGGCAACACTCTCTGGGGGGCTCCTCTGTCTCCTCACCACAAAGTGTACCCCCTGCCCCTCTCCAAGGTCATCTGCTCCCCTCTCCCTGACCCCGGCTGCTGATCTCTTCCCAGGATGCTTCTCCAGGCTCCAATTCTGAATCCTCTTCAATTCTTAAACTCTGCGACAGAGAGACCTGGGAGGTAGGAGAGCCTAGCACACGGCCTTGCACACAGCTGACTCAGGTTCAATCCCCGGCATCCCATAAGGTCCCCCAAGCACTGCCAGTGAGCACTCCTGAGTGCAGAGCCAGGAAGGTGTAAGCCCTGAGCATCACCGGGTGTGGTCCCAAAGCAATGCAAAAATAACTGTGGCAGATCCCACACTTGAGCCTCACCAACTCCGCTCCACCAGGAGGAGACCCGGGGGGGGTCTGGACAAGGGGGCTCCAGCCACCAGCCATGGGAAACAGAAGGAAGGATAGGGGGCTGCAGGCTTGTGAGGGTCTGGGCGGGTGGCTCCTTGCTGCATCATGAGTGGGGTTCACTGAGCTGTAGCAGAGACGACACCTCCCTGCTCAGGGATGGGGAGGAGGTTGTGGGTTGGGGGAAAATTGGATAAAGGGGCCACCCTGACCCCTCCCAGCTCTAAGAACTCGCCTGGTGGGGCAGAGAAATGGTACAGAGGTGACGATGCTTGCCCTGCGTAAGACCAGACTGGGGTCAATCCCCGCAGCACATGTGGTACCCCGAAAGTAACCAGGAGTCCCTCAGAGCACAACTACACATAGTCCCTGAGCATCAATATGGGGGTCCACCACCTCACCAGCCCCCCAAAAGAACTCACTTGGCTTGGGGGTGAGGATGCTGCAAGCTGCCTATAGCAGACCAACTGGTTCCACTGGCTCCGCTCATTGATTTTTTATCATTTTGGTTTTTGATTTATTTTTACTGATACTATTTATAAATGTTTGGGGCCATTTATAGTGCTCAGGGCTTATTCCTGGCTCTGTGCTCGGGGGTCACCCCTGGCAGGGCTTGGGGAAAGCCTAGGGGGGTGCCCGAGATTGAAACTAGGATCTGCCGCGGTCCTAGACCAGGACTAGCTTCCAGCCCCAGCTCTGTGACCTTAGTTTGTTCTGGGGGTTCCTTGTGGGGGTGGTAGTTTCAGGGGTTCCTTGTGGGGGTGGTAGTTTCAGGGGTTCCTTGTGGGGGGCTGCTACTTTCCCTTCGATTTTAAGTTTCCTTTTGGAATAGCGGGAGAGGCGGGGTGGGCGCGGCGCCGTGGGGGTGCTGTTCTTATTCTCAGGAGTCCCGATCAGCCTCCATTCTTCCCTGTGGCCCCAGGGTCCCCTCAGCCAAGGGGGGAACTTGGAGGAGGCCAGAATTCATTAACAGTAATTTCTTGGCCAGGGTCATTAGTGTCCTGTGCAAATCCCTGTTCCGGGTCCCTTCAAGGCCAGTTGTGGTTGTGGGAGTCAGACCCCCTCACCCCAACCCTTCATCTCGAGGAGAGGTGATCAGAGCACACCCCGATAATGAGCCTGGCACTCCCTGCCTCAAATCCTTAACCCCACGCCCAAGTGACGGGACCCTCATTATCCCCAAGGTGGGGCACTTGGCCAAGCCCCCTCCCGCTGCAGGGGCACTGGGACCCTGGCGCTCAGGCAGGGCACGGGGAGGGAGCTGCAGAGGGCTCAGATGCCATGCTGCAGAGAAAATCAAGGCTTTGGGATCGTGGCACCCGGGTGGCATGAGCTGAAGCAGGCAGCGCTGCCGGGCCCGGGCAGGCGTGGGTGACCTGGCACTGGCCAGGCCGTTCCGGTCTCTCACCTCGGCTGCTTGTGGCCCCGAACACCTGTCACAGGGACCAGGTGGTCATGGTCACCGTCAGCCCTGAGCTCCAGAACAGGCAGGCAGATGGTGCTACTGTGACTGGAAAGTTCATGCCCTAAGTCCCTGTGTCCTGGGCAGGCGGGGCCTCTCACTTAATCACTTAATCACTTAACTTCCCGTTAGTCGTTGATTTGCTCGAGCAGGCGCCAGTAACGTCTCCATTTGTCCCTGTCGCGTGCTAGTGTAGCCCAATGGCATCTCTTCGCTCCGGGAACATGAAGGGCCTCAAACCGATCGTTCATGATCTTGACAAAGAAGTCTGACCATCTGGTAGGTGGGCGGCCACGCGGTCTTTTGACATCCCGTGGAATCCAGTCGGTAACAGCTCTAGTCCAGCGGTCGTCTTTAAATCTCATTACGTGACCAGCCTATCTGATTTTCGACATCTTGGCAAATGAGACAGCGTCCCTGATTCTTGATCGTCGACGATGTCGGAGCTCCGGATTCTTTCTCTCATTTGAGTGAAACGTGATATTCCAAGCATAGCTCTTTCAATTCTTCTTTGGGAGACCTGAAGATACTACCTCCACTACCCAGCCGTCGCCACACTCCAGGATGCGGGGCCTCTCACACTCGAAGAATCCGAGTGCAGTGGATGGCAGGGGAACAGACTCAGGGTGCCCGCAGAGATGGGGAGGCTGCAAAGGAGAACAGGGAGGACTTCCTGCTCCCTGGGAGCCCAGATTCTGCCAGCTGTCTCCCCTCGCCCATGTGGCGTCCGGCCGTGTCTCTGTCCGTGTGGGATCGGCTGTGCCTACTTCAGCTCCTTCATCGGGGACGTTAGCCTGAGAGAAAACTGATGCAGGGGTGAGGAGGGGGAGAGGGAGTCACTGCACGGGAGGGGGAGGGAGGCTCACACACATGCCTAACCAGAGTTTCTGCTCCCACCTCTGCCTGGTCCCCCATCACAGGGGCCCTGGTGAAGGGGGGTCCCCATGGTGGATGGAGTGGGGAGATCACCTCAGGCAGAGCAGCCAGGCTACCGCTGGGCTCTCTATGAAAAGGGTGATGACTAGCCAGAAGGGGATGCTTCATCCAGAGCACCCCAAAGAACCCCATCATTTACAGTGGTGGGGAAGTGTCCCTGTGGTGGGGGCAAAGAGAAGTGGGGTGCAGACATAAAGGCATCCCACGTGCCGGGAAAGTGCAGACATGTAGGAGACAACTTGGGGGGTACAAGAAACACCATTATGGGGGATGGGAAGAATGAAAGTTGGGAGAGAGAAGGGATCCCTCAGTCAAACCGATACACAGTAATCCAAAGATTCCTGCCTACATAGGCCTCAGCTAAACTGCCATGGGTCCCTAAGCATGGAGAGGGCGCACACACACACACACACACACACACACACACACACACACACACACTCAGGAACTCACTCACACATACATTTACTTACGTACACACACACTTTTGTGTGCACACACCCATGAACTCACACTGCACTGCACTGTAGCACTGTCCTCCCGTTGTTCATCAATTTGCTCGAGTGGGCCCAGAAACGTCTCCATTGTGAGACTTATTGTTACTGTGTTTGGCATATCAAATGCGTCACGGTGAGCTTGCCAGGCTTTGCCGTGCAGACAAGATACTTTCGGTAGCTTGCCGGGCTCTCCAAGAGGGGCGGAGGAATTGAACTCGAGTTAGCAGGGTCACATTAATGAATTCACATACACTCACACACTTATGCACACACACTCATGTACACTCACACACATACAAGCACTCACACACATTTATAAACTCACACACTCATATACATACTCATACATGTTCACACTCACTCACACAGTCATACACTCACGTACACACATACACACTCACAAGCACACACACTCATATGTGCACACATTCATGCATGCACACAATCATATGCACCAAGCATGTACGCATACACTCGTATACCTACATATGCAAACTCTCCTTCACACATGCACACATGCCACATGCACACTCACACACACACTCATATACATGCATACTCTCATTCACACACTTATATATGCACATGTATTCATGAATTCACACATACTCATACACGCACACATGCTAACTCTCACGCACACACTCATACATGCAATCATGAACACATGCAAACTTTCACACAAACACACAGGAACTCACACTCGTACATGCACTTACGCAAACCCTCTCTCTCTCTCTCTCTCTCTCTCTCTCTCTCTCTCTCTCTCTCTCACACACACACACACACACACAGAAAGGAACTCACCAGAGTGAAGACAGCAGGAGCTTCCTGCCCTACATCCTTGGCACGTTTCCATGGAGAAATGTTTGAGGACAGTCGTAATGGATCTCACGATGTGACAGTCACTTCCCACCTCTGGCCACCACCGCCTCCAGAATGCCACGTAATTACTCTTGTGCCTGTGTCAGATAGTCTTGGACTAATCAATGCTTAGAACCAAAGGTGGCCTCCTCCAGGCCAGCATAAGACCAATGCTGATGGCCCATGGGCCTTTCCCAATTCTCCAGTGTCTGTCCTGCTGTCCGGATGCCCTCCTTCCAGAAGTCTCTCTCTAGAATCTCTCTGTCCTGAATGCACAGGTCCTGGGTAAGCCCTTTGCATTATCCACATTTTTATTTTTTCGCTTTTTGGGTCACACCCAGCTATGCTCAGGGGTTCCTCCTGGCTAGTCAGGAATTACTCCTGGTGGTGCTTGGGGGACCATACGGGATGTCGGGTATTGAACTCAGGTCAGCCGCGTGCAAGGCAAACACCTATACATCGTACTATCACTCCAGTCCCCCACATATTTTTTTTCCTAAATATCTAATTAGTTCTTCTTCCTTACTCCTAAGTCTTATTTTTACAGGGAGATTCTTATCTCGGAGGATACTAATTTCCCAATATCATAAACTCATTCCTGCTCTGATTGCTCTATTAAATCAGGCTCTTCAGGTAAAGTCCTTAAATTAGTTTTATCTGTTGTTTTCTTCTGTGGTGTCGGCTCCCGGTCGCCAGAGAGCATGTCCTCCTGGAATGTTCTTGCTTCTCTCTGTCTTCTGCTCTCAGGGACTCAGCTCGTTCCTGGCTCTCCCAGGGCTGCTCTTCTTGATAGGGGGCTTTTGGGGGGTGGTTTCTGTCCATGTTCCAGTCAAGCCATGGGTTTTGTGTGGGAAGGGAGCTGGGATGCCCTCGGCCCCGCACACGAGATGGAAATGCCCTGTGACTCGGATGTCACTTAAAGCAGTGGGGCAGGGACTGGATTTGAGAAGCTGGGTGGGGTTGAGGGGGTCTAAGATTGATAAGGAAGTGGGGGAGCCGGAAGCTGCTGGGGACAGCACAAGAAGAAACCAGGCCAGGAGTGGAAGGAGAACAGACAGGATGGCCAATATTTGGGGTGAATATCCCCCAAACAGCCAAGCCCCCCGGCTCCCCCGGCACAGGGCCCTGAAGTTGAGTCCTTCCTTTTACCTCTAAATGCCTGAGATGAGCGATCCTGCTGGAAATTCATCACTTGGAGGAATGTATCCTTCTAAATTTTTTTTTCATGTTGGGGCACACTCAGCAGTGCTCAGGGCTTACTCCTGGCTCTCTGCTCAAGGATCAATCCTGTCCATGCTTAGGGACCCTAGGGGTGCTGGATCGGATTTGTGCAAGGCAAATACCCCACCCTCAGCCTCTATAATGCTCAGAAGAAAAGGCACACTCAGCTGGAAGGGGTCACCGGATTCACTAAAGGCAGGACACACTGCGGGGCAGGAGCTATAGTATAGTGGGTAGGTCACTTGCCTTGCATGCAGCTAATTCGAGTCAATCCCCAGAATCTGGCATGGTCCCCTGAGCACTGCCAGGGTGATTCCTGAGTGTAGAGCATCACCAGGTGTGATGCAAAAAAAAAAAGAAGAAGAAAAAGAAAGAAAGGAAGGAAGGAAGAAAGAAGGAAGGAAGGAAGGAAGGAAGGAAGGAAGGAAGGAAGGAAGAAGAAAGAAAGAAAGAAAGAAAGAAAGAAAGAAAGAAAGAAAGAAGAGAGAAAGGAAGGAAGAAAGGAAGAAGGAAGGAAGGAAGGAAGGAAAGAAAGAAAGAAAGAAAGAAAGAAAGAAAGAAAGAAAGAAAGATGAGAGAAAGGAAGGAAGGAAGAAACACCTCTGGGAATACTGGTTTTTTGTTTGTTTTTGTTTTGTTTTGTTTTATTTTATTTTTAGAAATATCTCCGTGCTTTAAAAAATCCCCAAAAATATTCAGAAGCAGAAAAGCTAAAGCCAAGTAATGGGCTTAGCTACATCACAAGCAGCACTTTGAAGGGCCAATCAGCACGTGGGAAACCCCGTTAACTTCCAGGGAAATTAGAGACATTTAAAATACATCTATAAAGTGGGAATTTTCATGTCTGAGGGGCAGATTCAAGTGCTTAATAGAGCTTCGAGGCTAGGGAGAAACAGCAGTCACACGTGTGACGGGGGAGAGGCGGGTGGCGTGTGACAAACTGGCGTGGCCTTTACGAGAGCTATTTGGGAATTGCTCTCAAACGTGAAATGGCTATTCCCGTTGGCCCAGCTATTCCATTTCCATGTCCAGGATGGATTGTTAAGTGAAAAGAAGGCAATTTTGGCTCCACTGGGAGGTGTCTTTGTAGTGGAAGTGTGTCCTTGGAGATCTATTAGGGGGATGCAGACTGGGTGGGTGGGTTCCCAACCAGCCCCCCAGAGACACGGAGCTCCCCGCGAGCAGGTGGGAAACTCTAACTCTGCTTGGAGGAAGACAGTGCTGGCTTGGACCAGCCCCTGCCCGGGGCGGGATGGGGGAAAGAACCCAGGATGGTGAATGAGGGATTCAACGCAGAGCAGGTTAGAGGTAGAGAGGATGGTGGTGGGATGCAGATCTGATTGGACCAATCTGGTCCTTGCTTCGTCCTGGCTCCAGATGAGAGGTCTGGAGGGCTGGAGCGATCCTACAGTGGGTAGGACTCTTGCTTTGCATGTGGCTGACCTGGGTTAGATCCCAGGCACCCTGTAGGGTCCCCCCAGCCCTGTCAGAAGTAAGTCCTGTGCACTGCGGGCTGTGACCCAAAGTAAAAACATGAGGCATCTAGATAGGACACCTTTGTGGGACTTTGTAAAATTATTTCTAGCACTTGGGTTTTGATTTCAAAGTGACGCTTTTCTGCATTTTAGGTTTCTCGGAGTTTTATTTAGCATCATCGCGTCCCCATTAAGTTCTCTTTGGCTGCAAATACTTCTTCTGTGGAGAACTTTGCCAGTTTTGAATTTTTTTCTAAAACCAAGCATTCCTGAGTAGCGTGCTTCCGTTCCGTTTCTGTTAGTCTTGCCCTTCCTGAGTATCTATACCATGATGTCATTATCTACTTATCTGCCATGGGGCCTTTAGATGTGAAAATAACATTTAAAATGAATGTTTTCACTTGTGGGGTTAGGTATCAAGAAGTGGAATCTTGGGCGCTCTACTCTTACTTTTTAAAAGAAACCTTTGTGCAACTTTCCATAGGGTTTTTTGGGGTTTGTTTTTTTTTTTGCTTTTTGGGTCACACCCAGCAATGCATAGCAGTTACTCCTGGTTCATGCACTCAGGATCTACTCCTGGCAGTGCTCAGGGGACCATATGGGATGCTGGGAATCGAACTTGGGTCGGTCGTGTGCAAGGCAAATTGCTCCAGCACCTCCATAGGGTTTTATTTTTAAAATCCACTGGAATAGGACAGATGGGCAAAGTAGTCCAGGATACATGTGTGTGTGTGTATATGTGTGTGGGGGGGAGGGGCGCATTGGTGTGGGGATTGGGCAACCATAGAAGTCAAAATCAGGGACTGGAGAGATAGCACAGCGGGTAGGGCATTTGCCTTGCACACAGCCGACCTGGGTTCGATTCCCAGCATCCCATATGGTCCCCTGACCACCGCCAGGAGTAACTCCTGAGTGCAGAGCCAGGAGTAACTCCTGTTCATCGCCAGGTATGACCCAAAAAGCAAAAAAAAAAAAGAAGTCAAAATCAATTGCTGATGAAACCATCAGTCACCCTGTACATAAACATTTGGCAATGATTCCTTCTGCCACCGTGGAAAGAAGTATGGGATCCATGAGACTGGCAAATCCCAATGAAACCAGATGCCTCAGATGGTGAAGACAAGAAACTTCCCCTTATGCGAATCCTTACACCGTGAGGAAAACGAAAGCCCAATGGCAATTAGAACGGCAAAGGAGGCAGAGAGAACAGGGAGTTGAGAGGAACAAAATGAGATTCTAAGTGGAAGATCTTAGAAAATTCTCAAATAAATAGTGGCATAATATTGTTTGTTAAATTTGCCAAATTATAGTGGTAAGTCCGTGGATATTCATTATCTTGTTCTCCACACTTCAGTGTTGGTAGATGTTTCATAATAAAGACAACATGAAGTAAGTCATAACCCACAAGCTTGAGGAGGAACAATAACGCGTAGAAAAAAATAATGAGTAAGAGAGGAATAAATGGAAAAGCAGAAATTGTTTTGTGTTCGTTAATTTCATTAGCAGTTCATCAATAAAACCCAAAGCTGTTTTATTCAGAAGCACCAATTGGCCACTGGCCAACCTTCATAAGCGTGCGAGAGAGTCGGAGTGGGGTGGGGAGTTGGCCCGTTTACATCACAGAGAAAAAAAAGAGGAATTTAACTTCAGGTAAAGAGGAGATTTCTGAAAATTGCAGGAACATGCAGCTTGATCATTTTACTTGAAATACTTAACAAAACAGACAGTTTTCCTGGGAAACAGAGCCAAAGTCTGCCTGAAAAAAAGAGTTAGCAATCTTAAACCAGCGATTGGGATTGGCTTAGAATAAATGAAAAATGTCACTGTAGATCCAAGTGGAAATGGGATTGGGGTGGGGAGGTCTGATCACACCCAACCACATCCCATGTCTTAGCTGGGTACAGAACAACAGGGGGGTGTGGCTCAAGGGGACTCCCCTGAGGCTGTTCTCCAGCTCAGTGATACCCAGAAAGCCCCAGGACTGGTTAGTTTTGGCCCAAGACTTAATTTTTTGGTGAAATTATTTGGGGCCAGAAATTGGCATGGTCGGGCCATAATCAGGCCTTACTCCTAGCTCTGCGCTCAGAGATTGCTCTTGGCAGTTCTCAGGGGACCATATCCAGTGACAAGGATCAAACCAGAGTCAGCCTCATACAAGGCAAATGCATGACCTCCTGAATTCTTTTTGGCCCCCTTTTGGTATAGTTTTGACCATTTTTCTGGAAAGTTGATCAACAGAACTCTCTGCAGTATCATAAAGAAAGATAATCTTTCCCCTTTTATTTTTAAATTAGCATGACTGTAGAATCTTGATGTCAGTGTCCTTTTCTTGTACTCCTAATGTGATGTGTATAAAATTATGACCAGATGTTTACCGTAAACACACACACACACACACACACACACACACGCCAACAATACCAAAACCAGACAAACCCCAAACAAAAACCAGCTTTGAGATTTACATGTAATTTGCAGATACATTTCACCGATTTGAAGTGTGGACTTTGAGTTTTGACAAATACTTGTCATGGAACTATCATATAAGAGGTCCAGAATCTTCTGTTCGTTGAAAAATGTTCCTGGGTCTTTGCAGCAGACCCCTCTCCCAGCAACCCCCACATCCGCTCTTGTGCAGAACTGTACAAGAGTCTGAGTCAACTGACTCTACTCATCTCCTCTGTTTCCCATGGTCCCAGGCCTGATGGACTGATACTATCTACTTCCAGGCACTGCAGAAAACTTCAGTTGAGATTTATGAGAATAAAATCAAGTTCTGTTTGTGATTGCATTGTGTGAAAAATAGGTAGAGACTTGTCCTTCCAAGCGGAAATAGTTGAAATATTTCTCTCTGCTTGTAGTCAGGGTTCACTAGGCAGAGAAACCCTGCCAGGCAGCAAGGCCACCTCCCTCTGGGCAGTGGTCCAGCCCAGCTACAAGGCAGAGAAGTCGGGGCACTCAGCAAGAAAGTGAGCTGCCATGAAAGCCGCAACTGATGGCAAATGGCAGTGCAGTTCCTGGGCCCGTCTCTGGCATGGTCCTGGCAAAAGTGCAAAGGAGTTTCACTGCTGGAGGGTCTGGAACCACTGGGATCTCCATCCACAGAGTCTCAGGTCTCTCTGACCCCTGGTGGGAAGCCAGGAACTCACAGGGAGTAAAGAAGATGCCATCTGCATTCATAAAGAATAGCAGTCCAGAGCCGGAGAGAAAGTACAGTGGGAAGGGCGCTTGCCTTGCACAAAACGGAACCAGGTTCCATCCCAGCACTACAAGAGGGTCCCCTGAACACCCACTAAGCACAGAGCCAGGAGTAAGCCCTAAGTACCACCTGGTGTGACCCGACACCCACCCTCCACCTGAAAAGAAGAATGAACAGTGGTAAGAATCTGGGGGAGAGAGGGGGCAGGGACTAGGCATCTAGGCATGTAGGAGAGGCAATGCCATCCCCAACACCTGGAAGGCTGACTATGGGAAGTGAAGGGTCCAAAAGTTATATATATATATATATATATATATATATATATATATGCTTTAGGGCTGGAGCGATAGCACAGCAGTAGGGCATTTGCCTTGCACACAGCCAACATGGCCGACCCGAGTTCGATTCCTCCGCCCCTCTCGGAGAGCCCGGCAAGCTACCGAGAGTATCTCGCCCAGCCTGGCAAGTTCCCCGTGACGTATTCTATATGCCAAACACAATAACAACAAAGTCTCCAATGGAGACGTTACTGGGCCCACTCGAGCAAATCGATGATCAACGGGAGGGCCTTTACTTTACTTTACTTACTTGGCGGGGTGGTCACACCTGGCGATGCACAGGAGTTACTCCTGGCTCTGCACTCAGAAATTACCCCTGGCAGTGCTCAGGGGACCATATGGGTTGCTGGGAATCAACCCGGGTTGGCCGCGTGCAAGGCAAAAGCCCTACCCGCTGTGCTATTGCTCCAGCCCCAGGCGCCGTATAGCTCCAGCCCCAACTGCCCCGGCGCCATGTAGTCCCATCAACAGCCAAGACCCAGAGACTATAAAATCCAGTTCCTGGAAGAGAACAGCACAGAGTCTCCTGCCTCTGTGCCTGGCTGTCCTCACTGGGGCCCCTTGGAGGAGGGTGGGTTGAGTTTCCCTCCCCACCCTGAGCAGAGCCCCGGCAGCTGAAGACCTCCGGTTCCAGCCACAGACATCTTATTATCTAAGTCTTACTCTGGAGAACCTAGCAGGCTACCAAAAGTTTCCTGCCCACACGGCAGAGTCTGGCAAACTCCCCATGGCATATTCAATATGCCAAAAACCAGTAACAATTGTGGGTCTCATTCTCCTGAGCCTGAAAGAGTCTCGAATGTGGCACTTTTTAAAATCTCAGGGCTAGGACGAAGAAGACGTTACTGGGACCTGCTCAAGGCAATCGATGACCAACAGGATGACAGTGATATATATATATATATATATATATATATATATAGAGAGAGAGAGAGAGAGAGAGAGAGAGCAAAGAGGTGGTTTCCAGGAGGGGATGGTGGGAACAGGGGTATTGTTCCTGGGAAGAGAAGTCGGATGGATGGATGGATGGATGGATGGATGGATGGATGGATGGACAGTTCCACATTTTGACGGTTGTGGAGGTGACCTGGAGCCACACATGAAGCATGCCAACGGCGCTACACACCCAACTTTGACATCAGCATCCTGATCTCACAGCTCTGAGTTATGGCTTCACTGGGGGCTGTTGTGAGTCCCCAGAGGAGCCACTGGGGCTGCTGGGAGGAGACACAGGTCCTGTCTGTCCTCAAAGCAACTTTTCATGAGTTTATGACCCCCTCAAAATGAAATACATTCAACAGCTCCAGGGAGGTTTGTTTTAGAAAGTTTATTTTGGGCCACACCCAGCGATGCACAGGGCCTATTCCTGGCTCTGCACTCAAGAATCACTCCTAGCGGGGCTCAGGGGACCATATGGGATGCCAGGGATGGAACCTGGGTGGACTGCAGGCAGAGTAAACACCCGCTGAACTGTCACTCCAGCCCCACAACTACAAGCCTTCCAGAGTTGAAGAAGAAGGTGGATAAGATCAGCAAGAGTTGAGGAGGACATGGGGAAGCTGAACATCACTGGGTCCCAGAAAGGGGCTCAGCTAACACCCTTCTCCCGACTTCACCAGTCGAGGGCTATGGCAGACACCTGAGGAGGTTTTAAGGACCTGGGACCGGTGCATTTGACCCTACATTGGACGATTCCTGTGAATCTTTTCAAGAAATTTTGCTAGAAAAACATCTGCCTATGTGAAAAGAATGAAGCTGATTTCCTTTCTAAGTTCACATACTAATGTATCTAAGACCTAAACCTACAAAATACTAACAGAAAGAATAGAGAGTTTTGTAACATTGGCTGCAACAGATGATTATTTTTGTTTTTTTGCAATGAAGGTTTTGGCAATAGCATTCAAATGAGAGGAAGCCAGGGATGTAGCTCGATGAGAGAGAACTTACCTTGCAGGTGTGAGGCCCTGGGATTGATGTTCATACACAGAGAGAAACAGAGAGAGAGAGAGACGGAGAGAGGAGACAGAGAGAGACAGAGAGAGACAGAGAGATACAAGGAAACAGAGAGACTGAGAGACTGAGAGAGATTGAGAATAAGAAGTTGGAAAGAAAATGCAAAGGACGCCTGGGCTCAATCCCTGGCACCCCAGGAATCCCCTGAGCACTGCCTAGAGTGACCCCCCAAGCAATGAGGCATGGGCAACTCTCAAGCACCGCTGAGTCAGGAGGAAAGACAAATAGCAGTGATGTCATCATACTTCTGTGGAATATCAAGGAGCAAGGTGAATGAACAGATCAACAGAACTCCAGCAAACCCTTGTATTCAAGCTGTAGAGCCTTTCCAGGGGGGACGGGGGGAGCTGGAGGGTCCAGTGGACAGTGGTCGGCAGACTTGACACTTTGATGCTGGTATGATGCAGTCACATACATTTGAAGAGGTGAAGCAACCTCTACTCCTCAAACAAGACAGTGATGTCAATCAATGTTGCCTCAATTTTAAAGCGTCTGGGGAGGGGGAGGGAGATTGAATTCTGACACCTGCTACCACGTCAATGGCCCTGAGGACATCTGGCTAAGTGAAATGAACCTGTCACAGGATGAAGCATCGTGTCTGATGCCACTGATATGAAGGATCATAGAGACGGAGAGAAGAATGGGGGGTGGGGTCGTGCCAAGGGCCGTTCAGAGGATGGGGGGAGGTGAGTGGGAATGGATAGAGGGCTTCAGCTGGACCAGAGGAGAAAGTTCCAGAGATGTGTGTGAGTGGTGGCTACACATTGTGAATGTACTAAATGTCATTGAGGTGTATCAATAACACAATTAAGATGTTACACTGTGTTCTGTGAACTGTGCCGCAATTTTCATTTTATTTTATCTATTTATTTTTGGCTTTGGGAGTCATACCCAATGATGCTAAGGGTTACTCCTGTCTCTGCACTCCTGGCTCTGCACTAGTTCTGGCAGTGTTTGGGGAACCATATGGGGTGTCAGGGATCGAACCTGAGTCGGCCGTGTACAAGGAAATGCCCTACCTGCTTACTATCACTCTCGCTTCTTGTGGCACTATTTTTTTTTTTTTGCTTTTTGGGTCACACCCAGTGATGCACAAGGGTTACTCCTGGCTCTGCACTCAAGAGTTACTCCTGGCAGTGCTCAGGGGACCATATGGGATGCTGGGAATCGAACCTGGGTAGGCCGCGTGCAAGGCAAACGCCCTACCCGCTGTGCTATTTCTCCACTATTTTTTAAAGGAAGAAATAAAAATATTCTATTTTCATTTTTAATTTGAAACTTAATGTAAATTTTTAAATACCTTTTTTAAAAAATAAAACAATTTAGATGTTGCAACTTGAAAAAATAAAGACGAAATAAAGAACCACCTAGTAGAGTTTCCCTAAACTCTGTCTGCTCTTGGCTCACGTTGATTGAGTGCCTGGTACGAGGCCTATTGACCTACAAACAGGCAGAATTGTTCAAGTCTCACAAATCAAGTGTTCAAAGAGAACTGACCTGGACCATCTCCTCCATCCTGAGTCCTCAGACACGGAGACTGTGTCCACCCGGCCAGGTCGCAGCACGGACATGCACATCCCTGAGAGAGGAGATGGCAGGGGTGGCCAGGCCTGGTCGTTGCTCCCTTGGCCTGGAACATCCTAGTCACAGCCGTCCTGGGGGCAGGACTCTGCTCGTGCTGAGATCCCAGGCTAATAGGGCAGCAGGAAGTGTCCACACACAGATGCAGGCACCATGCACAATTCAGGCCGACACATCTCAAAGTCTTCTGGCAGGGAAAGCTGCTATGGGAAGGTGCAATTAGCCAGAATGGACTCGGGAGTAAAAGCCTTTGAGTGACAGGAACGGGAAAAAAGCAAAATCAGGTCTAATGTTCCCTCGAATCTTAAACATTTCTAAGGGTCAGGCTTTGCTCATATTGAAATAATGAGCGTGAAATAAAAAAGCGGTGAGGGCCAGTGCACTGTGCATGAGGCATGATGCGGTGACTTTCTTTCTTTTTTCCTTTTTTTGCTTTTTGGGTCACACCTGGCAGTGCTTAGAGCTTACTCCTGAATCTGTGCTCAGGGATCACTCCCACCAGTGTTCGGGGGCCCCTATGGCGTGCCAGGGATAAACCCCAAGTTGGGATGGACACGACTAACACTTCCGCTTTGTGCCAGCACTCTGTCCAGGCCTCCTGTGGTCCTTAGCTGGGCACCTGATTCTCGATCAAACAGAATTTTCAGTTCTTTCATCTGCAATTACTCAAGTTGGCATTTTAAATAACAGAACCCTTATCAAGTGATTCATTTTATTTTTTTAATTATCCCACTAAAGTAGATCCTCATATTAAAGAAAGAACTTGCATATAATGAGAAACAAGAACTGTGATTATCCATGCCTCTGTCTCTCCAAGAGAATCTGGGTTGCTGCGGCAGTGTGCTCCCTTCCAGAACTTTCCTTGTGCTAGATCCACTCCTTTCGCTTACCAAAAGGCAATCAACTGGCATCCACAGCGGGATAACTTGCCTTTCTTCATCTCATAATATATCATGGACAATTTTCCTTGTTAATCAATACACTCTTATTGCATTTTTCTCAAAGCTCTTACTGTATAATTTTCTCAACGAATTCTCCTATTGTTGGGATTGATTAAATGGGTTCAGATTTGGAAAGTATTTAGGACGGAGCCTGGCACCTGGTAAATGCTGTATAAATAATTGACCTCCGAATGTGTTAATCAAAATGCTTCAAAGTGCACTGGAAAAGGACAAATACCCCCACACCCCACTGTTTCTCTGTCACTCTGGATTGCAGGTCCCTGGAGGGTGGGACCCTTTCAAGGTCCAGAGTCCCCCCTCCCCAGTTTCAGTTTCTCCCACCCACCACTCCCTGGGGCTCCCCAAAGGGTCTGCTTCTCCTCTGAGACCTCGGTATCTGAGTAGCCCTCCCCATTGTCCCAGCGCTTGGGGCGTCTTTCCTAGCCTGACAATTAGGTCAGCTCCCACCCCACCCCGAGTCCATCCCGGCCAGCACGGGTCACCTCCACTTCCGGGTGAGTATATCACTGGATTCTGCCAGCCATCCCAGCCAGTGCTTGGTGGCAGACCGGTCTGCTCGGTGATGTGGGCTGTTCCCGTCCTCCAGGTGGTCCAGCTCTGCCCTCACACCTTTTTCACAAGAGTGTCAGGTGCTGAGCTGGTGTAGAGGCCACTGGGCAGTGACCAGCCACATCTAGGTGTTGGCCTCTTGTTGCTCCTCCTGGAGCCTGGCCAGAGGTTGACAAATGGGGGTCCAGAGAACAACCTGACCGGGGACTCCCAAGCAGCTGGTCCCTCTTCTGTGAGCATTTCAGCACTAAAGACGACCCTGCAAGGAGTCTCAGGAGTGTAGGGGGCTTGGGGGCCTTATCAGGAAGCAAACAAACAAAACAAACAAACACTGTCCTCCTGTTTCTCATTGATTTGCTCGAGAGGGCCCAGTAACATCTCCATTTTGAGACTTGTTGTTACTGTGTTTGGCATATCGAATACGTCATGGGGAGCTTGCCAGGCTTTGCTGTGCAGGCGAGATACTCTTGGTAGCTTGCCGGGCTCTCTGAGAGGAGCAGAGGAATTGAACCCGGCTCAGCTGGGCTGGCTGCACACAAGGCAAACGCCCTACCGCTGTGCTGTCACTCCAGCCCCTTATCAGGAAGGGAGTAGCTTTATTATATTTGGGGGAAGGGTTCATACCCGACTATGCACAGGGGTTACTCCTGGCTCTGCACTCAGGAATTACTCCTGGTGGTGCTTGGAGGGGGACCAGGTGGGATGCTGGGAATCGAACCTGGGTTGGTCATGTGCAAGGCAAATGCCCTTCTTGCTGTGCTATCTCTCCAACCTGGAAGGGGGCAGCTTTAGTCTGGTGGTGGGGATGGGGGCAGGAGCCCCCTCTTCCCTTTGCTTGGAAACCACATCCTGTGACCTGGCTGCAGCAAGTCTGGTCCGTCTTTCCTAATTCCAGCATATTTTCACAGGTCCCACCTTCACCTGTTCTCTCCCACTTCCTCTCACTTGTATGCAAGCCCCTCCCCCTGCAAATAGAACTCTCCGTCAGCTGTTGACTGCCCACCCATCTTGTCCACTCTCCCAAATCATGTCCCTACAGTAGGGAGTGGCTCCCTCCCCGAGGTCACATCCCTCCCCCACCCCATGAGTAGGGAGGCCAGATGACCCACAGCAGTGGTCATGGGGCAGGTTTGCAGCCCGGAACTCTCCATTCTCCATCCTGTCTGCAGACGCCAGCCCCGAAGTCTCTGGGATGCCCGCCCTGCAGGAGGTCGCTCCGGACACACACCTCCAGGCCGGACACAAGCCTCCAGGCCAAGAAGCAACTCACAGGACCGAGGGTGGGAGAGGAGGCTGTCAGGCTTTGAGGGTTGCTCACTTTCCACGAAATTGTCCTCATAAAGAGATGATGGCTATTACATTCCCACCTGGAGAAATTAGACCCACGCTCCCACCTCCGCCTTCCCGAAGTGCCTGCGGGGCTATTGATCTCTTTAATCTTGACAGATCTGATGGTGAAAAATGAGAGTCTCTTTCTGGTCCGGGTCTTATTGATGGAGAGCCCCCAACCTATAATTGAGAATCAAATCGTATTTACAGAGTTGACATGAAAAGGGCCCGTTTTCTCCCCTTCCCCAATATTTCCTTCCTCCCCAGGACCATTACTCCAGACGGCTTTTTGAGCTAATTATTTAGGTGTCTATTTCCATAGTGCCAAATTCCACGCTGGTACTTGTGTTTTCAGCAATGAAGAGTATAGCAGCTCCCCACACCCCAGGTCTCCCTCCACTACGCCTCGGTACTCAGACACAGTAGGGAGTCTCTGACTCCTTCCTCTGAGAGCATCCTTCCCAAGAACGTTCTAGTCTGCCTGTTCTGGGCGCCCCCACCCAGGCTTACAGCTGTCATGGAAGCCCCCCAGCCTCTTCTAGCATATTTAAGTCTTCCCCTTTGTTACTTTTCCTCTTCGTATTGCTGTAGTGTATCCTGTAGTAGATTTCTTGGAAAAGGAACAAGGAGGCAAACTTGTACATCTATTGTGTCTTAAATAAGTCTGCGCTAGCCTCATCCTTAATTTATAGTTTGCCTGGGTTTAGAATTCTAAGTTGGAAAAGCTCTCCCCTCTTTATAACTTTAAAAGCACTCTTGCCATTTTCTCCTTCCAGATTTTTTGGATAGGTGTCAAAGCCTGAAGTCAAATTTGAAGTCTTCTCTTTCTCTAGGGATTGTCCCTTGCATTCTGGGATTTCATGATACTGTGCTTTGTAACCACTTATCTTCTGGACCCTTGGTGGAAGGGTCCTTTAGGTTCTGGGACAATTTTCCTGAACTGTATCTTGGATTAACTATCCCATTTTCTAGTTAATTCTTTGAATCCTATTATTTAGAGGTGGATATATCTAGTGATTCTTTCATTTTTTCGCTTTCCCTTCCACTTTTCAACTTTGTCGTTTTTTTTCTTTTTCTTTTTTTAAATTTTATTTTATTTATTTTTATTTTATTTTATTTTAGCAGAGTCTCCTACCCTGTGTCTGACTATCCTCGCCAGGGCCCAACAGCTGAACACCTCCAGGCCCCAACCAAGGCCTTACTGGAGCCACTCTCCACACACTTGGATAAGCCTCAGACATAACAGAACTGGCAGAGGAACCCAGGTGTGTGGGACCCGGGGCTGAGATCTCCAAGCCTGCACGGTTTGGGACTGGACCTGTCAGTAGCTAGACAGTTACACCCTCCAACTGCCGTGTAACCCCAACAAAGGCCAGGATCCAGAGATTATCACAACAAGCTCCCGGGAGCGCGCGGCCGCATTCATGGCCGCGCGACTATTTATTTACTTTTCTCTAAATTTTCAGGGTAACTTAAATATCCTTCAATATCCAACCCGCACAGCAGAGCCTGGCAAGCTATCCGTGGTCTATGCCAAATAGACCAAATTGATATGCCAAATCCAGTAATAAATGGATCTCATTTCCCTAACCCTGAATATGCAGAGTCGAGAAGGATATGGAAGGAGAGGCTGATAAAACACCAAGGCAGACATAGGCTGCCAAAACGCAGAAAAACAAAAATGATTGTCTGTACTTTTAATGCTCGTACGCTGACATCTGCTGCATCCATTGAAGACCTTATGGTACAAGCATGAAAGATCAAGTACGACATCATTGGTCTGACCGAAACGAGAAGACATCAATCCCATCATGCTGTTTTCGACACTGGAGAAGAACTGTTCCTTGGAACATGTGATAAAAGAGGCGTCGGTGGTATCGGTATCCTTGTCAACACAAACTTAGTCACGAGCATTGATTCATTTGAATGCCTAACAACCCGAATCGGACGATTACACTTGAATAAATGTGGCTCACTACCGGCAGTTTCTATCTTTGTTGTCTATGCACCAACATCCAATTATGGTGAAAGAGAAACTGAGAAATTCTACATGGAGCTGGAGAAATTCTATAAAGAAGATCACACCTTCTACAAGATCATTGTCGGTGATTTTAATGCCAAAATAGGACCAAGAAGATCAGTCGATGAACTCCACATCGGAACCCATGGCCTGGAATGGAACGAACAAGGTGACAGACTGTCTGAGTTCATCATGTCAACCAAAACCTTCCATGGTAACTCACAATTCCAAAAGGCTAAATCTAAACGTTGGACATGGGAGTCTCCCGATGGACGGTTCCACAATGAAATAGACCACATCATATTCAATCAGCGGTTTTGCCTAACCGATGTTGCTGTTGTCCCAAAATTCCAAATGGGATCAGACCACCGTCTTCTTCGTGCAAAATTCTACCTCACAGAACGAGGAGAAAAGAATGCAAGGTTTAAGAAGAGGACTCCCAGAACAACCACCAACTGGGAACTCTTTGGCTCTGTTGCAGCAACATGGGAAGATGCCGTCATTGACAACATTGATGAGGAATACGATCGAATGATTCAGCACCTCCATGATTGTGCAAGGAATGCCAAGAGAGAGATAACCACAAAAAACCGTCTTTCTTCCAACACTCTTGAACTTATTCGCCAACGTGGCTTGGCACGTGCCTCAGGCAACCACAAACAAACGTCCGAACTGGCAAAACAGTGCAGAGAAGCCATCAAGGATGACCTCAAAAACAGGAGAGCAGCAGTACTGGTAGATGCAGCAGAAGCTGGGAAAAACATTCGTAATGCCCGCCTGTCCTTCACCAACTACAAAACCAAGATGACTGCCCTCCGACATCATGATGGATCTATCACATCTTCCAGAAGGGCAATGGAGAAGATTATTCATGACTTCTACTCAGATCTCTTTAATAGCCACATCCACTTGCCCACATACCACATACCACATGATGGATATGTCGTTCCCAATGTTCTCCCTTCCGAAATCCAACATGCCATCTCGTCGGTAAAGAAACAAAGAGCACCTGGCCCAGACAAGATCAGACCTGAACACCTGAAGAACTTACCATCAGTACTCATCAATACATTGGCTCGACTCTTCACACGCTACCTATCTGAATGCAAGGTTCCATCCCAATGGAAAACCAGCAAGACTGTACTACTATACAAGAAAGGAGACATCCACGACATTGGCAACTATCGCCCAATCTGCCTATTGTCTGTCATCTACAAACTATTCACTCGAGTCATCCTGAATAGGATTAGCAGAACACTAGATGAAGGACAACCATGTGAACAAGCTGGATTCCGAAAAGGATTCAGTACCATCGACCATATCCACACAATAACCAAGCTCATTGAGGTATCTCGGGAGTTCAAGATGCCACTCTGTCTAACGTTCATTGATTTAAAGAAGGCCTTTGATTCTGTTGAGACCGAAGCGGTCATGGAAGCCCTAGCCAATCAGGGCGTACAAACTCAATACATCAGGATCCTTCGTGAGCTCTATTGCGGATTCACTACCAAGATCTCACCATTCTACAAAGAAGTTATCATCCATATCAAGAGAGGGGTTCGGCAGGGTGATACCATTTCACCAAAACTCTTCAGTGCCACCCTCGAGAACATCATGCGACGACTGGAATGGGAAAACATGGGAGTGAAGATAGATGGTCGGCAACTACACCACCTCCGCTTTGCTGATGACATCGTTCTAATAACACCAAACATCAACCAAGCGGCACAAATGCTGAACGACTTTGACCGTGAATGTGGAAAGGTCGGACTACAGCTGAATCTTACGAAGACAATGTTTATGAGAAACAGCCTTGTTCCTGATGCTCCATTCGCTCTCAACGGAACCACCATCTCCGAATGCAACAGTTATATATACCTAGGTCGAGAAATCAACATGATGAATGACCTGGCACCTGAGTTGCGCAGGAGGAAGAGAGCGGCTTGGAATGCCTTCAAGAGCATTCAAGAAATAACTAAAAGGACAAAGAACCTCCAGCTACGAGCACATCTCTTTGATTCCACTATTCTTCCTGCATTAACATATGCCTCAGAGACCTGGACCCTACGAAAACAGGATGAGAATACTATTCGGGTCTCTCAAAGAGGAATCGAAAGAACTATGCTTGGAATATCACGATTCACTCAAATGAGAGATAGAATCCGGAGTTCTGATCTTCGTCAACGCTCAAGAATCAGGGACGCTGTCTCATTTGCCAAGACATCAAAAATCAGATGGGCTGGACACGTAATGAGGTTTACAGACAACCGCTGGACTAGAGCCATTACTGATTGGATTCCACGAGACATCAAAAGATCACGTGGACGCCCACCTATAAGATGGTCAGACTTCTTCGTCAAGACCCTAAATGATCGGTTTGAGGCTCTACATGTTCCTAAAACGAACAGATACCATTGGGCTACGCTAGCACGCAACCGGGATGAATGGAGACGTTACTGGCACTCGCTCGAATAAATCGATGAATAACGGGGATTAAGTGATTAAGTGATTAAGTGATTTTATTTTTATAGAGTTGTTCACAATAATTTATTACGTTGGATATTTGAACACCAAGCATCATTGCATCTTCCCACCACCATTATTTTGAATGTTTCCATCACAAACCCCAAACCCTGCCCCCAAAGCAGAACCGAAGTAATTTATTTTGTATTGCTTGTTATGGGCCGGAGTGATAGCACAGTGGGTAGGGCATTTGCCTTGCAAGCAGCCAACATGGCCGACCCGAGTTCGATTCCTCCACCCCTCTTGGAAAGCCCGAGAGTATCTCGCCCGCATGGCAAAGCCTGGCAAGCTACCCGTGACGTATTTGATGTGCCAAACACAGTAACAATTGTCACAATGGAGATGTTACTGGGCCTGCTCGAAAAAAATCAATGAATAACGGGAGGACAGTGCCAGTGATTGCTTGTTATGAATAATCCACTAAAAATGATACTAAAAATTTCCTTAAGGGAAAGTGTGTGAAGATTGTTGTATTTCACCCAGGATCCATTAAGCCCTTCTATAAGAAATTACTAGCTGCTGTTAAAGGTTGAGCCTTGTGTGCTTATAAATAAATATATATATATATAGATTGTCTTCTACTTTAAACCCCATCAGATAATGAGTGCTATGCTTGGTATATCAGTGCTGCAAAGCATGGGAATTCTAAGATTTAAAATATGGTTATACAGCAGAGTCGCTCATGGGTGAGGCTCGTCTGGGTGTGTGGACAACAGCGGTGAGCACGGCAGCAGTTGGTTCTGGAGGTTTCCAGCTGCCAGGGCTAGTTGAGGCAGAAGGGGAACTCACCCTCCTCCCTTTGGGTTGCCCCAAAGAGAAGGCCAGCTGTGGGGTCTGGAGCCATCCCTATGGAGTATCCTTCTGAGAGATTTACCTCAGAGTCTCTGGATCATGGCTTATAATGAGATCACATGATGCCAGAGGCAGATCCTAGGCATGACTGCTAAGCTGCTGGAAACACAGAAAGATGCAGGAAGGTCACCCCTTCCCGGCTCCGCTGAGCCTAGAGTTTTCAGTCACAAGTCCTGCATACCTGGGGTATTCTGCAGATTCATTTGTGGGTGAGACTCGTCCAAACTCATGGTGGCCTCAAGCAAGGCAAATGCCCAGTCTTCTGTACCAAGGCTTTGGCCCCCAAGGATGCGATCTCATGTCTCAGAGGATTCTGCGCGTCTGAGGTTTCTTCGCCAGCCCACATTACCTCTGCCTCCCCAGCTTCATGTCGGAACTTTGCTTGAGTCTCTATTCTAGATGATGTCATGGGGCCGAGTTGGTCCAGTTTGACTTTGGTCTTCCCTGTGGCTGTGACTTCGAGGCCCAGGGAAGGTGCTTCCATGGCCCTCATGAAGGAAGCCGGAGGGATCGACGGCTTTGGTTGGCAGAATGCAGACTTGGTGTGTCTGAGTCCAGGGATCAGGGCGGAGAAGCAATGTCTTGTCTCCTCTGTCAGTGGGCGCGTCTGTCACAGGCTTTCACTTCTCCAGGCTTTTGCCTTCCACCTGAATTAAGCCTCCTCCACGCCTCTCACCCAGAGGCAGAGATGCAAAGTGTTCTGAGGCCGGGCCTTCCCTGATGCCTTGACCCTCAGATCCTCCACTTCCTGTCTCTCCGGCCACTCTCCATCTGGACACCCTCTTTCCCACCTCCTGGACTTATACCAGCCTCCTTTCATGCAGTCTTTGTCCTTGGAAACCAGGCCTGGAACACTCCCCTTGCTGGTGAGGTAGGGGAGAGGGCAGGGGAATGTGTGGGTGCCCGTCTGTGCCTCTCCTTTGCATCAAATTATTTAAGAGCAGCATTTAAGAACCCCGCCCCACAGTTCTACAGGGTTTCAGCATGAAAAATCAGGGTGGGGGTGCTCAGGGAGATGGTGCTGTGTTTTATTTATTTATTTTTATTTTTATTAGTGAAACACCATGAGGGACAGTTGTAGTTACAAATTTTTGTGCTTGGGTTTCAGTTATACAGTGATCGAGTACCCATCCCTCCATCAGTGCCCATTCTCCACCACCACTGATCCCAGTATCCCTCCCACCCTCCATCCCCCCTCCCATAGATGGTGCAGTGTTGTAGGTGTGTGTCCAGCATGACCCAATTGACTTCAATCCTGGCACCCCTTGGTCCTCCGAGTATCACCAACCTCAGCGCTAGAAAACTCTAAGTACCCCTGGTTGTGACCCCAGAGGCCCCCAGTGTGGCCCAGTAGCACCTTATCCTCGTGACTGAAATTCTTAACCGCTGCCCAGTTGGCTGAAGTCACTGGTGGGTGATCCTCTCCCCGGTCTCCTGAGCATTGCTTGAGGAGTCTCCACATCTCAAGAAACTTTTAGGGGAACTTGGGGTGAGAGTCCTCTGTCTATCCCACTCCTTTGGCCAGCTTCTCCCGGGGAGGGTGGACACAGCAGATGTCCGTTCTGGGCAGCTCAGGGACCTGGGGCCAAGGTGTGGACATGCTCTGCTTGGGCCTCTTCAAGCTTGTCCAGGCCTCAGGATCCCAGAGGCTGTTCCTGGCACTTCAGTGGCAGGTGCGCCTGAGAGGTGGGGCAGGAGCCTTAGCCCCATGGGACAGGCTGATGACAGGTGGCGCTCCGGCTGGCTGCTTCTCAGCTGGGCCACCAGCTTGTCAACTGTCTGACAGAGCTAGGGCACCCTCGTGGCAGCCAGCATGAGGGGCTCCACAGTGGTGTGGACTTGGTGGACTCCCTGTCCTCAGGGGCCCGTAGCCCAGCAGGGTCCTGCCCATCACAGGTCATTTTGGAAAACAGCATCAGCTTCCAGGGGGCATGAGTCACACGTGGACTGGCACGCTGACTCCCCTGGGCCCAAGAGCAAGGGGCTGGGTTGGCCTCACCTTCCTGTACTGTGAATTCTGGCCTACCGTGTCCAGCAAGACAAGTCATGTGTGATTCAGGTCTGTGAGTGTTCAGTGACCTCCAATCTCCCTGTGTGTACACATAACCCCAACATATATGCACACAACACACATGCACACACCACACTCACATGCACAACACACATCATGTAATATGCACCACAGACATGCACACAACATACACACGGACACAACACAATATGTACCATACACAAGCACACTCTTGCATGCACACATAACAAGCACACACGTCAGGCGCACATTCACAAGCACACACGTAGGTAAACTTAGGAAAAACATACAACACAGGCATGTCCACATAGGTGCAAGGCTCCCTCAAGCAAGCGCGTGTGCTGAACCTGACAGCTTGCACCCGCCCAGTCAGGGCTGAGTGGAAGGGGAGGAGCTTCTGGCTGCGGAGACTGTCCAGTCCACGGCTGTTGCCCGCCTAGTCCTGCGGGAATTGCCCGGCTTAGCCTCAGCTTGTGTGAAGATCAAGCCCCAGCCCCACCTCTGAGAATCACTTCTAACGCTCACGGGGCTCGTGGGCCCTGCCTATCACTGTCAGTGCAGAGACCCCAAGGGGGGCGTGGTGTGAGTGCAGCCCCAGCGCCCAGGCTGGCTTTGAATTCTCCAACAGGCCAGGGAGTGGTCTGGGGCATCACACAGATACACCCACTCTAGCCCTCTGCGCGCTTTCTCCCTGGCCTGGCTCTCATGGAGGCAGGGGCTGCTCCTGAGTGGGTTTATGGGAGGGAGACTGAGACCTCCAGCTCACACTGGCCCCCAGGGGCTGAGAAATGGCCACTTGCAGGGAGCATTCTCAGGGGTGGACAGTGAGCATTCTCAGAATGGACAGTGAGCATTCTCAGAGCGGGCAGTGAGTATTCTCAGAGTGGACAGTGAGCAACTCAGAGTGGACAGTGATCCTCGGAGTGGACAGTGAGCATTCTCAGAATGGACAGTGAGCATCCTCAGAGTGGACAGTGAACATTCTCAGGGTGGACAGTGAGCATTCTCAGAGTGGACAGTGATCCTCGGGGTAGACAGTGAGTATCCTCAGAGTAGACAGTGAGCGTTCTCAGAGTAGACAGTGAGTGTTTGCAGAGTGGACAGTGAGCATCTTCATAGTGGAAGGTGAACATCTCAGAGTGGACAGTGGAATTCTCACGCGGCAGCACACTCCTTCAACTGGGGAGTGTTTCCCATAATATACAGAGCGCGCACTCAAATAAACCAACAGCGCGCCAACGAAGGGCCATCAGACTCTGTCCAGTAGTACAAGGACGGCTCAATGTGAAACAGTTTAAGATGTTGTTAGTGTAGAGGAAAGTCAAATGATTACTTAACACAAGAGCTTAGTCAATTTAGAAAGGCAGAAAGTCACATGTGTGGATGTATATATAAATCTTTCAACACTCAGAAAAAATCATTTTCTAATTGCTAAGCTGCCTTGCAATGTGGTTTCCAATTCTTAGCACTCTATGTGGTTCCCTGAGTACTGCCAGAATGATGCTTGAGCACAGAGGAAGGAGCAAGCCCTGAGCACTGCCAGGTGTCAAGGAGGAAAGAAAGAGAAGGAAAGGAAGGGAAGGGAAGGGAAGGGAAGGGAAGGGAAGGGAAGGGAAGGGAAGGGTAGAAGGAAGGAAAGAAGGAAGGAAGGAAGGAAGGAAGGAAGGAAGGAAGGAAGGAAGGAAGGAAAGGAGGGAGGAAAGGAGGGAGGAAGGGAGGGAGGGGGAGGGAAGGAGGAAGAAGAAACTTGCCAAGGATGTGACTCAACAATAGAGCACATGCATGAGGTTCTGGGTCAGTTCCCTGCACCAAAAAATAAATACATAAAACCGGAAAAGTAAAGACACAAGGAACAATCCTGAACTTAACAAAGCCCATGTACCTAATGAACGGCTCTCCAAGGAGATGACGAATGAGACAAGCTCAAAAGGGGACACGCATATACAAGACTCAAGCCTTGCCATCAGCAAGCATGTCCTGAGGGACGTGAGAAGGACCTGCCAGCTATGGCATGCAAGTCAGCACGCCTCCCATGTGGCCTGGGTTTGCACAGGCCACGCACTCCAGCCGTAGAACCGAACCACAGTCAATACAGGCTCCCTCGGAGACACGGCAGGTTCATTTCCAAACCACTCAATAAAACAAATATCATGGAACCAGGACGCCCAGGGATGCCTCGGTTTTCAGCACCGATCAAAGCCCTGTGGATACGAGGTGGCAGTCCATTAAGGGTGTGCTAGCTTGACATCAAGTAAACAGTGACCGCTCCTCACTGAGATACGGCGGAGACCTGGAGTGAGCCCACGCTGGGAGGGAAGAGATGCTTCTAGACTTGCTCCACTGGACTTGCCGCACACCTGCACCTTGTCGAAACCTGAGCTCCGTGAAAAGCAACAAAATGAAGTGCAGCAAAATGAGGGATGCCTGATATAAAAACTGACCCAAGTGACCTCAGCACTGTAGGTATCCATAGCCCCCAAGCTCCTCCTGCTCCGAGTGCCGACAGGCTTTCTGAGAGTCCCCCTCAAAAGAGAAAAGGAGCCACGGCCAACTTCGCAAGGGTCAACAAAACAGCTTACAAACACGGAGGTATGGGCCAACGGTTGGAATTGACCACAAGTGTATGTGGGGTGAAGGGTAGGTAAGATAGAGAAGGGACCAGTATGACAATAATAGCTGGAAATGATCTCTCTGGATAGGAACTGAGTATTAAAAGTAGGTAAAGGAATATACCTGATACCTTTCAGTGTCTGTATTGCAAACCACAATGCCCAAAAGAAGAGAGAGAGAGAGAGAGAGAGAGAGAGAGAGAGAGAGAGAGAGAGAGAGAGAAGGAAAGCAACTGTCATAGAGGCAGACTGGACGTGGAGTGTGGGGAGTGATGGGTGATGGAAGGGAACCTGGGGACACTGGTGCTGGGATATGTACACTGGTGGAGGGATGGATGTTGGAACACTGTATGACTGAAACCTAATTATGAACAGCTTTATAAGGGTCTCTCTCGCAGTGATACAATAAAAAAATAGTTTTTAAGATGCTTTCAGGGAGCTGCCTACTGAGAGAAAATGCCCTTAGGAGAATCCAGAAGCAGGAAGAGAGATGCCAGCCAGCAGGGTCCCTTCCTTCTTCTGGAACAAAGGCATGCTGGGAAGAGAATTGCAGGAACAAATGTGTAAAAATAAGACCTGTTTGCTTTATCACACTTTATCCCACACCCGGATGTGTGATCATTTGACCAGTAAGGCTGACAAGCAGAGGGCAGCTTGGAGATGCAGGTCTGGGGGCAGGGCAGACATGGGAAAGTGGAAATATCAAGTAGATTATAATCAACTAAGAGAATATTATTTCATTTCTGACTTTTTCCAAAGTGGGTGATACCCTCCCCGGGGATGCTGGGGTGATCCAGGGGAAATGTGGTAGCTTCAGGGACAACTTGGAGGTGATTTCTGCTTGTCCCCTTAGAGATGATAGATTTCCAGAGGGTTGGTGGGTGTTGCTGAGTTGCTTTTTGTTGTCTGAGAAGCGGGTAGTGGGCTAAGTAAGTACGAAGATCCTCTGTTTGGCAACCACCCAAAAAAACTCCTACAGCGAGGCATAACATACAGTCATGAAGGAGAAAATGAAGAAAGAAAAATGTTGAATATTGCAAAAGGTGGAGAGGAAAAAAGCACGTGACTAGTATCAGTGGACTTATCATTGGTGGTGTCAGGGTTCCCTTAAGCATAAACGCACCAAGTGGGCAAGTTCAAAGACAGGGATTGTCGGACTGTCTGTCTTCTCGGAAACACACTTGAAATAAAGACAGAAAGTGATGAAAGGGAAACCAAACACTAAGCAAGACAATAGGTAAGTGCAGGTCAAACAAAATAGACTCTACTACAAAAGCAGGAAAAGATTTCATGTGATCGTTTCAAGGAATAAAGGGTTAAATCATCCAGGCACTAGACTAATCCTAGATTTGTACACATTTCATAGCCTATCTTTAAATATATTGTCAAATATTGAAGGAACTAAAAGAAACAAGAAAAATTTGCAGAGAGATTTTATTGCTCTTAAGAGCAGATAGAAAAAAATGGTAACCACAATAATATAGATGTGAGCAAAATTCTGTCTAATTGGCATAAGTGAATTATATACTGTAGATATACTGTAGATTTCTTTGCAGAGATGGGCCTAGAATTCAGAATATGTGAGGCATGTGCTATGCACTAGGCCACATCTCTGACTCAAGAATAATTTTAAGTACCCAATCAATTTTACTAAAATAGGCCACAAGCCACATAATTTTACTAAAACATGTTATAAGCCAAAAGTCAGCATGCTTCATTTGAGAATGGTAGATCAACTTGAAAGGTAACACAATAAATCCCCATTTTAAAAAAATACCCAAGAATAATTTCATGATTTTATATAGACAGAGGGCTGGAGCGATAGCACAGCGGTTGGGCGTTTCCCTTGCACGTGGCCAGCCCAGCCAAGCCAGGTTCGATTCCTCCGCCCCTCTCGGAAAGCGCGGCAAGCTACCGAGAGTATCTCACCTGCATGGCAAAGCCTGGCAAGCTCCCCGTGACGTATTCAATATGCCAAACACAGTAACAAGTCTCAAAATGGAGATGTTACTGGGCCCTCTCAAGCAAATCAATGAACAACAGGAGAACAGTGCTATATAGACAGAGACTTAGTAAACAGGTTTCCAGGACACCAATCAAAAGTAAATATATTGGCAAATACAATTTCTACAAAATTAAGAACTTCTAATCAAGATACTATTTAAAGAAGTAAAAGAAAGCCACAAAAGATGAGAGCATTTGTTTGAGTCGTATAAAATGCATCAAGAACTTTTTTTTAAATTTTTATTAGTGAAACACCATGAGGTACAGTTTTAGATTTACAAATTTTTGTGCTTGGGTTTGATTATACGATGATCAAATACCCATCCCTCCACCAGTGCCCATTTTCCACCACCATGGATAATATCCCTCCCACGCCCATCCCCCCCATCCCCCCGCCTCTGTGGCAGGGCAATCCCTTGTGTTCTCTCTCTCCTTTTGGGTGTTGTGGTCTGCAAAAGAGGCATGCATCAAGAACGTTTTATAAACACACACACACACACACACACACACACAGTGGTATTCTGGAACAGTCTGGAACAGTCAGTTCCTAATTTGGGCTATGCAAATGACTGTATTATCTATCGAGTTTGGGGAAAATCTATAAAATCGGTCGTCAGAGCGACTGGAACTACTTGCATATGCTCTGAGCATCAGATATTGGCGGGCCGAGGGGTATGTGAGAACGGTCATGATAGATGATAATGGAGGAGATGCTCTTATTTCTCAGACACACCGGGAAGTGTCAGACAACTGTAATTTTCTTTTAAACGGCTTAACAGATTGGTAGGAAAATAAATGACAGACCGACGGATGCATAGACTAAATAAGATATGGGTTGTGCCATTTGTAAGAATGTTTGTCTGAAAAGAGAAGCACATCAAATATTGCAAAACAGTGACAACGGTGTCTGTAGGTGATGGGTAAGGGGTCGATCACCCTTCAGGATTGAGACCCTTCAAACACAAACGGGTACACAGGGATAGGGAAGGAGAGGGCCCTGGTAGGGGGAGGGGGGCGTGGATCAGAATTCTGGGTCCTCCTCAAGTTTCCTAGCCAGTGTCTCCACTTCAGGGCCACACACAGGCAGGTGATGTTTTGGGGGGCTGGAGGAAACAGACCTTTGGAGTGGTGGACTTCAGCAGCTTGGGCAGTGGGAGAGGGGTTCTCCATTGAGAAAGGAGCTGTTCTTTGGCCTTTAGGGGAGTGACGGAGCAGCCCAGCCCAGCTCCCTGAGTCCCAGGGGGTGTGTTTCCCCCAAAGGCATTAACAGGAGCAAGAGTCTCCTGGGGTACCACACAGAGCCTGGAGCCTGCAGGAAGCTGTGCAGAGGCCTAGGAGAAGGGACTGGGGACCCCCAAGCTCAAGGCTGAACAGACAGGGAAGAATGAGAGTCGGTGTACCTGGTTCTATCATAAGAAATGCCCATGATGGGCTGGAGCGAAAGCACAGCAGGTAGGCACAGAGGAAGGGCGTTTGCCTTTCACGCGGCCCACCCAGGTTTGATTCTCAGCATCCTATATGGTTCCCTGAGCACCGCCAGGAGTAATTCCTGAGTGCAGACCCAGGAGTAATCCCTGAGCATCGCTGGATGTGACCCAAAAAGCAAAAAAAGTAAATAAAAGAAATTCCCATGCCTTGAAACCCAGGTCTTGTGTGCCTTAGAAGCTGGGCAGTCCCGCAGGCTGTTTTTTGTTTGTTTGTCTTATTATTCCCCCCCCCCACCTTTTATTTTTTGAGCGCAGACTGTATTTCCAGCCCCCTTTCACCCCTGCAAACAGAGGCGCCTGCTCCTTTGTGACTTCAACCTTCCAGCAATTCCATTCCCTCCATTCCCAAAACTCGACCCAGAAACTAGAGCTCTGTTGTCTCCCATTAAAATCCATATTTCATGAGGCCGGGGAGATAGTACAGCAGGTAAGGCCCTTGCCTTGCATGCAGGTGACCCGGGTTCAATCCCTGACACCCCATCTGGTCTCCTGAGCCCTGCCATAAGTATTCTTGAGTATCGAGCCAAGAAGAATCCCCGAGCTTCACTGGGTATGGTCCCTAAACAAAGCAAAAGAAAAAAAAAACAAATAAAATGCGTATTTAATCATCTCTGGTGATCGTTGTGAGAAAGACAACTTAGAAGATGCACGTTTGGGCCAGAGTGCAGCTTTGTGAAAGTGGTTTCCAGAGCAGCGGGCAGACTCTTAGCATATGCTTGTAGGTACGTAACTTTCCCAGGAATAGACCACTGCAATTTGCCCTCCTTCGGATCAGAATTCTATTGGAACAGCAACAGATGGGTCTGGGGCAATAAGACAGTAAGTGAAAAGGTACTTGTTTATAAAGATCTCAAACACCCAGATGTCTGCCTGTCATTACCCTGGGGGTGGGTCTTCACGATTGTTTACTTAGAGGGAGTTACAGAGCATTAAACATTTATTTCAGAAGACAATTGAGACTAAAAATGAAGGGACTGAGTGTCGCCTCCATGAAGTCACCAAAGTGATAAGTTCCCGGTCAGCAAGAGACACAAGATGCTTCTTCAGATGACAAGAATCAGAGCGTTCGGAGGCGCAAATAAAACAGACCCAGCTGTGATAAGATGTTTACTTCCTTTGTTCCTTTAATAGAGACAAGATTGGGAGAGACAAGTACAGTAAGAAATAGTGCAAGGGAAATGCACTCATAAATGTGAAAATGCAAATGAACTCTACTACACATGTGGACTGGTACGCCTCAGGCTTAAAACACATAGAGAGAAAAGATGACATTGGCAGCATAACACATAACGTGGCAATTTAAAGATGCACAGTCACTACTAGAGGTTGTCCATTGTCTCTGAGGACGTCCATTGTCTCTGACAGTCCATTGTCTCTGACAGTCCACTGTCTCTGAGGACGTCCGCTGCCGGATCTCTGAGGACGTCATTGCCGGATCTCTGAGGACGTCCATTCCCAGGTCTCTGAGGACGTCCATTCCCGGGTCTCTGAGGACGTCCATTCCAGGTCTCTGAGGATGTCCATTCCTGGGTCTCTGAGGACGTCCATTCCCGGGTCTCTGAGGACATCCATTCCCAGGTCTCTGAGGATGTCCATTCCCGGGTCTCTGAGGACGTCCATTCCCGGGTCTCTGAGGACGTCCATTCCCGGGTCTCTGAGGACGTCCATTCCCGGGTCTCTGAGGACGTCCATTCCCGGGTCTCTGAGGACGTCCATTCCGGGTCTCTGAGGATGTCCATTCCTGGGTCTCTGAGGACGTCCATTCCTGGGTCTCTGAGGACATCCATTCCCGAGTCTCTGAGGACGTCCACTTGCCGGGTTCCCAAGGACTTCCACTTGCCGGGTCCCTGAGGATGTCTATTGTTGGATCCCCGAGGATGTCCATTCCCGGGTCCCCAAGGATGTCCATGATACCAGGGCAAGGATGGGGAATTGAAAGCACACACACACATCTGGGTGGTGAGACAGTTGAGGGGTGAGTCTGTACCTCCCAAACTAAGACCTCTGGCCAGAGTGCACCAGACCCCGTGGTTCTCTCTGTGCCGGACTGGGTGATGGCCTCAAGGGCTCAGGGATCAAAGAGGCGACGCCGGGCCTTGCAGGGTGGCCGAGTGGCCTTTCTAGCACGGGGCCTGCAGACATCAGCCTTCCGGTCTGTGATAGGGGACGGGGGCATAGAGAGAAGCTCTGGGCTGGACGGTCCCATCGAGGCCAACATGCTGAATCTCGAAGTCAGTTCTGCCGGGAGTGCCTGGCAGATGGTCATGGAAGAGTTTGCCTGGAGCTTCCCTGCCTTGCCAGCCTGCAGGGGCAGCCTGCCCGGGGTGCGCCCACTTCTCGGGGTGCGAGTGATCAGATCTGGTGGGACTACAGAGCTTGGGCACAGGGGGCTCGGAGGGGAATCAGAAGGGACTAAGGGACTTGGCTGTAGGGGTTTCAGGGGGAATACTGGGGGGACCGAGGGATTTGGGCACGGAGGTCTTGGGGAGAATCCCGGAGGGACAGAGGAACTTGGGCGCAGGGGTTCCAAGAGAGAGAGAAAGTCAGGGAAGGTGGGAGACTCCCCGCCCAGTTGGGGGTCAAAGCCAGAGGTGCCCCAAGGCCCGAGTGAAGGTGCTGAGTCAGTTGAAAAGAGATGCCCCAGCCAGAAAGTAGTGTCAAAGGGTGTCCAGGGGTTCACCCACGGTACTGGGTACCCCATACAGGACTGGCCGACAGAAGGGCCCTGAGAGTATGGCAGGGGGTCTGGATCAGTGTGAGTGCCCATCCCCATGCAGGGAAGATGCTCGTGAATGCCCAGAGAGGCTGCAGCCAGTTGCTGGGGTTCCCTTTGAAATCTGGGGTGCACAGCTGATGGCAGGCTCAGTTGGATTCCTCTCCCAGGGATCAGTGCCCCAGAGTCTGAAGAGCCCTCTAAGGGGGAGAGAAAGTCAGGGAAAGTGGGAGACTCCCTGCCCAGTTGGGGGTCAAAGCCGGAGGTGCCCCAAGGCCCGAGTGAAGGTGCTGAGTCAGCTGAAAAGAGATGCCCCAGCCAGAAAGTAGTGTCAAAGGGTGTCCAGGGTTTCACCCACGGCATTGGGTAATTCATACAGGACTGGCCCACAGAAGGGCCCTGAGAGTACGGCAGGGCATCTGGGTCGGTGTGAGATCCCATCCCCGTGCAGAGAAGATGCTCCATGGAGGATGCAGCCGGTTGCTGGGGGTACCTTTGAGGAATGAGGCGCACAGGTGATGGCCGGCTCGACTGGGCTGGGTTCTTCTCCCAGAGATCTGTGCCCCAAAGACTGAAGAGCACCTCCTCTGGGCAGGAAGAGGCCATGCCGTGTCCTTTGGCTCTTGGCGTCTACAAGGGGAGCAGGCAGAGGGAAGGAGAGAGGTTAGCAGACAATGAAGCATCTCGAGAAGAAGTGTCACAAGCAATCAGTGATCACCCCCACCCCATGCAGTAGGTGTCTGGGGTCCTTTCTTATGACCCTCTTCTTTATGGATCAATGACCAAGACCACCAATGACCAAAAGCATTAAAGATAGGCTTGGAGCAAGCATGATTCTGCCAGGACTCTGGACTGACCCTTCACGGGAAACACAGTGAATAAAAAAGCTGCTAGTAGGCTGCGAGTTCTGAAGAAGCCCATGCTTGTTCCCCAAAACCCAGCTTCCTCTCTCCACTAAGTCTTCAACTTCCTTAAGGGGACAGTAAAAGTGACCACGAACCCGAGACCTGGTTTTCTCCTGGAATGTTCCAAAGCAAGCCTGTGTGTAAAGGAGGGAGGGGGCATCTGTCTGAGGGGTCAGAGGGAAGCGGGAAAGGATGTACCAGCAGCCCTGAGCGAACTTCTTCACCAAACTCCTTGGGAGAATTTCCTCACAGTTTAGAGAGAGGATTCTGAATATGAAGCTCAGTGGTTGCTTTGGGGATCTGGAAGGGCACAGCCCACATGTGGCCCAAAGTTCTGTGGCCCAAAGAACAAAGAGACTGTGGGTGAGGGGTCCACCTGGCATTCTAGGGGGGCTCCTTCCCGATCTGGAGGACCCCTCAGGAGCCACACTCAGGTTCCCCCAGGAACCAGTCTGTAGAGCCGGGGAAGTTGTCCAAGGAGCAGGGAAGGCTCAGAGTGTAGCCATGGACCCTGACTCCTGTGGCCGTGGCACAAAGCTACTCCCTCCCTGCCGAACCACGAGCAAAGGAACTCGGAATTTGAAAGAGCTCAAATTTCCCTGTGACTCAGAGAGCTGGGAACCAAGAAGGAAATCTAGACCAATAGTGCCCAGAGATGGGCTGCTTTGGTTGCAGGAAAACAGGCCACTGGTGGGCATGCTCTTGTGAGCTGAGACTGTGGTGTCCCCTGCCACTTCAGGGCACCCTCTAAGGAACCAAGATGCAGAGAGTACTAGGAGGTTTCTCCTATTTCTTTGTTAATAAGATAGAGAAAGCGATTGACCACATAGTATAGACGAAACTGGGGCTGGGTGACTCGGAAGAAGAGAACTTGCCTCGCATGTGTGAGGCCCTGGTTCGATTCCCAACACCCCTACCCCTCCACATATATTGAAATACAAATGAGCAGCCTCTAATCAGCCAAGCCACAGCTGGAGAGAGGGTTTATTTCCAACCTTCTGCAGACAAGAGCTCAACAGTTAACAAAAGAAATTCAAAAAAAAAAAAAAACATAAAAATCAAAGGGCAATGCCAGGTTCCAGAAACGCTCCGACCTGGGTGGGGGGATCTTGTAAAATAGCTCCATTTTACTCTTAGGCTTCCAAAGAAGCAAATTTCACCAAGAATGAAAATTGTTTTTTTAGTGGAGCGATAGCACAGCGGGTAGGGCGTTTGCCTTGCAAGCGGCCAACACAACCAACCCGAGTTCGATTCCTCTTCCCCTCTCGGAGAGCCCAGCCAGCTACCGAGAGTATCTCACCCACACAGCAAAGCCTGGCAAGCTACCCGTGACATATTTGATATGCCAAACACAGTAACAATTGTCACAATGGAGACGTTACTGGACCTGCTCGAGCAAATCGATGAACAACGGGAGGACAGTGACAGTGACAGTTGGTAAAAAAGAAAGAAATGTGGGATAAAGGAATTTGACAAAGAATAAATAAAGGCATATGCTCCCACTTCAAAGGACTCCCAATCAAAACACAGGTTGATGCATTTTCGAGGATTCTACAAGGTTTATACTCTTTAGGAATTCAAGTTAGCAGCTATTGAAACGTAAAATCCCATTCCACAAGAAACTCTCAGAACACACTAGTGTGTTTTAGGGAAGGGGAGGCTTCTGATACCCCCTGATTGGGGGGTGCAGAGGTCAGGGGTGGAGGCCCAGAAGGCTCTTAGGTCCTTGATCTCTGGCAGAACCAACAGAGCCGCACATGGGTCAGGGGCACAGCACCCACCACCCGCCAAGCTCGGCTTCTCTCACTGGTGGAAAAGCTGAGGAAGGAGCAGAAAAGATGGAGAGGAGGGAGAGAGGGAAGGAAGTGTGGGATGCAGCATGGAGCCAGAACCGCCCCCCTCCCACCCACTCACCCACTGGTTCCATTACAAAACCTACCTGGCTTTTCCTGGAATGATCCCTTCCCAAGTGGCTGGAACTTGAGAGGTGGAGATGTTGCTAGCAGCAGGGCGACTGTTCTAGAAGTCTCAGACCCCCAGAGAACTGCAGTATCAGACAGACCAGGCCAGGCAGCCAGTCCGGGGCCTTTCCATCTCTATATATACAGCCACTGTTATGAATATGCAAATTAGGGTGGTGCTAGGCTCCCGGCACACCCTACTCAAGGGTGGAGTTAGGAGGGGCAGAGTGTGACCAGGGTGGGAGGGGAAACTGAGAGGATTCCAGAAGGCTTTCAGCCAACCTGTGGGTCTCACCAGTGTTCGAGAGCACGCAGAAAGGGATTAGGGAACAGAAGAGCCAACTAATCCCATTGTTGGTTTTGATGGGTCAAAGAGTTTGAGGACCAGGGGTTGGAGTGATAACACAGTGGGTAGGGCGTTTGCCTTGCACATGGCTAACCCTGGTTTGATTCCCAGCATCCCATAATGTCCTCTGAGCACCGCCAGGAGTAATTCTTGAGTGCAGAGCCAGGAGTAACCCCTGTGCATCACCAAGTGTGACCCCAAAAGCACGATCACAATCACGACCATCCTGTTGTTCGTCAATTGCCTTGAGCAGGCCCCAGCAACGTCTCCTTCATCCTAGCCCTGAGATTTTTTTTAAAAAGTGCCATATTTAAGGCTCTTTCAGGTTTAGGAGAATGAGACCCATCATTGTTAGTGGTATTTGGCATATTGGGTATGCCACGGGGAGTTTGCCAGACTCTGCCATGTGAGCAGGTTACATTCGGTAGCCTGCCAGTTTGTCCAAAGTAAGAATGAGATAATAAGATGTCACGCAACTGCAAATGCGGCCGCGCGCTTCCTGGAGCTGGGTTTTATAGTCTCTGGGTCTTGGCCATTGATGGAATTACACGGCGCCAGGGGGCCAGTTGGTGGATGTAACCCCTGCCTACTGGAATATGGAGGATCTGGGTGGAGGATGCTCAGCCCCAATCCAAGCAGGCTTGGAGATCTCAGCCTCGGGACCTGCATGCCTTTGTTCCTCTGCCGGTACCTTCATGCGTGTGGAGAGTGGTCTCAGCATGGTAGTGGCTGGTTCTGGAGGTCTTCGGCTGCCAGAGCCCTGGTCAGGGCGGGGAGAGAAACTCAACCCACTCCCCTCCAAGGGGCCCCGGAGAGGACAGCCAGGCACAAGGGCAGGAGACTCTGCGCTGTTCTCTTCTGGGAGCTGGGTTTTATAGTCTCTGGGTCTTGGCCAAAAGCAAAATAATAATAATCACTGTCACTGTCACTGTCCTCCCATTGTTCATCGATTTTGCTAGAGCGGGCCCAGTAACATTGTGAGACTTGTTACTGTGTTTGGCATATTGAATACGTCACAGGTAGCTTGCCAGACTTTGCCTCGCGGGTGAGATACTCTTGGTAACTGGCTGGGCTCTCCGAGAGGGGCAGAAGAATCAAACTCGGGTCGGTTATGTTGACTGCGTGCAAGGCAAACACCCTACCCGCTATGCTATCGCTCCAAAAAAAAAAGAAAGAAAAAAAGGTTGGTTTTACCAAAAAAAAAAATAATAATAATAAATAATAGTTTGTGGACCAAAGGAACAGTGAAACTGAACACTTTTAAGAGCAGAGGTCAGGAGAATCTCACTTTATTTTTTTAATTGGTTTTGATTTGGGGTGGGGGGGCGGTGTGATAGTAAAGTAGATGGGGTTTTTGCTTTGCATGCTGCTGACCCAGGTTCAGTCTCTGGCATCCCATATGGTCTCCTGAGCACTGACAGGATTAATTCTTTTTTTTTCTTTTTGGGTCACACCCAGCCGATGCTCAGGGGTTCCTCCTGGCTCTGCACTCAGGAATCACTCCTGGCGGTGCTTGGGGGACCCTATGGGATGCTGGGAATCGAACCCGGGTTGGGAGTGTGCAAGGCAAACACCCTACCCACTGTGCTATTGCTGCAGCCCCCAGACAGGATTCTTGAGTGCAGAGCCAGAAGTAACCCCTGAGTGATCCCAAAAAGCAAAAAAAACAACAAAAAAAGTTTTGTTTTTGTTTTGGGGCAACGAACACCCAGTGATGCTCAACACTTACTCCTGGCTCTGCACTCAGGGATTATTCCTGGTGGGGCTCAGGGGACAATATGGGGGTGCTGGGGAGCAAACCAAAGTCAACCACGATCACGATCACCCTGCTTTCGTCGATTGCCTCGAGCAGGCCCCAGTAACGTCTCCGTCGTCCTAGCCCTGAGATTTTAATAAATGCCATATTTAAGGCTCTTTCAGGGTTAGGAGAATGAGCCCCATCATTGTTAATGGTGTTTGGCATATTGGGTACGCCACGGGGAGTGTGCCAGACTCTGCCATGTGGGCAGGTAACATTCGGTAACCTGCCAGGTTGTTCAAAGTAAGAATGAGATAATAAGATGTCTTCGGCTGCCGGAGCACTGTTCAGGGCAGGGAGGGAAACTCAACCCGCCCCCCTCCAAGGGGCCCCGGTGAGGACAGCCAGGCGCGGGGGCAGGAGACTCTGTGCCGTTCTCTTCCGGGAGCTGGGTTTTATAGTCTCTAGGTCTTGGCCGTTGATGGGATTACATGGCGCTGGGGGTCAGATGGTGGGTATGACCCCTGCCTACTGGAAGATGGACGATCTGGGTGAAGGATGCTCAGCTCCGATCCGAGCAGGCTTGGAGATCTCAGCCCCGGGACCCGCACGCCTTTGTTCCTCTGCCAGTACCTTCATGCGTGTGGAGAGTGTTCTCTGCATGGTGGGGGCTGGTTCTGGAGGTCTTCAGCTGCCAGAGCTCTGTTCGGGGCAGGGAAGGAAACTCAACCCGCCCCCCTCCAAGGGGCCCTGGTGAGGACAGCCAGGCGCGGGGGCAGGAGACTGTTGTATGTCAACTACATACAAGGCAAATGCGCTAGCTAATGTAATATCTCAAACCAATCGCAAACTGAGCATTTTGAAAACATTGTTTGATTGGCCTCTTTTTTGTTGTCATTTTGGGGACACACCCAGTAATGCTCACGGGCTTCTCCTGGTGGTGCTCAGGGACCATATGGGATGCTGGGGATCGAACCCAGGTCGGCTGTGTGCAAGGCAAATGCACTGACCTCTCTGCTGTCACTCCAGCCCCTGACTGGCCTCTTGACTGTACTTTTTCTACTGAAAACTATTTTGGTTTAAATGCACTTCCTTAGAAATAGTGCTCCTCTCTCTTGGTGTTAATAGCATTATTTCTTCATTCCATCCTATTTTGACACATCATTGGATGTAATTATGACTTGGTTTTTGTTTCATGATGGTTTACTCAGCTACACACTTGGCATGATCTTTCAATTTGAAGGTTTATTTCTTTCTTCCATGTTTAAATATTTAACATCTTTAAACATTCATTATGTTGATTAATGAGTCACCAGTTTCACCAAAGAAAACCTATTTTAAATCGCAGGATTAAGCCATAAATAGCCAAGACAAGATCACAGGAAAATATAGTTGGGGAATATATTCCACCAGATAGTAGCCCTTCCTGCCATCTACAGAGGGACATTAAGTATTTATAGAGGAACAGCGAGATTAATAGAACAAATTTTGGGCCCATTATCACTCATGATTTTCAACAAAGATGCCAGTGATTTCATATATACTGAAATACCTTTATGGGGGGGGGGCGGTTTGCATTTGGGTCACACCCAGTGATATTCAGGAGTAACTTCTAACTTCTTTTTATTTATTTATTTATTTATTGAATCACTGTGGGAAAAGTTACAAAGCTTTCAGGTTTAAGTCTCAGTCATGCAATCATCAAACACATTTCCCTTCACCAGTACTTATTTTTCACCAAGAAGAACCCCAATATACCCCCTCCTAACCCTCCTAATGCATATAAGGCAGATGAATTCTAGTTAACACTCTATCTACTTTGATTAGATTTATTGTTTCGACAAAAGATGCACCATTATTATTTAGAGTTTACATCTCCAAATCAGACCTGTTGAAAAGACATTGTGAAATAATTTGTTTCTACAGCTGGTTACAAGAATCAAATGATGACACGCGGCCGCTATTGCGGCCACACGATTTTGGATTTCTGATATTTTACTTATTAAGCCTGGAAGTATTTCTGCTGAGAGTCAGATGATTATGAGATTGGTTTCTGTGGCTCTAGAGCCATGGCCGTGTGGGAGAGCAGCTCGTGGGGGGCAACTCGTGACCTCGGTAGGACGTGAAGGACAAGCCCGGAATGCGCCCCTTCCCGTGAGATTTCAGTCTCCCGTCACGGCTGGCTCATACCTGGCTTTCCAAAAAGCTCCGAGGCGGCCGCCATCTTGCTGTCCAGAGTACTTCTAACTTCTTGCTCAGAAAATACTTCCTGATATCACTGTCACTGTCCTCCCATTGTTCATCGATTTGCTCGAGCAGGCCCAGTAACGTCTCCATTGTGACGATTGTTACTGTGTTTGGCATATCAAATGCGTCACGGGTAGATTGCCAAGTTTTGTCCTGTGGGCGAGATTCTCTGGTACCTTGCCGGGCTCTCCGAGAGGAGCAGAGGAATCAAACCCGGGTCTGCCATGTTGGCTGCGTGCAAAGCAAACGCCCTACCTACTGTGCTATCGCTCTAGCCTGATATTCGGGGATTATGTGGTATCAGGGATCAAACCTGAGACCCCCACTTGCAAAGCTCTAGTCATTGAGCTCTCCCCAGCCCTGATATTTTAAGTGGTGCTGACTCTAATAGGTCTCCATAGAGGAAAAAGAGTATCCACACATCAGACAAAATTAACTTGAAGGAGTCATAGGCTTAGTTTTAAAGATAAGATCATTAAATGTTTAAAGCAAGAACTAAAGTCATCTTTTGTAGCATTGACAACGATACTGTGATTATGTAAGATATGAAAATTAGGAAAAAAACTGGATGACTAATAGATATGAACTCTAAATGTTTTGAAGTTTTCCTGCCAATCAAAAATTTATTAAAATAAGAATTTGAGAATTGGGCAAACTGGGGCCAGTATGATACTACAGCGGACAGAATGTTTGCTTGTCTTGCACGCAGACAATCAGAGTTCAATTCCTGAGTACCACAGGATGCCCCAAACTCTGCTAGAAGTGTTCTGTGATCTCAGAGCCAGGAATAAGTCCTGAGCACTGCTGGGTATGACCTCTCATAAAGAAAAACAAATGAAGGATAGAGCATGCCTTTTTAACTCTGGGGTAGGTAACGATTATTTAAATGACAAAGATTAGGCTTCATTAAAATTAAAATGTCATCATGAAACACCATAATAGAATGAAGAGACAAGTTATAGACTGGAAGAAGATGACTGTGATATATATTTATCCAAGGAGAGACCATACAAGGCAAAGAGAGGGTACTTTCCTTGCACACAGCTGATCCCAGTTTAATCACCTACTTACGGTCTCCAGGCACTGTCAGAAATGATCCCTAAACATAGTCAGAAGAAAGCCCTGAGCACAGTTGGGTGTAACCCCCACAAAAACACAGAAAGATATATATGCACCCAATCAAGAACATGTATGCAAAAAATATATAAAGAGTGCTTACACATTAATAGCACTGTAGCACTGTCCTCCTGTTGTTCATCCATTTGTTCGAGTGGGCCCAGTAATGTCTCCATTGTGAGACTTGTTGTTACTGTGTTTGGCATATCGAATACATCACGGGGAGCTTGCCAGGCTTTGCCGTGCAGGCGAGATATTCTTGGTAGCTTACCGGGCTCTCCGAGAGGGGCAGAGGAATTGAACCCGGCTCAACCGGGCTGGTGGCTTGCAAGGCCAACACCCTACCACTGTGTTATTGCTCCAGACACATTAATAGGAAAAATAAATGCAACCTAATCCAGATACTCAGAGGATATCCAAATGACCATTAGGCATATAAAAATGTGCTCAATATCACTAGTCACCAGGGATATGCAATTTCAACCAAAATAAGACATGACATGCACCCACTAGAATGACAAATATCAAAAAGATTGACAATAATGAGTGTTGATAAACATGAGTTGAATGTGGAACCCTCAAAAGCTAATGTTGGGACTTGGAATTTAATAATAAATTGGAAAACTGCTTGCTAGAATTCTATAATTTAGCTAGATATACAGCTGGATTTTTATAAAGACAGCATGAGGGCCAGAGAGAGAATACAATGGGTAGAGCACTTAGTTTGTATGTGGCCAGCCCAGGTTGCTTGATCCTCAGCATCTCATATGGTCCCCAAGACTGCCAAGAGTGATCCTTGAGTGCAGAGCCAGGAGTAAGCCCTGAGTCCAGCCAGGTGTGATCCAATATTCAAAATTTAATTAATTAAAAATGTAAATTAAAAAAAGACAGCATGATATAGCCAACCTGGGTTCAATTCCAGCATCCCATATGGTTCCCTGAGCACATACAGGAGTGACCTCTGAGCCCAGAATCAGAAATAGCTTCTGAACTCTGCTGGGTGTAGCCTAAAATGTAGCACTGTCCTCTCATTGTTCATCAATTTGCTTGAGCAGGCACCAGTATCATCCCCATTGTGAGACTTGTTACTGTTTTGGGCATATTGAATACACCACGGGGAACTTGCCAGGCTCTGCCATGCGGGCAGGATACTCTCGGTAGCTTGCCAGGCTCTCTGAGAGGGATGGAGGAATTGAACCCGGCCATGTGCAAGGCAAATACTCTACCCACTGTGCTATCGCTCCAGCCCCATAGCCTAAAATACTGGAAAAAAATATCTGCATGTGTCCACAAAAAAAAAATCTATAAAGGTCGTTTATAGCAACTCTCTTCACAAAACATAAAATCAGTAACTACTCAAATATTTATCTACTGAAAATGCAAAAATTAATTGTGACATGTCCATACTATATGACTATACAAAGCAATAAAAATAATGCACTGTGGCATTATTTTTATTTACTGTAGCAAGGAAATTAAAGTGGTACATTGGAAAAATTTGCATTTGTATCTCACAGACATGTGGAACTAAAAGTAAAGATGATGGAGATCATTCTTTGGCATTTTAATTCTATAAAACTTAAGGACAGGCAAAAATAACCATAGGTAAATTAGAAGTGGCCTTTAGGGTGTGGTTGAGTGGGATGAATTGATGGGATTGGGAAGCTTCTAGGGGTGGGGAATATTTATATCTCAGTGTGTGTCTGTCTATATAAAACTAATATAGAGGGAGTCCCAGAAAGGGAGGTAAAGGGGAAAAAATAATATAAATGATATTTAAAGAATTAATGGTCAGGTCAACGGAGCCAGAGCAATAATACAGTGGGTCGAGCACTTGCCTTGCTCACAGCCAACCTGAGTTCAGTCAGTCCCCGGCATCCCATATGGTCCCCGACTATCCCTGAAAGTAATTCCTGAGTGTGCAGAGCCAGGAGTAACCCCTGAATATTGCTGAGTATGGCCCAACACTCACCCCCCCCAAAAAAAGAATTAATGGTCAAAAACAACTAATTTTGTCTTTTTTTTTCTTTTTAAAGCACTTTTATTTAGGTACTGGGATTTACAATTCATGGAGCTGAAGCAATAGTACAGCAGGTAGGGCACGTGCCTTGCACACGGCTGAACCTGGTGGTTTTGTTTGTTTGTTTGAGGTCACACCCAGTGATGTTCAAGGGTTCCTCCTGGCTCTACACTCAGGAATTATTTCTGGAGGTGTTCAGGGGACCATGTGGGATGCTGGGGATGGAGCCCAGGTTGGCCTCGTGCTAGGCAAATGACCACCCTGCTGTATTATGCTCCAGCCCTGAACCAGGCTTGATCCCCAGAACCCCAGATGGTCTCCCAAAACCCGCCAATGCAGCGCCGGAAGTAAGCCCTGAGCACCACCAAGTGTGGCCCCCAAACCAAAAATAAACTAGTGAGTAATAAAAATAAAATAAAGATACAATACTGCCATTCATAGTTTCCATGTATACATGGTCCCAACACATCCCCATCACCAGAGTCTAATTTCCTCCACCAGCATACCAAGAACCCTTCTCAGCCATCCCCACCGACGAATTTGATGTTTTTAAAGATCCAAGGCATACTATAAAGTGCAATAGAACAAACTCAAAGAGATTCTCAGCCTGACGGATTATAATCAAGCTATTGGATGCCAAACCCAGCAAGAAAAACCTTGAAAAAGTCAAAGGGAAGCAGTCAACATGCACAGGAAGTCTCAGTAAGAGGATCATATCCAAGGGGCCTGAGTGATAGTACAGCAGGGAAAGCATTTGTCTTGAACACAGCTGACCCAGCTTCCTTGATGGTCTCCCATGCACACCAGGAGTACAGAATCAGGAGTAACACCTGGGTATTGCCAGGTGTGACCCGAGAAGCAAAAAGAAAAATTTAATTTAAAAATTAAAAAAAATAAGATCACATCCAGAAGACAGTGAGATTACATAAGCAGAGGTAGAAGGCATGGGCTGACAGGCAAGGAGCCTACACTGATCTAAACTATCTATACAAAATGAAAAAGATTTCTTTATCCAGCCATCTGTTCGTAGGCATTTGGGTTGTTTCCATATTGGACTATTGTATATAGTGCTGCAATGAACAGAGGAGTGCAGATGTCTTTTCTGCATCGTGCTGTTTGGGCCTTTGGGCATATTTCCAGGAGTGGAATTGCTGGGTCATAGGGAGTGTCAAAGAAACTCTGGTACATCTATACGAAGGGCAAGAAAACTATGGTACGTCTACTCAGTCAAAAGAAAAGATAAAAGTCACGCAACTTGCTGCAACGTGGATGGGTCGGGAGAGGATCATGGGGAGTGAAATCTGCCAGAAGGAAAGGAACAGACTCAGAATGGTCTCTTTCATGTGTGGTATGAAAAGAAACTTCATAGGGAACTATCAAATGCCCAGTGGGCAGTAGAAACGAAGAGCAGGAGAAATGGTCTCAGCAGGAAGCTTAGCACTGGGGTGGGGATGAGGGAGATAAGTTAGAGAAGGGAACACTTGGACCATGGGAGAGGAGGATAGTGCCTGCCACAGAGGCAGGCTGGGGGCAGGAGGGAAACGGGAGACGTCGGTGGAGGGTTGGTGGAGGGTGAAGGAATTGGTGTTGGAACAATATGCACCTAAAACCCAGTCATAGATATCTTTGTAACTTTGCAATTTATAGTGGTTCGATAAAATATTATTTAAAATTTTTTTAAATGAATCAACAAATGATGCCCAGATAAACCAAAAGAAATGACTCTTTGCTAGACAATCAGCCATTTAAAAAAATTAAAAGGAGTCCTTCTAGTTGAAATGTAGAGAAAAAATCTTAGATCACCGTTCTTTAATTTTATTTTACATCCGTGGACTGGTACTTGTCCTACACACCAGTTCACAGATCTGTAGTTTACAACCAAGATATAAACCAGTAGTTTTCAGCCCTTTTTCATTTGCAAACACTGCTTTAAGCTGTAACTCAAGTATACAGGAAGAAATAAAGAGTGTCAGTGAATGCAGCTACATAGGGAAATAGAAAATTCAACATAAATGTATCATTTTATTTCCAGTTCTTTTTCCACCCAGCTTAAAGTTACAGAACACAACACTTATAAACAAAATTTCTTTGGGACCAGAGCAATAGACAGCAGGTAAGGCGCTTGCCCTGAGTGCACCCGACGCAGGATTGATCCCTGGCAGCCCATATGGTTCCCTGAGCCCATCAGGAGTGATTCCTGAGTGCAGAGCCAGGGATGGCTTTTGATGGAGACATGAGATTATAAATTATATTGGTGGTTTAACCATCCATCGATGAGCTGGTGTCAGTCCTCAGATGTGAACAGGTTGAAGATCACTGACCTATATGGTAATGACAGCACAGAGGAGGCTAAGGAAATGAATCTTTATAGAGGAAAAGTTTCAGATATTGTTGGGGTGAAGTTTCTATTCATACAAACTTAATTATTGTAATTCATAACCCCTAGGGAGATCGCCAAGAAAATACCAAAACACAGGAAAAGAAATGGAAAGGAAATTTACATGGACCACAGCAATAAAAACAAACATAAGTAGAGGAAGAGGCACAAAGACATAGATAGACATCTAGAAAACAAATAGTAGGCATAATTTTTAACACTAATTACTGTTAGCATTATTAGCACTGTTAGCACTGTCCTCCCGTTGTTCATCGATCTGCTCGAGCGGGCACCAGTAATGTCTCCATTGTGAGATTTGTTGTTACTGTTTTTGGCATATTGAATATGCTATGGGTAACTTGCCAGGCTCTGCTGTGCAGGCGGGATACTCTCGGTAGCCTGCCGGGCTCTCCGAGAGGGACAGAGGAACCGAACCCGGGTCGGTCATGTGCAAGGCAAATGCCCTACCCCCTGTGCTGTCACTCCAGCCAAACACTAATTACATTTCATATAAATGATTTCATCATTCTAAGAGGAAAGCGTTGACAGAATTCATTGTTAAAAGATGATCAACTAAATGCTTTATACGTGAGAGATCCTTCAAATCTTAAGATACAAATAACTTGAAAATAAGAGGGCATAGGATATATACAAACAGGATTCAAAAGAGAACTGTGGCTATGTATTCAAAAGTGACTATATACTACCAGACTTTAGACTTTCAGAAATAAATAGGCTTTAAGAAAATATTGCTACTTGCTACTAAATACAAAGAAAATTTTATAATAATGAGTTGAACGATAAAAATGCCACTACAATTGTTCAAATTAATAAAATAATGCAGCAACGTTGCAGGCTATAAAATCAATCTCAAAAACTGGTTGCATTCTATATGTAAGTAGTGGTGTAGAAGAGAAAGAATTGTTTTCAAATCTCATTGACAATTACAGCTAAAATAAATTTGAAAACTGTAAGTCAATGTTAATAGAAATAGTAGAAGACACGAGGAGATGAAAAGAAATTCCCAACTCATGGATTGGAATAATTCCTGTTATAAAAATGACCATCCTATCCAAGGAATTATATGGATTCAATGTAACCTTTCAAAACCCTAATGTCATTCTTCAAGAAAATAGAACAAGAGTTGCTACACTTCATATTCCACAAAAGAAAAATAAAGTCGTTATTGTCTTGCTGACTTCAAACTATGTTACAAAGCTATAGGAATTCGTACTCAAAGTAGTACGAATTTAGAATCCGAACACACAGATCAATGGAATTCAGTTCTTGAACGTAAGGACAATGAATTTATTACAAGCATCCAAGAGCACAAAATGTAGAAATAAAAATCTCCTCAATAAGCAGTGCTGGGGAAACAAAATAATCACACACACACAAATAAAGTTGTATTTGATCACTTGATCACTTGACTTCCCGTTAATCGGCGATTTGCTCGAGCGAGCGCCAGTAATGTCTCCATTTGTCCCTGTCGTGTGCTAGTTGTATTTATTTATTCTTTTATACCGTGAACAAAAATCAACTCAAAACTGGCTCAGAGAGAGGGGGGCGGTGGGGGCGAGTGCCTGTGATAGAGGCTTGTGGGGTGGGGGGAGGGAACTAGGAACACTAGTGGTGTAAATGTACACTGGTGAAGGGATGAGTGTTGGAACCATTATATGACTGAAACTCAACTATGAACAACTTTGTAACTCTATCTACTGCTATTCAATTTTAAAAACATTTTTAAAAATCTGAAAATGATCACAAATAAATTGATATTAGACATTTTCAAAAATGACTCAAATACTTGGATGTTAGACCCCAAACTATAAAATTCATTGAGGAAAACAAAAATCTTTATGATATTGGCTCCCATGATCTATTGCCGGGATTTGACTCTAAAAGCAAGGAAAGGAAAAGCAAAACAAAACAAAACAAAAAACGGGGGCCAAAGAGATAGTACAGTGGGTAGGGTGTTGCGTGGGACCAAACAGAGTTTAATCCCTGGTACAACAGCCTTGCCTGGATCCCTGAATGCAGAGCCCTGCTGTGAGCACTGCTGGGTGTGGCCCCAACACAAAAACAAACAAGAAAACAAATGGGATTACATCTACTGGAAGCTTCTGCACCTCAAAAGAAGCTTTCATTGAAGTGAGCAGACTTTTCCCACTGGATAGGAGAGGGTAATCGCACATCATACCTTTGACACTGGTTAATGTCCGAGATTTATAAAAAAAAATAATTCCTGAAACTCAACAGTAAGAAAACAAATAACTCCATCCAGAAAAAAACGGGGAGGAAAACAGAACAGGTACTTCAAAGAAGACAGACAGCAGGCCAGAGAGATAGGCTAGGACTTAAGGAGCTTGCCTGGTTGGTCAGCTGCATGCAAAGCAAGTATCCCTACCCACTGTACTCTCTTTCTGGCCCTTTCATCAGGTTACTTATTTACTTATTTATTCATGTTATTGTGCCAGAAATTGAGCCCAGGGTCTCTCTCTCACAAGGCAAGGCAAGGCAAGGCAAGGCAAGGCAAGACAAGGCAAGGCAAGGCAAGGCAAGGCAAGGCAAGGCAAGCAGTCTACCATCAAGCTACATCTTGAGCCCAAATGGAGCATTATTGATTTAAACGGGGGGGGGGGGGGGGACAAACAAATTATAAACTACATTCCCAAGACATTTGGATTAACATGAATGTGGAGTGAAGTATTGGGGGAGATTACAGGACTTGCTTATTTGGAAGAGAATGGCCTGTGTGAGTGTGAGAGGACATTCCTATTTGGGGGACCTTTATCTCCACACCTCAGGAACATGCAGTCTTGTGTTAACCCTCCACGCACCACTGCTCCAGGTCTCAGTTTCATCCATGGCTGACTCTTCAGAGTGGCTTCTTTAGAGTTAGAGAAGTATCTCTAACTCATTTGTCAGTGCTCTCTCTCTCTCTCTCTCTCTCTCTCTCTCTCTCTCTCTTTCTCTCTCTGTGTGTGTGTAGAAGTGCAATTATGGCAAATGTTAATATTTGTTGTTCGTCTGTCCGTCTGTCCTCCCATTGTTCATTGATTTGCTCAAGCGGGCCCAGTAACGTCTCCATTTTGAGACTTGTTGTTACTGTGTTTGGCATATTGAATATGTCACGGGTAGCTTGCCAGGCTCTCCCGTGTGGGCAAGATACTCTTGGTAGCTTGCTGGGCTCTCCAAGAAGGGCGGAGGAATCGAACCTGGCTCGGCCGGGCTGGCCACAAGCAAGGCAAACACCCTACCGCTGTGCTATCGCTCCAGCCCAATACTTGTTGAATTCAAGCAAATGAATGAATGAGGGCAGAGCTGTTCATTCTCCAGTTCCTTCTTTCTTCTTCTCACCTTCTCATGAGACAAAGTCTTGATGGTGAGGGCGTAAACACGTTACATGGAGAGCATGATAGTGTGTATCTGCATCCTTGCCTCTGTGACCTGCCCCAGGGAGAGCTACAGTGCAGGCCTGCTGGGCTGGGTTCCAGGCTGAGGACTGGGGCATTCTTTGGACTGGTTGTGTCCCATGGAGCTCTGGGATGCAGGGGACGGGATGGTCACGCTGCTCTGTCTCCCGCGAATGTGGCCTTGGCACTGCACACGCTTTGGCTGAGTCTCTGCTTTGGCAGTTGGCACTCCTCTGTGAAAGGAGGTGCAGTTTTCCTCTGATCTGGGGACCCTCATTCGAAAATGACAAATCCGCCCCAAGCTGGGGGTCTGTTCAAACACAACCGGCCAGACAGGACTCACCTTCAAAGCACATCGTCCTGGAGAAAAGAACCCCCAGGAAAATGAAGCTTGCCAAACAATCATGAGAAACTGAAGAAAATTCTATTCTGAGAGAGAGAAAAATCTGATCCTGAGAAATGTCCCCCTTCCCCCCCCCCTCTGCAGTCCCCAGCTGGTCCCTGGAGCCCCCCTCAACTCTGATTGGTTCCTTCAACCCTGAGACTAGGTTGATAAATAAAGTTTCATTTCATGCATCGCTCTTTCATTAACCCTTCACGCGGCTCCTTCCCCTGAGTAATGGATCATTATCTTGGATTCTTTTAGGCTTTAGTCTTGCTGCCTCCTCCTCCTCCTCCTCCTCCTCCTCCTCCTCCTCCTCCTCCTCCTCCTCCTCCTCCTCCTCCTCCTCCTCCTCCTCCTCCTCCTCCTCCTCCTCCTCTTCCTCCTCCTCCTCCTGATATGTATCAGTCTCTCTTTATCTTTTAATAGATACTTTTAATCCGCTCACATTTGCTGTTCTTAATTGGGTGAATCAATACCATTATTCTGCCTCAACAGAGACCATTTTCCCGGCGTTGTCTTATCGCTCTCTCCTCGTCTCACATTTCTCAAGACTATTTTAAATCAATGCTTCTGTAAACAGACCCCCTTCCTGGGCATTCCCTTCTTGCTCCCCACTTATTATTCCTGGGCTTTGGGGCATCACCCAAGAAACTTCTCCCCACCCCCACCATGCCCCTCTTTTCAGGGAGAATTCTCAGGGAAAGCCCCACGCCTCTGAATATTTTTCTGTCTCAAGTCTTCACTTCCTGTTCATGGGTGCTGGCCGATCTGTCAGGTAGAGAAAGTAGACGGTGAGTCTAATGTCTCGGTGCAGAGTTCTGGGCACCCTTCCCTTCTTCTATTGTGTCTGTTATTTTGGGGCCCCATCTGGCTCTGCTCAGGGCTTACTCCTGCCTCTGTGCTCAGGGATCACTCCTAGCAGCATTGGGAGGACTCTACGTGGTGCCAGAGATCCCACCAGGAGTAGCTGCGTGAGAAGCTAGCGCCTTCCCTGCTGTACCATCAGGAGACTTCATCGGAAATTCACCCCTGTAGAGATGGAGCAGATGGTTTTGCTGATAACTTTGCAGGTGAAACATCATTGGGGGACCAGCGTTTTATCACCACATACCCTGTCTATTTTTTTCGTGGTGGTCCAGTCTGCCCTCCTGGTTCTGGACTCTCAGTCTAAGGATGAGAGCATCTCTTCCATGGAGCAGCCTTGCTCCAGCCTCCTTTTTGGAGAAAAGATTGCTTCCTGTCTAGTCCTTCCTCCCATCCCTTCTGGATCACCCTCTCGGGCCCCGAGAGACGCTGACCCCTCACTGGGCTTCACACGCTCCGGGACTCCTGGCTGGCTGGCTCTGAGCCGGGCCCCTCAATTCATCTTTTATATGAAATATGGTGCATGGCATCACCACGGCACTGCCTGCTTCTCATTCCTGACCCTCTATCTTGGCTTCAGAGATGGAGGCGCCCTTATCGCTGATGGCATTCATGATAGTGTTTGCTTGACATGCTCTAAATAATAGCTGGGAGTAATCTCTGAAGACTAGCCTGGTAACTCTTCCTCCATGAGGGGTGTCCCCTTCTGGAGGTGGAGGAGGACACTGGTGTCCCTCAAATGTCTGGGACTCCTGCTGGCTCTCCCCTGTGTAGGGATCCCCCTGCCCCCTTCCCCGCACTGTCTGTCCACAGCTGACGAGTCCATCTCTGCCCACTCACCGTGCCTTTGGCAGCCGGCAGCCTTGGTCTGCTTCTGGCTAGCCAGGGAGGCGGTGATTCCTCTTTTAAGTCAGTGGACATTTTCAATCCTGGTGTGGGTTGAATATGGGGCTGGGCTGGGGGACATGTCCGGCCTTTGGCAGTCTGAACCAGTCCTCTCTGCCCTGCTTGGAACTTTTCTGTCTTCTATCTTTCGTTTCGTTTTGTTTGGGTGCCACATTCAGCGATGCTGGGGGAATTGGGGGTGTTACTGTTGGTTTTGTATGCAGGAATTTCTCCTGACGGTGCTCTGGGACCTTATGGGATGCTTGGATCAAACCTAGACCGCTCCCATGCAAGGCAAATGCCCGACCTCTACTATCTCTCTGCCCACCCCCTACCCCCCACCCACTCCTCGGCCCTTGGAACTTTTTCCTTTGTTTCTCTTTTTTCATTTTATTTTATTTAGGTTTTTTTTTCTTTGTTTTTTGCTTTTTGGGTCATACCCGGTGATGCTCAGGGGTTACTCCTGGCTCTGCACTCAGGAATCACTCCTGGCGGTGGTCGGGGGACCGTATGGGGTGCTGGGAATCAAACCTGGGTCTGCAAGGCAAACGCCCTACCCGCTGTGCTATTGTTCCAGCCCCTGTTTTTTTTGTTTGTTTGTTTGTTTGTTTTTCCCCTGGGAACTTTTTCTACGTGAAAAAGCCACTTGCCACCTTACTTGAGGCCTTTGTGGGGTTCTTTTTTGTTGTTTTGTTAGTTTTGGGTCACACCCGGTGATGCTCAGAGGTCACTCCTGACTCTGCACTCAGGAATCACTCCTAGGGGTGCTCAGGGGACCGTATGGGGGCCAGGGATTGAACCTGGATCAGGCATGTGCAAGGTGAGCTCCCTCCCCGCTGTCCTATCTCTCCAGTCAGTCCACTCAGGGTCATTTTACCCTTCCAGTTGATGCCCTGAGCAGCACTTTTTTTTTTATAGTGCCATTGCTCCCTGGTGGGTGCTCCAGGAAGCTGACTCGTGGCATCCATGCATAGAAGGCGGTAAGAAGCAGGACTTGGAGAGAGGGTGGGTGGGAAAGTGGGTCCCACCTCATTCCTCCTTGGTCAGAAGACTGTGCAGAGGGAGAGGGTGTGTCGGGTTCAGTCTGGGCCTCTGCTCTGCGCACAGCCCAGAGGACGCTGCTGAACCTCCTCACAGCATCTCCAGCAGACAGAACCACAGGTCTTGGGGTTAAGAAGGACCGTGGGGGGCGGGGGAACTCTCTGTCACCTAGAGAAGCTATTACTTTGTGTTTGCTTACCTTTTAGTCAGTGATTACGGAAGCCCCTCCATCCGAAAAGAATCTTCTTGTTATCCAGAAGTCTGTGATCTCTCTCTCTCTCTCTCTCTCTCTCTCTCTCTCTCTCTCTCTCTCTCACACACACACACACACACACACACACACACACACATAGACAGCAACAGCACCTGTTGTAACAGTCACACCCTCGCTGCAGTTCCCTGGGCCATGGCATCAGCCACATCTACTCTCGATAAAGTGCTCATGCAGACGGTGTGGACAAATCTCTCTTGTCTTCCTAGCAAAGAACACATTCTACGGCACATCAAAGTCCAGCCAATTGGTAGTCTCTGAGATACTTCTGAGTGACAGGACTTTGTTCTTGTATTTCTTTGAACGGTGCCAGCGACTTGTGGCAAACAGTGCCGGCTTTACTGGAATAGGGAAATGTCCCTCTGGGATGCTGTGACCGACTCTGTGGTTCTGAGAGTTCTCTGAGAGGGTCAGGACTGCTTCTAGAATGTTCTCGGGGTCATATGATGCAAAGCAGCTCACAGCTCCAGAGCTGCCCGTCTTAGCCCTGAAAGCCAAAGCCGCCTTTTGTCCCTCTCTCTCCAGGATGGGCAGAGAAGGTGGGTGTGAGGGTCATTCCCAGGACACAGCAGGGGTCCCGGGCTTTCTCGCTGCGCAGCCTCTGCTCCCCGCGAGGCTCTGGACCACCGTGGATGGGGAGAGTGAGTGTAGGACGGACCCTCACGGACCCATTCTTTTTGTTGTTGTTGTTTGTTTGTTTGTTTTTAAAAATTTTTATTAGTGAATCACCGTGGGGCACAGTTACAGACTTACAAACTTTCATGCTTGTATTTCAGTCATACAATGATTGAGTACCCATTCCTCCACCAATGCCCATTCTCTACCACCAATGAAACCATTACCCCTCCCATCACCCCCACCCCTTCCCCCCCACACACACACACCCCACCCCGCCTTTGTGGCAGGACATTTCCTTTTGTTCTCTTTTTCCTTTGGGTGTTGTAGTTTTCACTACAGTAGTGTAGTGTTCAATCTATAGTCTACATTCTGCTTGCATCTCCCAACCCGAGCTGGTCCTCCAAATATCCTTTACTTGGTGTTCCCTTCTCTATCTGAGCGGCCTTTCCCTCCAGCATTTGAGGCTGGCTTCCAAGCCGTGGAGTCCTCCTGGTCCTTATCTCTACTATTCTTGGGTGTTCATCTCCTATTCTGTTACTTTATATTCCACAGATGAGTGCAATTTTTCTGTGTCTCCCCCTTTCTTTCTTTTTTTTAATTTTATTTTTATTTATTTATTTATTTTTTAACTTGAGCGGGCCCAGTAACGTCTCCATTGGAGGCAGAAACACTGTTTGTGAAGACCCTCACCCTGGCATTCTTGCCTCCCACGGACCCTCTCCAGAATCGGAAGCCCCCTCTGTCTCCATCTGACCCCCATGTCTGCCTCTTCCATCTCAGTCTCGTGAATCCAGTCTACTTACTCCATCTAACCCCCATAAACACAGTCTGCCCACCACCTTCTGACCCCGCCCCCCGGGCCCCCTGAATCCAGTCTGCTTCCCTCATCTGACCCTCATGAATCTAGTCTCCTTCTTCCGTCTGCCTACCGTGAATGCAGTCTGCTGCCCTCATCTGACCCCATGAATGCAGTCGACCTCCCCTGTCCAACCCCGTGAATACAGTCTGCCTCCCCCATCTGACTCTGTGAATGCAGTCTGCCTCCCCTGTCCAACCCTGTGAATGAAGTTGGCCTCCCCAGTCACACTCTCACTGCCGACACTTGCCGCTGCTCTGATCCCACAGCGCGTGACCCCTGGTCTTGGGGGGCCGTGCCCAGGCTGTGCCCACGGGCACTCAGTTGCCTCCTGGGCCTGGCAGTTTGGACCAGCCAATGGCGCTGTAGTAGCGCCCGCTGTGGGGTCTGGTGAGCTTCACCTGCGGACAATACTGAGGTTCTGGGGACTCATCTGTTTAGATTCTGAAAACTTGAGCCAGTGCTGCTGGAGCGATAGAACAGCTGGGAATGTGCTTGCCTTGCACGCAACTGACCTGGGTTCGACCCCCGGCACTGCAGAGGGTCTCCAGAGCCCGGCTGGGCGTGATTCCTGAGTGTGGAACCTAAAGTGAGCACCGCCAGCTGTGACCCCAAACCAAAAGGAAAAGGGAAGGGGAGGGAGGGTGGAAGGGAAGGGGGAGGAGGGAGCCAGGTGGAAGGGAGCACGTGAAGAGGGAGGAGGCCCCCCCCCGCACTGAGAGGTAGGGGGATGGGGGGCCTCAGGTCAGGTGACAGAGCAGTGAACTCGCCCCCAGCCCCACTCCCCCACAGGGCTCTCCTCCTCCTCTTGGTGCCCTCCCTCCCGAGAGGTTGTACGTGTTCCCTGGGGCCGCCATCCGGGGCCAGTCGCCCTCCTGCTGCCTCTTCTATGTCCTGTGGCCAGGGCCCACTCCTGGGTCATGTGGGAAGTGACCACAGAGCACAGCGACCCCGTCCCCAGCACCCCCCTCCCATGCAGCCCATGGCTGGGACAGATTCTGGCTGGGTCCCAGAGGGCCAGGCACATGTGGGCACCTTCTGTAGCCAATTCTGCAGGATTCCCACTCCCCACGGCAGCTCTGTGTCCCGTGGGACAGGCTGGGCTTGAGCCGCCTGCTGCGGGCTGCTAGGGCGTTTGCTCTGTGCAGAGCCAGGCCTGGGTGGGGTGGTGCTGGCGTGCCTTGTGGGGTGACGTTCTCTTGGAAAGCACCCGGTCCTGAGACAGAAGACCCCAGCTGCAGGCACTGGGGGCCACGGGGCGGGTCCCAGGCTGGAGGCGCCGGCTCTTGGTTTGGATCATGGAACACACCACCCTGGGAGCCCCATGGCAGGTAACGCCAGGACAGCCCCAACCCGACGAGAAGGAAGATGGATTTCCTGCATTCTCTGGGTCATTCATGCATGCAGGGAACCTGCACAGATGGAGGACTTGAGTTGACTCTGGGGTTGACTGTGTCTGTAGGGGGCTGTGGGGTGGGGGGGGGGGATCTGTCCTCAGCGCAGTCCAGAGGGTGAATGGGGCAGGGACGTCCCAGAGGTCACGTGGGGCCAGGTGGCACAGGGCTGGCCACAGGCCTGGCAGGCGGGGGTGGAGGAGGGCGTTCCCACTGATGGGCTCACCTAATCCTCCCAAGAGGGGGACACCAGGCCCGCCTTTTGGCTGTCACCGGAGCAAAGGCAGCGCAGGGAGGCCGGGAAGGAGCCAAGTGGCCCCAGTTCCTGGCCTGAGCCCAGCACATCCTGCCCGCTGGGGCTGGCGGGGGGGCAGGGCTGCGGAACCCCAGCGTGGCAAAGCGGGCAGCTTCGATGCAGGGAGGCGGCGGGGGTGGGGGTGGCGGCCCGCCACAGCGGCTGCCACGTCCCCGGGTGTCCAGCTCCTCTCGCAGACATGCAGGGTGATGTTTTATGTCTTAATTAAACGAAGAGGAGTTTAATTGATGAGCAGCCGGCGGGCTGCGCCAGCTTCCTGCCTCCCTACTCCGATGACTCACGCGCCACGGCCCCAGATGCTGAGCTCGGGCTAATAGATTTGCAACGCTGATCTCGGCTCCAGACCCACTTAGCGCAGCTCCAGGAAGCCTCTTGCCTCCCTGGGATTGGATTGAATCGCTTTTCATTTCCAACATCGTCGTCCCATAAATCCCTCACACCCATCCCCGCTGCGGAGCCGTGGGCCCCGGCCCCCTCCCATGCCAGCTCAGAGAGCGCCAGGTCCCCGGGAGAGAGAAGAGCAGCTCTAGGTGTCTGGGGCCTGGACGCATCGTCGGAAGGGAGGAGCCGGCCCCCCTGCGGGACACTTTCGGGGTGCTGTCCCCTGGCTCCTTTCCTTGATCCTCTCACACAGGGGCTGGAGAGGCAGCTGAGCCGTGTCCGGAAGACCCCAACTCTGTTCTGTTGAACCCCACAGCCCTTCCCATGTCCCAGGTGGGAGAGAGACCTCTCCTTTCTCCTGAAAAGCTAAGGGAGGGGGGCAGAACCCCTTGCCCCCACAGGATGGATAAGGACTCTTGGATCCAATGTTGCCACCAATTTTGGGGTCGGGGCTCTGTTCTCCCAGCTCCCCACTTCCTCCAGCTCTACAGGGGCACGCGGGGGGGAGGGGGGATGCTGGGGGAGGGGGGATGCTGGGGAATGCAGGGAAGGCACAAGGAAGCACTGAACTGTGTAATTAGAGGTTAGAGTCCTGCTCTGCAGGTCAGCCCGACCATGATGTAAAAACAGGGCGTCACTGGAGGGGTTCGTTAAAAGGGGGAGCAGAGAGATTCAGAGGCAGTTCGGTGGGCTCGAGGGTCTGCCTGGCTTGGGTGAGGCCCAGAGTTCGATCCCCCACTGAAGGTCTAAGGGTCCTGCAGGGCCTATGCAATCCAGCCTCACTGGCCAGCGATCACTGGGATAACCTCAGACCCCCCAGAACTCTTCAAAGTGGCCCCTTACAATGGGGGTGATCAGAGAGGAGGATCATTGGGAGTCCCAAACTGAAGGGGTCCTTGAGGGAAAGGTGTGAGGGCTGAAGGAACAGCAGGCGCGCAGACTCTGAGCCTCCCGGGAGAGAGGCCGGTGGCTGGCGGGGGGCAGGCGAGGCCCAGAGCAAGAGCGGTGGGGCCAGTGGGGGTGACCGCCTGGGACAGGAGCTTGTTTTGACTCCCAACGCCCACCAGACACTTGGCACATGGCAGACGCTCACTCATGGACATGCTCCCCGAATCCCCCCAGAACAACTCCCCAGCGCCCTGGCTCATCCCCGAGAGTCCGATACTGGGAAGGATTTTTGGCCCCCCTGACTGGCCCCTCCTGGCCTCTCTGCAGGATGGAGCTGAAGCTGACCCCTGAGTCAGCATCCCCAGGGGGTGAGGGGGCCTCGGAAGGCCATGTGGAAATGGGGTGGCTCCAAGGGGCGGCTTGTAGACCCCCTCTCTCCTCCCAGGAGGAAGCTGGGTGGGTGGGAGATCCTGAGCCTCAGGCGTCAGAGGTTGTGGGATCGGGTGCAGCTTCGTACGCAGAGGGACGTGTTGGCGGGGGCTGGGGCTGGTCCCATGGGCGTCCCGGGCTCTGGGGCTCTCCTCGGCCCTGGCCAAGCTGCCTCAGAGCTTCTGGCAACCTGGGGCTCTTTTCCCACCCTTTCTCCTTCACCCCCAGCTGCCAGCCCCAAGCTCCCTCTGAGATTCTTCCCTCCCCCCCGTGCCCACCCCCTCTCCATTACACTCCTCGGTCACTTCCCCCACCCACCTCCTGTTGTCTGATTCCATCAGCATCTGTATGTTGGAGACCAGAGCAGACACAGTGTGACCCTGTCTCAGCTCAGGGACAGCCCTCAGTCCCCACCCCAGACAGACACACAGCCCAGCCCGGCCCGGCCCTGGGGCTGGCCACGCGGATGGCCTTCTGCCAGGAAGGCCAGCTTGGCAGAATGCCTGGTGCTCCCCGGCCTGCACGCTGGAAGGTGACCTCATCCCGAGGTGGTAACCATGGAAACAGGCCCCCCGGCACCATCCATCACATGGGTGAGAGGTGCCTCTGTACCCTGCACCTGAACCAGCACTGATTCCTGGTTCTGCAAGGCTGACAGGGCCACCCTGCTCTTGGGGTATATTCCCAGCTGCTGCCAAAGGTAGGGAGGAGAGGCTGGAGTCATAGCACAGCAGGGAGGGTGTTTGCCTTGCACGTGGCTGACCTGGGTTCGATTCCCAGAATCCCATATGGTGTCCCGAGCACCACCAGGAGTAATTTTTGAGTGCAGAGCCAGGAGTAACCCCTGAGCATCACTGGGTGTGACTCAAAAAGAAAAACAAACAAAAACAAAGGTAGGGAGGAGATAACCTCACCCATGTGACCCATGGGGTCAGTTTTAAAATTTCTGAGTGCGGGAGTACACTAAAGGCTGTGGGTCAGTTCGTTGGCATGCGACTCACCCTCCGGCCCTGCTCACAGGTGAGGCTCAGAGGAAGCCTCGGCTGGTGGCCAACAGTGATTTAGCCCAACTCCCTGAAGTCCAGTCTGGGCCTTCGGGGACCACAGAGACCGAGGAGGCCAACTGGAGTTGGTGGGGCTGAGCTCTCAGAGACGCACAGGATCTTCATTGGCAAAGTGATCAATGGCAAAGAGTGGTGGGGCTGGAGCTATAGCACAGCGGGGAGGGCGTTTGCCTTGCACGCGCCCAACCCGGGTTCGATTCCCAGCATCCCATAGGGTCCCCTGAGCACCACCAGAAGTAATTCCTGAGTGCAGAGCCAGGAGTACCCCTGTGGATTGCCGGGTGTGACCCAAAAAAGCAAAAACAAACAAAAAAAAGAGCAAAGAGTGGTGAGGGGGAAACTGACTTACAAAATGGCGCCAGGGCATCTGAAGATCGATGCTGGGACAGGGGGGAATCTATACTTTTAGATACTGCCAGCTCCTTGAAGTCTCGATAAATGATCGGACAATGACCAGCTGAATCAGAGCAAACCTACTGGAAATCCCCATGAAGCTTTGGCTGAGAGGAGCAAGAATATTAAGCCCCATCCTAGACTCAAAGAAGGAAACAAAGAAATGCAGGATGACAACCTTCTGGACCCAAAGAGGCAGGGGAAAAAAAGGATCAGGGATGAAGGTTGGCATCAAGACAAGCTGGATGCCTCTGCAGGCTGGAATAAAATAACCAAAGCAAAGGTCTCATGGGGCGAAGGAGGAGGGCCAGGACCTGGGAGAAAACGTAGCCACTGGTCAGTCTGGGAGCAAATGTTTCGCACCCCATGTGGTCAAAGAGCTGGAAATAAAACGACAAGTCAGACAGTCTCCTGCCTCGACGGAGTTCGCGGAAGCTCGAAGTTGCGAGCAAGGCTGCCAAACAGTGCCTGCCCGCCCGCAGCCAAGCGCAGCGCGTGGAAAGGCGCCCGCAGGGCCGGAGAGCAACCGACGGCGCATGTCCAGAGCCCAGGAAGTGTCAAGGCTCCGGCTCAGGTAATCCCACCCCTGGGAGCCCCTCCTCGGAAACAATGCAAAAGCAGGGGAAAGCCACGGGCTCGAGGAGATTGGTTGAAGCGCTTTTCAGCATTTTATTAAGGAAAATGTCAAACCTTCAGGAAGGAGAGGGAGGAAGATAATGAGGCTGTGTGCCACCCCCTCCCCCCTCCCCCAGCTCCAGCAGCCATCAAATCGCCGCTGAGATTGTTCGTCTCCCCCAAACACACACACACACACACACACACACACACATGCACGCACGTCTGCATGCACATACATGCATGCATATACACACACACACGCACACACATACACACGTGCAGACACACACATTTCACTTGACTCTTGTAAAGCAGATCCCAGACATCATTTCATTTTATTCATAAATACTCCCATCTGTGTCTCTTTTGCTTCTTGGAAGCCTTTGGAAATTGTAAACCCTCCCCCCAATAGGAAATCACCAATGTACCCACTGGCTGCAGGCAGCGCGGGGGGCACCCCTGCAGACAGTACTATCCGGGACCCTTTGCCAACAGCAGGAATTCAGCCTAAGCCAAGAACAGCTGCTCACGACCCATGGCTGTCTGGGGCACAGCCCTGCCCCCCTCCCACCCCTGCTCCATCCCGCAGAGACTTGGCTCCCACACTGGGCAGTGCCCTCTGCCCCATCCCTCTGAGCTGGCAGCCCAAGTTGGTCTTGTGTCTGGACATCCCTGCTCGGCGTGGGGTCCCTGTCATTAACAGCTGTGGGCACGGAGTTCCCAGCCCTCTCACTGAATGAGGGCACACAGCCCCAAGAAGCTGCCAGGACACCCCCCAGGAAATGTCCCCAACTGCCACCACAGTGGGACCAATTAGGTCCAATGCCCATTGGACCATTGAGGACCAAGATGGGCCCCAGAGAAGAGAGGATGGGAGTGTGTCTGTGTCAGGGCAGCTGGTCCTGGCCACTCTCCCAAGCACATAGCAGAAGCCTCGCATGTTTCCTTCCCCCTCCTTCCTCCGCTCTTCCCACCCTGCTCACTCCACCTGTCGGAGGAGGGGGCTGGCCCTTGTCCCTTGGTTGCCATGGGAACATTCTCACCAGAGAAACGGACAGGTGGGGGGAGGGGAGCAGAATGAACACCCCCCCCTCCTCACATACACACACACACATACAAGCACGCGCACACGTGGGTTCCCTCTGCTCTTCCTCGTCTGATCTGGAAAACCAAGGGCGCAGTGGAAGGGAGGGGGCCAGGAAGTTGTCCCGGATGCCACGCAGGGCGCCTTGGTCTCAGCGACAGCCACGATGGTCAGATGCAGGATTTAGCATTTCAGGCACTGTGAGTCTGGCGGGTTAGCCGGCTGCCTCTGAACACAGAAGGGCTGCTCACAGATCCCCAGAGAAGGGGGTCTGCCACATACAGGCCCCCACGGGAAGCCCCAGGATCAAGCAGGTGGAGGCGGAGAAGGAAGACAGAGACTTGGTGCTGGTTTCTGCAGGAGGAGAGAGCAAGGGAGCGGGACAGGTTCAGGGTCGGGTGGGTTTGGACAATGCCCGGATGTCTGATTAGGGCAGTGGGACCATGGGCGGTGGGAGGAGGGAGAGGCCAGCAGAGGGCGGTGGGCAGGGGGCTCTGCTTGGCCCAGGAAAGGGCGTTCTTTTTTTTCTTTTTAGGTCACACCCAGTGATTCACAGGGGTTACTCCTGGCTCTGCACTCAGGAATTACTCCTGGCAGTGCTCAGGGGACCATATGGGATGCTGGGAATCGAACCTGGGTTGGAGTGTGCAAGGCAAACCCCTACCCGCTGTGCTATCATTCCAGCCCCAAGACTAGGACGTTCTTGCCAGCTTTCTACCCAGGGCCAGCTCAGCCAGGGCATCAGAGCACCCATGGTGGCAGGGCAGCCTTTCCTCTCCCTCCCCAGCTATGTGGTCACCAGGTTCCTGCCCGCTACCTTCTGCATCTCTCTAATTCAGCAGATCAATCTCAGCTTGGGCCGCAGAGCTAGAGAGGGAGTGAAAGTTTGCCCATCCTGGTTCAACCCCAGGCGCTACCTGGTCCCTGCGAACCACCAGGGGACGCTCGAGAGCACAGAGCCAGGAGTGAGCCCCTGAGCACCACCAGGTGGGACCCAACCCCGCCACAGGAAAAAAAAAAAAAAAGCCCAAATCCCACCGCTTCCCTCACCTGCCTCTGTTCTTCCCACCTCACTCAACAGCCACATCCTCCGTTCTGCCAGGGAGTCACACCCCCCTGACCACATCCCCTGCCACATTGACACCCACTGCTCCGAGGAGGGCGGCTCCCTGTTTCTCCAGCCCCTGAGTCCAGGGAAGTTCTGTGACTGCTTGACTGGTCGGTCAGGGAGAAGGGACTGAGCAATGTGTCTGAATATGGCTCCTACCTGGATTGGTCACTTCTGTTTCTGCAGTCAAAAAATGTGACCCCCCACTTCCCTGTCAGCCCAGTGTACTGCAAGAACCCAGATGGGGGTGGGGGGAGGCTCTGCAGGGTGAGGTTGCTGGAGGAAAGAGGTCAGGTTGCTCCCAGGGGCCAGGGGCTCCAGAAAGAAAAGTCCCAGGGGCCAAGGGATAGAGAGTGCAGAGCTTAAGGTATGTGCCTTGCGTGCAGCAGACCCCAGGTTAATCCCTGGCACCACACAGGGTCCCCTAGGCACCACCAGGGAACCTGTAAGCACAGATTCACGAATACGGCTTGTGCAGACCCGAGACCCCACCACCTACATCACTGTCACTGTCCTCCCATTGTTCATCGATTTGCTCAAGTGGGCCCAGTAACATTGTGAGACTTGTTACTGTGTTTGGCATAACGAATACATCACGGGCAGCTTGCCAGGCTTTGCTATGTGAGCGAGATACTCTCGGTAGCTTGCCGGGCTCTCCGAGAGGGGCGGAGGAATCGAACTCGGGTCGACCATGTTGGCTGCGTGCAAGGCAAATGCCCTACCCGCGGTGCTATCGCTCCAGCCCACCACCCACGTAAGACAAAAATAATCAAAGAATCTTGGAAGCTGGTTCCCAGTTTCAGAACCCAACACTGATGTCACATGGGTCCCAGAAAACCAGCCCATGGAAGCCTTCCCAAGTTAATTTTTTTTATTTCTGTGAGGGGTCTCCCCAGTGGTCCTCAGGAGCCCAGAGACGACCCCCAGAATGACACTGCATCCAACAGTTGCAGCCAGATGGGCAATGCCACGGACTAGCAACATGGCAGGAGCTTAGCGGTGCTGGGGGTGGGGGCGGGACTGAGGTTGGTGGCAGAGGGGGGAATCGGACTCAGGACCTCCCTCCTGTGGACTGTATACCCCTTGGGGAGATCTACCTGGCTCCCAGATTTCTGATCTCACACAACTGCGGACAGAAAGAAATGGGGGTGTTCGATGAGATTGTGTCTACCTCAGCATCCCCAGCAAGCCACTACCTTGAGTTTGGTCGCAAAGCCAATGTCTGTCCTAGGGACCTTTTGTTTGGGGGATGGCTCAGGAGTCATCCTCGGGGGCCCAGGAGCCCTTCCTGGTGCTAATCAGGTGACAGGGTTGGGTGGCTCAGTAGTGGTACGGTGATGCATAGACCCTACAGTGCTGGAGGCCACCAGGGTCACCCCAGCTGCACCCAGGGGCTCCCAGGATGTACCCAGAGTCCTGGGGGAGGCATGTGGTGCTGGGAACCAAACTTGGGGTCCTGTGCATGCAGGGCATATACTGTGTTCTTTGCACCACCTCCTCCGCCCTCTTGGGGATTTGGGGGAGCACAGTGGACCAATGTCCCCTGCCTGACCGGGCACAAAAAGTGGGCTCTGTCTGGACACATCCGTCTCCATGGAGTCAAGCTTATCTATCATATCCCTGACTAGTCACCCAAACCACAGGGATCCCCTGCAGAGCCCACCAGGAGGCTGAGACCAGCGTGGGGCGGGTGAGTGTGGTGGGGGGAGCAGAGTGAGGGCAGGGGGGAGTGTCTCACATGTGAACACTTCAGTGGAGACTGGGGGGTGGGAGGGAGCCTCTCAGGGCTGTCTGGGAAGGTCTGGGGCTGGGTGGGGAGGTGCAGAACCGAGACCTGGGAAACCAGGCCCCTGCCTGTTCCTCGTTGGTGCTTCTGAAGCCGGGAACAAAGCCGAAGCCAGACAAGATCGTGTTCGTTGGTGCTACAGTTACGGCTGCCGAAACAAGAAAGGAAAGTGTCAAGAGACCCTGCAGGGTAGCAAGAGAAGCGAGATGGGAGCCCACGGCAGAGACCCCACGGGGAGGAGGGAGAGAGGGGGTGGCGGGGAGCAGAACACCCGCCACCCCGGAGCCCTGGCAGGAAAGTCAGGGACTGCGGCTGATTCGACATTCCCCGCAGCTCAGAGAGGCAGGGGGCCTCCTCTCGGGAGAGAATAGTGGGCCGGGGGGGGGGGGGGCCGATTGTGAGCACATTGATGGGAAGCGAGTGTAGGGGCCCAGGAGATGGCACAGGTGAGGGGTGTGCCTCGCCTGGATGAAATCCCAGAAGCCCCCGCTGCCTCATCACCAGGTGTGGCCCTGGTGAGCACTCCAGGACCCAAACATTGAACCATTGGCCCTTTTGCACAAATACCATGCAGGGGAGCCCCCCTCCCTGCGAAAGACAGTTTTCGGGGGCGGGACAGAGTTAGAACACAAGCCTAAGCATTACAAACAAGCCATTCTGTATTCTTTTTATTTTTTTTCTACCAAGTCTTCAAAACCAAGCCTGGAAAGCTTCCACTGACAACGCATCTCAATTCAGACAAACCCTGTATCCCATCTGCCTGCCGCCGGGTGGGGGGACAATGGAGACAGTCTCCAAAGTCCCCGTCCCACTGGGAGGGCAAAAGACTCAGGGCAGACTCTGAGATACAGATATGCCCAGGACCTGCAACATGAGGAAACGGCCTGGAGTTGCTAAGATGCAAGAACTGGGACAGAGGAAGACAGGGCTGGATCAGAAAGGAACACAGGTACCATCATGGGGGTGGGGGGAAGCCTCTTCCTGAGACCGGAAGTGCCTGGGGCGTGTGTGGGGTGGACAGTATGACTGGAAGCCAGCTCTTAAGTGGAGCAGATTCGAGACCAGCCCCCACACATAGGTCCAGGGAAAGACTCAATGCCACTGCGGGGGAGGGGGAGGCTGGGGTCATGCCTGGCGGTGCTCAGGGGTCCCTCCCGGTGGTGGGGAGGGAACCATATGCAGTTCCAGGAGTAGATCTGGAGTTGGCGGCATGCAAGGGCAGTTCCTGACCCCTGTGCGACCCTTCCAGCCCCTCAGTTCCGTTTTGCATGAGATCTGGGGTCTTGGAGTCTGGGGTCTCCCTCTGGGCTCAGGAAGCAGCCCTGGGCCGGGGTGGGGAGATGAAGAAGGGTGCGGGCCTTGTGGGGCAGAGGAGGTGCCCTCCCCACCCCGGGAGCCCCAGTGGGGCCTCATGGAGGTGATACCTGTTAGAAGCCAGAGGAGGTGGCCCAGTAGGGACATTCTCGGGAGCCCTGGAATGCCATGGGCTAGCTCGGTCCATCTGACAGTTGCCGGGTGAGCGGTGACAGAGAGCCCCGAGTCTTAGGATGATCTCAGATCATGATGAGGCCCCCACAGAACAGAAGTTCTCTAAGATCCCGCAAAGGCCCTCCACCCAGGAGGGACATGGCTGAAATGGCCAAACCTTTATGCCCCCAGAAATTTTAAATAAATACCTTTGGGGGAGGGAAATGCCTTTTCTAAAAATATGGACCACCCCCAGCAGTGTTCAGGGTTTCCTCCTGACTCTGAGCTCAAGGGTCACTCCTGGTGGGGCTCAAGGACTATTGGGGTGTTGGGGATCAAACCTGGGCTGGCCGAGTGTAAGGCAAGTGCCTTCCTGCCTTCCCCGCTGGTCTATCTCTCTGGCCTCCTTTTAAAATAAGTACGTTGGAGCTGAAGCGATAGCACCACGGGTAGGGTGTTTGCCTTGCACGCGGCGGACCCGGGTTCGATTCCCAGCATCCCATATGGTCCCCTGAGCACCGCCAGGAGTGATTCCTGAGTGCAGAGTCAGGAGTAACCCCGGTGCATCGCTGGGGTTATGTGACGCTAAATAAATAAATAAATAAACAAACAAACAAACAAATAGCACAATAGCACTGTCCGCCCATGGTTCCGCCCATGGTTCACCGATTCACTCGAGCGGGCCCAGTAACATCTCCATTGTGAGACTTGTTACTGTGTTTGACATATCGAATACGTCACGGGGAGCTTGCCAGGCTTTGCTGTGCGGGCGAGATACTCTCAGTAGCTTACAGGGCTCTCCGAGAGGGACAGAGGAATCGAAACTTGGTTGGCCAGGTCGGCCACATGCAAGGCAAACGCCCTATAAAAATAAAATAAATACCTTTTCTAAAAAGTATATATGTTTAATGATACATACACACCAGGTAAGAATTCACACTATGATAAAAAAAAATAAATTATTGCAGCTAATGTTTATTGAGAAAGCAGCTACATATCCTTTGAACCCAAGTTCCCGTGATTCTCACACCAGCCTGAGGAGCTGGGACTCACCCCCACTTTCTGGGTGAGGACACTGAGGTCAGAGGCTATGGCTAGGGCCAGTGGGGTGAGCCCTGCCCCGTCCCCATGATACCTGGCACCAAGTCCCGATGCCAAGTGTGTGGCACAAAGGAAGTCTCACCCACGGGGCTCACCTCCAGTCACCAGCTCTGGAAAGTTCTTCCAGCTGCCCTGTGCACAGGGCCAGATGCCCACATGCCTCCTTGGGGTCTGCCCACCCCAGTGCCAGTCAGACTCTTGCTTCCCTTACCAGTCTGCACCCACTTTACTTGGGGCAGGGAGCCCCCCCCAGTGGTGCTCAGGGAGTCATTGCCAGCTCGGTGTTGGGGAGGGTGTTCGCTCCCTGTGGTGTTTCTGAGGACCTGCAGTACCAGGGATCGAACCTGGTCTCCCACATGTGAACAGTGCCTATGCCCCCACTTTATGAGGCAGAGAACTGAGGTCGAGAGAAGGAGGCACAACTTAGGGTCTCAGAGTGGGGTTGGGCTGAGGTTCTCAGCCTCCCCCACTTCCCAGGGATGTGTGGAGGCGAGCTCACCCCTCCCCCACTAGCCAGCTGCACCCTTCCAGCATCCTCCCTTCCCCCCTCCTCCCAGGCCACGGTTCCCTTTTAAGGCATTAAGCACAGAAGTATTAAAAGGGATTGTTCAGTCCGGTTAATTAGCTCAGAAGAGGCCTCCACAGCGGCCCGGGTCACGGCCGTCCACCTCTCTTTATTAGCCGAATTGATGGAGACAGCAGGGCCCAGATGGGAATAAATTGAATCCGATGGCAAAGAGGCTCTTGTGTGAGCTATTAAGAGGAGAGTGAGAGGAGAGTGAGCCTCGCTCCTTCCTCCAGCTCCTGACAGACGCCACCTCAAGGAGCCACCCCCGCCCCCCGCCCGCCTCTGAGAGAGCCTCACCTGTGCCCTTAAGCCCAGCAGCGGCAGTCAGAGGCGCCATCCTGATGTGTGGTGTGTGCGGGGTGAGGCCCTCATGCAGTTCCGAGGTGTGATGTGTGGGGGTGAGTGAGGCCCTCATGCAGTTCCAAGGTGTGGTGTGTGCGGGGAGAGTGAGGCCCTCATGCAGTTATGAGGTGTGGTGTGTGCAGGGTGAGTGAGGCCCTCGTGCGATTCCAAGGTGTGGTGTGTGGGGTGAGTGAGGCCCTCATGCAGTTCCGAGGTGTGGTGTGTGCGGGGAGAGTGAGCCCCTCTCTCACAGTCAGGATTCCTCCTGCCCCCGCCCTGGGGTACCCGCCTCCTCCCCTTGGCTGTGCCCGGGGCAGTGGAGGACTCGTTCAGCAGGGCACGGCTTCCCTCTCCCCTGGGGGCCCTGCAGAGGGGAAAGGGACTTCCAGAGAAACGCAGAAACTCCCAGAGGGCTCCCACTCAAGAGGTGAAGTGTCCGGCTGGTCTTTCAGCACCCTGGACAGGGCTCCCCTCGCTCCAGGCAGGGAAACCCCCAGGCGGAGGGCATCAGATCTTTCAGGCGCAGGAAATCAGCATCACAGATGTGGCCGTGCCTCTGCTCCCTGCACCTGATCACACACACACACACACACACACACACACACACACACATGCTCATTCACATGTATGAACACACGTGTGCACATACAACCGCATACATATGCACATGCACGCACACACATAAACACACCTGTGCAAATATAAATACACATGCATGCGTATGTATACAGCCGCACACGTACGTATATGCACATGAATGTACATACATGCAAATACATCCACAGAGGTGTACATCCGCATAGATATACATCCACATAGATATATACATGCATGCTGGCATGCACACATCATTCATTCCCACACGTTGGCATACACACAGGGACTGACCTCCAGCCACACCCACCTCCTTCCTTTCCTGCAATTACACTGCCTCGCTCTTTCGCTAAATCGAATCACAATGAGATACACAGTTATGAAGTTGTTCTTGATTAGGTTTCAGTCATACAATATCCCAGCGCCCGTTCCCTGGTCCAGTGTACATTTCCCACCTCCGGTGTCCCCGGTTCCCCTCCCCCTCACTGCCCCAGCTTGTCTTTATGGCACTTTTCTTCTCTCACTATGTCTCTGTCTCTGTCTCTCTGTCTTCTGACTCTCTCTGTCCCTGTCTCTGTCTTCTGTCTCTCTCTCTCTCTCTGTCTCTATCTCTCCCCACCCCCACTCCTGGACATTATGTCTGTAATACAGGCATGAAGGGTTCTTGTGTGTGTCCCTTTCCCTCCTCTCAGCGCTCAGTCCTTGTCCAGTGTGAGCGTTGCTTGTCATGGTCACTGCCACGTCCTTACTCAGGCCTGTGTTCTGCTGGTCACTCTCTGGAGTGACCTGTTGGCTCCTCCCTCTGACTCAGGCCCCTGTCTGTGGTCAACTCCTCAGAGAAGTCCTCCCCGACTACCTGGAAGCCTGAGGGCAGTCCTGCCTGCCTGGTCTCTGCAGGCCTGTCTGCCCAGTGTCTGGCTGCATGCCCGACCCTGTCCCATGTACTGTCCAGTGGCAGCAGCTCGGCGCCAAGCACATTTGTCTCCTGGGGCCGCCCTTGTGCCCAGTCCTTCAGGACTCCACAGCAGAGTCACTCTCACTCAGCCTTTGGAGACAGGTTCTGCTTTCACCCTGAGGATCAGAGATGAGTGATTAGAGAAGACAATGATGTCCTCAGGCCATGCGGCTGCTGATCCAGCTGCCAGTCAGCTTAGCCTCAGATTTCCCTCTCTTCCCATCTCAGACCTTCAGGAACCTGAGAAGGCAGAGCTAGAAACTGATGGTCTGTCAGCCTGGGATAACCCCTCTTAACCTGTATTGGTAAACTCCTATTCAACCTTCAAAACCCTACTCCACTAACCCATCACCATCCCACCCTATTCTTCCTCTAAATATATCCTGCCTCTCATCAGTGAAGATAGAAAACTCTGTATATTCAATTCTTAGACTCTGTATATTCTATCTTCCCCTCTTCCCTGACAGTTGATAAGGGCACAGACCAATCTGAGGGTACGGCAAGAGGCCAGTGAGAGGAGGCACACCCCTGTGATTCTTTGCTGGTATCAAATGTGCCCAACTGTGATGTTGAACTGACTGGTTCTACTCATGGAGACTCACACATATCACATAAGTGGCCTCTGCTCACTGCCCTATTGGTTCCCTAGATACCTACATCCGGGGGAGTTGCCCTATCCCCACCCCACCATGCTTTCCCCTGTGATAGGGGCTAGGAGACTTTCCCATGAGTAAAGACCTCCAGAGTAACCAGGAATGCAGAGCCATGAAGAGTCAGCGCCTCTGGAAGAAGAGAAGAGAACTCTCGCGTGGCTACCCGGTTGCCTGGACCCACCCATCCCTCCCAGACAAGGTCCCTCCCCACCTGCCAAGGGAGAGGGGAGGGCGGTGAAGCATCCCGGAATCCTGGACTCTCTCCCAGGAAGCAGGTGGGGGTGCTCCTCCTGGGCACGGGGCCAGGGGGTTAATAGCTCAGACGGCTTCGGTATGCGCGGGCCTCGCTCATTACAGAGAAGCAGCTCCGGGGAGCATTTACAAGCCACCTGGAGAGGCAGAGACAAAGACCCGCTCCCGACACGCTCCTTCCTGCCTCTCACAGGACTCCTGCCCAAAGCTGGGGCATGACGGAGGGAGCCCAGAGCCAAAGTAGGGTGCAGGGAGGGCTGACCTAGGAGCTCAGGGGCTGCCTGGAGGGACTCTCGGCTTCCTCTTCTAGGGCCCCATCGGGACAATGGTTTGATTGAGACCGAAAAAAATATGGTCAGGGGCTGGAGTGATAGCACAGCGGGTAGGGCGTTTGCCTTGCATGCGGCCGACCCGGGTTTGATTTCCAGCATCCCATATGGTCCCCTGAGCACCGCCAGGAGGAATTTCTGAGCGAAGAGCCAAGAGCTAAGAGTCATACCTGGCGATGCACAGTTCGATTCCTGTGCAACGCTGGGTGTGACCCAAAAATAAATAAATATATATATATATATAGTCAGGCCAGAAGAAAAGGGGCAAGGATGGAGGGATGATGGCCCCAGGAAATGACCTCTGGACATCGAGGGACACTGAGCAGGCCCGGGATCCCTCCTCCTACAGGACTATTTCCTTTGGGGGCTAGGGGAGCCACCAAGTGGTGCTCAAGAGACAGGGGTGATTCCCCGTGGTCCTTGGTCAAACAGGCTGGGGGCTCAAAGCGAGGGCCCGAGGGTATGGGGCTTCTCAGGCTCCCTGGTTCCAGGTTTTGCCAGCGCCCCCTCCTGGGGGTCCCCAAGGCCACACCCCATGGGGCTCAGAGTTCTGCAGGGATGTACTGATGATGCTTAGGAGGTCCGGTGGTGCTGGAGATCGAACCCCGACCAGGCGCACGGCTTCCATGGGTTCCAGGCCCTGTATTACCCTCCCCGCAACACCCCCTCTTTTTCACAGAGCCTCTTCATTGGTCGCTCTGACCCAGCTCTGCAAGTGCCAGGAGATGAGGAAAGGAGATGAAGCAGGGCACAGGGAAGGCAGGAAGGGTGGGGGCAGGGCTGGGGGGGAGGTCTTGGTCTTGGTCATGGCCAGAGGCAGGAGCCCTGGGAAGCATTTTGATGGTCAGTCACAGGGACTGACCATTCTCATTCCTGTGACCCTGAAACTGACAGCCACACCCCAGAAAATTAAGTGCCCAGGAAAGGCGTGTAGCAACGTGCCCGGTGGGCATTGTCCTGGAACCTGGATGCCATCCAGGCCCCGTGGCGCAGGAGGGGTGTGTAAACAATGGTTTCCTCAACAATGGGAGCTGCGGGCATGAGGCACGATCAAGCCGTGGGAATGCACCTCCCCAACGTGTTGCCCAGAGACCCGTAGAGCAACACACGGTTCCGCTTACATCCAGTTGGAAGAGCGAGAGCGAGACAGGGAATATTCGGGTACATTCAGAGGGGCGGCTCCCAGGGTGGGTGCAGAGAGAACTTTCCGGTAGCTACAGTGTGGGGTGCAGGATGCAGGCAGGAGCCAGGAGGGCCCCAAGACATGTGCAGACTCTAGCATGTTCTTCTCGGGTCGCCCTCAGGACATGCACATCCTGCAAACATGTTCAAGTTGGCTGTGGGGCGTCCTGAAGAGAGAGTGGACCCCAGAAGGGAGGGAAATAGGAGAAGTGAGAAACAGACAGACAGCTTTAAACTGCAAGGCAGACAGACACACATGCACATATCACTCTCACACACAAATACATACACAAACTTATGTACACACATACATGGACATACACAAATACATACACACACTCATGTACACACATACATGGACATACATATGCACACACTTACACATGCATACGTATACACACGCACACACATATGTACTCATACACATACATACACACACTTATGCACACGTGTACACACAAATATACACACATGCACACATATACACACATGCACACATACATGTGTACATAGATGCAAACACATACACACATACACACTTGTACATGCACTCACATACACATGCACACATATACATTCATGTTCACGCACATACACGTACACCCTCACATATATACATTCATACAAATCTACTTGCACACACACACACATGCACTTTCACATGCATGTGTGTGCACAGTTGGGCAGCTGGAGCAACTGAGCCTGGTCCAGACCTCTGCTCTCAATCCCGCTCCCCCTGCCCAGATCAGCATCTAAATCCAACAGCTCCCACCTGTGTCCCCATGCCAGTGCCCAGGGTGTGAGGACCCAGGTGTGCCCAGACCGCACGCAGGATGCCTCTGACGTGGACCCTGTGTCCAGCCCCGAGACCCGCTCTCTCCACCTCATTCCTGCTGGGCTGGAACCCTGTGCCACATGACACCCCCTGACTGGTCTCTGCCCCACTCACCCCGCCAGCCTCCGGGTACAACCTGGGGAAGGACTGTCTTCTGTGTACCCTTTTGCTGAGGGGCAGAGAGCAGGGGTCCCCTGGGCAGTGCCGGATATGCCGCAGCACTCCGTGGGCAGCAGGGAACGGGTTTGCCGGCTCTCCAAGCATCACGATCCAGCAAGGAAGAAAAGCGACTCCTGCCTGCACGTGAGCCCAGCAGGACACCCCAGGGTCCCTTACTACTGCCCCCCTTCCTGGTGCCTTCTGTTGGCCTCCAGTGGCCGATACCGAGCCTGGGGCACTATCATGGGGTGACTGTAACACCCCGGACCGGCCCAGCCAGCAGGTACTCGCTAGGGCAAGCACTAGCCGGCACAGCTCCTCGGCAAGGGGAAGGCAGGCGGCAACGGTCAGCCTGGCTCTCTCCTCATCCTCAGCAGCTCCCTTTGCGAGGGCCAGAGCATGAGACACTGACCCCAGGTGCCACCAGGTCCCCAGCAATGCTCGGCCTCAGGGTATGGCCGTGGGCAACAGCTGATTGGCCCCTGGGAAACCTGGCTCAGTTTCCCCATCCGGAAGACCCGAGTGGGGATGTGCTGACTTCCAGGGTAGCTGGGAACCCCGAGGCTGAGACCAAGGTGGCAAACACAGCTGTGTCCACAGCAGCTGCCTGCCAGCTGCGAGCTGAGTGGCCACAGGTGGCAGGTGGCGGCCTGCGTGACATGCAGGGAAACTCAGACATGCATCCCGGCAGCAGGTGGGGCCTGAGTCCTTCACTGTGTGCCCTGGTCAGTTCCCAAGCCACAGCCCTGGGAACGCAGCCGCTGGTCCGGGAGAAGTCCAGGACTTCACTGACTGGCACCAGACATGGGAGAGGGGGCCTTGGGGAGCCCTGGCCTGACCTCTCTCCGACATTAGTGGGGAACAGAGCCTGAGGTGAAACCACCCCCCTGAGCCCAACCCTCTATGCCAGCACTGGGGTGGGGGGACGATGATATTTATTTATTTTAGCTTTTTGGGCCACACCTGGCGATACTCAGTGGTTACTCCTGGCTCTGCACTCAGGAATTCCTCCTGGTGGTGCTCAGGGGACCATATGGGATGCTGGGAATCAAACCCGGGTCAGCCATATGCAAGGCAAATGCCCTACCCACTGTGCTATCACTACAGCCCCTTAAACTTTTTTGGGGGGGGTCACACCCAGCGATGCACAGGGGTTACTCCTGGCTCTGCACTCAGGAATTCCTTCTGGTGGTGTTCAGGGAACCATATGGAATGCTGGGAATCAAACCCGGGTCAGCCGCATGCAAGGCAAACACCCTATCCACTGTACTATCACTACAGCCCCTTAAACTTTTTTTTTCTTTTTGGGTCACACCTGGCAATGCACGAGGATTACTCCTGACTCTGCACTCAGGAGTTACTCCTGGTGGTGCTCAGGGGACCGTATGGGATGCTGGGAACTGAACCCGGGTTGGCTGCATGCAAGGCAAATGCTCTCCCCACTGTGCTTATATCGCTCCAGCCCGGGGGCGGGGGTGATGATAAAGTGATAAAGTCACCTCATGGCCTTAGCTGGACACCGCTTCCCACCAGCGAGTCACGGGACTTGTGAAGCCCCCATCTCTCGGGTGGAGGCTTGGGGGTGGTGATAGGGTTAGAGGACCGAGCCCCCAGTCTGGAAATGAGATTGGGGTCCAAATAAGAGACAGTTGCAGGGGTTGCAGGCTGCACCGAGCAGACACAATATCCTGAGTTCAATCCTTAATGCCCGATGACCTCTGAGCACCGCTAAACGTGACCCCGGAGGTTCCTAACACCACTGAGCCCAAAAGCGGTAGACCCCAGCCAGTCCCCAAACCCCACTGAGAAGACCCTGACCCAGAAACAAGGAGAGGGGGACCAGAACCTGCTGCCCACAAGCCAGACAGAGCTCTCCAGAGATGTGACCAATCATCTACGGCAGAGGCCCTGGTCAGGGGGCCACAGAAGCCCTGTGACCCTGCCTGGTGTCCCCACTTAACAGGGACATTCTGGAATCTTGGAGACCAGCATCAGCTCATAATCCCAGGGGCACCCAGGTGCAAGCCATGGGGAAGGAGTGTGCCTCAGTTTCCTCCTCTGGAACAGGGATGATAACAGTCCCCACCTCCAGGTGTGCAGGAGAGGACAGAGAGGGGTCAAGGTGGCAGATACCAGCGGGGACCCAGGGCCCCTGAGGCAGCTCCTGCATTTGATGCTGGGGTGTGGGGACGCAGCTGGCCCTGCACTGGGTGGCCACACATGCGAGGTTCTCCAAAGTTGAAAGTCTGCAGGGCTATGGGGCAAGCCAGGAGGATGCAGCAGGATTAAGCAGGCAGCGGAGAAGGGACCACCTGGGGTGGGCGTGCAGGGCAGGGACCTGAGTTCAGGAGGAAGCTGGACAGCCCAGCCTGGCACTGCCAGGGGGCGCTGCAAAGGGAACACCCCAGCCCCCACCAGGACCCCGTGGCCCCATTCTGAAGCCAGGGCCCATCTTGGGACCATCCCTTGAGGGTCTGAGCAAAGCAGAGATAGAAAAGGAAGTTCACTTCCCAGACACACCGCTGAGACCCCAGCAGGCCCAGCTGGTCCCGGGGGTGGAGTAAGAAGGAGCAGGGATTTCCGAACCTGCTCTAATTTACTCCGTTTATTAAGTGGTTATTGTAGGTTAAATAACCGGCACCGCCTTATTAAAAATACTCCACGATGCTAATCGCCACCGTCTCCCGCGCGCCTTGCCGCCAGCCAGAGGCGGGTGGTCCTGCTGGGAGCGACTTTAAAAATGAGGCCGGTGTCGCCACAGCCAGGGAGCGAGTTCAGGAATCTCTTGTCTCGGTTCCGTCCGACAGCTTTATGCTCCATAAATACTCCGAGATTATTAAAAACATATTTATTTAAGATGAACGGCTCTCCTGCAGTTACAAATCTAAGCCGATAAGGCTCATAAGCCCACTTACAATAATCAATGAGAGCGTTTAAACACCGGAGCAGTGTTGCTTAAGCTCAAGATCCGGCGCTCCCGGAAGAGATGGGGCGGGATGGGGTCCCCCTCCCGCCTCTGGTCACCCACTCAGGGGCTGGGACGCCAGCCCGAGGGTGGAGACAATGACGCCAGCTGCAGGGGATGCAGGTCCCCTCCCTGCACACCATCTCCCTCTGGGCTCTGATGTCCTCACGAGCTCGTCTGCCTTCAGCTGAACCCCTAGACATGATCGGGGTTCCCAGGAGCCGCTGCACAGAAGGACGTTCTTCCCCCAAAGCTGGGATCCGCACAACCAAGTCAAATTTGTCACCCTCCTATCTCTGGGCAAGACCCGGCACACACCTCTGCTGGCTTCCCAGAACACCTGCACCACCTTCCCACTGCAGTGCTCTCTGAGTGTGAAGCCAGGTCAGGAGCAATGCCACCTCGCCCAGGAAGACTTCCTGGTCTACCTCAGTCCATCACCCCAACCTGGACCCAGGCCCATTGTTTTTTCATCAGAGCTCATGCGACTTCTGTTGTTTCCTATATCGAGTACCACCGGCCAAGGCCGGCACCTCGGGACCACGCATGGCAGAGCTAGACTCTGGGGATGGGGAGGAAAGGGCAGCTTCACTCCTAGGACATGCCCGGGCTTATCCGGGGGGCCCAGGCCAAGTGGGAGGGGGGCACTCCACTGTGGGACCCCCTTCCCGACTTGTCCCTCTCTCTGCCTCTGCCTTCTTGTCCCTGTCTCTCTCTAGCTCACTCCACCGGTCTCTTTTTAATCTGTCTCTCCGTCCTTGTCTCCCTATAACTCCCCCCTGTCTCCTTCTTCCTCTGTCTATCTGTCTGTCTGTCTCTCAGTGACTATGGCTTCCAGGATATATTAAAATCTGTTAGAACAAACTAGCTCAGGTTTTCCAAGCTGATTTCACTTAAGCTGGTCCCCGCGTACGAAATGCGGGACTCAGTTTAATTTGCTCATTTTAAATGCCCTGCCTTACTGCCGTTCCCCGAGAGACCAGCTCGCCTCACCAACCCCAGCCTGCGTGGGCAAGGCGCAGCAGAAGGTGCCCAGTGCCGCGCTGGGGGTGTGTGTGTCACTGCAAATCTGGGGATGACACTGAGCACCCTCAAGAGCCGCCAGGGGACTGGCCCCACAGTCCTTCTTCAAGGTAACTAGGGAAGCAGATGGAACCACTGGCACAAACACTTCTCTCCCTCCAAGTGCTCTCTGCAGCATGAGCCATGGCCAGCAGCAGCAGACTGGAGAAAGAAGAAGATGCAGTCTGTATACACGGTGGAATACTACTCAGCCATAAAGAAGATGAAATTTTGCCATTTGCGGGAAAATGGATGGAGCCCGAGAGGATTCTGTGAAGCAAAAAAAATTAATAAATCAGAAAGAAAAAGACAAGTATTGGCTGATCTCACCCCAGAGTGCAATAGAAAGACATAAAGTTGATAAACAGACAAAATGAGATCAAAATAAACCAGTGGACATGGACAGCGAATCTAAGTTTCCATGGAAGAAAGAGAAGAAGGCATCTGAGGTGTGTGTGGGGGGGCCTCTTTCTGTTGGGGTCCAGCCAGCCCCAAGGACAGTGGTGGGAAACCTGTGGGCAGGAAGACAGGGGTGTGGGCGGGGTTGGGAACACCAGCATATGGACAGAGGTCTGTGACAGGAGGTGAAGGTGTCTGGTGGTCCCAGTCATCAGGGCTGAGCACTGGGAGGAGCGGGGAGAGAGAGAGTGACTCACAGCTTCAGCCTTGTGCATGGTAGAGGTGGGCAGCTGGCTTCTGGGGGGCAGGTGGGCATTCTGTATTGGGGAGCACTCAGGCAGCACTGGGGAGCACTCAAACACTGGGGGGCTCACTGGGATCAGATCCCCCAAGCCACTGGACAGTGCAGCAGAGTGCCAGCTTCATGGTCTGCCCAGGACGCCAGGTACCACCTGCCAGCCCGTCCTCCAAGGAAAGGGGAGCTGAAGGCGGGGGCTTTTTTTCAAGGTCCTGGTGTCCAGAACTGCCCCCCAGAAGGACCAAGCCCGCCCCCAGGGGCACCACGTCCGACTCCTTTCAAGAGAAGGTGAGGCCTCAGCAGGAGAGGGCAGGATGGGTGCAAGCCACAGAGGACCCACAGGACCCGGGGTGAAAGGTCAGCCATCCACAGACACAAGGCCAGCTCAGTGCTCCGGGGGGTGGACGGCACTGCCTGGAGGTCACTCGTTATGCCCCACGGGACTATGATCGCTGTTCCTCAACGCCTCACCCAGGGTGGGTGGGGGGCATCAAAGACCCCCTCCCTGAAGCTGCACTTCCTACTTCCCCCTCTTCCTGGGTCCCATCAAGCATCCTAACTACCCCCACCCGCCACAGTGGGGCCCAGTACCGGGCAGACCGTGAGATGGCCCAGCGCTGGTTCCAGAAGATTCTATAAGGTTCACAGCCAGGGAAACGCATTGCACTCCTGTGCCGATTCTGAGCCCAGGACACTACAGGCTGTGCCTGTTTCCTGCGTCCCTCTCAGAGGAGGGCAGCCGGAAGCTGGAAGTCTGTGGAGAAAGATCCCCCAGCGCCAACTGAGCACTGGACCCAAGGGGACGCCTGCATGAGCCCCCTCAGGACTGCCCCACCCAAAGTGCCCGCTTACAGGATCCCGAGCTAAAAACATCGGGGTTTTTTTTGTTAGTGTCTGGGGTAAAAGCAGATCTGATGGTGCTCAGGGATCACACCTGGTGGTGCTCAGCGATCCTCCTGGTGGTGCTCAGGGATCATTTCTGGTGATGCTCAGCAGTTCTCCTGGTAGTGCTCAGGGATCACTCCTGGTGGTGCTCAGCGGTCCTCCTGGTGGTGCTCAGGGATCACTCCTGGTGGTGCTCAGGGGTCCTCCTGGTGGTGCTCAGGGATCACTCCTGGTGGTGCTCAGCGGTCCTCCTGGTGGTGCTCAGGGATCACTCCTGGTGGTGCTCAGCGGTCACTCCTGACAGTGCTCAGTGGTCCTCCTGGCGGTGCTTAGTGGTACTCCTGGTGGTGCTCAGGAATCACTCCTGGTGTTGCTCAGCAGTTCTCCTGGTGGTGCTCAGGGATCACTCCTGGCGGTGCTCAGCGGTCCTCCTGGTGGTGATCAGCGGTCACTCCTGGCGGTGCTCAGCGGTCCTCCTGGTGGTGCTCAGTGGGCCATCTGGGATGCTGGGGGTCAAGCCTGGGTGGGCTGTGTGAAAGGCATCATGTGTCCTGGTTTCACAAGGCGAGGAAGCGCTTTGTCAGGGAGCAGAAGCAGCCAAGAAGGGCTCGAACAATAGCACAGTGGGTAGGACATTTGCCTCGCACGTGGCCAACCAGGTTCAATTCCCAGCATCCCATCCAGTCCCCCGAGCACTTCCAGGAATAATTCCTGAGTGCAGAGCCAGGAGTGACCCCTGAGCGTCTCCAGGTGTGACCCAAAAAGAAAAAAAAAAGCAGCAGCCAAGTCACCTTCCACGTCTTTCCCTCTCTGGCTCGGAGCTCCAGATGGCTGTGGCAGTCACGTGTCGCCCGCACCGCACCCTGACGCATCTCTCCGTGCATGGGCTTCTCTCCACCCCGGGATGGTCTTCTGGGTTGGTCCAGCAACCTGTCTGTTGCCCCTCTCCCATCCCCTCCCCCACACCCCATTTAAGAAGCAGAGAAGCACCCAGGGACATGTGACCAGGCAGGGTCTGGGTCTCATGTCCTCTCCTGCACGCTGATCCTGCCTCTGTCCTTCCTGTGTGCATGACTTGGAGAGTCACCCAGAGACTTTGTCCCCTCATCTGTAAAATGGGTGCACAGTTCCTTGGCACAGAGGGTCGTGCAGACTAAGTCAGTGATGTTCAGACAGCGCCTGGCATCCCTTCAGCTGCTTGAGACTAACTCTGGGTCTTTGATCAACAGACTGAATTACACAGCAGGCCGGAAGCCCAGGTCTGTCTTGTTCAAAGGCAGAATCCTCTATGGGCCTGGCTTATCCTCCTTGGTGCCCCTGAAATTAGAACCCCGCTTCCGAATCCAGCTGCTGGGGCCGTGCTCAGAACCCTGCCTCTCCCCACAGCATCCCGACCCGGCTCCCACCTCGTCCTCTGCTGGGCCGGGCCCCCCCACCCCTGCCCTCCCTCTTGGCCTGTCAGCTCCCCGTCAGTCGACTTGCCTCCCCGCCCCTCGCCTCCTCCCAGGAAATGTCACTGCAACAACATTGATAAATATTTATAAAGGCAGCCAAGGAGATAGGGTGCAAACAAGCCAAATAAATAAGCGCATTTTGAAACACTGTGCTTGACAGCTAACTTCCCCGATGGAGGTTGTGTGAGTGTGAGTGAGTGCGTGTGTGTGTGTGCGCGTGCGTGCACGCGTGCATGGGCGTACACTCACACACACACACTCACTGTCCTTACACAGCATCTCAGAGAGCTCGCTTCTTCCAGATCACCCAACGGGGAGCTTCTCCTTTTGCAGATGGGGAAACTGAGGCCCCGAGAGGCTCCCGGGCCTGCCCGGGAGGCCCCGCTGCTCCGTGGCAGGGCAGGTGGGGCCCGGTCCCCGGCAGGAAGGCCCTGCCAGCGGACGTCCCGCTTGGCCTGGTGTCTATAGACAGAGAACAGCTGTTAGCAAACGCATTAAAGGATTTCGTGTTTACTCTGCACTTATCTGCAGCAGTAACTGTCGGTTTAGAGCAGATAGCCGCGGTCTGTTCCGCTAGGCGCCTCGCAGCGGGGCGCAGGGCTGGCATCAGTAGGCCGGCTGGACTGCCGGAGTCCTGGCCGCATCTCCCAGGAGGAGCAGTGGGCAGCGGGCATTTGACCAGGTGAAGCTGCCTGGTGGGGGGTGGGGAGGAAACTCAGGCAGGAGGCTGAGCCTTCGGGAAAGCCCTTCTCCTGAGCCTCAGTTTCCCCCTTTTTCCCAAACCCACCAAGAGCGTGACTGTGTGGACTTCTGTAGTCTCATTCTACACAGATGCAAGAGGAAGCAAGAGCCTCGGTGTCACTGATCTCCCGGACAGACGGATGCTCTACCCCCTTCTCTAGAAACTTCTGGACTTCCTCCACCAACCAGGCTACATATGCGGGAAAGGAGTGTCTCCTCAGTGAGTCAGATGTGCCCTGAGCTCCCTTCGAGTCTCTAACTGCACAGCCTGACCTCTGGGGGGTCCCTGTGTCGTCTCAACAGTCAGGAGCCCGGCCCGGATAGGGTTAACTCATCAGTCCCAATGAGACTGCAGGGGGCAGTGAGGTGGAGGGAGCAGTGCCCTGGGGGCCCCAGGGGTCTGGCAGGGGAATTCCTGAGGGCCCCTCCCCCAAGCTGGTGTCTTTCCAGCCATTGCAGCCCCCAGGGCCCTGGAGTCCCTTCTAAGTGGCAAATCTCCATTTATTTTTCCTTTTTGTTGGGGGGAGGGGTTGGCACAAGGACCAAAGCACAGCTCTGCTGGGCCTTGTCTGGGCAACCGGGGGTTCAGAGATCTTTTTCCTGAACGCCAATTGGGGAAGCAGAGTTTCATCTTGGACAAGGGGTAATCTGGAGAGGCAACATGCTAAAACGTCCCACCGTCCCAGATATGGGAGAAGGGGATGGGGTGCGTGCAAGAGCTCAGAGACCCCTGTGCCAGCTCAGAACCAACCACCGCCTGGGTCCGGCCTGGCCTCCCAGCCCGGGAGTTAGTCTCGGGCACCGTGTTTGATGTTGAACCAAGGCTGGTTGCAGATGCAAGTGGCAGAGAAAACGCCAGTCACCCCTGCCCCCAAAGATTGCAGAAGCTACGAGCTCCTCACACCCAGCTGTGCTGTGTCTCCTCCAGCTCTGAAGCGCCTCAGATTCCATCCACCCCTCCCCTACTCCCCTCACTTCCTGCAAACTTGCTTCCCAGCCAGCCTCCAAGAACCCGGGACCCCATGTGAGGCTTCGGCTGCATCTCCTTGGGTCACTGGAGATGCCTGGTTGTTTTTCTTTGCACCAACTTGTCCCTCAGACATTGTCCTTCAAGAGTGAAGCCCAGGCTTGGGTTTGGTGGCACCCCATTTCCCAGGAGCAGACCCTGTGCGCATGCGTGTGTTGGGAGGGGGGGAAGGGCCTTGCATTGCTGCTTTGCAGAGAGAGGTCTGGTGAGAGAGGGGAGAAGAACCAGGAACCTTTGGAGGCGGGGGGCGGTCTGCGGCATCAGCCCTGATGCCTCTGTGGGTCTGATTGGGCCTGCCCAGAAGAGCCAGAGAGCCTGAGCAGCCCAGCGCGGCCCAGTGAACCCCCTTCCACAGCAGCCTCAGTGCTCGGGAAGACACACCCACCAGGCTCACAGAACAGGAGGGGCAGCCCAAATGGGCCCAGGGAGGGACCAGCTGGGCAGGGGGATCTGAGGCATGGGCAGTGTAGCGTGACCAGGCTGCCAGCCTCCCGGGCCGGCTCTCGCTGGGCCAGGCTCAGGTGGGTCTGGATGAGGGTTGGGACGCTGGGATTTGACCTCACAGCCTGTGACCTCCTGCTGTCTGCTCTGCCTCAGAGAGCACGGGGCGCGCTGGGCTGGGGAGCAGGTGGTGTGGAGCTGTCAGAAAGAGTGACAGCCCTCTGCCCTGCGCAGACACCGAGCTCTGGCCCAGGGCAAACACACCCGTGACAAATACACATACACACACGTACACACACCCATGACAAATACACATACACACACGTGCACACACTTACACACACACACACACTCCATGCAGACCCATGCCTGTACACCCACACACATTCATGCACACGTCCGTGCACACCCATGCACACTCACTCATGTACACTCGTGTACACACACCCGTGCACAGACCCATGCATGCTCGGCCCTGCACATTCACGGACACACACCTGTGTAAACAGACACCCACACACACATAAGTACACATGCAGTGCACAGGATATGCACACCTTGCACACACCTGCACATACATCTATGCATACCCCTGTGTGCACACGTTCACCTGCCTGTGAACATGTATGTACACATACCTGCACATACCTGTACATACCTGTACACATACCTGTACATACCTAGGCAAACACGCCTTGCAACATGTGCATGCACAAGTACATACCTGTGAGCATCCATGCACACAGGCACACAGGTTCACATGCTTCTAAATACCCTACACATGCATTTGTACACATTGCACTGCCAACACACACACACGTATGTACACGCACACACCAATGCACTCACACACACACCCTTGGTCCCGATCACGAAAGCCCCTAAATGCCCATGCTCAAGCCTATGCACAGAGCCAGCACGTGGGCCTGGAAGCAGCGGCTCCCACCTCAGCCCCACCCCCAAGACTATGAGGTTTCCTTCTAGTCACACTCTGGAGATATCACATGAGGGAAGGCGTTTCATGAGACAGGCAGTATCCACACAGCTCTCGTCACAGCACACTGTTATCATGGTTCTCCTGGGGATGGCTTATTGCTGTTGGTCTCGTTCAGCTGACTGACAGCTGAAACTGGACCACAGGAGTCTGGAGGTGTGGGGCTCTCAGCTCCCCTGTGGAAAAGGGAGGCCCCTGCAGCTGTGCCCGGTGCGAAAGTGTGTGCTGACATGCACCGTTTCAGACACAGGCACAAACACAAGGTCCAGGTGTGCTCTGATGCTCACACACACACACATACACACACACACACACACACACACACACACAGAGGCACGTGCCTGCATGGTCACAGATGTGAGCTCATGCACGTGTGGGTGCAAACACCCATTGAAAGCACAGTCAGGAGGCCCAGGAGCCACTCCATGACTTAGAACAGCAGCCTTGCAAGCAGAAGGTCAAGAGTTCAACCCCCAGTGCCTTTCCATGCACCAAGCTCCACCTGGTCCCGGCTCTGCTGCCAGCGACCCCCAGCACCACAAGGAATTTCTGGTACCACCGCAGTCAGGCATATGAGTGTGATCACACGACTAAAGAGTGTGATCCTGGAGAACAGCACACTAAGCCACGCGTGCGCCACAGTCAGGGAGTGTGGCCCGTGGCAAACGTGTCTGTGAGCCCCACAACGGCCCCCATCAGCACCACAAACAGAAAGTACCTGAGCATCACAACCAAGGGTGGCCCTCACCAAGGCCACACAGGAAAGAGTGTGACCCTGGGCAGGCGACCCCAGGCCACACACTGTTGTCCAACCCCCAGCAAGCCTGACAGCTAAAAACGGGCGAATGCCACTGTCAGGAGCTGCGGATCCCCCATCACTGCAGCAACAAAGGACGGGGGGCAGGAAACGACAGCTCAGCCGCAGACCCAGATATGTGCATCTGCACCTTGGGCACATTCTCCATCTGTCTCTGCCTGGGCCCCCAACTCTCTCTTCCCTGTCTCTCCCCCATTTATTGGAACAGTCTTGCCTGCCTTTGGTCTGAGCTCAGAATAGAGCCCCCCTCCCCATGCTTCCCCTCCCCTTGTCCAATTACCCCAGGAAACTGCATTCGATGCAGCCTGGGCCCACGGCCTGCCTGGAGCGAAGGAACGCCTGTCACTCGCAGGAAATGTCTCAGCCTGCAGACAGCTCCGCCCCTGGCGTGCTCAGCCTGGGAGAAGAGGCGGCAGGGACAGCCGGCCAGGGTGGGGGGCAGGGAGAACCTGCTGGCCTGTGCTTGACTTAGAGGCCCCCCTGGAATCGGCCGTCCATCCAGCAAATCTCTGCAGGGCACCCACCAAGGACTGACCTTCACCTGGCTCGGCGGGGCCGGGAGGGTCACCTGCAGATGGCCAGTGCTCCCAACCCACGGTGGAAGGCACCCGGGCCCAGCTGGGCAGCTGTCGGGCTGAGCCTGTATCCAAAGTGTCTCTATCAGAGTGGCCCAGTGGGGTGCAGCTTGTCCACAGGCTCGGGTCCAGGTCCCCTAGAACAGACTGGGCTTCAGCAAGGCAGGGGCCTGACTTCCGGGTGTTCCCGGGAGAGTCGTGCTGTGGAGTTGGGGGGCAGCGGGGAGCTTCTGCCTTGTCGGGAGGAACAGGAACTTCTCCAGGGGCCCATGTGCCCAGAAGCCCCCAACCTCTCAGCTCGGCCACAGCAGACCATTTCCAAACCCCAAGACTATGGGTGTGGGGTGCAGAGGGTCTCCTTCTCTGAGAGGTTTTGGGGGACCATGGTCCAGATCAGCCGGGTTAGAGCTCTGGAGAAGGGGACAGTGTGGGAAGCAGGTCATGTAGCCCCCAGAAGGGGGCACGGCGGGCACGGGGCAGGCACAGGGAAGAGAGAGAGGCGGGGCCAAGACAGCGAGCAATGGGAAAACTCCCCTCCCTGCACGTCAGGCACCCAGGGCAATGACAAATGACGGCAGTGGCAGGCCACACCAGGCCGAAGGGTCGGTGATAGTGAGGGGTGGACAGCGAGGGGATATGGGCAGTGGCACAGGGTCCCTGGCTCAGGGGCCGGTAGAGCAGGCACTTCGGTTGGGACTGGGCAGGGGCAGAGAGGACTGTCCATTCTCGGCCCAGCAGGGCTTGGGGCGGCGTGCCGGGCTGGCAGAGGGGCCATGGGGTACACAGGGCCGGACTGATGTGGGGGCGCACCCAGGGCCACGTCTGGAGGGGACCTCATGGAGCCCCAGTTCTGCGGGCCCCGACTCGCTCAGATGCCCCAGTCTAGAGACACACAGACCCATGTCCTCACGCCATCTGTCACGTCACACACAAGGCCGCACTGGGCCTGTGCACGGCCCAGACACAAGCAAGCCAGACCCCATGGACACATCACAACTGCCCCAGACACCCACCCACTGTGTCCACCCAGACACACACACACACACACACACACACACACACACACACACCAGGACACCACACACACACTTGCAAAATACACATGCAACGAGTTCCCCTAGGGCCACACTCCTACACCCCTAGGGACCCATGAAGTGCACATGTGCCAATCTCACCCCTGTGCACACACACTCACAGACACACACTTACACGCAAACCTCACGCAACATATAAATATCTACAGGCGTGCAGTCTCTCGGATAGAGATGCACAAACTTACATACTTGCATGCTCACACATGTGTACACACACCCTCCTAAGAGTTCCTGCCCATGGGGCACAATGACTAGCCCTTCCTACTCACCCCCACCGCCCCCCGATGCTCCCCTGCTCCCTCTTGGCCCTCTCTGGGGGCGCTGCCACCCCAGCCTTTGCCCCCAGTCTCCTCCCTGCCAGGCCCCTGCCTGAGGCAAAGCTCTGAAGAAACATTACCCCCTTACACCCATCTACATCAGCCACCTCGCCCACCCTGATCCCCGGGAAGTTAGGGTGGGCCTACACCCCAGGGGCCTCGTGGACTGACCCATCCTCCCCCACTTGGTCCGCGGGGTCTGGCCTGTAGCCCCCGGTGTCCCGGACACTGTGTCTCTCAGGACTGCCCAACCACGGCACACCCCGGGGTCCTCCCAAGAAGGTCCAGGGCTGGACCTCGGGATTAAGGGGGACTCTCAAAAGCCCCCTGAGCAGGAATCCAGGGGCAAAACAAAGCAAAGACTCAGCAAAGAGGACAAGGGTTGGGGCTGGAGCGATAGCACGGCAGGTAGGGTGTTTTCCTTGCACGCGGCTGACCCGGGTTCGATTCCCAGCATCCCATATGGTCCCATGAGCACCGCCAGGAGTAACTCCTGAGTGCAGAGCCAGGAGTAACCCCTCTGAATCGGCGGGTGTGACCCAAAAGGCAAAAAATTTATAAATAAAAAATAATTAAAAAAAAAAAAAGGACAAGGGTCTGAGCCGTGCAGGACGCTGAGGGACATGCAGAACTTCTGGGTGGGGGAGGGGGCAGTTCCCACCCGCACACATCCAGATCCACAGCACCACCCCCTCATGTGACAGAGGGGCTTGGAAGATGAAGTGACGCCCAGGACCCCGAGCCGGGGCGATTTCTCTGGATTCCATGGGTGACCCCAAGCAACCCAGCAGGGTCGATGCGAGGAGGAGAGTCTACACAGCCAGCTTGGAAGAAGCCGGTGGGGAGGGTGGGGAGGATGTGCTCAGGAAGCAGCCCCCAAGAGACTCTCAGAAGACACCCCCCATCTCACACCTCACCTCTACACCACCCAGAATGTCTACGTCTGAGAAGAGTCGGAAAAAGGCAGCGAGCAGAAATTGGGCTGCCGGCACAACTCCCTTCTCTGGACACCCTCACCCAGATGCAGCAGCAGCTCCCAGCTGCCGTGGGATCCCCAGGAGGATGGAGAGAGCCCCCAGCCCAGCCCGGCCCATGCTGAAGTAGGCAGACCCTTCCTTCAACCCAGCCCTCTGCGGTGAGGTCATCACACGGCCACCTGCCTTAAATAGCTGGAACATCCTGAACACAGCAGGTCAGCAGTGGAGAGGCCGCATGCAGGCTGAGCTGGGACTTCAGCAGCCCCGGGTGTTAATCAGCTGGAGTGTTAATCCCAAACCTTTGGCTGAGCCTCCCCCCCCCCCACACACACACCCCTCCTCCTGGATCCTCAGAGGAGAGGCCCTGGACTTCTGGGGGGGTGGATAAAGGCGCTTCCATGTGGGTTTCTATCTCTTGCAACCAAAAATATCCTAATGGTCGTCTTAAAAAGGGAGATTCCCAAAGAGGCGATGTTGGGTTCTTGAATCTGACAGCTAGAAAAATAAGGGCTCAAGAATGTATCTCAAGAGCCGGAATTAGCCGAGCCAAAAATAGAGCCCGCGAACTTTCCAAAACCGTGAAGAACATCAAAAGCCAATCCAGTGGCCAGAGGAATCTTCAGGGGAACCAGGATTAGGAGAAGAAACCAGAGAAGTTGGCAGAAGTCCGCCTGTGAGGAATATGTGTGCGCTGCTGCCGTGTTTAGCAAGACTTGATCTTAATAAAGTGTGAATGTAAATTCAACCCCGAAACTAACCTCTCGGTCTGATGCAATGCAACCCCAAATCCAAGTGGGAATGCTTGGCTTTGAAAACATCCATGTGAAGTGGGCCAAGACGGTTCAGTTCATGAAAGGGCAGGAGAAGGGGGAAAAGGAGTCACCGAGGAGACGTGGGCTGGTCCGGATGTCAGAACTTGTTCCAGAGCCCTTTGAGAACAAAGCGTACGGGTGATGAAAGCCAGAAGCGCAGCCCGGGGCCACACTTAGCCCCTGCTCGGTAATGGGGTGTGGGTCAGGCTGGAGAGAAAGGGGAGCCTCTTTCGTCATGCCATCTAATCACAATGAATCCATTCCAGGAGAAAGGGAAATCTGACGGGTCTGGAGATGTACAATGGTTAGGGTACATGCTTAGTATTTCTGACCCACGTGGTCCCCCAAGCTTCCATGGGTGTGCCCCAAAGGATCCCAGAAACCACTGGGGTGGCCTGGGGAATCCCCAGTATTGCAGAACCTCAACAGCCCCACTTCCTGGGAACTTCACAATTGAACCACCTGTCCAATTCACTGAGAGTCACAATTGGGACCCCCAAACCTTCTGAGCACTTCTTGGGAGGCTCCCAATTTTTTTTTTAAAAAAAAAGGAAAAATTGATGTAAGGGTTGGAGAGATTGCACAGAGGGTTAGGCAGCTGCTTTGCAGATAGCTGGTCTGGGTTCAATCCTGGGCACCCTCTAAGGTACCCTGAGCTCTGCCAGAAGTGTTCCCTGAGCACAGAGCCAGGAGTAAATTCTGAGCACAGCTGGATGTGGCCAAACAAAAAGTAATAAATAACTTAGGGGCCTGAGAGATAATATAGTGGATAGGATGATTGTCTTACTTGCCTGGGGTTTGAACCCGGGTATCCCAAATGGTCCTCTGAGTCTGCCAGGAGTGACCCCTGAGCAATGCCAGGTGTTGCCCCAAACCAAAAAAAGAAAGACTTAAAAATAAACCATAAACTATAGATGTAGCACTGTCGTACTGTCCTCCCGTTGTTCATCGATTCGCTCGAGCGGGCACCAGTAATGTCTCCATTGTGAGACTTGTTGTTACTATTTTTGGCATACCGAATATACCACGGGGAGCTTGCCAGGCTCTGCCGTGTGGGTGGGATACTCTCAGTAGTTTGCCAGGCTCTCCAAGAGGGGCAGAGGAATTGAACCCGGGTCGTCCACGTGCAAGGCAAATATTCTATCCGCTGTGCTATCGCTCCAGGCCAAACCATAGATGAGGGTTGATAAACCCCAAGTAGTGAATGTTTTCCTAAGAATTACACCAAAAGCAGGAATCTCAAAAGGAAGGGTTAGAATTTTATTACATCCACATTTTAAACTTTTGTTTAAACAGATGAAACGTATAAAGGGAAAAGTTGAGCAAAACGAGGAAGATGATGAACCAGGGGAACTTGTAGCCATATCTGCATCCCGGCAAAGGGTTAATAATCCTTTACATATAAATAATCAAGGAAATATTAACATACAAATAGAAAAATTAGCAAAGAATATGAACCACTTTCAATAGAAGAAATACAAATACCAAAAGGCATTTGCAAAAAAATGCTCACCCTCATTAGCATTCAAGCACATGCAAATTAAAACAACAAGCTCTCATTTTTCACCTATAAAATTGGCACTGTATTATTACTATTATTAAATCCAGGGTTAGCAATAATATGGGCTGTAAGCATTTCTACTTTCTAGGGGAAACCAAGTGATGCTGCTTCTGCGGGGAGGGCGATTTCATTTTCCATATCCCTCTCATGCACCTTTCGACCGACCCATTCTTCTTGTTGAAATTCATCCTAAAAAGTAATTAGCTACAAGGCTGTTTATTGTAGAATTTTTTGAATGGGAAAATAAGAGGCCTTAATGTCCACTGATAGGCAATCATTGGCAGACCCACTCTTGTATTTTCACACAATGGAATTCTACACGGCCGTGAATAACGGCGCTTTCCAAGTCAGTATGTACATCAGGGCTGCATTGTTCAGGGGAAAGAATGCGTCAGAAAAAAATAGTTCCCAGCCCCTCCCCCATCTCGTTTTTTTTTGCAAGAAAAAAGTCAGCAAGGATGTAAACTAAAATATTAACACTGATTTTTTTTCAATGTCTGGTACAGTTAGGGACGATTAGTACTTGCAGCCGCTGTATTTTCATTTTTAAAATGTCCTCTACTGAGCATATATTAATTGTGTTCATAAAAGGAAACATTTTAGGGAGCAATAAGGGATTGAGTACATTATAATCCCCTCATATGGTCACAATCGGCGGCAGGAAAATCTGTGTCAAATCACACTCATCGGTGTGTAAAGCCGGCCAGCCAACACTGCTGAATGAAAACGGCGCATTACAAAACAGTGTGCACCCGATAATCTCTTTTTGTTCCCAAAGAGAAACTATGTCTATTTACATGCCAAGGAGAATGACAGATTATAAAACGAAATATTAAGAACCTCTGGAGGGTGTGATGGTTCTTATTTTCCTTTGTGCATTGCTGCGTTTTCCAACCGTCTGTACCTCTCGTACATTAATTTTTTGAGTCAAGATTACATTTACTTTTTCAAAATATTTATGCCCTGGCATCCCCTCATTCTAAGAATCCCCTTCAGAGGAAGTCATCCCTGGGTATGCTTGTTTAAACCAGTTCTCACTGGGAAGGGACGGTCCCCAGGGGAATCAGGGAGACATTTCTGGCTGTGATACCATGGGAGGGACAGCCAGTGGCATTTACTGCATAAAGGCCAGGCTGCTGCTAAACCTTTCTGATGCCCAGACCAGTCCCCCCCCAGCACAGAAAGATCCGGCCCCAAATGTCAATACTTCTGAGGCTAAGAATCCAGCCTCAAACCACTGTTTCTCCTTTCACTGCTTAAAAGACAAAACATTCGCCCTCACCTGCCCTGCATATTTGCAGAAGGTCATGTTCAGAAAATCCCGGAAGCTGAAGGCACCTAAGACTGACAGCCCAGCCTGACTTCCAAGGCACAAAGAAGCTTCCAGCAGCTCTGGGTCATCCAGGGACCCAGTTCAGTACGGCCATCCCTTTTAGCCTGCGCAGATTAAAAACCCAGAATACAGAGGGCAGGATGCTGGCCTTGCATGCCACTGAACCTGAGTTCGATCCCCGACATCCCATAGGGTTTCCCGAGCACCGTCCTGAGGGCAGAGCCAGGAGTTATCCCTGAGCACTGCTGGGTGTGGCCAAGAGAAAAAAAATCACAGCCAGGAGGCTCCCACTCCCTTCCTACCCCTGGTGCCATCCCTCTCCAGCTTGCCCCCAAAATTCTCCCACCTTCTCCAGCATCTCTGACACTAATCTAGCATATATCTATAATTCACCTATAATGGTCAAGGGGTGGGGTGGGATGCTTTGTTCCAAAGCAAAGTCTAGGGAGGAGATGATCAGTACAGAGAACTAGAAGGGGTGGAGGGCGTCTCTTCTCTGGGAGTCTTGAAGAGAAGACAAGAATTAGAAACAATAGTGTAATTCCTGTCTCATCACAATATGATTCTAATACTGCTGAAACATCCACCATCTGGTGAACATTCCACTGGGTTTATCTTTTAGAAACTCCTTCTTCTTACCCATCGTCTTCTTGTAGCCAAGACTACAGCACTGGAATATTCATCTTCAGCATGGGGCCATGGCTTGGCTGTGCCTTGGGCTGTGTAGGAGATGAGGGAAATAGCTCCTGAATGCAGAAATGGACAAATCGAGTTGGACGGATGATTTTATTCCGAGTACTCAATATCATCCTGGGACTTAGGCAATCAATACATTTTTATTGATTGATAGATGGAAGAACATACCATGCAGAGGGATGGGTACATGGATGAATGAGTGGATGGATGGATGGATGGATGGATGGATGGATGGACAAATAAGAGGATAGATGGCTAGATGGATGCATGGATAGATGGATGAGTTAGTGAGTGGGTAGATAGATGGATGATTTAATGGATAAATAAGAGGATGGATGATGGATGCATGGATGGATGCATGGATGGGTGGATGCGTGGATAGGTGGATACATGTATGGATGGGTGGATGGATGGATGAATGGGTGGATGCATGGATGGGTGGATGGACGCATGGATGGCAGCCAGTACCTGTCCTGAGATCTGGTACTAATTACAGTGCAATCAGCCTCTCTTGAATCATCCATTACTAGAATGTACCATTGATTAAACAGTCGGCAGCAGGCCCAGCTTCAGCTTCCAGTGATTCTCGTAGCTAGGAGCAGCTGCTACTAAGTGAACGAGATTAGTAACAAAATGTTCTGAGGTGAGGCCCGGTTCCTTGTCTGTTGGACAGGAACAATGCTGCCAGGATTGCCGGGATCTGGCATTGCCTTTGCACACCGCAGGCCAGAGGGGTGACACCGTCAGGTATAACAGGCAGGAGGAGAGGAGGATCTGTCTGGGTGGGGAAGCACCACCCAGAGGAGGTGTGTCCGAAGGCTGGCCAGCTTTGCCAGGAGGCTGGGCATGAGGGGGAACTGTCCCCACCGCTGGGAGGGGGAGAGTGACCCAGAAGGTCTGGGGGTCCCTCGAATGCCAGATGTCCAGGTTAGGTGGCTAACTGCCACGTGAATTCCACCCCACTTAACCTGATCCGATTACTCTAATCTTATCCCAATATTCCATTTGGATATTGACCGATGAGACTTGAAAATCGATTAGGGGAGAGAAGCAGCTGGAAGAGGCTTCCTCTCTGCGGGGGGGGGGGGGGGTGGGGACTCTTCCAGGTCATTGTTGGGTCTGAACTGGGCAGCCCTGACAATACACCTGCACCCTAGACCAGAGTGGAGGGGGGCATGGCAGAGGGGGGTGTGGTGGGGACACCATGGCGTCCCCGGGTGCTGCATCGGCAGCCCCAAACCCATGCAAGCTCAGAGCTCTCTCGGGAAAGTATTTAATCTTTAATCAACCTTTCTCTGGCAGTGCCCTCTACTGTGTCCCCTTCCTGTGCTCCCAACCCGGGTTCACCTACTGGCCCCTATTGTGTCCCTCCATGTCATGATTTTCATTAGTGACCTCACCCCTTAGGATATCCTGGGGGGTTCCTGGGAGTCAGGGTCCTGGCCGAGAAATGCTGGTGTCAGCAGGCAGGCCTGGTGCGGGCAGCCTGAGACACACCGTCTGACACGCAGACCCCAGCCTTGAGCCTTTTCCCAAGAGAAAACCAGGGAGTTGTGGAGTTCAATAAGTGAACACTGACTACACAGACAGCCCAGTGCTAGGGCTGAGGGGCTGCCAATCTTTCTCCGGGACACCTGTTCAGGGCCAGAGGCTGCCACCCTCTTCCGTCCCTCTCCAGTGCTCTCCCCTTCTTTTGCCTGCTGGCAGGATCATCCTTCCATGCCCATCTCAGATTCCCCTTCATCCAGGAAGCTCTCAAGGGTTCACTCTGGACCTGCTCACTCTTGCTGGGAGAGGGGAAGCCCCACACCTGTTATGCAGGGACATCGGACAGTAGGAGGCTGAGGATGAGGTTGTCTGTGGAGACACGCAAACATGTCCCAGGTGAGACCGTGAGGCAGACTGGGTGGCCCAAGGCTCTGGAGTAAAAGGAAAACAGAAAATCCCACCAAGGAGGCTACAGGCCTCTGACGGGGGGACCTTGCTAGGAAGAATGGGAGGAAATGGGGACCAGGAGATAGGACACTCTGTGCCAGCACCTGATTTCGTTTACATTCCTGAGTGTCCCCAGCAGCATCTCGGGCGCTGCCCTGCCACTTGGCGGCTGAGGGGTCCTTGGCATCACTGCATTCTCAAACTGATTTCAACAAAGCAGAAGAATAGAAGGAAATGGAAGGCAGCGCCGGTCCATCTTCCTCCAGATAGGGATGCTCTTTGATGTCGGTGTCTTCTGTCTCCTCTCTAGCATCTCCCAAATACACACACACACACACACACACACACACACATTCTCACACATGCACACATGTGCACACGCACATGCACACATGTGCACACACACGAACACATGCACACACACGAACACACACGTACACGCATGTGCACATGCACATACACACACATGCACACACATGCACACATAGAGCATATCCACACAGATATATGCATACACTGTCACTGTCACTGTCCTCCCGTTGTTCATCAATTTGCTCGAGCAGGCCCAGTAACGTCTCCATTGTGACACATGCACACGTAATGCATGCACACAGTGCCCTCCACGCACACATGCACACACAAATGCATGCACACACACAAAAGCATGCACACAGTCACACATGCACATACATGCACATACACACAGACATATGCACAAACATGCACACACACACACACACACACATGCACACATACGCACTCACTAAACCCCCTCAAACAGCACAAGAGCAGTTTCCCGCACCTAGAGAACATATGGAAACAGACACTACTGTGACAGCTTCCGGCGTTGTGTCATCCCTGGGTCTGAAATCTGGGGCTGTTCTGGATAGTGTTGCTCTGACACTCTCCCTCGAAATAACCAGTGGCCTTTCCATTGGTCCTAGACATTCCACTTCCAGCAGCCCCAGATCGTCCTAGTCAGGCCACACCCACATCCACTCCAGCATTCATTCCCACCCCACACACACACAGAGCCCCGTACAGAGATGCTCCCCGAACCCCCAGCCTTGGCACAGCCTCCTGAGCCCCCAGATCCACCTCAGTTCAGGGTCAGCATTCCAGACTTCCCAGCTGATGGATGCAGCCCAGTCACTCTCCATGGCCTCCCACATCCAGCCAGGATGTGGGGAACACCTCCGGCTGTGACCCCGATTGTGGAAGAGTTGGGTCACAGTGGGACAGGAGGGAATCCCCAAGGCTGGGGACTGGGATAGACTTTTCCCAGTGGCACTAGAAGGACCCGAGCCCGTGAGTTTGCCATGTCCTCGGTGAGGGCCTACAGCAGGAGCAGCACCTTGAAGGCCAAGGTTCTGATGGTTCAGCCCAGCCTGTTGCCCTTCGATTCCACAAGCCCTCTCTGCTGTACTTTCTAACTCACTGGGCGACTGATCCTCTTTCTGGGTGAGTCTGAGACCTTCCTGCTTCCGCCTCCCTGGGGTGCAAGCGTCTTTGGTGAACTGGAACAACCAGATCCGGGGTTACTCAGTGCTGCCCCAGAGGGCCCCCAGGGTCTTAATGTTCCCTCCGCTTACTCTGCGGCACCACCCCACTTCTCCCTGAAAAACAGGACCCTCCACCGCAACCTATGCAGAAACCCCGCTGTCCCTCAGGACTCAGAGGATGCAGCCCCCTACTCACCAATGCCCCCCTTAACTTGCATCCCCCAGAACCATGATGTGACTCTTGGGAGCCTTTCTCCCTGGGGGATCAGTGGTGCGGGGCCTGGCGGTGGGGAGGTGCAGGTGAGGAGGTAAACGTTTGATACGTGTATCCTTGGGCTCACAGGAGCCGCTTCCGGTTCCTCCTTCAGTCCTGGGCCCTGAGTTCTGGAGATGGGAAAGCAACACCACTTCCCCAGTCCTGGGTTCAAAGCAACCCTCCCCTGAAGGACAGGGCGGGCCTGCAGACTGAGCCCTCAGCTGGCTCTCATGCCCAAGCCGGTCATAGGCGCATCCACCCATCTGTGCCGGGGCAGGACACACTGGCCGGGGGCCTATTGTTGTGACTGAGGTTTTGTGGACAGCAGACAGACCAGACGCGCCCACTCTGTGACTGCTTCTGGCCACGAGAAGCGGCCCCAGAGGGCACCGGCTGTTCAGCCTCAAAGGCCTAAACTCTTTATAGGATTTTCCTGCAATTTAACATTTGCGGCTTCTGCGTGATGGGGAGGAGGGACACTGGGACTTCCACCAGGAGGAGTTCATGGTGGAACATCCTTTACATCAAAATAAGACCTGGGGCTGGCTAAGCTGGTAGGGTGCTTTTTAAGTCACACCCCGGTGATGTTCAGGAGTTACTCCTGGCTCTACACTCAGGAAGGACTACTGACAATGCTTGGGGGAACCATACCTGTATGCCTGAGATCAAACCCAGGTTGGCTGTGTTCAAGGCCATACAGGTATGGTTCCCCAAGCATTGTCAGGAGTGAAAAAAAAATTCTTCTGGAGGCCAGAACAATAGTCCTTCATATGGTCTGCAGAGCACCACCAAGAGTGATCCCTGAGCACAGAGATACAAGTAAGCCCTGAGCACTGCCAGGTCTGGTCCCTTCCCCAGCCCCACCCCCAAGTCCCTTGGCCATAAGAAATGTTGGTTAGTGAACATTGATGCATGATGCATAAATCATTTTTTGGTAAGTCCTCAAATACTGTAAATGGTTGACTGTCTACATCCATAAATTCATATCTAGAAAAAGCATTCATTTCACCAAAATTAGTGATGATGGAGTCACTAGCAAGTAGACTCACCTACTTGCCAATAGGGGACCTGCTGAATCCTGCAGAGAACCGTGCCAAGGCTCAGCACTGGTCCTTGGGTTGGCTTGGGTTGGGTTTTCCTATACTCAACTGTGTTCAGGAAAGATTCTTGGCTCTGTGCTCAGGGATCATTCCTGGTGGTGTTTAAGGAACCCTACATGGTGTCAGGGATTCAATCTGGGTTGGCCACATGCAAGGCAAGTACCTTAACCCCTGGGTTAACTTTCTGGCTTGAGCACTGTTCTTTGCCATCCACAGGTTGAATAATGGCTGAGTCTCAGAGAGAGCATTTCTGGCCTGGCCATAGCCTCAGTGAGAAGACTGGAGGCTGCAGGAACAGTTGGCTGGCATTCACCAGGCATGTCAGGGCAATACCTGGTAGCCAGCAACCCCTTCTTGGCTAGAATGCCTCACGGCACCCGCTCTCTCCTGCTGACCCTTTCCCCAGCGTTCACCTCACCACCCCTGTCTTGTGCTTCCCAAACCCCAGTATTGAGCCATGCCCAGGAATAAGTACTAATTCCTGTCTCTGCCCTATAATTCTTCGGTGCACTGTTTAGCCTTCCACCTCAACTCACTCAGAATTTTTTTTTTTTTTTGGTGATTGTGGCCAAGCTTTCTCTTCCTCCATCACTGGAAAATATCCAGGAAGCCAAGCGATCTTCTGGGTTCAATGTCAGACTGGGTTCCAGAGCATATAGAAGTCCAAAGACTCCCAGAAGTGCATGTGGGTCATTCTTGAGAATAAGCACTGTCACACAGGGACTGGCTCCTGTGAGCACTGCAGAGTTTTCAACAAAGGAAAGAGTCTTGTCTTCAGACAGAAGCGGAAGCAGTTTTCAGGCTCCTCCTGGTTCCAATTCTCGCCATGCTTCTCCTTCCCTATCAGAACCCCAGCACTTCCATGTACAGCAGATCCGTCACGGCCGTTAATCCAATCTATGTTGTAATTCTGCAACCCTGAGATTGGATTTGGAGTCTCATTTTCAGCAGCATCAGCCCCCTATGTCCGAAGGAAAAGGGATTGTTCCTAGGATGTTGGAGAAGCTTCCTGAGTCTGTGGGTGTATCTTAAACTGGTGTTCCTTTTGTCAGCTTCTGTGTATAGTCAAAACACAGACATCAATCCCCAAATGACTGGCCACACGGCAACTTGGTCTCCAGAAGCATTACCTGCCCTGATGCTGCTCCAGGAAGCCTCCTTCATTACCCATACGGGACTGAGGGACCCATTGGCTGACTCTGGGTCTCAGTCTTCATCATCCGGCATCTGTGGGGTCAGTGCAGAGCCGCACCCCCAGATGGTCTGTTGGGAAGGGATTGAGGGGGCTCACACGGGGGGAGGGCAGCGAGAGCTGATTCTGATCCTCATACTCGACTCTGCTGCTAGACAACGGACAGGTTTGCTGGCAGTCTCGGGGCACCCCCTAACAAATGAGGAGCTCATTTCCACACGTATGTGACTCCTCAGGCACCCACACACACAGATGCATGTGCATAAACGAATCCTGATGAGTACACACGTGCACATGACTCATACACATGCAGGTAGATGAATTTTTGTGCATGCACATATACACACATTTGTATGTGTGTATATACACAATGTACACATATATGCACATCATGTACGTATATATGCACGTACTTTCATGCATGTATGTCCACGAATCCTCATGCATACACATACTCATAGAAATGCTTGTACATGAGCCTTTATGGCCCCCACACACAATGTACTCTTTTTTTTATATTGAATGTTCTATGCCTTTTCCGTTTCTTACATCCATAGAGATTTTATGGCAATATATTACTTATTAATCTATTAGACAGTTAAGCAGTATCTATAATGTAATATTTTCCAATATAAAGCTTAGATTCCCTTTCTTAGCATAAAACATTATACTTTTATAGGCTGATTCAAATTTTCTACTATAAATGTTCTTTTTTTAATTGAATCACAGTAAGATATACAGGGGGACAGGAGGGAAACTGGGGACATTGGTGGTGAAAAATGTAGAGGTACTGGAACATTATATGACTGAAACCCAATCACGAACAACTTTGTAACTGTGTATCTCATGGTGATTCACCACAATTTGCTCTTCTGTACGCATGTGAGTCGTCATACACACACATATACACACCTGCATGCATGGTACATTCATACATGCACGTGACTCCTCACATAAACAGAAGTGCCCACAGGAGGCATCTCTGACTCAGGGACTTTCACCTGTGTTACGCTGCCAGAGGCAGACTTCCGGCCGCTGACTCAACCGTCCCGTCAACCAAGGCACAATTGGGCCTTTCCTGGTGCCCCCTCAGCTCACGGCCCCCACCCTTGGTTCCCTGGACTTGGGTGAGGAGAGGGCTTGCGGGCCACCCTTCCCTGGCTTGTCCATGCCTTGGAAGAGGGGCCGGGAGGCCAAGGAGGGGAGGCGGCTGGCCTTCCTGAAGCCTGACTGAATGGAGGTTAGACACTCAAGTCATGCTCTGTCCCAAGCCCACCCTACCCAATAAGAGTCCAGGAAACATCCGCCAGGACCAAGGACAGGAGAGATGCCCCAAGGCACAGGGCAGAGGAGCACAAAGTCCAGAGACTGTTTTCTAAACCTTCCCTAGGGAGCCAGAGAGAACACACAACAGGTCGGGTGCTTGACCCAGCAATGCATAGGGTCCCTGAGCCCCACCAGGAGTGAGTGATCTCTGAGCCCTGGGCCAGGAGTAAGCCCTCAGCATCACCTGATGTTGTGTCCTCCCCGTGCCCCTAAATCAAAAACAAAAACGATCAAAAACCCTCGGTGGGATGCTGGGATTTTGCCTGCCTCCCTCTGGGCTGGCTTCTCCCTCCCCTGCCTCTTCCTCTCTCCTCCCTCCATTCACCAGCCATACTGGCACTGGCCCCTCACACTGACCCCGCCTCCACCCCTCCATCATCCATGAACAGCCCCGCCCCCAGCCACTGGTGCCTGGATCCAGTGGGCACCAGAGTGGATATAATGTACCCAACACCTCTGCTGTGCCATGCTCTCAGCCTGAGAGGGTGGCAGCCTGTGGCTCTAGCTGCAAAGCCCTTGCTCTTCTGCTGATGGGGACCTGTGGGGTGAGGCACATGGTTGGGGGATCTTCCGGTGGGGGAGGGGATTACTAAACCAGGAAGTTAAAGGGGCATTGCAGACCTGGTCTCTGTGGACTTGTCTTTCACCCTGGTGGCAAATGATGCCTTGGGGGGGCCATGTGGAGGTCAGAGGTCAGGTATGCCTTTTATCAGAGATTCCTTGGTGGGGGATTGGGGACGGGAAGCAAGATCACACCAAACATAGAGAGAGAGAGCAAGGGAGAGAAGGAGACAGACAGACAGAGAAGAAAGGTGTTTGCCATAGAGGCATGCTGGCAGGGGTGGTGAGAGGAAAAACAGGGGATATTGGTGGTGGGGAATGTACGATGGTGAAGGAATAGGTGCTAGAACATTGTATCACTGAAACCCAATCATAAACAACTTTGTCATCGAATACCTCACAGTGATTCAATTTAAAAAACAAAGGAAGGAAAGAAAGAAAGAAAGAAAGAAAGAAAGAAAGAAAGAAAGAAAGAAAGAAAAGAAAAAGGAGAAGGAGGAGGAAGAGGAGAATGGGGAGGAGCTGGATAAAAAGGAAGAGAGGAAAAAGGAGGAGGAGGAGGAGGAGGAGGAGGAGGAAGAGGAGGGGGAGAAGGAAGAGGAGGAGAAGGGGAGGAAAAGAAGAAGAAAAGAAGAAGAAGAAGAAGAAGAAGAAGAAGAAGAAGAAGAAGAAGAAGAGGAAGAGGAAGAGGAAGAGGAAGAGGAAGAAGAAGAAGAAGAAGAAGAAGAAGAAGAAGAAGAAGAAGAAGAAGAAGAAGAAGAAGGAGGAGGAGGAGGAGGAGGAGGAGGACGAGGAGGAGGAGGAGGACGAGGAGGAGGAGGAGGAGGAGGAGGAGAAGGAGGAGGAGGAGGAGGAGGAGGAGAAATATAGTTAGGTGTACCATCCAGCTCCCCCGTCCTCCATCCAGGAAGTCCTCGCCATCATCCACCAGCTCCCCTCCTCCTCTTGGCTTATCTCTTGGCCTATACACAGCCCCTGTCCTTCCCGCTGATGGAGGAGAGACATGGCACACAGGACAATCCAGACAGAGTGGATTTCTTGGGCCCAGCATCCCATCTGCCCCAGCCCCCATCTGACCCAGAGGACCCCTTCTTGTGGGTGGTTTGGGCTCAGCTCCCTCTCTCAGGGCCCCTGGTCTAGGGTGCTTCCCAGACTCCCACTCAAGAATGTTTTCAATCTGCAGCATAGGAAGAATATAAAGAACTGCTCTGCGGTAAGCCTGCCACAGCCAATGGCCAGCGTGCAGCCCCAACCCCCACCCCCCCAGGACGATGCGGGAACAGCGAGGTGCCAGAGAGAAACCAGCAGCATCTTTCTTTGGAGCACCGTGAATATCTGAAGTCTGAGAAGACTGACCCCTGGGTTTGAAGTGACTGACCAATACCAAGCATCGCTGCTGCTCACCTCCAGAGATGTCTGATGGGCAACATCCCAAAGCGGCCACCTGAAACCTACTCTCGAAACTTCAAAGGCCAGAACATCAGAATGTCCCTGTGGTCCTGATGATGCCCGAGACCTCCCAGATCTCTTCTGAAACGGGGAGAAATATCTGGGCCGCCAGTAGTCGGGAGCTCTGGCCGGGATCTGGGAACAGTGTCCAGGGTCCAGGCCAAAGCAGAGGGCAGGGACGAGACAGAACGCGGGACGAGGGAGGAGGGAGGATTCTTCCTCCTGGATTCTTGGTTTAACCAGAGCATCCCTCTCCCCCTTGCCAAATCCTGTGTCTGGGCAGTAGAACATCCTCCCCAAATCCTGGGGAAGGGCAGCACAGTCCCATCCCCCTTGACACAGGGCACGGAGCTCAGCAGAGATCTCTCAAGTTGCTGCACCCTTGGGGCCTCCCGGGGAGTACTGAGATCAGCACTTCATCCTCATCCCCTTTGTTGTTAGAGGAGAAAAATTGTATCCCCAGAGGAGATAGACCCCCCTCAACCACACAAGTGGGTCACAGAGCAGTGTTGGAATCTGAGTCCTGGCCCAGTACTTCTTCCCCTCCACATGCTGGGCCAGTTCCCAGCCCTGTCACCCCCGTGGCACAGAGCAGAAATCTAAACACCCACAGCAGCAGCACCCGGCACCCCCAGCCCCACCTAGACTACAGTGACTGGTGCCCTTCTTGACCCCAGGTCACTTTTCATTCCCTTCCAGCTGAACACTCAGACCCAGCACAAGGGCCTGCAACACAGAGACCGGGGATGGCAAACTCAGAGCGGATAGGCAAGGGCCCTGGGCCAGCTGGCTTTGTGGGTGGGCTTGATTTTGTCTGATTTTTGGTTCGGGGGCCACACCCAGCAGTCCTCAGGGCTTACTCCTGATTCTGCACTCAGAGATCACTCCAGGTGGGCTTGGGGGACCGTATGGGATGCCAGGGACTGAATCCAGGTTAACTATATGCAAGCCAAGCACCCTGCCTGCTGTGCTATCACTCCACCACCCCCACCAGCTGACTTTTCCTCACTATAAGCCCTCCCCCACAAACCAGGGATGCTTAGAATAAGCACCATTTATTTAGCTCAGGAATTGAGGCTGGGCTCAGCTGGGTGGTTGTTCCATCTGGACCAGCTTGTTCAGCGGCTGTAGGAGCCCATAGCCCAGAGCAATCTGTGGGGGATGAGCATCATGGGGACAGTCTTCCTCAGCTTCGCGTGTGCGTCACCCTCCAGCACGTTCACCTCTCGGCACCTAAAGTGGGATCCAGAGCCACCTCGCTGGTACCACTTGCTTCCAGCCAAAGTCAGTGGAGAAGAAGCATCCTAGGAGAAGCTGCGTCACGCCCCCAAAGGGGCAAGGGGAAGGGAAGGGGATAATTAGGGGCATTTTTGCAAGCAATCTCTCACCAATTCTAAATATTTGCTGAACATCAAGGGCACGCGCCATAGAAAGCCTTTACATCAGGACTTTAACAAACTGTTTTCAGTTTCATTTTGAATAAAAACATGACTGAGGGCCAGATCCTGCTCAGGGCTGCCAGCTTGAGCCCTCTGCAAGACACAGTTAATGAATGTTTTCAGTGAAAAATGAATGGAAATGCTTCCCACTTTAAAAGATGCTTAGAGATTTCTGGAGCCAGCATCTTGGCAGACTGCATAACCTGAAAATCCCACTGCTGCAAACACACAGAAACGGAAGATAAAATAGAAAAAATATTCCTCGGTGGGGGGCGGGAGGCACCAACCCGTGCTCAGGGGACCCGGAGGCCACTTCTCTGTCAACCAGGCTTGATGGTTCAAGGCCAGGACCCAGAAGTGGCTGGGACTCTCCAGGTCTATACTCGGCTGTAGTGTGGGATCACATGGTGCTGGGGATCGAACTCAGGTCCCTTGTGCATGTAAAGCATCTGCCTCTGGCCCTTGAGCTGTGTCCTCTGTCCTTAAATAATCCTTTACAGACCAGGGAAACTTGGAGGGGTGGCAGGGGAAGAATGCTCGGATCCAGAAGCTAAAACACAGCTGCAAACCCTCATGGTGACGGCACAGAAGGAGCAAACCCAGGAACGTGAAGGGTGAGGGGTCGCCTCGTGGGCCTGGGCCGGGGGTGGGAGGAGAGGGCTGGTCTCCCTAGAGCAGGAGAGTCCATTCTGATGTCCAGAGCAGGAGAGGAAGCTTCCACCTGGGGAAGGTAGGGAGCAGCAGAGAGCTCTCAGGGCAAGAAACTCAGCTTATAAGCAGCCAGACCACCTCCTTAAAGATAGAACCCAGGATCCCAGTCTGCAGGGAGCAGCCAAGGCAAACTTTTAGGATGACACGTCCAACTTTCCAGTCTCAAATTCAGAGAACCAAACACTGAAACCTGTAGCAAAGGCTCAGCACAGCCAGGACTCCATGAAGAACTCACAGTTTCCTTGAGTCTGTCTGTCCCCACTTCCTATTTGAGACCAATCAGAGAAAGCCAAGATACTTTCTGAGCCTATCACAAGGCCGTTCCCTCTAGTTAGCTCGCCTCCGCCCTCCTGCAGCCTGGCAGTTCCGTTGGGACGAGCTGGTGCCTTCTCTCTTTCCTATTTAAAGAGTACTACTCTGCCTCCATCAGTCTCAATTCAAACCCAAGAGACAGTGGTCAGCTCCCTGGCACTAGAAATCTCTGGATATAGAGATAGGGCTGAAGATGGGGGGGGGGGGGTGAAACAGGAGGGAAACTGGGGACATTGGTGGCAGGAAATGGACACTAGCGAAGGTATGGGTGTTGGAACATGATATGACTGAAACCCAATCATGAACAGCTTTGTCATTGTATCTCACTGTGAGTCAATTTTAAAAAATTATAAATGAAAGAAATCTCTGGATAGATAGCCTTGGCTGCCCCTCTGATAGGGCTTTCCTCCTTCCCAAGAGTAAAAGAAGCTCCAAAAAGACTGGATCTGACCCAAAAATTGAGCTCCAAACACAGGAGGATCCAAAGAACTCTTTTTGGCAACGTAAGGGTGCTTACCTTGGAAACTCTGAACATTTTTATTCCAAGTCAGCTAGGGGAGAGACGATTAAGATCCTCTGAATATGCTGAGTAAGCATGTGGATATGAGAGAATTTTCCTTCACAAGAAAACTCCTTAACAAAACAGGAATAGAAGGAAACTCTTCAGAGTGAGACGAAGTAGGGATGAAAATCCCACTACAAAGGAATAGTCGAAGTAGCAGAAAATCTCAGTGAAGATTGGGAACATGACAAGACACCCAGTATTGTTGCCTTGCACTGGCATTGTATAAAGAGTGCCAGCTTGTGCAGTAAGACAAGAAAAAGAAATGTATTGGGATTGGCAAGGAAGAGAAACCAATTATAATGTCATCCTAGAGTTCCTGCATGCAGCCCGATGCCACTTATAAAGGGGCTCAACTAAAGTTACCCGACACAAGGTCAAAATACAAAAAACAAATCGTATTTTAAGGCCACTGCCACTAACAGTCAGAAATTTTCATTTTAAAAAGATGCCAATAACAAGAACCATAAATTTATAGGATTAGGAAGCAGCCTAAAGTAAGCTGTACATAATCTTAGTAGGGAAAAACGTTAAGGCTTTATTGAAAACCATAAAAGAAAACCCAAGTAAATTAGACCAACCTGCTGTGTGGTTGGGTGAGAAACCGTGGTCTCATAAAAGTGACAATTCCCCCAAATGGATCTATAAATTCAATTTAATATCAATTAAATCCCAATTGGGAATTTTTATAGAAACATGACAAACTGTTCCTAAAATTTATGTCGGTGAACAAAGGACTCAGGCTAGCAGGGAAACTTCTGAGCCAAAAATAAAGGCAGGGAACCCATCCAGAGAGATGTAAAGAATGACCACAAAGCTTAATCCTAAAACAGGGAGATGCTGGCCCAGTAAGAAAAAGACACGAAAGGACCTACACAGACTCCCACAGAGGCAAAGAACAAACAGTTTAGATCAGTGGGGAAAGGTGAGAGAAACAAAATGGTTATCCCGACAGGGAAAAAAATGAAAAAGAAAATCCTTTCATTCAAATCATATTTTTTTTAAATCTAGGTTTTTTTTTTTTAAATCCATTTCTTAAAGCTTCGAGGGGAAAAATGGAAAATATGACTTCTGGTGGAGAAAGATTTATTGGATAAAATGCCAAATCACAAAATGCAGAGGAAAAGATGGAGAACTCGGGGTGCATTAAAATTTAAAGCTTCTGTAAGACAAAAGGCACATAAAATAAAAGAGAGAGAGAGAGAGAGAGAGAGAGAGAGAGAGAGAGAAACAAGCTACAAAGTGGGAAAGATACTTGCTAGGCACATAACTGACTGAAGATTATTATTTGGAATATGTAAGGTGCGGCTGCAGTTCTTAAAGGAAATGCCCAACAAGTCAAGTTAAAAACGGGGCAAAATTACAAACAAGGAGTGGACAGAGGCGAGGAATGAGCATGTGGGTCCATGTCAAAAAGCTGGCATGAGAAGGCAGTGCCCCTGATGGCATAAATGTGAGTTAGCCTTTCTCGGCCACTTCCAAGTCTCATGAACTGCCTTAATCTGTCACCACACCTCACCCATAGCTGGAGCAGACCTGGGAACAAAGCCCCAAGATCCAAGATTTTATACAGCTAAATACAAGAGACTCTGGGATCCTTTTATTTTTTTTCCATTTTTTTTTAGTTTTTAAATTTTATTTTCATAGACTTGTCCAAAATAAATGACTGCATTTAATATTTCAACACCAGTCCCATCACCGTTACACCTTCCCACCATCATTATCTCAAAGTTTCCCACCGCCACTCAAGCTGCCCCACAGGCAGATGCTAGATCATTTATTTTGCAGTGCTTGTTATGAATAGTATAAGATGTCTGTAAGGGTCTATCTCACAGTGATTCGACAAAAAAAAGGTATGAGATAATGTCGCATGGCAGAGCCTGGCAAGCTAGCCATGGTGTATTCAATATGCCAAAAACTGTAACAATAAAGGGTCTTATTGCCCTGACCTTGAAAGAGCCTCCAATACGGCAACATTGGGAAAGACGAGTAAGGAGAGGCTGCTAAAATCTCAGGGCTGGGACAAACAGAAATGTTTCTGGTGCCCACTCGAGTAAACCGATGAAAAATGGGATGACATACAGTGACACAGTGATGAGATATTGTACAGCTGCTTTTTCAGCCATATGCTCCTGGAATTCTAAAACTTTAAATAATTGGGTTCCAGAGCTATCCCTGCAGTGAACTGCTCGGTCCTGAGATTCATTTGTGAGTCTCTGGATCAAGCCAATGAATGCACTTAAATGGCACCCGGAGTCACTTCGTGGGTGAAGCAACCAGAACCCTGGAAGGGCAGGGAGATGGGAAGGGGAAGTCCATTCCTGACCCCTTGGGGCCTGTCGTTTTCAGTCACTGGTCCCACATACCTGGGTTTTTCAGTGGATTTATTGTCTTCCATTGGGGGTGTTCAGGACAGCCATGAGGGTGGTGGTGATTGGGTTTTGGAGGTTTGCGGCTACCGAGGTACATCTGGTGCAGGTGGAGAGACAGGACACCTGCCTTGAGATCCTTTTAGATCAGGACAGAAATGACCACACCCCAACGCTAAGCATCTCAGTAGCAGATGGGGGTGTGTGTGGCCATGAGGGTTGGGGCAGCTGGCACTCAGAGTCTGGCCAGCTCTGGTCTTAGGGCTCGAGCGCCCAGATCTCAGTCACTATCACGTGAGTTCAGGAGTTGCTGTGCCTCCGGGGACAGTCTGAAAGTATCACGGCCCCAGGAGGGTTCCAACATTTTCCTGTGTGCCTGCGATATTTAGTCACTGAAAACATTGTGCGTGGAGGGGGCTGAAGCAATAGCACAGCCGGTAGAGTGTTTGCCTTGCACACGGCCGACCCAGGTTCGATTCCCAGCATCCCATATGGTCCCCCGAGCACTGCCAGGAGTAATTCCTGAGTGCAGAGCTAGAAGTAACCCCTGAGCATCACTGGGTGTGACCCAAAAGGAAAAAAAAAATGTACATGGGACTGGAAAGTTTGTCCTGTCCTCAGGGTGCTGCCTTCTGTGATTCGAATCTCGGGTACCACATAGGGATCCCCTGAGCACTGCCAGGAGTGACTCCTGAGCACAAAGGCGGGAGTATCCCATGAGCAACACTGGGTGTGGCCTAACCCGCACCCCCAATAAACGAAGCATTATAAATTGTTTTATTCCATGGGGCCAGGACTCTGTGGAGGGGGAATTTTTTTTTTTTAATTTTTATTAGTGAAACACCAAGAGGTACAGTTGTAGACTTACAAATTTTTGTGCTTGGGTTTCAATTATACAATGTTCGAGTACCCACTGATGGAGGCATCAGTGCCCATTTTCCACCACCACTGATTCCAGTATCCCTCCCACCCCCCATCCCCCACAGCCCACCCTGCCTCTGTGGCAGGGCATTCCCTTTTGTTCTCTCTCTCCTTTTGGGTGTTGTGGTTCGCAAAAGAGGCAATGGGTGACAATCATGTTTGGACTATAGTCTACTTTCAGCATGCTTCTCCCATCCTGGGAGGATCCTCCCAACACCCTTTATTTGGTGCTCCCTTCTCTGTCTGAGCTGCCTTTTCCCCTAGCATGTGTGGCTGGCCTCCAAGCCATGGAGCAAAATTCCTGGTACTAATCTCGGCCACTCTTGGGTGTTAGTCTCCTATTTTGTTACTTTATGTTCATGGAGGGGGAATATTTAAGAATGGACACCAATCCCAAGGGTGGTGGCAGCAGAGGGCAGGGCTCGTTCATCACACAGCCTCCGTGAGAGGTCTACAATCTGCTGGGACTAAGTGGGGCAGGGGCTTTCCATGTCAAACTGGGGTCATCACACACAGGATTTTCCCAGCTTGCAGGACTTCTCAGAGCCTTTAACAAAACTTGTAAGCAATTGGTAATCTCCCAGGGTGGGGAGCATCTTCCAGGTCTTTTGACACCAAATGCATTTCCTGCAGACCATAGGGTGATAATCCTCCCTTCTCACAAGTCCCAAACATCCTGCCCTCAGGCCTTTCATGAGCCAGAATCCAGAGCTCTGCAGCTGTCAATCATGAGACTGCCTATGAATTCCGGAAGCCACACACCCTCATGGCCGGTCTCCATCCTGTCCCTTCCCACCCTGACTTGGATAGGAATATTTCAGCAAATGCACGATCCACTGGCTGATGAATATGGCAACTGGCTATGGGTCACCCGGGCCAGGGAATCACCACCCAGCAACCATGGGACGGCGGGGGTGAGTGTGGGGTTAGGGATCTGTGAAGGATCCAGGCAAGGAGAATGCGTGGCCTGGCTCTGCTTCCACAGGATTCTGGAAGACCCATACGGACCTCAGCAGCCATAAGTATATCTGTCACAGAGGGGTGCGGAGGGGCAGGAGGATGATATAGAGGAATGGGATGGAGGAACAAAGACACGGAGAGTGATGCATGAGCATCTGATTTGCTGGGGGCAGAATTCTGCAGATGGTTACCTTGTCAGAGCTCTCCCAAAACCATTCAGTTTGATTCCATTTGCAAAACCGTTCTGGCATTGCAGACCTGCTTCCAGAACAAAATAATAATAATAATAATAATGGTCATGGTCCTCCCGTTGTTCATCGATTTGCTCAAGCAGGCCCAGTAACATTATGGGCTGGAGCAATAGCACAGCGGGTAGGGCGTTTACCTTGCAAGCGGCCAACGTGGCCGACCTAAGTTCGATTCCTCCGCCCCTCTCGGAGAGCCCGGCAAGCTACCAAGAGTATCTCGCCCACACGGCAGAGCCTGGCAAGCTGCCGGTGATGTATTCGGTATGCCAAACACAGTAACAAGTCTCACAATAATAATAATAACAATAACAATAATTTCCTGGTGTGCAGGGCTACATCTCCAACTCTACAACATTGATAAATCAGGAGCAGCACACCAGTTTGATGGGATGTAATATAAAAGGAAACCAATCTTGATTAACAAAATATCAACCCAGAAGGCCTAACCTGTAACAACATCTTAGCGATCTCTTATACAAGGGCTTAATGTCTCCGTGGTGAAAAACAGCAGTCTTCACTAACTTTCTTCTAAGGAAACATTTTTTGATCATTCGTTTGGCAAATTACTTATACCAAGCACTGTAACACTGTAGCACTGTCCTCCCGTTGTTCATCAATTTTCTCGAGCGGGCACCAGTAACGTCTCCATTGTGAGACTTGTTGTTACTGTTTTTGCCATTTCGAATACGTCACGAGTAGCTTGCCTGGCAAGTGCAGGCGGAATACTCTCGGTAGCTTGCCAGGCTCTCCAAGAGGGGCGGAGGAATTGAACCCAGGTCAGCCACGTGCAAGGCAAACGCCCTACCCGCTATGCTACAGCTCCAGCCCTATATAATAAGCAATATAAAATAAATGATTGAGGGCCTGCTCTGGGGGCAGGTTTAAGAGTGGTTGGGCAAACTGGAGGTAAAGGTGCAATGGTGGTGGGATTGGTGTTGGAATATTGTGTGTCTGTAACAAATCACCATGAACAACTTTATAAGCCATTGTGTTTATATAAAGTGTAAGGGGAAATAAAAATTTCAAATAAATAATTAATTTCAAGTCATCATCATCATAATATTTTGTTTTTTAAGGAACCAGCCACAACCGTGATGAGACCACTCTCCACACGCATGAAGGAACCGGCCAAGGAACACAGGCATGCAGGTCCCAGAGCTGAGATCTCCAAGCCTGCTTGGATCGGGGCTGAGCATCAGAGACTATGACATCCAGCTCCCGAAAGTGTGCGGCTGCATTTGTGGCCGCACGACATCTTATTACCTCATTTTTACTTTGGACAACCTGGCAGGCTACTGAATGTAACCTGCCCACACGGCAGAGTCTGGCAAACTCCCCGTGGCGTACCCAATATGCCAAATACCAGTAACAATGATGGGTCTCATTCTTCTAACCCTGAAAGAGCCTTAAATATAGCCATGCTATATTCAAAATCTCAGGGCTAGGACGAAGGAGACATTACTGGTGCCTGCTCGAGGCAATCGACGAACAAAAGGATGATCATGATTTAGGAACTGGCAAGAAAGGAATCCCTTGATTTTACTTTCTCTTTTTGGGGATACAATGGCTGGGCCCTCCTGGCTCTGTGCTCTGAGGTCCCTCCTGGTGGTGCTCAGGAAGCCAGACAGTACCAGGGATAGAACCAAGCCCGCTTCATTCAAGGCAAGCACAGTCACCCCTGAACCTTCTCTTTGACCCCTTGATTTTGGACAGTGGATGAGCCAGTGTGTCTAAACGTCTGTTTCCTCCAGAGACGCCTCACTCCTGTCAGCTTCTCAGTGAGGAGCTGAGTGCTTGCATGAGGAATCAGAGGGGTCAATGAGTGAACAGACACAGGGATCAGCCAAGACCTGGGCAAGGACTCTTGGGCCAGCTCCTTCCTCCCTGAGGGTCTCCTGGGTCCGGAAAAGGCTAGAGTTGAGGGGAGAAAGAGCAGGCTCCCAGCTGAGAGCTGCTCAGGGAACAGAGTCTAGAGAAGAGTGAAATCTGGCAGGGCAGGGAGCCCCCGGGCAAGGAGGATAATGTGGAACCCCCTCAAATACCAAGAGCCAGGTCTTCTGGTGCCGGAGCAATAATAGGACAGAGGGAAGTGCATTTGTTTTGCGTGGGCCAACCTGGGTTCGATCCCTGGATCCCATATGGTCCCCCGAGCACCACCGGGAATAATTCCTGAGTGCAGAGCCAGGAATAATCCCCGAGCATTGCTCGTGTAATCCCTCCCCCACAAAAAAAATAGGCAAAAAAAAAAGTGAGTCTTCAGCAATACCACTCCTGGGAATATATCCCAGAGAGGCAAAAAAAAAAGCATAGATCAAGTGACATCTGCACTTGTTTGTTCATTGAAGCACTCTTTACAATAGCCAGAGTCTGGAAAAAACCTGAGTGCCCAAGAACAGATGACTGGTTAAAGAAACTTTGTTATATTTACACAATGGAGTACTATGTAGCTATTAGAAAAGACCAAGTCATGAAATTTGCATACAAGTGATACTACATGGAATGTATCATGCTAAGCGAAATGAGTCAGAAAGAGAGGGACAGACATAGGAAGATTGCATTCATCTGGGGAATATAAAGTAACAAAATAGGAGACTAACACCCAAGAGTGGCCGAGATTAGTACCAGGAATTTTGCTCCATGGCTTGGAGGCCAGCCACACATGCTAGGGGAAAAGGCAGCTCAGATAGAGAAAGGAGCACCAAGTAAAGGGTGTTGGGAGGATCCTCCCAGGATGGGAGAAGCATGCTGAAAGTAGACTATAGACCAAACGTGATTGCCACTCAATGCCTCTTTTGCAAACTACAACACCCAAAAGGAGAGAGAGAACAAAAGGGAATGCCCTGCCACAGAGGCAGGGTGGGATGGGGGGATGGGGGGTGGGAGGGATACTGGGACCCATGGTGGTGGGAAATGGGCACTGGTGAAGGGATGGGTACTTGATCATTGTATAACTGAAACCCAAGCACAAAAATTTGTAAGCCTACAACTGTACCTCATGGTGTTTCGCTAATAAAAAATTTTTTTAAAAAAATGTAAAAAAAAAAGTGGGTCTTCAGATGCAAAGATACAAAGGTATTTCCGGGTGTGGCCCTGCGTGGAATCACCTGGCTATGGCCGCACAACGCAGCCTCTCAGGAATGGGTGCATGTCCCCCACCAAACCCGAGGATTAAAGCCCTGACCCCACTGTGAAGCTGTAAGAGACACAAGGGCAGGGTCCCCGCGTTGGATCCGAACCCCTGTAAGAAGAGACCCCAGAGCACATGCTGGCTCCCTCTCTACCCAGGAGAATTTTCCAGCACTTCGATCTTGGACTTGAGTCCTCAGAATGGAATTCATAAGCCAGTCTTCTCTGCCCTCAGCCTCTGGTGCTCTCTTACCGTGCCCGGGGCCAGCAGGGCCCCTGATGGCTTTATGCCTGGCTCCATCCGGGAGCAGAGACCCCCATTTTGCTCCCATTCTGCCCCATTCCACCCTGTCCTCAGTCTGGTGCCAAGGAGAGGCACGCAACTCTGGCCTGAGCATTCAAGGTTAGAGGGCAGCTTTGACCATGACCGCAGGACCCGTGGGCACCCACGAGTCCAGCCGGGGTCTCAGGGACCTGTGCTGTACAGGATCTCGTGATGAATGGAGAGCAGGGATAGTCCAGCAGGGAGGGCACTTGCCTGGAGCATGGTCAACCTGGATTCGATTCCCAGCCCCACCAGGAGCAATCCCTGAGTGCAAAACTAGGAGGAAGCCCTGAGAACTGCCTGGTAGCGGCCCCCAAATAAAACAGAATGGGGGCTCTGTCCCTCAGGGCCCAAAGTGAGGGGTACCTGGTCAGGAAGCCTCACCGAGGGTGTAGAGAGATTGTGGAGGGTGGTGCTTGATTGTGGATGGGTCAGCCTGGACCTGACATGCCTGACTGGAACTTTCTAGACTCTCAAGCCACAGGCACCAACCGAGCCTGTCCAAGGCTTAAGCCACGGAGACCCCTTTCCTTGACCATCGCAGCACTGGGCTGGAGCGACTTGTCAGGGAGGGTGCCGCGTGAGCTTCCGGCGGGCAAGACCCTCTCCTCCAAAGACACTCAGCGGCATCCGCTGCCTGATGGACACTGGGCCTTGCTTCCCCCAGAAATCCACGCTTACCTCGGCACCGTGAAGATGAGAAATCAGAAGCAAAGAGAAAGGCAAAACCCAGTGCAGGGACCCCCAAACAATCTCCTTTTCAGAAACTCAATTAGTCAGTGTCCTTCTGGACCCTGTGCTGGGAGCTGGGGAGAGGCCACGCCCAGCTGTGCTCAGGGCTTACTCCTGGCTCTGTGCTCAGAGATCACCCCTGGCAGTGCTCTGGAACCCGATGAGGTACTGGGGACTGAACCCAGGTTGGTCACATGCAAGGCAAATGCCTTACCTGCTGAACTCTCTCTCTGGCCCTTGGGAATCTCCCTTCTTGGAGTAAATTAAAGTAATAATAATAATAATAATTGTACCCAAGGCTTCATCAGAAACAATGTGCGTTAATAGGTTACAAGATAATAAGTACTCCAAGGTGTTTTGATCTTATGTATTTTGATCTTATATACTCTAAGGTGGGCTGGAGTGATAGCACAGCAGGTAGGGTTTTTGTTTTGCACACGACTCACTTGGTCAGCCCAGGTTCGATTCCTCCACCCTTCTCAGAGAGCCCGGCAAGCTACCAAGAGTATCTCGCCTGCACAGCAGAGCCTGGCAAGCTACCCGTGACATATTCGATATGCCAAACACAGTAACAAGAAGACTCATTATGGAGATGTTACTGGGTCTGCTCGAGCAAATCGATGAACAATGGAGGACAGTGCCACAGTGCTATAGTGCTACCCAAGGCGACTACTGCCCCCCGGATCTTTCCAGTCCATGGGTTGGGGGGCAGGGCAGAGTTTTTCTTCCTTTGGGAGAGGCTGACCTGGAGAAATAACACTTGTCTGGGCAGAGAATCAGTAATAGCCCGTTTCCATCATATTCTCAATGTGGTGCTTGGGGGAGGCGCCGTGAAGCCATGGAGGCAGGGGGGTGGGGGGTACGGTGTGGGGAGTCCTACAGGGAAAACGTGGTCTCCAGCCCTTTGAGCCACGACCCCTGCCCCTTTGAAAAAACAATGCCCGGCAGTGCCAGGATGAAAGTCAGGGCCTCACACACTCAAGGCAAGTAAGTCCTCTAGCTGCTGAGTTCCAGCCTCCGTGGGGACCATGGATGTCAAACTGTCCCCCTGCCCTCGGACATGCTCTCTGTCCCCTTCTCTGCCGACCTGCAGCATGACCTCTGCCCTCTGACTCACAAACTCGCCCTCTGCCCTTCCTGGTCCCATTCAGACTGTCTCAGACTCCCCGAGTCCTTAAACTTGTGCGACAAGAATCCTCCTCTGGTCCTTGCTGCTGGCGGATGTCCAGTGTGCGTTCCCACCTGTCCACAGATCTGGCCCCCCTCACACAGGTAGAAAGACTGGAAGACCGTGGCCTCCCTCCAGGTTCGCTGCCAGAACCCCCTCAAATCCAATGTCCTGGGTGCCTCTTCCCTGGACCCCCATCCAGCAAGGACAGATGAGACCAGAGTAGCTGTGTGGCCACTGGTGGCCACGTTAGTCTTTCATAATAGACTGCCATCCTTGGGGAATTAAGTATACCAGGCACTTAATAAAGTCATGATCCCGCCACCCAGCTGTGCAGGATGGGAAGATGACAGGGAGAAGCAAGGGGCTTCTGCTGGGAGGTCTCAAGAGCAGGAACAGAAACAGAAGCAGTAACCGCCAGACCCCAGACTCCTCAAACCTCCCAGAGCAGCGGGGGCCCAGTCCCGGGGAAGTGGGGGCTTCTGAGAACGGGACTCCTTAAACGGGGCCAGGCAGAAAAGGTAGAGCTGGCAGGTGGGTCCCTCCTGGTCCCTGCTTCAGGCAACAAGATTCCTGCTCTGATAGAGAAACAGGTCTCTCCCGCTAGAAAAAAAAAAAAAAAACAGGATGAAGGAGGCGCACTCAGTGGGGTTCAATAATGCCTCAGTTGGGGGGGCTAGAGCGGTAGTACAGTGGGCAGGGCATTTGCCTTGCATGAGGCCGACCTGGGTTCAATACCTGGGTCCCCCAAGCACCACCAGGAGTAGTAATTCCTGAGTGCAGAGCCAGGAGTAGCCCCTGAGCATCCTGGGTGTGTGACCCAAAAAGAGGAAAAAAAAAAAAGAATGCCTAACTGGGGCCCGGAATAGGCCTGGGGACAGAGCACCCGCTGAGCCGGTGGGAGCCCTAGATCCCCTCCCTGTGACCCAAGCACAGCCCAGGAGCCTCACTCTGGCTCCTTCCAGCTCGCTGCCTGGGTCCCTCACACGGAAACCCACCTCGCTGCCACAGCGGGTACGGGAGAGTCGTGATGGCTCAGAGAAGTGGCAGGACAGCAGTGACCCGGAAGGGAAACCAGGCAGGGCAGGGCAGCAGCCACTTCTCAGAACTCAGAAAATGAGCCAAAGGCACGCAGCAGTCAGAAGAGGTAAAATCCAGAAAAAAAAAGTCTAAAATAAAAGGCTGTCTCAGAAAGAAAGATAAGCATTCATTTTCCGGGGCCACGTCACCTACTCCCTTCCCTCGACTCTGTTATACCTTGGAACCCAGAACCACCCCTCCCCGCTCTGTACAGGCAGACACCCCCTCCTGCCCCCAGTGGCACACAGCCCAACCCCAGCTGCTGGTCCTGGAAGAAACTCCATCCCAGGACTCCCCTCCCCCTCCCTCCAAAGCGTCCTTTCCTGAATGTGACCTGGAGCTCAGGGCAGCTGGGCATCTCTGGCTGTCAAGCTGGTCTGAGGTGACCTGGGCATTGCGGCCAACTGTGGCCGAGGACAGCAGTTGAGCAAACAGTCACTTAACAGAAATGCTGCAGAGAAATGGCTCTGGGTAAGGTGTCCTGTCACCAGTGGGGCACGGCCCCAGCAGATTCTGGGCGTTCCGGAGGCTGTGCAGGGGATCCCGGGCTCAGTGGACAGTGGGCCAGTTCAGGGCGTCGCAGGATCCACTGTGGCTGGGAGCCGCCACCTTGGCAGGAAGTGAGGTGAAATCAGGCTGCAGGTTGCTGCTCTCACCTCCAGACCCTCTTCCTGTTCCCATGGGAAGAATTCAAATTATTAACCATTTCCTCTCCATACAGATCACCCCTATTCTGCACCTCCCATCACAGAGTGGGGTAGGGTGGGGGATGGGGTGCAGTAAGGGAACTTTATTTGGTGTGGGGAGGGGTTGGGAGCCACATGTGCTGTGCTGAGGGCTGATTCCTGACTCGGTGCTTAGTGATAATCCTGGGGGTACTGGGGGACCATATACCTTGCCAGGGATCAAACCGGGGTCTGCTGCGTGCCAGGCAAGTGCCCTACCCCTGGACCAGCTCCCCAGCCCCAGCCCTTTCTTAAAAATTTTCTCATTCAGGGACTGGAGAGATAGCACAGCGGGTAGGGTGTTTGCATTGCATGCAGCCGGCCTGGGTTCGATTCCCAGCATCCCATATGGTCCCCTGAGCACCGCCAGGAGTAACTCCTGAGTGCAGAGCCAGGACTAACCTCTGTGCATCGCCAGGTGTGACCCAAAAAGAAAAAAAAATTCTCATTCACATGGATAAAGAAACATGTTCTTAAAAATAAAAGTAAATACATGCAACACTTACTTGGACATACTTATGGTGAGTATTTTACTGAATTCAAGAGTGATCTATTTCAGTATTTCTCACTCAGGGGGCCTATGGACCATTGTGAGCCCCTAGGATATCCCCAGGGGATATGGAATTGCATCAGTGAAGGTGGGAACCAGTCTGATATCAGGGAGCCAACAGGGGAGGGGAAGTTACAGGAAGGAAAAGCCCTGCAGGAGGCCACGCTGGGGAGGCTGAGACCCACGGCTGGGGGTGACTATAATGGAACCATTTTCCATTAAATATCAGCTCCCCCTTCTGAAGCCAAGACGAGGCACCAACATGCCCCTTCCCTGCCAAGCGCTGTTTCTTTTCCCCCCAAATTCCCTCCTCCTTCCCCTGGTGCCTTCGCTTCAAGTTCCAACACTGATGGCCAGAGATGCTGGATCAACCTCACGGGGAGTGTTGCCTGGTTACAGGGTGAGCCGCCTCCTCGAGCAAGCCCTGGCCCTGCGGAGAGTTGGCCACTGTGGCTTGCCCCCACTTTCAATGGCCGCCAGTAGAAAGTTTCTCGCTTGAATTTAAACCGTCTCATCTTCTCGTGCAGAGTCTCCTGCCCCCACTCCTGGCTGTCCTCACCGGGGCCCCTTGGCGGGGGGCGGGTTGAGTTTCCCTCCCCGCCCTGAGCAGAGCCCCGGCAGCCGAAGACCTCCAGAACCAGCCACAACCATGCTGAGACCACTCTCCACATGCATGAAGGTACCGGCAGAGGAACACAGGCATGCGGGTCCCGGGGCTGAGATCTCCAAGCCTGCTCAGATCAGGGCTGAGCATCCTCCACCCAGATCCTCCATCTTCCAGTAGGCCGGGGTCACACCCACCGACTGCCACCCTGCACTGTGTAATTCCATCAATGGCCAAGACCCAGAGACTATAAAACCCAGCTCCCGGTAGCACGCAGTCTCATTCACAACCATGCGACATCTTATTATCTCATTCTTGCTTTGGACAACCTGGCAGGCTACTGAATGTAACCTGCCCACATGGCAGAGTCTGGCAAACTCCCTGTGGCATACCAATATGCCAAATACCTGTAACAATGATGGGTCTCATTCTCCTAACCCTGAAAGAGCCTTGAATATGGCACTTTTTAAAATCTCAGGGCTAGGTTAAAGGAGACGTTATTGGTGCCTGCTCGAGGCAATTGACGAACAACAGGATAATCACGACCGTGATCATCTTCTAGCTGGAATCCAAAGACCCCGAAGTTCTCAGGAAAATCGGCCAAAAACCCACCGCTGGGCCTGGGTCTGCTTCTCACATCTTTCACCCCTGCTCTGCCCAGTGCAGCCTTTTCCACTGCCCCAGGGAGCCCAGTCCAGGAGGGAAGGCTTATGGGGTAGGGGGTCATGAGCCCAGAATCCAGCTCAAGGCCCCAAGGCCTCAGTCCCCCTCTGCCACTTCTGACACACAAGGTGTGGGACATCTCTGCAGAGCGCAGAGCCCGCTCAGAATCCCAGAGGGGTTCCCGCCAGGGTGGGCGAAAGGGGGCCAAGCTCTCACACAGGTGGGGACAAGCCCTTGACTGTGTCCCCGACCTCCAGCCCCACCCAAGCCTGTCAGGCCCCACAGACCATGCCTGGGCTGGGGGGGGGGGGGGGGCGGGAGAGAGGCTGATAAAAGAGTCCCTGCCCAGCAGGGTTGTGGATGGCGGTTATGGGGTTATGGGTGATGCTGAAGTTTTGCGGGTCAAAAAGGGAATTAGGCACAGCCTTGTTCCAGGTCAAGCCTCAGATTCCTGCTTAATTCCTGACCCCAGTGGCTCCCCTCCAACCCTCCACTCCCACCTCATAATCCCTTAGTCCCTTACACTAGAGAGCGGCTGCACCCAGGCTGGCTCCCAGGGGGCCCCGCTCTGCTGTGTGCGTCTGTATCCTTCCAAGACCCCCCACGATCCACTGTGGATTCTCTCGGAGACCCCAAGGGGAGGTCCAGGACTTTCTCTGTATCCGGTGTCCTCCGCGGACAGACTGAAGGAAGCTACAGGCTCCTGTGTCACCAGTCCAAGGAGAGATGCATGGCAAGAAGTCATCATGCAGTGACAGAAATGTACCATGACGAAAGTTAGGTGGGTGTGTTTGCTCCACCAAACGCTGCCTTTTCTTTTCTTTCTTTCTTTTGTTTTTTTCTGGGACATTTTCAGACTGCTGAGGACCTCGGTAAGTGAAACCACAGAACGCAAACGGGAGAGAGGGTAGGTGGTGGCGGCCAGGAGTAGGTGGTGGTGGTCGGGGGTGGACTGGTGGCAGCTGGGGGACGGGCGGGTGACGGCCACTGTATTCTGCAGTCTTGCTGTCGAGATGCGAACCACCCTAGCTCACAGATACTCCTTTGAGCAGATGGGGAAACTGAGTCTGGGGCTGGGTAACGTCCAAGAGCCAATGCCTAAGCAGAGGGGAGGGTGAGGCATCGTCCTGTCTCCTGCGCAACGTGGTCCTCAGGATCTGGCCTTGCCTGTCCTTCACGCAGGCAGCATCACTGACCGTCACAGAGATGCTTCCGGGGAGGATGCTGATGAAACTGATTTTCTGAACGTCTTTGATGTTACTGAACCAATCTACAACACTGCGGTCACTGTGTTTGCCGCCCACGCGGGGGTGGGGGTGGGGGTGGGGGGTGTGAGACGCTATTCCCTTCCTCTCCTCTCATCCTGCCGCAGCTCTGCACCCCACAGGCCCCAACCCTCGCCCCAGAGCTCAGACCTGCTGCTGTCTCCAAGAGTTCCAGCTCGGAGTCGCCCCCACCCAGCCCACACCGCGGTGCAGACTGGCAGGGACCCCGCCCCCAGGGGCCTGCAGGAACCACACGCATCCCTGTGCCCGGCCAACCCCACGCAGCAGCAGGTCCTCACTGAATTGGTTTCCCCACCAGCATTGCAACAGCCTCTCCGAGGCTCCAGGACTGTGAGAACTAATTATTCCGGGGCTGTAGGATTCCCGGTTCTGAGAGGCTGGGACCTGCTGCAGCCTTTGATCAGCGGCTCACTCTCCCCCGTTTCCTCGGGCTGAGCCCCATCCCCCTCCCAACAGATACATATATTTGCATACAATCGAGCTGCCTGCAACCTGGGCTTAAGCTTCCTTTGCTTTCTGCTGACAGGCCCGGTCCCTTTTTCTTAAAGGAGCGACGCCCATTTCCTCCTCGTGAACGCTGGAGGCTCTGCAGGGTCCTGAATCGTTCTTTCTTTCTCCTTTTTCCTTCCCTCTCTTCTTTCTTGTCTCATTTTCTCGCCTTCTCTCTTGTTTAAAATTGCCTTTGGAGGGACCTGAGCAATAAGCGTACGGTGGGTTTGCCTTGCACGCAGCTGACCGGGATTCAATCCCTAGCACCATAAATGATCCCTGAGCACTGCCAAAGAGTGATCCCTGGGTGCAGAGCCAGGACTAAACCCTGAGCACTGGTAGGTGTGGCCCCATGGGAAGATTGAGGTATGCCACCAACATCGCGGGAGGGGCCAGAGTCGTAGTATAGCAGGTGAGGCGTTTGCCTTGCACGCGGCTGACCCAAGTTAAATCCCCAGCAACCCGTATGGTCCTCTGAGCCCTCCAGGAGTGATTCCTGAGCACAGAGCTGGGAGTAACCCCAGAGCATCACAGGGTGTGCACCTTCTCCTCCAATCCCCAAAAAACCCAACGTGGTGGGGGGTGCTTGGGGTGGGAACTAGGGCTCCGCCTTGTAGGAGAGAAGTCCCCCTTGCGAGGAGCAGGAAGTAAGCACTGGGGGGTCAGAGTCTCCTACCCTACTCCACAACCCCAGCAGCAGGGATGGGGTCAGGTCCCTCCATCCCAGCAGGCCAGAGAGGGGCAGCCGGTGTATTCACTGGCCCCTTCAGCCTCTTGAATGAATATCACTGGGGTGGGGGAGCACTGCTTTGGGAGCACTCCCCCAAAGAACAAAAGAAATGCAGGAGGGCCACTCTTCTGGAAGAGAGGGCAGCCCGTGCCCTGTCCCACTCCTCACCCACCCCTAGCCTAAGAAGCCCCTGACCTGGTTCCCCATGCCCAGAAGTCCGCACGCGACCTTGGCCCCAGGTGGCCTTTGAACACAGACATCCACACCCCAGACTGGGGCCCCAGCCACAGACACTGGCTCCGGTCCTGCAGAGGAAGGACAGACAGGAGGACTCGGGCCAGGCCAGGGCAGGCCACAGCCTCTAGCCCCGCCCGACCCCCCAGAACTCACCCTCTGAGTGGTCCCTTGTTGGACCCGCCCGAGCTGGAAACCGCCAGGTCAGCAGAAAGCCAACCCGATCCAATCACGCGGGTCACTGACATCTAGCAGAGTCTTTTGACAGGGACGCTTCTTCCTCCCGCTGCAGGAGGAGAAAAAAACAGCTGGAACCTGCTTGACAGTGGTCCTACAGGTTCTGACCTGCCTGGACCCAGACACAGCCACAGACAGGCACCACAGGGCAGGCAGGCAAAGGGAAGAGACTGGGGGGAGGGGGAGGGGAGGGGAACTTGAAGCCACCGTGAGATGCCATGCAAGTCTGAGACTTCTTGGGATGAGCCAAGGAAAGAACAGATGGAAGGGAAGCTCACTTCTGAACCCACAGGGACCAGCTAGCTGAAATGAGGAGCGAGGGAAAGGCACGTAGATTTTACATTTCTCTCTGCTGTATGAAAAGTTTTCTGTTTCGGAGCCAGAGTGGTAATTCAGGAGGTAGGGAACACTGGTCTTACACATGGCCAACCTGGGTTCAGTTCCCGGCATCCGCTATAGTCCCCTGAGCCCACCAGGAGTGACTCCTGAGTGCAGAGCCCAGAGTCAGCCCTGAGCATCACCAGGTGTCACCCAAACCCCATCCCCAAAACTGTTTTAGAAACGCACCTGACAGTGTCCGGGCGCTACTACTGACTCTGGGGTTGCTCTAGGAGGTGCTCCAGGGAGCACCAAGGCCTGGGCCTGGGATGGACTTGCCGCCTCTCTGCATGCAAACGCAACTGAGCCGTGACGGTGATGGTGATGACTTCATCATCAGTTCAACCCACTGAGCCATCTCTGCGGCCCCCTGGCAGATGGGGCTGAGTGTCTCCCAACATTCTCCCCTCTCATACTTTGAGTAGCTGACAGAGAAGAAACCACATTGAGTTGGGGGGGAGGGGAGGAGGGAGGGGAGAGACTTGGTCCCCCTTCAACTTGCTCACACAAAGGACATCCTTTGGTCGAGGAGCATGTGTTCAGCAAGAGAACCGGTGACAAAGGACACATCCTGGGGGGATCCTACAGGAAGCGCCCGGGATCCACAAACACACAGACACAGCAAGGTGAAGGGCGTACCGAGCCGGAAGTGGGGGTCATGGGGAGTGGTGTTGGAAGGGGACAGCCTTTCCATTTGGGAAGAGGAAAATGATGTTGGTGGGGTCCCCAGGTAACTTACACATGATGTAGGAAGGAGAGAAGCAGTCGCCTCGAGAAAGGAATCTGTCATTTTCTCCTTTGCCACCCAGGAATGGCTGGAAAATCTAAGACTGTGAGCCTTGTTGCTTGCAGGAAAGTCAGTCCCAGACCTTACCCAGGACATTCCAGTCCTCACCTTTCCCTCACGGAAAAGAATTTGGGGAGGAGACAAGTGAAGTTGGTGGCACAGAGGAGAGAGATGGTCACTTTCTCCCAATCCACCTCTGCCACCCGGGGCCAGCTGGGAAGGCCAGGACTGATAAAGTTTGTGATGAGCCCCTGTGCAGCACGGCCAGAGCCCCATCAGCTGGCCGAGTCACACCTGACGTCCTCCTGATCTTCTCCCCATCACCACATCTGCTTGGTCTTCTCCCCACCACCCGATTTCTTAGAGATAGTGGCTCACGCTAGAGTGAAGAGCTGCTCTTTGCAGCAAAGAAAAGGCCGGGTTGAGCCTTACCCAGGGTTTCCAGGCACTTTGTCCTATCTTGTAGGAAAGAACTTCAGGAGGGGGGCCGGAGCGACAGTACAACAGGAAGGGCATTTTCCTTGCATACGGCCGACCTGGGTTCAATTCCTGGCATCCCATATGGTGCCCCAAGCACTGCCAGGAGTAATTCCTGAGTGCAGAGCCAGGAGTAACCCCTGAGCATTGCTGGGTGTGACCCCCCGCCAAAAAAAAGAAAAAAATATATATGAATTTCAGGAGGAGCCAAGCCGTGAAGTAAAACAAATTCTATTTGGAGGCTTTTAGGAAGAGGAAGGAGGGAGAGCCGAGGGAGAGAGAATAGCGTGCTCAAGGGAGAACGCGGCTTCTCCAGAGATGGAGAGAGCCTCGGTCCACATCTCAGGAGGGGAGATGTGGGTGGTACATGTTCTCGGGCACCACACGAGCTCAGCCATGTGGGCACAAGCAGCACTTGGACTCGGGCAGCATATGTGCGCCTTCCTTTTGTTCAAGGTGGCCTTTATAGGCTTTACCCCAGCCTCCCCACTGGGCCTTCTACCTAGGTAAAAGTTTGTTGCTAGGGAGGTTGCCAAGGAGCTAGAGTTGGGAGTGGTACTCAATGGTCCTCTCTGAAACACCTTTCCTGGCCTCTGTTCCTACAGGAGCTTGGTGGTATCCAGACTTCTCTGGGTCTCTTGGCACCAGGTGAGGGTCTAATCAGGCCTTGGTTCCTGTGCTCACAGGTGAGCTTTTTTTTTTTTTTTTGCCACTTCAGGGCTATTGGTTTTATTATTTCCCAGGAATTCCATTGCCACAGGGGCTCTTTCCTAAGAGCCCCTTAAAGCCATTAGTATAACGGATTTTATATAATAGGAACTTTGGAGGAAGAGGAGGAAGAGAGAGGGAGGGAAGGAGAGGGAGTGAGCAAGCGAGGGAAAGAGAGAGAGAGAGGGAGAAAGAGAAGGAGAGAGAGAGAGGGAGAGAGAGAGAAAGAGAGAGAGAGAATAATGCACTCAAGAGAGAACCCAGGCTTCACCAGAATGCAACGGGAACCCGGCACACATCACAGCAATTGGTATGAAAGAATAAAAGTTCACATGTCAAGAGGGGAGATGCGGGCAACACATGTGCTTGGGCCCCACACACTCTTGGCAGCTACACATGGGCTCTGGCAGCTCCTGGGCCCAGATAGTACACGGGGGCTCACAGGCACACGCTTCCTTTGTTCGAGCTGGATTTTATAGGGTTTCTCCCAAGCTGCCCCGCGTGAGGCTCTCTACAGAGGTAGGAGTCCGTTGCTAGGGCGGTTGCCAAGGGATAGAGTTGGAAGCAGAGGATGGTCTTCTTTGATATTCCTGTCCTGGCCTTTGTTCCTGCTGGAGCTTCTCTCTGAGAGGGGTCCAGCCTTCTCCCGGCCTGGGCTGGCGCCAGCTAAAGGTCTTATCAAGCCTTAGCTATTGTGTGTGCAAGGTGGGATTTTGCAGCCTTGGAGCGATTGTTTTTATCACTTCCCAGGAATTCATTGCCAGAGGTGGGGGAGGGGCCTTCCCTACCTACTTTCCTGCTTGTTTCAAAAAGTTCTGGACTATGGTGGGCCGGGGAGCTGGGCTCAGAAATACAGCCGACGGCCACATCAATGCTCTGCATGTTGGACCGCCGTTTTCTTACCTAGATGTTGGGGAGATTAGAAAGATTCAGCTGAAGCTGGAATAGAGAAGGGATCACTAAGTCAATGATGGTTGGAGGGATCACTCGGGATGGGAGATGTGTGCGAAAGTAGATAAAGGACCAAACGTGATAACCTCTCAGTCTCTGTATTGCAAACCATAATGCCCCAAAGTAGAGAGAGAGTATGGGGGATATTGTCTGCCATGGAGGCAGGGGGAGGGTGGGAAAGGGGAGGTATACTGGGGACATTGGTGGTGGAGAATGTGCACTGGTGGAGGGATGGGTGTTTGATCATTGTATGACTGAAACTCAAACATGAAAAGTTTTGTACGTGTAGCTCACGGTGATTCAATTAAAAAAATAAAGAAAGATTCCAGCTGAGTACTCAAAAAGAGGATGGAGAAGAGTGGGCTCCGCTGTCCGCTGGTCTCGTCTCTGCCCGTTGCGGCAAGGGCACAGCGCATGCTCTTAGCTAAGTCCAGCCCAAAGAGTCCCCTCCCCCCCCCCCCGGAAGCTGAGTGGGGCTCAGGTCACTTGGTCATCGCCCGGTCAACTCTGGCCACTTGGGGGGGAAGGGCAGGGGGCAGCGGTTCCTGCAAGAACCAAGACGCCTTTTTGGACACATGCCAGCGGAGGATAGGCAGTGAGTGGCAGTGTGTGGACACAATGGTGACACAGCTGGTGCCCCTGTGCCAACCTCATTCTCTGATCAAGGACGGCTGGAGTATCCATCTGACAGTGCTCGGGCCGCGGGGCTGCAGGTGGATCGCAAACTGACCATGTGGTCAGGCGGCCACGGCTGGTGGCCCAGGCCACAATCACATGGTGTTGCCCACACACCTCCGTTTGCTAGCTGCACCTCCAGAGTCTCCTAGAGAGCCAGTGTGAGGGGGCCCGGGGACCTCTCCTCCCCCAGCAGGGGCGGCAGTGTTGCTGCATAGCTGATGAAATTGGGGGTCGCCACCACCCCAAACGGTGCCGTCTCCTTGAAGTCTTATATAGCCACATTCCCATTCAGTAGCCATCAGCCCGGTCTCCAAGCCAGAATATCAGCCCTGGACCCGTCTGGTTTCCAGCAAGGTCCAGGACTTATGTGAGCCTCACAAGTCACCAACAGGTGCTAAAATGTCTGTCCCCACCTTTGTCCTCCCCTCGGGATGTTTCACACCAAGACTGGTCCCTTTCACACTCGCAGGGAGCCCATGGGGACAAATCCAGCCCACAGACTTCTTCTTGCACAGCCCACTTTGTCTCCAAAAACTGAATACGCTGCCAGCATTTGGAAGTGCAAAGTCCTTAAAAACTGGAATTCCCTACTTCTTTCTGAGGTTCAGAAAATGCTTCCCTCTGGCCCAGGTTTCCTGCAGCCCGGCAGGCTGAGTGGCTTGAGAAGGAGCACTGGTTTCACCAGACAGCCAGTGTGCCTCAGTCCCCGCCATTCCGTATTGTCTTACCCTGATCACTTTCCTACTGCGTGTTCCCCTCTGGCCTCGGAGAACGTTTCAATTTGCAAATCTTGGACTCTATGTGTGTTTATGGTGTGTGTGTGGGGGAGGGGGGGTGATGGTAACATGTCAACCAGTTATGCGCTCTTAGCACCTTGACTTCATTTCCTACCTTGGTCCTCACCCAGAAGGCCATACCTGATGCTGGGGACTTGGGAGGTGGGGTGGGTTGGGGAGGATGAACCCCAGGGTTGGTGGGACTTGTTTCAACACCTGGAAAGTGGGCTCAGCCTCACCTGGTGAAACTTCAGGAAGGCCCGTGTCCTGCCCAGGGGCAGAGTCTCCCGCAGGCCCCCACCCCCAGCCATGGGTCACAAAGACCAGACTCTCTCCTGTCCCCGTGCAGCCCACTCTGAACAGGCCCCTCTCCATGGAGAACAGGGTGTGTGTGTGTGTGTGTGTGGTTTGGTGTGTGTGTGGTATGTGTGTGTATGTGGTGTGGTGTGTGTGTGGTGTGTGTGTGGTGTGTGTGTTTGGTGTGTCTATGTGGTGTGGTGTGTGTATATGGTTGTGTATATGCGTGTGCGGTGTGTGTATGTTGTGTATATGCATGTGTGGTGTGTGTATATGGTTGTGTATATGCGTGTGTGGTGTGTGTATGTTGTGTATATGCGTGTGTGGTGTGTGTATATGGTTGTGTATATGCGTGTGTGGTGTGTGTATGTTGTGTATATGCGTGTGTGGTGTGTGTATGTTGTGTGTATAGTGTGTGTGTGTGGTGTGTGTGTGGTGTAGTGTGTTGGTGTGTTTGTGCTGTAGTATGTGTGTATGGTGTGTGTGTGGTGTGTGTATATGTGTGTGTGGTGTGGTGTATCTGTATGTGTGTGGTGTGTATGTGGTGTGGTGTATGCGTATGTGTGTGTGACTGCTGGGGGGGGTGCAGGGTAGAGCCTTTATCTCAAACCCTCCACCATGAAGCAGGAAAGAGCTGACGTCGGATGGAGCACCCCCAAACAAAGCGAAGGGTGGCTGCACAGTGGGGTTCTGAGCACAGCCCCCAGGATTCCCAGCTGGAGGTTCTGTCTGACATGCCAGGGACCCCCTTTGGAGTCTACTTGTTCTGATTTCGCTGAGATGGTTTAAACTCAGCTTCCGCCTCCTCTGGGGGTGCAAGGGGGCCTCCTGCGTGAGCTCTGGCTGGGGGGGGTCTGTGCTTCTGGGGTGACCGTCACAGACCGGGGTCCTCACCTCCATTTGCACAGCCTGACCCCCAGAGGTTGAGCGGTCCCTGCATGCCGACCTCTCCCCATGGGCCGCGCTCTGAGGACCCCCGACCCTGAATTTCCATTGCCACAGGGTGGCGGGGGACACTTGCCAGGAAGCTTCTCGGAGTTACCCATTTAATCATCCGCCTCCTTCCACGCTGGGGAGCTCCTCCAAGCGTCTGAGTCTCTCTCCAGGACCCCACAATCCAAAGTTTGCCCTCTTTGGGGAGGGGCACCAGGGGCCATTCCTGGTGTTGACCAGGGCATCACGTGGTGCTGGGGATGGGGACAGTTTTCCTGCCTCCCGGGATGTGCTCAGCCCTCTGTGCCTCTGCCCTGCTCCTCTGCCATGGCCCTGCCGCCCCATCTTCCCTGAGTAGCATCCAAGCCTGGTTTCTGGGTGGGCCCACTGGTTCCTGCAGATACCAACAGCCTCTCAGGTCCCTGACGACAGCCGGGTAATGTCTGGGCAAGCTCTCTTGAGGCTGGTGAGACAGGTCTCTGTGTTCATTCGCAATTCCCAGGTTCTTTAATACTTTCAAGAATGAAAATATTGAAGAATAAGGATGCTCAGACTCAGAGTTGGAAAATAGAAAAGTTTATTGGAAAGTAGAGGAGAAAAGAGGTTCCCTAAGTGGGGAGGAACTTAGTAAAGGACTAAGTTAAAGGAAAGGATTTGTACCAGCCTTTTAAAGGCCCTCTGCATCAGTCAACAAGTATCACAGAGAACGTGGGAATCAGGGCGGTCTGGCTGGTTTGTCTTTCTGGTCACCTGCCTCAGGTATTGTTCATTATCTTAGTCTCCTGGTGAGCCTAAGCTCTGGGGCAGAATTTTACAATGGACAATTGTTAACTCCCTGTTTATCAGAAGAAGCCCAGGAATTTGCAAAGGGTCAAAAACGTAGGTTGAGCCAGTCAAAAGTGGGACTGCTCACAGTAGCGGGCAAGGGTAAACTGAGGCTTTCTCTTTCATTATCTCTTCAGATTTGCTCTCCCACCTTCCCTCATTCATTTCCTCCTTCCATCTTTTTCTTTTCTTCCTTCTCCTTGTTCCCTCCCTTTCTCCCTCCCTCCTTCCTCCCCTCCCTCCCTTCCTTCCCTCCCTCCCTCCTTCCATCCATCCTTCCTCCCTTCTTCCATCCGTCCTTCCTTCCTTCCTCCTTCCTTCCCCTCCTCCCTTCTTCCATTTGTCCTTCCTTCCTTCCTTCCTTCCTTCCTTCCTTTCTTCCTTCACATGTGGCCAGCCCCAGTTCAAACCCTGGCACCACTATGGTGTCCTGAGCACTGCCAGGAGTGAGCCCCAAGCACCATCCCCACCACCCCACCAAAAGAGGCAAATCAAAGACTGATGGATAGAATTGTGGGAAGCTGGCCCTTTAACTGACCAAGGGCCTACGTGCCCGTGCTATGTATGGTTGTCTTGGCCTATGTGACCCTGAACAAGCGGGTCCTGACTAGCGCAAGTCTGGTACTGCGTCTGCTCTGACCGCAGCCTATGAGCTATGTATGGTTGTCTAAAAGAAAACATTTGTCACAGCTAGCCCAAGAATAAGAAGTAACTGACACTGACTAATCAAGCACATGAACATGTAGTTTTTGTAACTCTCCTAACAATATATGATATGACCTAGTGATGTAATTGCCTTCTGTGATGTAAGCATAGTTTCCTGCGTCGCAAAGTATATAATACACCTGCTGCCCTGGATAAAGTCCTGTCCTGTCCTGTCCCTTTATCTCTGTTTCTAAACTGTACTCTGTCTCTTGTGTCTTGTGTCTTCATTTGGTTGGTCCCTCCTTGCACCTACAGATCCTAGGGCCACCTCCACGGGCCGGAGAGTGGTCTGGCGGGGCCCCCCGCATAGAATGTTCTCTGCCATTTCATCTACATTATCAAAAAAAGTGAAGGACCCCCAAATATCTGATTCCTGGTGTGTGTGTATTTGGGGGTAGATTCCAAAGATCCAAAGTCGGACACCGTTGTCACCCAGAAACTTGTTCAGAGCTGGAAGGAGCATCCAAGGAACCAGATGGAGCTTGGCCTGAGGCCCCACAGGTCACCTTTGGTGCTGGTCACCGTGCGGTTCAGAAAGAGATTTGAAGAGAATCCACAGGAACTGGGTCCCACGTGGGTTAGGGAGCCAAGAGACAGCTCATTTCCACCTCTTATGAGTTCTGGGGAGACTGAATCTAAAATTTGCAGGCTGCCCATCTCTGCTACAGTGGCTTCTGCCACAAAAGCCTGGAAGGTATGTGATGTCGGTGGGCCCACGGGTGGCTTACATGAAGCGAGAGGAGAAAAATGGTCACCTCCCCATCCTCCTCTGCCACCCGGGACCCAGGTTTACTGGGTTCTTGTCTCACCTTGCAGAAAAGAATTCCAAGAGTAGATGAGCAGTGTAGTAGAACAGATTTCATTTGGAGCTTTTGGAAGGTGGGGAGGGGAGGGAAAGAAAGAAAGAAAGAAAGAAAGAAAGAAAGAAAGAAAGAAAGAAAGAAAGAAAGAAAGGGAGAGAGAGAAAGAAAGAAAGAAATGTGCTCAAGAAAGAACGGGCTTCTCCAAGAAAGAGCACTCCCACACACCCCAGCATTAGATAAGAAAGTCCATATGTCAAGAGGGGAGATGTGGGTGACACATGAGCTCGGTCACGTGGGCACAAGCCAGGCATGGATGGGCTCGGGCAGCACTTGTTGCCTTTCCTTTGTTCACGGTGGCTTTTATAGGGTTTCTCCAACCTGCTCTCATATGGGACTTCTACCGAAGTGTAAGTCTGTTGCTATGCGGGTTGCCTAGGCGGTAGGGTTGGGAGTGGTGATGGTCTTCTTTGAAATTCCTTTCTTGGCTTTTTGTTTCTGCTGGAGCTTCTGTCTGAGGAGGGTCCAGCCTACTCTGGGTCTGTAGCTGGCCTGGTGAAAGTCTTATCAGGCCTTAGTTCCTGTTTTTTTTTTTTCAAGGTTGGCTTTCACAACTTCAGGGCTATACTTTCCAGGAAATTTACTTCCCTTGCCTTGGAGGGGATCTTCCCTGTCTGCTGCCTGCCTACATCAGATGGACATGCTGACCCACGCCCTATAGACGAGGAAGAAGATGAAGTCGGCAGGGGACACTCACTCAGGGAACCTCTCCAGCTCCCAAGAGGCTGGTCTTTGGAGGCACCCAGACGAGGTCTTACTTATGCTCAGGTCTCAGGAGAGGAGAAAGACAGAGGGAGAGTGGGCGCCCGAGGGAAGTGGGGTTTCCGCCTGCCACCCAGCCCTGCCTACGAGTTACAGCTCAGCTAGCGACAGTTACAACGGGTGAGCCGGTAATTTTATGTTCTGTGCATTTTACTACAATTACCCAAAAAATAAATTTAAAAACAGTAATTAGCGGGATATCCTTTAATGAGATCAACCCAAGGACAAAAAAGATCCATGCAAAATAAAAATGCAAAGAGTCTAAATAAAATGGAAAAAGTATCTGTCCGTGGGGAAGGAGGGGGGACAGGACCGGGAGACAGAGCTCAATTCTGTCCCTCGTGAGTGCAGGGTTCCTCTGGGGAGACTGACTCCGAAATTTGCAGACTGCCCATCTCTGCTAAAGGCCTCTGCTCCCCAAGAAGGACCTCGGGCAGTGTGCGGGACTCGGCAGCCCTGGCCACCCCATGGAGGCAGAAAAAGATTGGGGTGACCTGTCCCCCCTGTCCCACAGTGACAAAGGAGCTGGTGCATCCCGCAGATGGAGACCCCAGCTTCAGGGAGAATGGCCCTGCATGGCCCCACTAGCGTTGGCTTCGATTCTCATGGCCCAGGCTGACGACCACTGTCCCCCCACCTCCCAGCTCAGCACCAAGTGGCAGGGCTCAGGGACAGGAGACGGGGTTCCAGAAAGGGCAACGCCTGGACCCCTTTTTGCGCTCTTTGCTGCTGATGATCAGAAGGGGGGGAAATGTCCCCGCATCTCCCCGGCCCTGTGTATCGGGGGGGCTGCTATGTCACTGCCTCTCTAGCCCTACGCCCCACCAGCAGGAGGCAGCAAGTCAGGCGGGGCTCCTTGTTTTTAATTAAAGTGTGCCAAGCCCGGGGTGTGGCCCGGGAGGGGGTCAGCAGCAGGCAGGTTGTAATTAAATCTCTCTCCTGCTGCCTCTCCGGCTCTCTGCAACCAGCGGGGACACGCACAGCAGCTGTCGGAAGTTGCTTCCCTCCCACTGCATTGGGCGGTGGCGTGAGGGACAGAGAGGGGACCGCGGGGTGTGCCCACAGGAGGGTGCTGCCAAGGCCTTCTTGCCCTGAATCCTGCAGAGAGCAGACCCGGGCCAGAGAAATCAGCTTCCACTTTTGGAATGCTAGGTGGGGTGTGGGTTGGGGGCAGGCCCGAGCCGGGGCTCCGTCCACACAGTGTGGGTTCCTTGTGGAGTAGCCGGATTGTGGAGCTGACCCCTCGCCCCAGGCAGGCGCCCCCAAAACCTGATGAGTTTGTCCTCACCCTCCATCCCACACGACTGTCCGCGGGGATTTGCTCTGACTCGAGTGTGAGCTCCAGAGGGCAGGGGCATCCTCAGGGTGTACAGTGCCCACTGCCAACTACCCACATGCCGGGTGAGCGGGTCCAGTGGGCTGAGATACTGGTCAGCCCCAGTGAGCCACCACCATGGCGGGCGGCGGCCCCAGACACAGGTTTAAGCCAAAGTTCAACGTCGGGATGGCTGGGCCGCCCTGGGGTCTCAGGGCAGGGTCCTTGTAGGGTCTCTGCAGGCAGACGAAGGTATGGCGCACGGGAACAAAGGCGCCAGCGACAGAGAGGGCATGGCCTGGGGAGAGGAGCAGGATGAGGAAGATGGGAAGGAAAAGGGTTAAATCCCCGGCTGGCTGTCTGTTGGTCCTGCAGATAGGAGAAGCTTCGGGGAATGGGATGGGGGCGGGGGAGGGGGATGGTGATGCTGAGGCACTCAAGACCCAGAAGGCTGAGGAGGAGTTTAAGGGGATGCGATGTTCTCCCAGAGGGATCAAGCGCTCAAGTTGAAGAAATGAAGGACGGTCGGGCATTCGCCTGTGGAGCAGCTGGCCAAGAAGCGCCAAGCACCCTCAAAAGCACCCGCAGTGCCCTGAGTCGGGACCCAGACACCTCCTCCCCAGCGCAGGCCCCCGCATTCTGGCCAGTGTGGGTCTGACTCCATCCACCCAGCCAGGGCAGAGGACGCCACACGGATCCCTGCTCCCGGGGAGACGCTGCAGGAGTGGTCCCCATCTCAGGCTCTCTGGACCTCACTATACAAATGAGGAAACTGAGGCTCGGAGCAAGGCATGACAAGCCTCCACAACACTAGGATGATGCTGGGGTAGAGACTCCGCGGGAGTGGAGAGGGGCGCCACTGGCTTTTAAAAAATTGTTTTATTTTACGGAGTAATTCACAATATTTGATTACGTTTAATATCCAAGCACCAATCCCGCCACTGTGACACCTTCCCACCACCATATTGTGGATGTTTCCATCCCGAACCCCAACCCCTGCCCCAAAGCAGAACCAAAATAACATATTTTTGTATTGTTTGTGATTAAAACCCCTTGAAAATGCTCCCAAAAACTTTCCTTAGCGGAAACGGTGTGAAGATTATTGTATTTTATGGAGGGGCCATTAAGCCCTTCAATAAGAGATGACTAACATGTTGTAAAGGTTGAGCCTTGTGTGTGTGTGTGTGTGCGTATATGTGTGTATACACACATATACATACATATATATTTATATCTGTAAAAAAATTATTTCCCTTTAAGATTGGTTGCCTCCTACTTTGAACCCCATCAAACGTGGTGCAGTACTCTTGGACTATGGGTGGAGTGTGTCCTTTGAAGTGTTGCACGGCCCTTTCTGCCTTCATGCCAACCCCCCCACCTTGACTGTCTTGTCCCCCCCCCCGCCCTACCCCCTCCCCATTTGTCCCCACCCATCACCCTGGCAGTAGCCCTTCCCTCACAGCTTATCTACCAATTCCACTAGACCCAGCCTGGGGGGCCCTCCTGCAGGAAGCCTTCCTGGCCTGCAGGCTGCCTAGATTAAGTGATTAATTTCTAGGGGCTCCCACAAACCCTAGGCTCCACCTTTGTCACTGCAAGGACCCCCCCCACACACACCTGGGCTCTCATTATCTGTACACACTTGTACCCCCTCCTTCCCCCCACCTGCCGGGGAAGGCCTGGGGCAGGGATGGAATTGTGTGTCTGTCTCTGCCTCTGGTCCCAGCGGACCCCTGGGCAGACTCAATGGTCAGACTGTGCCTGCAGGCCAAGGCAGAAGCCACATCCTGCTGTGGAGGTCAGGAGCTGGGCTCAGAGGCCTGTGGAAGATTCTAGAGTGAGACAGATAAGAGAGGTTTCTGGCATGTCAGTCAGTGGACATGGGGTCAATGCATGGGTGAGTGCAGGGGCTAGGCAGTAACAAGGGTGGGATGTTGGGTTCCTGGAGCTGGAGGGGGAAAGGGGTGGGGGGAACAGGGGCCACAGGCGGGGGATCCTGGGGAATGGGGGTGTTTGACGGGTTACCCAGGGCCCAACGGAGAGGGGGCTCTGAGGGACCCCCCAGAGTTCTGGGGGTTTAGGTGGGGGATCCCCCTCCCCAGGCTGGCCCCACAGCCCCAAGGGTACCAGGAACCAGCTTCTATGCCCGGGGTGCGGGAGGATGAACGCCTCGAAGCTGGGTCACTGTCACTGTCACTGTCCTCCCATTGTTCATCAATTTGCTCAAGCAGGCCCAGTAACGTCTCCATTGTGACACTTGTTACTGTGTTTGGCATATCGAATACGTCACGGGGAGCTTGCCGTGCGGGCGAGATACTCTCGGTAGGTTGCCGGGCTCTCCGAGAGAGACGGAGGAATCGAACTCAGGTCGGCCATGTTGGCCTCTTGCAAGGCAAACGCCCTACCCACTGTGCTATCACTCCAGACCCTCAGAGCTGGTGACAGTGTAGAATCCTCCCGCCTGTGCCCGGGGCCTCCCTGCCTCTGGGGGGCGGCTAGGGGAGCCCATCTGCTGGGCACTGGGTGTGGGACCGAATCCCCCTGCCCAGGGCGTCCCTAGAGTGTGTGGTGGGTGAGTGGGTACACCAGGTTGGGCTGGAGAGGGCGCCAGTGACACTGGAAGGGGAAGGACACCAACAGCTCTTGCCCACAGCCTGCAGTGGAGGGGCACATCTTGGGAGGGGCACAGGTGTTTTTCTCAGCTAGCTTATCTGTAGACTCCCCTCACCGAAGGGTCAGCGTGCCCTCCCCTCTGACATAGGAATTTTTTCCTTGCCAGACCTCCCTAGCCCCCAGAGTAGAGGGAGCTTTCACTTTCAGACGAAGGGAGCACTCACTTCCTGGTGGAGCACTCACTTCCAGGCAGAAGGAGCACCCACTTCCGGGTAGGGGAGCACTCACTTCCCAGTGGAGGGAGCATTCACTTTCAGATTGGGACCTGCCTGCCGTGTTAGGTACTGACCGTGGCCCCTGTCCTGATTACCCACACCCAGGTCATCAGGTCACATATTGGGACTATGCCCCTGCGTTTGGCCACAGGGATGGGCACCTCATTGGTGCCCCAGCTCTTTAGGTCCAGTTATTGTGGGCCAGTGGACCTCCGGTCCTAGGCTCTAAGGAAGTCAAGTTAGCATTGGCCTTTTGAGGGGTAATCCAGGGGGCCCTCAGCCCCGAGTCCACTCAGGAGGGTCTGGTCAGGGCCTTGAAGAAGTGAGTCTTAGAAGCAAGCGCTGGCTTCTGAGGGCAGCTGCCTGGGGTGGTTGCCAGGGCGACCGCGAAGGAGACTCTCCAGGCCTATTGATGAGGAGGGAAGGAGGGAGCTTCCCCAGGTGAGGACAGGGAGGTGGCACATGGGGCAATGGAGGCTGCCAGCATGGACCAGGCACCTCTCAGCCCCTCTTGAACAGGGTCCCAGCTGGGCACCATGGCCTGCTGTGCCCATGCCAGGCCTCGTGGCAATGGGACCAGCCAGTGAAGGGCAGATGCCGGCACCTCTGAGTCAGGCTAGGTGTTCTGAGCCTTTGGGGGAGAAGGAATTCAACCACGAACACCCCTGCCTGGGGCAGGGGGATTTTTAGCAGGGTCACAGGAGGTGGGATGAGAGATGGGAGACAGGGATGCTGAGGCACCGCCGTGCAGGCTCCAGACACACACACACACACACACACACACACACACACACCACGCTGCAGCTATTTCCTGTCAGCCGAAGGCGGGGCAAGAGACACATACTTCAGGCTTGGCTCACCCCACACTGTCCATCTCAACGTCCCCTCGTCTCGGGCTGCCATCTTTCATGCTGGTGAGATGTCCACCACCAGCCCCAGGAGCCAGCCAAGGGGGCTCTGCGCCAAGCCCGGCAACCTGGAGGCTGGAGCGTGATGGAGGCAGGGGAAGTGCATTCTCACTGGTGATGCGGCGGGCTCGGTGCTCACCTGCGCACCTCGGCTTATGGGGTGTCCCTGACTGCTCCACACCCCCACAGCTAGGGATCCCACTGCTGAAATCCCCTCCCCCTTCAGGCCCCCTTCCTGCGCATGGCTCTGGGGGCGGCTTTGGGCTCTCTGCCTGGGCAGTGATCCTAGAGTGTGTGGGATCACAGATCACCAAGGATCCACAGAGACACCAACGCAGGAGCTGTGTCCCTTAGAACCACCTTTGGGGCCCACTCTTTTTTTTGGGGGGTTCACACCCGGCATTGCACAGGGGTTACTCCTGGCTAATGCACTCAGGAATTCCTCCTGGTGGTGCTTGGGGGACCATATGGGATGCTGGGGATCAAACATGGGTCAGCCGCATGCAAGGCAAACGCCGTACCCGCAGTATCGCTCCAGCCCTTAGGGCCCATTCTTGTGGAGTAGTGGGATCACAGTGTCACAGTGTGTCTTGGGGATTCCCTCCCCAGAGGAAAGTCCTAAAGCCCACCCAGAGCTAAGCAGAACTGAGCCGGGCAGAGAGGCGTTCAGGCCTGGCTGCATCAAGGGGCTCCCCCTTTGCCACCATGAGCCCAGAGAGCTTCCTGTTCTTGGACCAACTGGGGTCCACTGTCCCTGGTACCCCAGGGACAGTGCGGTGTGATGCCATGACTCAGAAGGGCCCTGTCTTTCACACCCCGCCCACGTCCATCTCCTGCCGAGGGCAGAGGCCAGGCCTCCTCCGCTCTGAAGCCAGGCAGTTTGGGGACAGAGCTGGGTTCTGTGCCAGACACCCAGCCTCAGCCTGGCCCTTTTCAGCTGTGTGGCCGGGGTAGAAACGACACATTTCTGAGCCCCCTTTCTCCAGGAGAGGCAGAAATGAGACTGTGGGGTGTTCGTGGAGAGTTCTTGGGGTTCACTTTGTTTCTTTTCCACTTCTTCACTGAACAGTTTGTCTTCTGGACCAGACGGGGTCACGGGACCTGCTGGTAGAGATGCCGTGAGAGAGAGGTTTAACAAGCATTGGAAGATGGAGGTAGAGAGAGCCACGTGGAATGTTCTAGAATAGTCCGGTCCTGTGGAACCTTCTGCAGTGAGGGAAATGTTCTGTATCAGCTCCTGGGAGCTTTTGATCACTTGTGCTGTGGCCAGTAAGATGGAATCCTGGGGGGCGGGGGAAGGGGTGGGGTTGGTTGTTGTTGTTGATTTAATTGGGCTTTAAATCATCTAAGTTAAAAAACTGATGTTCAAATCAATTAAGGTATTTTGGCATAACTTGGCACATAAATCTCCTCTTTCAACTGTACATTTTATCAAATCTAAATGCAGATCAAATATTCCCAAGAAAAATCTAGTTACTGAATTGACATGTGCTTTAAGCATAAAATATCTGCTGGATTTGAAGACTTAGTACAACAAAAAGAATAGAAGGCTCTCTCATTAATGCCCAGGTATTGATTGATTGCATGTCAAATGACAATACTTTGGATATATTAGATTAAAGAAAACATATTCAGGAGAAACATAAAGGCATGTGAAAATATATAAAGGCCCTCCCGTTGATCGTCGATTTGCTCGAGCGGGCCCAGTAACGTCTCCATTGGAGACTTTGTTGTTACTGTGTCTGGCATATCGAATACTCTCGGTAGCTTGCCGGGCTCTCCGAGAGGGGCGGAGGAATCGAACTCAGGTCAGCCATGTTGGCCGCGTGTAAGGCGAACGCCCTATCCGCTGTGCTATCGTTCCAGCGAAAATATATAAATAAATTAAAATATATTTCACTTTCTTGAAGGTGGCACCCATAAAAGTTAGTTCCGTATGCAGCTTGCATGATCTTTCTATTGGAGTGGGTTTTTCTAGAATATTCTTGGAGAGGGCAGTGACTACACTGACGCTTAAGTGAAGGTGTATCTCCAAGCTCATAACCAGAGCTGAAAACTTCAAGAGAAAGGAGGACTCGAGAGCTAGGTCAGGGTTAAGGCACTTAATTGCCTTGCAGGTGGCCCTCCCTGGTGACATTCCTGAGACCACAGAGGGTCCCCTGAGCACTGCCAGGAGTGATCCCTGAGTGCAAAGCTAGGAGTGTGTCCCAACCACGTCCAAGTGAAGCCAATACCTCCCTCTGTCCCTGCTGCACTGTTTTCCTGTTGTTCATTGACTTGCTCGAGGGAGCCCAGTAACATCTCCGTTGGGAGACTTGTTGTTACTGTGTTTGGCATATCGAATACGTCACGGGTAGCTTGCCAGGCTTTGCTGTGCGGGCGAAATACTCTCGGTAGTTTGCCGGGCTCTCCGAGAGGGGCGGAGGAATCGAACTCAGGTCAGCCACGTGCAGGGCGAACGCTCTACCACTGTGCTATCGCTCCAGCCCTCCACCCCCTTTTTAAAAAAAAGGAGATACATAGAGGAGCAGGTGAAGGGAGGGTTGAGGAGAGAGCTCAGACCCGAACAAATACCACCATGCCCCAGGCCCCAAGTTGGATGCCTGCAAGAAGCCCGCCATGCTCAGCCTAGACCCAAGCACCTAACCAGCAGGGCCAAGATTTCCAGCGTTTCCAAAGGCAGCCCTGGAGCAGGCCGGGAATTGGGTCAGGGGATCTGAGCCGAGTATTACAGTGGGCTCAGGTGTTGAAGGCACTGCCCTGCGGAGAGGCTCCACCACACACACACACACTCCCAGCACCCCCCTCCCTCCACCCCCAGCTCTCCACATCTCCAGCCTCGTCTGTCCAAGCTCCAGGTGGCCAGAAGCAGCTCCCCGAGGGTGTTCTGAGGCCAGACCCACTGCAGCAGAGCAAGCTGCACCCCGCAGCTCCCGCCCAGAGCCCCAGAGCCCCAGAGCCCCAGTCACAGCCGAGCGGGGGAGGATCCGCTCAACCCGGGTGTTTCTGGACGCCCACATGCGCCAGATCACAGCACACGGCCGGGCATTCGGGCTGAATTCTAAGCATCCTCAGAAGCTTTTAAGCATGCAAGTGACATGATTTGACTGCGAATGTGTGAAATTTTACTCCACTGCTGCACTGAGCGCGGACAGGGGCCAGAAGCAGAAAGCAGTGGGGTGTGTAGACAGACGGAACCTGGAAGCATCAGCTGGATGCCAGAACTCAGTCCCAGGTAGTCAGGCAACGTGGGTGAGTGCCACCAGGAACCAAGAGACACGAAGATGACACCCTGGGTATTTGCCCGAGTCCTATCCCCCTGGACGTTTAATGCCCTATCTGGTCACTCTCCGCCCTAGGAGACCCCCCACTAAATTTCACCCCACACTAACCAACTCAGACCCACCCATGAGAAGGCATCTGCCTCCAGAAAGGCAAATTCTGGGCAAAATTTGTCCAGAAAGGCAAATATTGGGCAACCAGAAAGAAGAATCCTCCACATTCACACCTATAGTATGCCAGCAGCTTCCTGGCTCCTAGGCTTCCATTTCCCCACAGTTAAAACACAGACAGTGTGGGTAAAAATGTGGAATGCAGTTCCCACTCCAATACTTGGGAAGTCGGGGGTCCCTAGTTGGGGGTCGATTCACCTGGAACTCTTGGTGGCAAGTGGCAGAGACCCAGTCCCAAGCAACTTAAGCTGAAAAGGAGGAAGAGTTGGGCCCAGGGACCAAGACATCCCAGGAGAAGCTTCAGGTATGGCTTGATCCAGACGTTCACTCTGGGTGTAGGAAAACTCTGTCCCCACCCCCAGGCATGTGGTCCCAGGCTTGCCTAGGTCCTCCCAAAAGACTTTGATAGGCTCTTCAGGGGCCACATGTCCATTCAGTGGCCAATCAACATTCCCCTCCCCCTCAACTAGGTGAAGAGTGGTCACATGAACTGGTAGATAAGGAGATGGTGTTTCAACTTCTCCAACCAGGGCTGATTTTGAAGGCAAAAGTGCAGAGTCCGCCACGTGGCTCCCTCTTCCTAGGTTTCTGAGCCTGGGTGGTCTGCCAGCCAGGCCAGGCCAGCCCATCCGTGCCAGGGGGCCTACCTGCACCCACCCCTCGGCTCCCAGGCCCCCACGGCAGAATCAAAGGCACCCAGCATGACGCTCACCGCTCCACGGAAGCCGCCCCGATCTCTGTCTCTCAGGGCCGTGCTAAAGAGATTATGGGCCTGTCTTTTAGCGAAAACCGGGCCTCTGGGCTGGCTCCACTAATCCCAACAAAGAATAACAGGCCCCTAATTAATTCTCCGAATCTGATGGCAGCGCGAACGCCAGCCAGTCCACCCGCCTTAATGAGTTTAATCGACTGGACTTGATGATTTTATTCGAAACCCAGGGCCGCAAATTAAGCTCTTAAAAATGCACTTGAACTTGACTGGCAGCAGTAAATCCCAACAAAGTCTGTTTAATCCTGGGGCTGCCTGGGTCTCGGGTACAGGACGGGAGGCCACAGGAGTCCCCGCCTCCCTCGGTCAGGGCTGGGGCTGCCGCCTGCTGCCTGGTGCCCAGGATGGGGGCCCAGGACTCAGGAGCCCCGCCCAGCACCTCCAACCCACAGGTGAATTCCTATGACCCCTGAAGCTAGGGATTCTCTCTCATGACCCTCGGAGCTAAATGCCTCTGACTCTGTGTCCACCCCAGGGGCAGGGCAGCAGCACATCCTGTCCTCTCCTATACTCCAGCCTCCACTAGGTACCATGTGCTGAGCACTGGGTGCTGGGTGTTATGTGCTGAGTGCCATGCCAACTTTGCGTGGGTCTGTGCCATGTGATTTATGGGGTTTATTTGGCCAGCAGAATGTAGTGGACATGACATGGGACTAGTGCCTTGCTCTGTCTGTGTCTGTCTCTGTCTGTCTGTCTGTTTGTCTGTCTGTCTGTCTCTCTCTCTCTCTCTCTCTCTCTCTCTCTCTCTCTCCTTTTTCCCTCTCTCCCTCCCTCTTCTCTCCTCAGCAGGGGCCTCCCTATACCGAGTCCCAAAAACTGACCTCAGTTGTGGTACTTTCTCAGCCCAGCCCAGACCAACCCAGCCCAAACCTGCCCAAAGCAGTACAAACAACAGACCAGAATAGACCAGCCAAAACCAGCTCACACCAGATGAGATCAGTCCAGACCAACCTAGTCCAAACCAACTCAAAGTCATTCAAAGCAACCTAGAACAGACCATCCAAGACCTATGCTGAGAAGCTCAGCCCAGCCCAGCCATATTAGCACAACCCAGACCAACCCAAACCAGCTCAAACCAGCCCACACCATCCCAGACCAGCCCAGTCCAAATTCAACCAGCCTAGATCAGCTTAGTGCAAACCAGCTCAAAGCAGTCCAAAGCAGCCCAGACTGGTTCAAACCAGCCCAGACAGAGCAGACCAGGCCAGACCAGTCCAAATCAGATCAAACCAGCTCAAACCAGCTCAAACCAGGTGTCAGGCGAGACTGGCCCAGACCAGCTCAAATCAGGTCAGACCAGGTCAGACCAAGTCAGACAAGACTGGCCAAGGGCAACTCAAACCAGACAAGACCTGGCTAGCCAGTTCAGCTGGCCAGTCACGGCTTTTGTAGAAGCAGCAAATGCTATTGTGAAAACCATCCTGTTGGCTGACACCCTCGGAGGTCCCCAGCCTCCACCTCCCCACAGAGCCTGCTGGGCTGCCGCTGGACCCCAGGTCTTTAGGCTGAGGCCAGGCAACCCACACTGAGTTGTACCCCTCTAAATCAGGACCTCTCAGCCACCAGCCTCTCTCCCTCTGCTGCTCTGGACCCGGCCCCAAGCCACGCAGACCCACCAGTCTCCCTGACTTCGAAGGTCGCGGGCCGCCAGACTGAGGCGGTGCATTCCCTCTCCCAGAAAGCACTGGCTGTGTGGGGATGAGACTCCTTTGGAGTGACCAGCTCTGTGGATCCAAGGCACCCGTGAAGAGGCTTCAGATAATTCATACACATGCATGTGCACACATGTCCCAACATGCATGCATGCAGTCAACATACATGCATCCCCGTGGATTCACGCACACGTACACATGAGCGCACACTCACGCATGCACACGCACACACACACACACACACACACACTCACGCGCGCGCGCGCACACACACACACACACACACACACACAGCACAGGACAATTTCCCCTACCGTTGCCTGAGTGTTCCCTAAGAAGGCAGCTCCGAGAGGACAGGGAGCAGCAGTTTTGTTTCCATTTCCTAAATGTCTTTCTCCCTATCAGATAGGCAAGGCGCGCTCTGGACGGGAACGCGGCAACCACAAACGCCACTTTCCCTGCCGTGGGGGGGGCGCGAGGGGGAGGCTCTTGTGGGGAGTCCCTGGGGTGAAGCTGCAGCACCCATCCAAATGAGTGGTAGGGCCCCGTTGGTGCTCTGAGGCACATTTACACACACACACACACACACACACATGCATATGCACATACATGCACATGCGTGTACATGCCCAGAGCCCAAGGGATGGTGGGCATGGGCTGATGGGCCAGGCTCTGTCCAGGGCGTGCCTGGCCCTCAGCCAACCCAGCAGAGGAATAGAAAGTGAAAGATTTTGTTTTTATTTTATTTATTTATTTCACTTGATCACTTGACTTCCCAGGAATCTTCGATTTGCTTGAGCGGGCGCAAGTAACGTCTCCATTTGTCCCTGTCGCATGCTAGTGTAGCCCAATGGTGTCTGTTCACTCTAGGAACACAAAGAGCCTCAAACCAATCGTTCATGATCTTGATGAAGAAGTCTGACCATCTGGTAGGTGGGCGGCCACGCGGTCTTTTGAAATCCCGTGAAATCCAGTCGGTAACAGCTCTAGTCCAGCGGTTGTCTCTAAATCTCATTACGTGACGAACCCATCTGATTTTTGACACCTTGGCAAACGAGACAGCGTCCCTGATTCTTGATCATCGATGGAGGTCGGAACTCCAAATTCTTTCTCTCGTTTGAGTGAAACGTGATATTCCAAGCATAGCTCTTTCAATTCCTCTTTGGAAGACCCTAATAGCATTCTCATCCTGTTTGCATAGGGCCCAGGTCTCTGAGGCATATGTTAATGCAGGAAGAACAGTGGAATCAAAGAGATGTGCCCAGAGCTGGAGGTTCTTCGTCCTCTTAGCTATTTCTTTGAAACTCTTGAAGGCGTTCCAAGCCGCTCTCTTTATTTATTTATTTATTTATTAGTGAAACACCATGAGGTACAGTTGTAGACTTACTGATTTTTGTGCTTGAGTTTCAATTATACAGTGATTGAGTACCCATCCCTCCACCAGTGCCCATTCTCCACCACCACTGATCCCAGTATCCCCCTACCCCCATCCGCCCCATTCCACCCTGCCTCTGTGGAAGGGCACTCCCTTTTGTTCTCTCTCGCCTTTTTTGGGTGCTGTGGTTTTCAAAAGAGGCATTGAGTGGCAATCATTTTCTGTTTGGTCTATAGTCTACTTTCAGTATGCATCTCCCATCCTGGGAGGATCCTCCCAACACCCTTTATTTGGTGCTCCCTTCTCTATCTGAGTTGCCTTTTCCCCTAGCGTGTGCGGCTGGCCTCCAAGCCATGGAGTGAACCTCCTGGTACTTATCTCGGCTCTTCTTGGGTGTTGAGACTTTGTTTTTAGAACAAGACTTGCCCTCTGGCATTTGGGCTTTTGACAGGCAAAACTGGGATTTTCCTGGCATCCTTTCTTATTTGTTTTGGGGCCACACCCAGCGCTGGGTCCTGGCTCTGCACTCAGGAATCACTCCTGATGGGGCTCAGGGAACTTTATGGGGTGGCGGGAATCAAACCTGGGGTGCCATGTGCAAGGCCTTCAGCCCTTTACCCTCTCGCCCAGGAAGGGAATCATTCATGCTGTGACTCTCCCACGGCATTTTCTCTCCGGTTCTCTGTTTGCTTCCCGTGACTTCTGAGCCTTCATTCTCATTTTCAGTCTGCAGTCTTCTCTCCTCACGACATGACTCCGTGGATATTAACCGATTTTTATTCTTCATATTTGCTGTGTTGCGTGCCCGCCTCCTGCTTGATGTCTCCCGATCCCTCACCTTTTATCTCTTTACCTAAATCCCATTTTTCATATATTTTATGTTATTATTTTTCATGCTTTAAAATTTTCAGGTTTGTAAGATCTAAGTCTCTTATTTCAAAATCTTGTCATCATCGGGGCTGGAGCGATAGCACTGCGGGGAGGGCGTTTGCCTTGCATGCATCTGACCTGGGTTCGATTTCCAGCATCCCATATCCCATATCCCATCCTGAGCACTGCCAGGAGTAATTCCTGAGTGCAGAGCAGAGCCAGGAGGAACTCCTATGTATCCCCAGGTGTGACCCAAAAAGAAAAAAAATCTAGTCATTGAGCACAACATATTATATTTATTCTCTCTCTGATGCCTGATCCTGATTCTTCATTGAAACGCCATTGGCCTTCCTTCATTACTGTGCCCCAATTAGCATCTCCTCCTCTTTCTTACCGCTATTGTACCTGGAGCTGCCTCTCACAGAAGCACAGCAAGGTGCTATCCATGGACTGGTACCTCCGGTTGGTGTCTATGGTCTTGTTTGTGAGGTATTGTCCATGGACTGATGTGTGTGGGCTGGTATCTCTGAGCTGGTGTCTGTGGCTTGCTGTCCGTGAACTGTTGTTTGTGAGTTAGTGACTATGAAGAGGGGTCTCTTCCACCTTAGTATACTTCGTTGTAGGATCCCTTTGTGACCCCCTTTTCTAGGAAGAGATCCCATGATTTTCCAGGATGAGGCCCTCCCCCGCAACAACAACACTCAGTGAGTGCCCAAGAGTCACTGTGCTCCAGCCCGCGCAGGCTAACCAAGATCCAGTTTGGTGGTTGACAGAATTTGAGTAGCAGAAGGTGTAGCCCTGGGGAAGGGCCTGGCTGAGATTGGCTCAGGGACCTTGGAGCTGGGACACATCAAGATGAACGCAGGGCAAGTACTTCCGGGTCAGCCTGGGGTTGAGAGGGGGCAGGAGGAGACAGCAGGATGGCAGCTTGGGCAGATGAAGATGGGAGGTAACATGGTCCTTTCACGTTGTTTGGCACAATCCCTCCTTCCTGGGACAGCGTCGGGGCTTGGGACCTGCAAAGTGGCCTAACCACCCCCAGCCGCTCACTCTCTCCTCTCTTTAGGGACCACAGGGGGAAGAAAAAGGCAGAGAGACCCCATCTGGAATAAATCGGCACCGCCCACCCAGGACCTCAGACCAGTGGCTGACACCTACCAATCAGAGGGTCACTGCCTCTTCCCTGGGGTAGAGAAAAGAGTGATGGGACATAAAGTCCCTGGTGTAACTCTCAGGAGGGTCCTCCTGGAGGCAACTGTAGGAAAGAAGCATAAAGGTGCCTGCTTAACAAAATCCTGGGGCCAGAGCGATAGCACAGTGGGCATGGTGTTTCGCTTGCATGTCGCCCATTTGGGTTGGATTCTCAGCCTCCGTGATGGTCCCCCAAGCACCACCAGGAGTGATCCCTGAGCACAGAGCCAGGAGTAGGCCCTGAGCACAGTTGGATGTGAGCCCCCAAAGAAACAAATAACTTGTGATCCTTTGAGCAAATTACAACTCCAGGGCATCTCGTTAGCCTAGCTTGGTCACACACCCAGAGGATCTGGGGTTGGGCCAGGAGCAGGTTGAAAGCAGAAAGGGAGGGCGAATCCCCAGACGGAAATCTCCAGGGCAGAGAATAGATACTACTGGATCATCAGAGAGACCTGTACACTTATGCCTCAGGAACCTCGGACCCATCCATCTGCCCTGGACACAGGAGCTAGGAGCTTTTCCTGAGGAGGCGTTCCCATCTTCCGCTCAGGAAAACTCACCAACTCCAGGAAGCCCCCCGGGAAGGAAGACTGACTGGAATGCCAGAAGCATCACTTACTAACTTCCCAAGAGGCTCCCTGGTTCCCTGTGGGCCGCCCCCATTCCCAAGTCACACTGGACAAGTCACTGTGTATGCGTCCCTCACAAGGCAGTTGGGACCCCAGTGTCCCTCTCTCTGGCTGTGTGACCTCGGACAGTCCCAGCCCCTCAAGATGCATTTCCCCATCCTGGGTCAGGATCCCAACTGCAGACTTGAGGGGTTTCCGGGAGCTTGTTTGAAAACAGATCCTGAGTCCCAGCCTCCATCCTTCCGGTTCTTCCTCCTCCTCACAGGCCTGGTGGCCATTTTCCATCCCAGCCGACTGCAGAGAGCTGAGACCCCCATCTGCTCCCTGCCCCCCATCAGCTTTGTGTGTTAGTTTGCTTCATTCCATGGCAAATCAGCACAGTGTCAGGGCCTTGAAACAACACCCGTCTCGTCTCACAGCTCCACGGCTCGGTGTCTGGGCTGGAGGCAGGGATTCTGACTGCTTCTGCTCGGAATTTTCCCAGGGGAAAGTCCAGGGTCATGCCTCACTGTGGTCTCCTCTGAGGCCAGGCTCCCCCTTCAAGCTCATTGATCATTGACAGGACTCGCTTCCTTGCTGCTGTTGTGAGACTGTCTCGTTCTCTGAGAGGCTCTCGGCAGGGACCCCTCTCAGGCTGTCGAGGTACCCAAGGTCATTCTACAACTCGCTTATTTGTGGCAGCAGGAAGCAGTTCTCCAGGTGGCTGCGAGGACAGTGTTTTGTGGAGAGCATCTGTGGGCCGCTCTGAGGGTCCCTCTGCCACATATGGAAAACCCAACCACAGGAGCAGCGATGGGCAGGACAGGGCGCTGGGGTCTTGCCCACTCTCCAGGGAAGATTATTGGGGGTGATCCCTGGGGCCATCTTGGAACCTGCCCTCCACCGCCTGCAGATACCTCGGCATTTCCTGAGGGCATCTTCCAATCAAGAGCCCTCACCTCTTCATTAATTATGAATGTTGCTTAGCAACAGTTGCTAAGCAACAACTCTTCAAAAAGAGATGCTCCCAGAGCTTGGCGGGTGCCCTCTGGTAGGGATGAGAGGGTGAGTGTCAGTGGGTGCTGGCTTTAGACCCCCAGGGGACAGAAACCCATCCAGAATGCCCCCTGTCAAGGAGCCTGGCCCATCCCCTGACCAGCTGTGCATCTTTGAGATGCTACGACGTGACCTCCACTGTCAGGCTGTCAGGTCCTTGTTCTCCCACTGGATTCCCAGAGGCATGTTTGCTCAAGGAGGCAGGGGCATTAGGTGCTGGGATGAGGGACACAACAGGCTTCTGAGACCACAGGAGAGAGATGCTGAGGGCAGGCGCTCCCTGGTTACAGCAGAGAAGGTGTGCCATCCTCACACAACTCTTGTGTGGCACCTACATGGGGTTCCAGGCCCTGGGGTGCCACACAAGAGATCTTCACGCTCCCGCATCCCCATTAGTGAGGCTCTCCCATTGGGGACCTTCCCTGTCAGGCCCCAGGACATCATCTCCCCAGAGGAGGGGAGAAGCAAGACCCCAAATAAGAGAGTAGTGACTGAAATGGGGGCACATGGAAGTTCTGGGCCAGAAGGCCAGAGACGCTCAGCGGAAGAGCCAGCTTTGACTCAAGACCAAGAGGAGCAGAGGGAGCAGGCCTAGAGTACAGGTGTCAAGGGAATCATGTGACGGGCAGAGGGGCAGCAGGTGCAAAGGTCCTGGGGAACATCTGGGCAAGAACCAGAGGGCTTTTGGGAGAGGCAGACATGCTCCACACACAGTCACTATCACGATCATCCTGTTGTTCGTCAATTGCCTCGAGCAGGCACCAGTAACGTCTCCTTCGTCCTAGCCCTGAGAAATGCTCTTTCAGGGTTAGGAGAATGAGACCCATCATTGTTACTGGTATTTGGCATATTGAGTACGCCAGGGGGTGTTTGCCAGACTCTGCCGTGCGGGCAGGATACATTCGGTAGCCTGCCGGGTTGTCCAAACACAGTGTGATGAGGATATCCTTAGAGAGATCACAAGAACCCTCCTGGGATATTCTTTATAACCTTTCAGTATCAATATTGCAAACCAAAAGAAGACAGAGACAGAGGAGAAGAAAGCCCCTGTCATAGAGGCAGGCTGGAGGGTGGGGGGATTTGGGGACAATGGAAGGGAACCTAGGGCCTGGGGACACTGGTGCTGGGAAATGTACACTGGTGGGGGGGATGGGTGTTGGAACACTGCATGGCTGAAACCTAATCGTGAACAGCTTTGTAAGGGTCTTCTCACAGTGATTCAATAAAAGATACATATATATAAAGACCCCCCCTGGGGACGGATAAGCCCTCAGCTGTGATAAGGCAGCCCCGTGTCCCTCCAGCCACCTCCCCACACTGCATCCTCCCAACAGAGGGACCGGCCCTGGGAGATGGGTCCCCACTGCCTTCTGCACCCAAAGCTCCCCTCTCACTTCCTCTTGTCCCCTGGCCAAAGCTCCAGTTACAACCAGCGGCCAGCAGAGCCCTCTGCCCTGGGACAGGAAAGCAGGACACTCCTATGGCCTTCACAGCAAGAGAGGAAGCAGCCCCTCCCCCCACCAACAGACCCGGGATGGAGAGGAACGTGGTTCCCTGGGTCAGTTCCTGAGGGGTGGGGGGACAGGCATGGATGAACCCGTCCCCCAAACCCCGCGAGTGTTCATGGAAGATCCAAACCCACCCAGGGATGAAGGGTGTCCTTCCCTCACGCCCTATACCAAAGTGAGCTCCTGGGGGTATAAACGTGAAGCCACCAGGAGACCACACGGGAGATCTTTCCCCTGGCTCTGGGCTAAGAGCAATCTCTTCAACTAACAGGGATAAAGGAATAAGTTAAAACAACTGGAAATTTTCTGTTGACCCAATCCCCACCCCCCTACAGAAGGGGGGCGGGGAAAAAACCCACCACCGACTAGGCAGGAGAGAAAGCACAGTTTTCTCGGCACTTGCCTTGCATGGGGCAACTTCCAGTTCAAGCCTCAGCACCACATGTGATTCCCCCAAGAGCCCTGAGCACAGAGCCCCAAGTACGCCTTGAGCTCCGTGGCTTAAACACACCCCTTTCAATTTATACCCTAAGAAAGGATCTCTATGACACCTAAGTGCGGAAAACCAGGGCTGGAGCTATAGCACAGCGGGTAGGGCATTTGCCTTGCACGCAGCTGACACAAGTTCGATTCCCAGCATCCCATATGGTCCCCCAAGCACCGCCAGAAGGAACTCCTGAGTGCACGAGGTAGGAGTAACCCCTGTGCATGGCTGGGTGTGACCCCCCCAAAAAAAAGAAGTTAAAAAAAAAGTAAGTGCAGAAAACGAATATCCAAGCTAGGCAAAGGACTCCAGGAGTCAATAAAGAAAGAGTGGAGGAGAGGAAACACTGGGCAGATGCCTGTTCACTGTCCACTGTCCTCCCGTTGTTCATGGATTTGCTCAAGCGGGCCCAGTAACGTCTCCATTGTGAGACTTGTTGTTACTGTGTTTGGCATATCGAATATGTCACGGGGAGCTTGCCAGGCTTTGCCATGCGGGCAAGATACTCTCGGTAGCTTGCTGGGCTCTCCGAGAGGGGCAGAGGAATCGAACCTGGGTCGGTCGGGTCTGCCGCATGCAAGGCAAACGCCCTCCCGCTGTGCTATCGCTCCAGCCTGAACAGACCAAAAAGGACTTGAATCTCAGCCCCAAATAAAATGACTCAGAAGTTGCTAATCAACCTCATTCATAAACTGGGTAAATGGAGACAGCACTCAGATCCGTTTTACTCTGTGCAACAGGGAAAATCAGTAGAGACGGAAAAGACAAAGGAGGGGTGGGAGCTGGACAGGGGCTGTGCTGGGGCTGGCGGAAAGAGTTAACACCGGGCTGGAGTCTGGGGCCCTCTCCCTGCAGCCTGAGCACCAACAAAGTGCTCTGGGTGGAATCTCACAGCATCAAGACTTGTGGCCGGTTTGGGCCCAGTCACATGTCCCACACGTGGGTACTGTGACCTCCACAGCCCTGTGTGTCGTCAGCAGAAAGGCCAGGGGCCAGACCAGGAGTGGACTGGCCTGCTGTGAAGGGTGGACTACCAAGGGGGTGAACCAGAGAGGCAGAAAACGCCCGGGCCTTCATCCTGGCCCATCTCTTCGAGGTGGCCCAAACGGATCTGGGGGAATCAATTGGGAAATGACAGCAGTCAGTGAGAGGCGCGCTGCGGACTCAGCCCCAGAGACTTGTGAGGTGAGTAGGGAGGTGCAGGAACATCTGCATTGCCACCTGGAGGGCGGGACCCCCAGCAGACCTATACCGAGATGTTCTGTACACACTTGGCTGTGGGGGACGTAGGGGGCGTCACTTTACAGAAGAATCCGAAAGAGAGGTGTCTGGCGTGGATATCTGTTTGCAGTGCTGGCTGAGGGAACGGACTCTGCTAGAGAAGGGGAAAAGGAGGAGGGGTCCCCCGAGAGTTGAAGTGTTGCCGCAAGGTAAGAGGGAAGACCTGGGATGTCCCTGCGGTCTTAAGTGGGTTCCTCACCGGTTGGGATCCCTTGTTTGCCTCTGCGGACTGTACCACTGCTCTATGGCTTGTGGGCATCAGCAGCTCTGGGCCCGGGGAATTGCTCTGGCACCACCAACAGAGCAGCCTGCGTCCTTGGTCCCGGGCTCCTTGCGTCTGTCAGCCCCTGACTGATCCCAACTCTGGTCAGTGTCGACAGCCCGAGCAGTCCTCCTTCCTCCTCCTCCTCCCACTTGTAGCGCGCTGCAGGCTTTGGGTTCACTTGAACAAGGCAGGGGCTTGGTACATCTGCTGTGGCCTTTGGTGAGCGCTGGGTTATGCCAAGCTCGCCAGCCCAGTGTACGAAGCTGATGCTCTACTTGGGGATCAATCACTTACGACATCCCCCATATAAGCAGAGAGCACGTGAAAGGGTCTGATCTGTTTTTTTTTTCTTTTTGGGTTATACCCGGCGATGCACAGGGGTTACTCTTGGCCTGCACTCAAGAATTACCCCTGGCAGTGCTCAGGGGACCATATGGGATGCTGGGAATCGAACCTGGGTTGGCCGTGTGCAAGGCAAATGCCCTACCCGCTGTGCTATTGCTCCAGCCCTGGTCTGATCTGTTTTAAAAGACTGGAGAGATAGAACAGTCGTCAGGGTGCTTGCCTTGAATGCTGCCAACCTGGGTTGGATCCCCGGCATCCCAATTGGTCCCCATATGAGCACTGCCAGGAGTAATTCCTGAACACAGAGCCAGGAGTAAGTCCCGCTGGGTGTGTGGCCCTGAAACCAAAACCCAAACAAACAAAAACAAAGGCACCTTTGGGGGCCAAGGAGATGGCTCAGAGGGCAGAGGCATGACGGGGCCCCCAACGTGAGCCCCAGCACTGCTGAGCACCCCTGGGAGGGGCCCCCAAGCACTGCCCCAGGACAGCTCCCCTCCTGTGAGAAATAAAAGCACCGTGGTCCTGCATGAGCCTGTTGGGGACCAGGAGGGGGGTGGACAGGACAGTGCCCAGGGCACACAGCTCAGTTGAGGCAGCAAACAGAAGGCTCTGAAGTAAGAGGGGGGCTTAGAGTGTGGACGCAAGGGGACAGAGTGCAGAGTCCAGCTCACCCGCTGTCACCCAGCATGAAGGAGGAGGGGTTCGGGGAATCAGCATGGATAAAAGACCCGACAGAGAGCATGCAGGAGAACGAGAGCCCCAATTCTCTGGTGGCGGCAGGGTTCAACAGAGTTGAGAGCCGTGTCAGGCAGTGCCACCCTGGGGTCAGCGGTAACGACGGGACAGGCCAGGCCGGTGATTGTCCTGTCCTGTGTGTGCTTGTCAACAGCCTTTCCTGAGCAAACAGGGCATCCCATGAGGGGTGTGTGTGTGGGGGGGGGGGGGGGGGAGCCTCCTTCCCTTCCCTTGCCTCAAGGAGTGTTCTGGAGGCTTCTCTGTGGAGTCCTGAGAGCTGGGAAGAGGAAGGAGGAGCATGCATTGGTTTTCAAATGAAGCTGCTTTGTTGTTGAAATTGAAATATTGAAAATATCAGGAGTTGGTGGTTTGTTTCTTATTTTTGTTTTGTTTAGTTTTGGGGTCACACCCAGCGATGTTCAGGGATTCCTCCTGATTCTGCACTCGGAGATCACTCCTGGCGGTGCTTGGGGGACCCTGTGGGAGCCTGGGGATCAAACCTGGGTCAGCCACATGCAAGGCAAACGCCCTACCCACTGTACTGGCCCCTCGTGAGATGCTAAACAGTGAAAATTACAGAACTCTAAAGTTCCAGCAATGGGAAAAAAAGCTAAATAATTCTGACACATCCTTGTTATAAATAAAATACCAAACAGCTTCTCTTTTTTTTCTTTTGAGGTACCAGGTTAGCTGCCCCAGGACTTCATGTATGCAAAACAAGTGCTCTACCACAGAGCTATACTCCCTCAGGGCCTAAACAGCTGTCTGGGCCACATCTGGTGGTGCATAGGGACTTCTTCAGCTCTTTGCTGGGTGTCACTCCAAGCAGTGCTCGGGACCATACCAGGGACTGTGTTCAGGACTCTGCCCCATGCAAGGCAAACCCTGGGAGTCCTGTTCTTTCCTTCAACCCTAACGGTCTGTTTTAAAGGAGGCATCAGGTCTGTGTGTCCGAGCATAGAAAGGCATCCCTGGAGGATGCCAGAGGGAAAATCCGGGTTTGCAATGAGCATGTGACCGCCAGGACAGGGCGGGTCTGTGAAGAGAAGCGTGGGAAAGGAAGAGGGACTGAGTGGATGGGTGAAGGGGCGGGGTTGGGGGGCACTTCATATCCCTGAGGATTTCCCCGCTTTGCTGCCTGATGGGAACCCCTGTCAGACAGATCCCACGTCACGCTCTCGCTGGTTGCCAACTGGGGTTGTCTGGGAACCGTGAACTTGCCTTCGAACCCGAGGCCAAGCTGAGCAAGCGTGGCTCATGATGCCTGGGTCAGCCCCGCCCCCTGTGGCTCTGTCTTTTCTGGCAGGAGCAGGGGTCCATTTTTCTGGGGTGGAGTCTGTGCCCGCATGGTCTCCCAGCGTATACTGACTGACCCCCAGGGGAGGGAACTCCCCAAGAGCTCATAGGGTGACACCTAGCAGGAAAAGTGACAGAGAGCATGTCCCATTGACCCTTTGTTTTCAAGTAATCGGGGCTTACTCCTGGCTCTGTGCTCAGGAAACACGTGGGCTCAGGAGACCATAGGGATGGCAGGGATCGAACCCAGGTCGGCAGCGTGCAAGGCAAACACCCTCCCCACTGCACTATCGCTCCAGTCTGCCACTGATCTTCCATTTGTGACTAAGAATCTGAATTAAAGGTGCTGGCTTCACCACGTGAGTTTCTGCATAATCTACCAAAGTTTGGACCACGGAATTAAACAGGTGTCCAAAGTTAAACCCACAAAGGCCTCAGAGACGTGCAAAATAGCATTTTTTGAGACAGACTCACCTGGGGGAAGATAAAAGCAGACCAAACTTAATAGGCTTCCACCTTTATTTATTTATTTATTTAGGTTTGGGGCTACACTCCCTGGTGCTCAGGGTTACTCCTGGCTCTGCACTCAGGGAATTACTCCTGGAGGGGCTCAGAGGATCATATGGGATGCCGAGGATCAAACCCATATCAACCACATGCAAAGCAGGTGCCCTGCTGGACTGTCACCCCTGAACCACCTGTAAGATGAGCCTTAGGGAGTCCACGAGAGTCTGTTTTCCCTACAGAGACTCCAAGGACTCCAGACTCAAGAGCACCAGCCGGGCAGGGCAGGAGGGGTGGGTTAAATGTCTTATGCAAGATGACCAAACCCAGAGGAGGATGGGCCTCACTTGCACGCAGTCAACAGCCCAGGTTTGATCCCCGCATCCCATATGGTCCCCCAGGCACCACCAGGAATTCATTCCTGAGTGCAATTAATTCCTGAGTGCAAAGCCAGGAGTAACTCCTGAGCAGTGCCAATTTGATCCTCCTCACCCCCAACCCCCTCCCCCAAAAGGAAAGAAAGAGCCGTCCCCAGTCCCTGCTCAACCCACCCAAGCATACAGCTATGTCTGATCTGCGGCTGGATTGAATGGGAGCCATGAAGAAGCCATGGAGACACAAGAAGGAGCCTTAGCAGAGAGGTAGCACAGCGGGGAAGGTGCTTACCTTGCACACAACTGACCTGGGTTCAATCCCAGCATCCCCTATGGCCCTGCAAGCCCGCCAAGAGTGATTCCTGAGTACGGAGCCAGGAGGAACCCCTGAGCATCGCCAGGTGTGGTCCAAAATCTGAAGGAAAAAAATAAAGCCTCGGGGCTCAGTGCAAAGGAAATGCTTGAGATCTGGACACCCACTGACTCCAATCCCCAAGGAACACGGCAGCAGGAAGGCGGCTGCCCCCAACCCCCCCCCCCCCACCCACCTGGGGAAGATCAGAGCGTCTCCCCCAGACGGTTGGCAGCCCTCCAATACAATAGCTGTTCTGGCTTGCAATTAACCAAAAAGTCAACTCATCCATCAAACGCCCAGTGCCTGAGCACAGAGCACCCAATTAGCTCTGGATTGCAAACGGAAAACCCATGGGTGACAAGACCAATTCAGGAAGTCAAAGCGAAGGCAAACAGAAAAGGAAACGAGAAAGATCGAAGGTAGAAAACAGAAGGAAACTTTTCTTTCAGAGGCCAGCTCGCAGTCTCACATAGACAAGCAAACTGCTCAATGAAAGAGCCACGTTCTCATATTAAAAGAAAAAACAGACCAGCAGGCCACACCAACGCAGGGGAGAGCAGCAGCCACCCTCACCGGTCACAGACTTCTGTTGGGAAGGGATGCAGTGTCTTCCAAAGCCAGTCTGGATCCCTGCTGGGAGCCCACAGTCACGCTCCTGGGTACCTACCCCGTTGAGTGGAAAACCCATGCCTAGGGCTGGAACAATAGCACAGCAGGGAAGGCATTTGCCTTGCACGCTGCGGACCCGGGTTTGATCTCCAGCATCCCATGTGGTCCCCTGAGCACCGCCAGGAGTAATTCCTGAGTGCAGAGCCAGGAGGAACCCCTGAGCATCACCCGGTGTGAGCCAAAAACAAAAGAAAACCCATGTCCACAACACCACTGCTATGTTTATTTTTTATTTTTTATTTTTTATTTTTTGCTTTTCTGGGTCACACCCAGCGATGCACAAGGGTTACTCCTGGTTCATGCACTCAGGAATCACTCCTGGCAGGGCTCAGGGGACCATATGGGATGCTGGGAATCAAACCCGGGTCGTCCGCCTGCAAGGCAAACACCCTACCCACTGTGCTATCGCTCCAGCTCCAACCACTGCTATGTTTATAGCCTCTTAATTAATAAATTCCCCAAACTGAAGGACTAACCATAGGTGTGTGGTTAAACAAATGTGCTACATCCATACAATGGAATAATCTGCAGTGACTTAGACATGAGCTGCCAACATACATACAAACGCACGTACACACACATACACACACACAGGCGAATCTTAAATTCATATCGATAGGTGGAGGATGGCAGGATGACAAGACTCTACACCTTGGAGCCCAACTCTATGACATTCTGGGAAAGGCAGAACCATAGAGAGTGAAAATATCAGCAGATGCTAAATAAAGCACAGGGCATTTTGTAGGGCAGTGAAACTATTGTGTGTGCTACTGGCATTTTGCATCGATGAAAGAGGTAGTATGGGACTGGAGAGATCATATAGGGATTAAGTCACTTGCTTTGCATGCAGCTGACCCCAGTGGAACCCCCAGCACTGCGTATGGTCCCCCTGAGCACCACCAGGAATGATCCCTGAGCACAGGGCCAGAGGTAAATCCTTAGCACAGCCAGGGTGACCCCTCCCCGCCCCCACACACAAAAAACCCACAAAGAATGTACAACACTAAGCATGAGATAGGCACAAGTCAGGAACAGGGTGTTAATGCAGGTTAGTTCATTGTAATGGTGCAGTACTCTGATGCAAGATGCTTCTAGAAAAAGAATGAGCATGCTGAGGCAATCACAGGGGAGCCTCTGTGCAATCTCCTCATCTTTTCTGAAAAGTTAGAACTGCTAAAAATGGAAGTATGATAAAAATTGAAATGAGAGCTGCAAACAAGGAAACTCAACCTCCCACATTATAGACAGTTAACCCACATGGGCCAGAGATCGAGTAAGGCCTTGGCCTCACACATGACTTTCCCCACTTCAATCTCCAGCACCGTATACGGTCCCCTGAGCACCGTTAGGAGTGATCCCTAAGCTCAGAGCCAGGAGTAAGTCCTGGGCACAGCTGGACTTGGCCCTAAAATAAAATAAAACAAAACAAAAAGCAACAGACTGAAGTGTAAAATATTTAGGAAAAGCAGGAGAAGGACTTCAACATCAAAGACTTTGCAGAAAATCCTTAGGCTTGACCCCGAAGCCTGACCCACAAAAGGAAACTGGTCAGCTGAAGTTATCAACATTCAGATGTTTGCTTACAAAGGACCCTATTAACAGGATGAAGAGGCAAGCTACAGAGAGGAAATAATTGCAAACTACATGTCCAGAAAGTTCAAAATCTAGAACATAGAAAGAATTCTCAACATTGAGCAGGGGAAAAAAAAACCAATCAACTCAATAGAAAAATAATGGCCAGGGGCAGGAGAGATTGTATAGGGGGTAGAATGCTTGCCTTGCACGTGGCCAACCCAGCATCCTATATGGCCCTTGAGTACCGCCAGGAGTGATCCCCGTGCACAGAGCCGGGAGTAGGCCCTGAGCACAGCTGGGTGTGGCCCCCACCCCCCACACACAAAAATTGTCAAAGAGGTAAACAAACATTTCACTGAGGAAAACACACAGATGGCAAACGAGCACATAAAAAGATGTTCTGCATCATTAGTCATCGGGGGGGATGCAAATCGGCATGAAAACGGCACAGACAGACCACACACCTATCTATCGGAAAGGCTAAAATGTAGCTCCTGTGAAGTTATGTGTTTACTGCAGTTTAGTTACTGTGGTAACAAAGCTTCGACATTTATGATTTTGAGGTGCAAAGTGACTGCATCTTCCCCACCGCCAAAGCGCCCGCCCCAGATCCGCACCGCTGTCCTCATGTCACTTCTCGTCCACGAGTGACTACAATTTAAAATGGTGACAACGCCCAAAGTTGGCGAGGATCCTGAGAAACGGTTTTGCTCATCCGGCAGGAATGCAAACTGTCCTACCCTTCTGAAAACGAGCTTGTCAGGAGGAAACGTATCATTATGCACAATCCAATCATGGCCATCTTACGCCTTGATCACAAAGAAATGGGAAGAGGCTCCTATGAGGGTCTGGATGTGAATATTCAGGGCAGTGCGACGCAGAGTCGCCCCAAGCTGAAAGAACTCTGTGTCCTTGGGCGGGTGCATTTTTCAGCAGACGTGGCCGCGGATCTCAGAGTTGAAGTAATGAAGAATTTCTCCTGTCCCTTGCAGAGGCAGCTGGGAAGACATTGACTCCACAGAGCTGCCCGCTGCTGTCTGACTCCCCCACTCACAGAGTCTTGGAATGACAAAATACTAGACATGGAAAACAGATGCACGGTAGCCACGGAGTGGGATGGGGGAGTGCAGAAGGCGGCGTGTATCTCTCTGAGCAAGCGGGAGCGACAGCCTAGTAGACACGTCACATTCTACATCTCCGTGTCAGTGTCCTGCTAGAGTGACTTTCAGGAAAACTTGAATTAGGGGCCAAAGTGATAGCACAGCGGGTAGAGCATTTGCCTTGCACACCGCCCACCAGGGGTCGATCCCCAGCATCCCATAGGGGCTCTCAAGCACCACCAGGAGTAACTCCTGAGCGCAGAACCAGGAGTAACCACTGAGCATGGCCGGGTGTAAGCTGAAAAGCCAACAATAAAGAAAATTTTGATTAAAAAAGAGATAATACAACCACGGCTGGGCTTTTGTAATCTGCCTAAGGAATGACATAGCAGCTGGAAGAACTGTAAAGGAAACAATATGCTCCAACTCCGGAAACTGAGAATAAGCTCTGTTGTTTTTTTTTCTTTCCTCCCCTCTTGTGTTTGTGTTTTCTTTTTCATTTGTTGGCTTTTGGGCCACTCTTCGGTCAGTCCTTGGGCTTTGCCCGTGGCTGTGTTGGGGAGACCAGGGGGTCATCGGGCAAACATGTGTTCCAGCCTGATGAACATCTCTTCAGCCCCAGAGAAGAACTTCTGAGGAGCTCTTAGACATCCCACAGGTGGGAGCAGACTTTAAAAATTCCCTAGGGTTCTCTAAGTATACTATCATATCATCTGTGAATAGTGAGAGCTTGATTTCTTCCTCTCCTACCTGAATGCCCTTAATATCTTTTTCTTGCCTAATCACTATTGCAAGTACGTCCAGTACTATATTGAACAGCAGTGGAGAGAGTGGGCATCCTTGTTTCATCCCTGATCTTAGCATGCTAAAAGTAGACTATAGACCGAACATGATTGCCACTCAATGCCTCTTTTACAAACCACAGCACCCAAAAGGAGAGAGAGAACAAAAGGGAATGCCCTGCCACAGAGGCAGGGGGGGATGAGGGGTGGGAGGGATACTGGGATCAGTGGTGGTGGAGAATGGGCACTGGTGGAGAGATGGGTACTCCATCATTGTATAACTGAAACCCAAGCACAAAACTTTGTAAGTCTCCAACTGTACCTCATGGTGTTTTATTAATAAAATAAAAAAAAAATTCCCTAGGAGGGGCCAGAGCAATAGCACAGCAGAGAGGGCATTTGCCTAGCACATGGCTGACCTGGTTCAATTTCCGGCATCCCATAGGGTCCCCTGAGTACCAACAGGAGTAACTCCTGAGTGCAGAGCTGAGAGTAACATCTGAGCATCGTCAGGTGCCCTCCCCCCAAAAAATTCTCTAGGTGCCCCCCCACATGCCCCACACACATAGCTCAGCAGAAAGCACCTGCCTGGCAGGACTGAGGCCTCAGGTTTGACCCCCAGGGTAAACACAGCTCTGTCAGCAGTGCCCATAGGGCATCCACACGGAAAGTACATGTGGTCTTCCGTGCAATATCGTGTGTGTGAGCACCCCGCCCCTTCTCCCCAACAAAGCAACAGCAGCAGCAGCAGCACCAAAGATAAGCAGGGAGGGAGAGAGGAGTTAGGCAATTCCTCCAGAAGGTCTGGTTCAAGTACAAAGGCAGGAGAGATGGTGAGAAAATCATCATGGCCAGAGAGTTGGTTCAGAAGGCACCTGCTTTGCATGCAACTGACCTGGGTTCGATTCGTGGCATGCTATATATGGTCGCCTGAGCCCTGCCAGGAGTGATCCCTGAGCGCAGAGCCAGGAATAAGCCCTAAGTACCTGCCTGTAGCCCCAAACATCTCCCCCCGCAATAAAAATTAATTAGAAAAGTCCTAAGAAAGTCATGGACTAGGGATGTGAAATGTCTGAACAATGGGTGTTACCAGAGAAGAGAGAAAACCAAGGGGAGGAAATGATGCCAGAAAGAGAGAAGGTAACAACGCGGGATATCCACGCAGAGCCTCCCGAAGGGGCAGTGAATGGAGCCAAGTGCCCCCTAAGCATCCCCACCCCCACCCCCACTCCATTTGGTCTCAGACACTGAAGCCAGAGCCACCCTGCAGCTTTCCACACTGACCCCTGCTCAGACTTGGAACATCTCCTATTAGGCAATCCCAGAAGCCAGCAGGAGGTGGTGATGTGCTCCTAGATACCCACACTTGTCATTCTTGCAGCAAGCACAGATGTCAACTGTCCGCCTGAAAGAGTAAATGCAGGGGCTGGAGCAATAGCACAGCAGGTAGGGCGTTTGCCTTGCACGCGGCCGACTCGGGTTCGATTCCCAGCATCCCATATGGTCCCCTGAGTACCGCCAGGAGAGACTCCTGAGTACAGAGCCAGGAGTAACCCCTGTGCATTGCCGGGTGTGACCCAAAAAGCCAAAAAAAAAAAAAAGTAAATGCAAAGTTTGATAGTGGGAACGCGCAAAGGTGCACAAAGGTGCAAAAATTTTTAAAAAAGAAAAATATTTGCACAAAGGTCGCCCCCTGCTCAGGTGCTTAGGAAGAAAACAGTTGGAGAATGCTCTGGGTGGACAGGCCAGCAGGAGCCCAGGAGGACGGAGGCCACAGGCCCTGAGGCTGCCACCAGCCTGGCGAGAAGGAGGGAGAGCTTTTGAGCCACAACGGCTGCCAGCTTGAATCTCTGGGATTCCTGGGGGTTGTCATCAGGAAAATATGTAAACGGGGGGAGGGATTACTTATGTGTCTGAATAATATTATTAATAATAAAAATAAGCAAACACACCCCCCGACAGCAGAGACATTCCAGGGGGAGAGTTGCTTAAGCAAAAAGAAATGTGCTTAGGGTTTGCTTAGTGACTCAGCACTGAATGTGTACACACCCAGGCTGCACCCAGACCTCACCAAAAGTCTTGCAAAGTGGATCCGAAGGGACCTCGAGGTCACAGTGAAAATGCCCAGGTGTAAAGGCGCAGGTGGACAGTGCCCTGTGTTCTTGGAAGGACATGCACCAACAAAAAAGGCATCTGGAGGGCGGGACCCTGGGTTTGAGGAAGGGTTGGAATTAGGAGACAGACTCTCCGCCTGAAACTTGGTAATGCTCCGGGAATGAAGCCGATTTTCTTCGACTGGACAGGTTTTATTGTGTTGAAAATGGCTACAGAAAAAGGCAAGAATTCCCTGTTCACAATCAGACCAGCTGGTACTCACAGACCATTCTTTTCTTTTGCCTGTAAATGTCCATGTTCTCTAAAAAAAAAGACGTTGAAGCCAAGGAGAAGCCCCAATGCAGCTTTCAAAGACAAGAACAAGACCCTGATATTGGAGGGTATTCAGAGGAAAAGGCAGAACCGTGGAGACTGACATTAGCAGACAAGAAACGAAGAAAATCATTAAATCATGGTGCTATAGGACAGGGGGAGGATCGCCTTGCATGCAGCCGACCCAGGTTCAATCCTTGGCATCCTATAGAATCCTTGGAGCACCACCAGCAGTGATCCCTGAGCTCAGAGCCCGGAGTAACCCCTGAGCTCTACTAAGTATGTCCCACAATCAAAGAAACTAAATTTAAATGGGCCCCTGATTTAATCCAACTTCAAAGTGTGTTCCCTCCCCCCTCCCCACCCCACCCCCGCCTTGATTGTTGTTTTGTTTTTGTTTCCAGCATAATTTTTGTGTTTGCTTTGAATATTTTGGGGGGTATGTGAGGGGGTGGAGGAGGGGCTATACTGGCAGTGCTTGTGGGCTACTCAGGGGACTGCAGTGCCAGGCATAGCACTGGGGGTCCCGCAGGGAAAGGATGCATTCCATTTTCCCCACCCCCAAGTCTCTGGTGTGGTGTTGAACTTACCAACAAAGCAATTCCTGACCCCTAAGCGCCCCTGCATCCTGACACCCTGAGCAGAGTGTCAGTGCCTGGGGGATGAGCTCTGTCCCCAGCTCTGTTCCTTAGTCACACACATCCAGGCTACCCCTGGCAATTCTGACTACTGACCGGCTAGAGACTCGGGGTTCCTGGAACCTGCTTTTTTTGTAGGGTCACAGAACCCAGAAGTTCTCCAGCTACCAGGTCTTTGGTTAAGTATCAAAGGCAGTCTCATCAGCATCGGTCAGCTGTGAGGGGGGCTCTGGGAAGCTTCCTGGGTACCACTCTCCCCAGATGCCCACCAATTTTGCAGCTAGAGCTCTGAACCCCCACCCTTGGGGCATTTTAAGGAGCCTTCATCACTGGCAACTGAATTCAACTTCCAGCCACTCTCCTCCTCCTGGGAATGTCGGCTCTCTTTGAGGGGACCTGGGGATGCTGGTCTCTTAGAGGGACCCACCCACAGTTGTGTCCGAAGTCCCCAAAGGCAGAGACCCCTGAGGAAGAACAGCTTCAGGGAGCCGGTGACCAAGATTTGCAAGCTGACCCACCCAGGGCAGCAGGAGAACACAACCAAGTGACCTGCCCTGACTCCTCCTGTCCACTGGGACCCAGGAGCTTCCCAGAAGGGCCGGTGCCCCTCCATGCTAGATTTAGTGAGTTGGGGGGACATGTAGGCAAACCAGCTGTTTCCCTGTTGGGATGCTTTGTATTTTCTGGAATGTTCCAGAATATGTCTGAAGTCCCAGACAGGTGTGGAGACAATGGCTTGAAAGGGCTGGGACCAGAGTGGTGAGTGTTTGAATGTCACTTGACTTGTCTGAATGGGACTTTGGGTGCAGGAAGAACTGGGGTAACTCAGGAGTGAAGTGGGGTGAGGCAAGGAAGGGCGTGACACAGCTCCATGGGGCTCTGGGGGACGTCACCTTCCCACCAGCCTGTCCACAGACACCACCAACCCCTCCCCCCCCAACTCGGGGATTCTGCCTCATTCAACTAGGGGAAATAAATGTCCTTGTTGGGCCTTGGGGATCTCTTCTCTTCGGCTCCAGCCCCAGACAGACCTGGGCGTGGAGGTCAGATGAAGATCACAGCTGTGCAGTCAGGCTGAGGCTTGTCGGCGGGACAGAGACCTGAGCAGCGAGAGAGCGAGAGAAAGAGTGAGAGAGAGCAAGTGGGAGCCTAGAAGAGCAGTGAGGATGAGTGGCAGGGAGGGAATGAGAGGGCAAGGCGGGAGGGGGCTCAGCAGGGTTCAGCAGCGGCCACCAAGTCCTACAGCATCCAGACAGCCTGAGAGAAAGAACCAGGGCTGAAATCCAGAACCCTCTGCTAAAACTGATACAGCCGTCAGGAAGTCACACGCTGGGAATGAATGGCAGAACATAAGAAGAAAAGACCATCAACGAAGGCAGTAGAAAGGAAAGACAAGGCAGAAGTGATAGCATAGGGGGGAGAGTGTTTGCCTTGCACGCAGCCGACCCGGGTTCGATCCCCGGCATCCTGAGCACCACCAGAAGGAATTCCTGAGTGCATAGCCAGGAGTAAACCCCTGGGAACCACTTCATGAGTCCCACTGTCCCCCACAAAAAAAAAAAAAAGAAAGACAGAGTGACACAGATTGTCAGACAATGCAGCCATTCAGTTCTAAGGTCAAGTGATTCAACAGACCTTCAAACCTCTTTCAAGAAGGCTAGTGAGAGTAAAGAAAGGTGAGTTCAGGAGGAAACAAAAAAAGAATTTTGGGGGCCCTGGAGTACTGGAGTAGGGAGAGCACATCCCTCACATGAACGAGACCCAGGATTCAATCCCTGGACCCGTGTACACAATTCCTCCCTACCCCCATCTCCCTACACACACACACACACACACACACACACACACAGAGAGAGGAAGCTTTTTCCAGTGCACCGGCATCAGACAAAAAGATCAAATCTCACCACAATTCAACACTTTTGCACAGAAAAGACACTTTCAACAGATCAGAGAATGGGAGAAAATGTTCAAGGATGTCAGGGACGGAGACCCAGAGAGAAAGGAGTCCCGCAATGCAAGAGCAGCAAAAAGGCCACGGAGCAGGATTTTTCACATTTCAAAACACGGAACCCAAGTTGGAATGTGAACAGATATGAGTCGAGGGAAGAAATGCAAACAGCCAGCAGACCCATGAGAAGAAGCTCTCTGTTACCCGTCCCTAGGAAAAGGCAAGTCTAAACAGCCACAAGAAAAAAGGAGTGCACATGTAGGCACATGCAAACATGTACACATGCACACACATGCATGCACACACAGGCGCACACACACATACACATGAACATATACACACGCGCACACACACATGCACACACACGCACACACACACATGCGCACACACACACATACACACACACACACACACACACACAGGTGCTGGTCTGTGATAATGGAGTCCTTCCTCTCGCACCAGTGCTGGGCATGGAAAACAGGGAAGAGGAGAAAAGGTGTGACGCTTCCTAAAAACTGTGAAATGAGATTACCTACAATTCAGGAATTCCCCCACCCAGAGTGACTCCTGACACAGAGCCCGAAGTAAGTTGTGAGCACCGCCCTATGTGGCCCCAAAATAAAAATTTTCAACCTCTGGGTTCCATCCTGGCTATGAGCCCCAAAGTGTTGTGTTACTCTGATAATATTTTCCCTCCTTTAGTTCCGGGGTTAATAGCAATGACAATGGCATAATGACATTTGGTAATTGTTTCTATTCTCGTAGTTTAATGCCAGATGATTTAAGGAACTTTCCCTACTGATTGTATACATCTCTCTTCTAGAATCGTTGGTTCTCTCACTTTTGGATCAGATTGTCCTTTGTACCCAAAATAGTTTTTATTGTAAATTTCTATTTCTAAAATTCACTCAAGAAGCAGATTGAAAAGCCCTATCCCCCACCCCCACTCCAGGATACTGTAGAATCATCTATTGTTATTCTGAATCTAACATTCTTTCAGTACATTTTGTATTAGCACATAATAAAACCACGTAACAGAAATCATCAGTGCATCCTGTGTGGAATATATTTTATTGGTATCTCCTACTTTCATCATTTCTTAAGTACATTTTAATGCTTTAAAAAAAATTGAGCATATTCAATTGCCAAAAACAGCCCATCTCCCAGACTGAAGAAATACACAAAGTCTTGGACTTCTTGGAGAAATATATTGGGAAAGGGAAAAAAATATAATTGAGAGAAGTTTCAAAAAGGAGGAGCAATGAAGGAAGGAAGAAAGGAGGGAGGGAGGGAAGGAAGGAAGGAGGATGGGAGGGAAGGAAGGAGGGAGAAAGAAGGTGAAGGAAGGAGGGAAGGAGGGAAGGAGGGAAGGAGGGAAGGAAGGAAGGAAGGAAGGAAGGAAGGAAGGAAGGAAGGAAGGAAGGAAGGAAGGGAGGAAGGAAGGAAGGGAGGAAGGAAGGAGAAAAATCACATAGGGTTTTGGAGTCAGCTCAATCGGTTGAGATCAGTTTTGCATGCAGGAGGCCAGGATTCAATCCCCAGCACCACATGGTCACCGAAACAAGCCCTGCAGATGCCAGGAGTGACCCTGAGTACCATAGCATACCATACCATACCATAGTCCCATAGCAATATGAATGTGGCCCAAAAACAAGAAAGAAAGAGAGAAAGAGAGAAAGAAAGAAAAGAAAAGAAAAGAAAAGAAAGAAAGAAAGAAAGACAAAAGCAGAACATTCTAGAGGCACTCTGGAGAAAGGCAGAGGGTGAGGCCCGTGTAGGCCAGGCATGTCCCAGTCCCATGAAATTGCTCCCTCTTCCTCTCTCCTCCCTCATATTTCCTAAGTGAAATTTTCACTTGGCCAAAAAAGGAAAGTGAGGGACCAGAGTGATAGGATATGGGTAGGGCGCTTGCCTTGGTCAACTCAGGTTCAACCCCTGACACCTCATATGGTCACCAGAGCACCACCAGGTGTGAGTCAGAGCCTGGAGCAACCCCCGAGCATGGCCAGGTGTGGCTCCCCAAAACCAGAAAAACAAGAAACAAAAAAGAAAGTGAGCAGACAGCCCACACAACGGAAGGCAGATTCTGCAAATCCTCTCTGGTAACATAACTGCTTGTCGAATGCTCCCAAATGAATCATCCAAAGACAGCCCAACTTCAAACTGGGCCAAGAAAGGGAACAGATGCTTCTCTGAAGAAGACATCTGCCAGGGAACAGCTGGAAAAATGTTCATCCTTGGGAGCCCTGGGGGGAAGATATGATGTCCTGGGAGGTGCCAACCCCCCCCCCCAACTAGCGCCAAAGAAACAAGCATGGACAAGAGGTTCCTCCAACTGCAAATACCCACCTTGCACCTCACACTATGGCTTCTCAGTGTCTGGTCCAACAGCCAGAGAGGAAAGCACCCCTGCACCTGCCCCTTACCTGATGAGTGGGCGGGAAGCTGAGCTTGGTCCAGCTGGGGAATATTACTCTGTCCTGAACAGGGAGTCTGAGCAGATGCTGCAAGAGCATGGTTTGGAATGAGAGGAGCCTAGTGTAGCCTAGCGTCTCATGTGTCTTCTCTTATGCATAACACTTGCTCCTGGCATATTATGGAGACCCAGAGCTAATTAGGGGTTGCCAGGAGCTTGGGGCAATGGGACACGGAGAGGTAGAAGCAGAGGGGTGCGGGGTTTCTTTGGGCTGGGGAAATCCAGGGGAGTATACGAGAAGCACTGACTGGCCCAGTACAAATGGGTGGATTCTGGATCAGCAGAGCCGTGGTGTCAGAAGCAGAGTGCCTTTCCCTCTCCGTCCTCACCTCAGTCTGTCCATCCATCCCAATTTACCACACAGCAAAGAGAGAGCCCAGAGTCGTTCCCTTCAGGAGCAGAGAAATCAGCACCAACACTTGCACATGCGTGCACCTGCACACACACACACACACACACACACACACACAGAAGTGTGCACACACAGGCACAAGCAGCACACACAAAGACACCCAATACTCTCAAAAGAAGCACAGGGGAGTAGAGAAAAATCACAGTGGTCTGAGACACGCCTGGCCCCGGAGGGTCTCCCCCACCTCTCGCCTCAGGGTACCTCTAAGATGCTCTGCTGTTATTAGTTATGCATTTATTTTTCTTTCTTCTTTGATTTGTTTCTGGGCCACATCCATGGTGCTCTGGTGGTGGTGGTGGTGGTGGGGGAAACAGTCCTACTCTAGTCCATAGAAATAGGACCGAAGCTAGCACATGTATCAGAAATGCAATTCTATATTTCCTGGTGCACTTAAAAAGAAACAGGTCAAACAAGATTTAATCGTGTACTATCTGATAAAGTATCACAGCAACATGCAATGAGAGTAAACCATTTTTTTGGAGCTAAGGGTACTTTAGGCGCATAGTTGATATTTAAAGTTCTCTAAGGTCATTGCATTCATCTGGGTACATAAAGTAACAAAATAAGAGACTAACACCCGAGAACAGCTGTGATAAATACCAGGTTGTTCACTCCATGGCTTAGAGGCCAGCCGCACACTCTAGGGGTAAAGGCAGCTCAGATAGAGAAGGGAGCACCAAATAAAGGGTGCTGGGAAGATCTGCCCAGGATGGGAGATGCCTGCTGAAAGTAATCTATGGACCGAACATGATTGCCACCCAATGTCTCTTCCGCAGACCACAGCACCCAAAAGGAGAGATAGAACAAAAGGGAGTGCCCTGACACAGAGGCAGGGTGGGATGGGGGATGGGGGGAGGGATACTGGGATTGGTGGGGGTGGAGAATGGGCACCGGTGGTGGGATGGATACTCGATCATTGCATAACTGAAACCCAAGAACAACAACTTGTAAGTATACAACTGTACCTCATGGTGTTTCACTAATAAAAATAATAATAATAATAATAATAAAAAGTTCTCCAAGGTCACACATGACCATGACCAGCACAAGCCCAAACTCTGGAAGCTGCACGTGACTGAGTGATCTGAACAGAGAGCAAGAGGGGAGGAATTATTGTAGCTAGGGTAATCAGGCGTGGCTGGATCCAGGAGATCCACCTTCCTACTCACTGCCTCTACCTCTCCATCTGTTCCTACACTCTTTCTTTTATCTTGACTATTTCTTATCTTTTTATTCCTCTGATCTGCTTTCCTTCTGAGCCTGGCTTGTATAGTAGCTCACCCCTAGTAAAGGAAGGCTTTCTCCACTTTTCAATGCATTCAAGGAAAAAAAAATCATATCCCTAATCAGAGGGTATGTTTCAAGGTCATTTTCTCTGGATGTGTGGCCAGGACTGAGCTGGGAGAAGGCCCAGGGCTCTGATCAGTGCAGGGTGCATGAGGCGCTGGCAAGTCTGGCTGGTATCCTTGCACCCACACCTGCAATGTGCACCATGGCCAGTACCATCTCTACTTTGCTCAATGACTCATGCCATTTCTCCACGGTCTCATTCGCTGTATCTTGCTCCAAAACTTCTTCCCTATTTGGAAGCTGAAACAAAAATCTCGAACTTTAAAAATATCCCAATTGAGTGCTATTTAAACAACCTCGTGGTTCACAGCATCTCTTTTGGGGGGAACATGAAATCCAAGTTACAATTCAACTTCCTCACAGGATCCTTCTCTTCCTTCTCCTGGACATGGCATTGGGGTCTCAAAGGCACAAGACAAAACTTCCTGGTACTTACCCATCTGATAAGGGGTGAATATCAAAGATATATAAGGCACTGGTAGAACTTTACAAGAAAAACAAATCCAACCCTCTCAAAAACTGGGGCGAAGAAATGCACAGAAACTTCCTCAAAGGAAAAATACAAATGGCCAAAAGGCACATGAAAAAATGCTCTACCTCACGACTCATCAAGGAGATGCAAATCAAAATAACAATGAGATATCATTTCACACCACAGAGACTGGCACACATCAAAAAAGAACAAGAACAACCCGTGCTGGCGCCAATGTAGGAAGAACGGGACTCTCTTTCATTGTTGGTGGGAATGCCAACTGGTCCGGCCCTTTTGGGAAATAATATGGACATTCCTCAAAAAAAAAAATTAGAAATTGAGCCGAAGACCTCCAGAACCAGCCACCACCATGCTGAGACCACTCTCCGTACACATGAAGGTACCGGCAGAGGAACAAAGGCACACGGGTCCTGGGGCTGAGATTTCCAAGCCTACTCGGATTGGGGCTGAGCATCTTCCACCCAGATCCTCCAAATTCCAGTAGGCGGGGGTCACACCCACCAACTGGCCCCCTGGCGCCGTGTAATCCCATCAACGGCCAAGACTCAGAGACTATAAAACCCAGCTCCTGGAAGCACGCGGGCATATTTGCGGCCGCGCCACATTTTATTATCTCATTCCTACTTTGGACAAACTGGCAGGCTACCGAATGTAACCTGCCCACATGGCAGAGTCTGGCAAACTCCCTGTGGTGTACCCAATATGCCAAGTAACAATGATGGGTCTCATTCTCCTAAAGAGCCTTGAATATGGCACTTTCTTAAAAATCTCAGGGCTAGGACAAAGGAGACGTTACTGGGACCTGATCGAAGCAATCGACGAATAACAGGATGGTCGTGGTCGTGATCATGATCGTGAGCTTCCATACGACCCAGCACTACTACTTCTGGGAATATACCCTAGGGGCCCAAAACACACAGCAGAAAAATCGTCTGCACTTCTGTGTTCACTGCAATACTATTCACAATAGACAGAATCTGGAAACAATCCACGTCTCCGAGAACACACAACTGGAAAAAGAAACTGTGGTACATCTACACAGCAGCTACCAGGGAAAATGAAGTCGTGAGATTCGCTCGTAAATGGATGGACATGGAGAGTATCATGCTGAGTGAAATGAGTTAGAGGGAGAGGGAGAGACACAGAATGATCGCATTCACTTGTGGGATATTAAAAAACAAGACATGAGACTAATACCCACAGACAGTAGAAACAATGACCAGGAGCACTGACCCATGGTTGGAAGCTTGCTACAAGTTGTGGAGGGGGAGGGCAGTGAGGATAGAGAAGCTCACTATGACAGTGATAGCTGGAAACGGTCACTCTGGACAAGAACTGAGAGCTGGGAGTAGGTAAAGGGATAAACACGATAACCTTTCAGTACCTGTATTGCAAACCATAATGATCAAAAGGAAAGAGAGAGGGAGGGAGGGAGGGAGGGAGGGAGGGAGGGAGGGAGGGAGGGAGAGAGAGAGAGAGAGAGAGAGAGAGAGAGGAAAAGAGTGTCTGCCACTGAAGCAGGCTGGTGGGGTGGAGGGAGAGAGCCTGGAGACTTTGGTGGTGGGAAATGCACACCGTTGGAGGGATGGTGTGGAAACATTGTGACTGAAACCCAACCTTGAACAACTTTGTAACTGTATCCCACAGTGATTCAATTAAAAAAACAAAACAAAACAAAACAAAACAGAAAACCCTTTCTGATACTAGGTGACATTGGCCATCTAGAGAACAATCCTTCCACTGACCTAGAATGTCCATGTACGGTGGGGCAGGTTGTACACTGCACAGCTGCTGGGTGGTCATGGCAGCCCACTGCAAGGGAACTTGCTTCCCCTGGAGCTGGGCGTGCAGCAGCCTAACCCGCTCACCTCCTCTTCCGGACTCCAGGCCCTTTCCTGCTGCTCAGGCAGGGTCCCTGGGCCCTGGCCCGAGGGACAGGGAGCGTCAGGATAGTTGGCAGGAGGGACCCTCTCTGCCCGGAAGCTTTGCTCCCTATCCCCACACCCCTGTCCATTGCTGCCCAGGGTGGGGCTCTTGGGCAGAAGTGGGTTCTTGTGAGTAGGGAAGGGTGTGAGCATTCCTTGGCAGGCGGTGGGCCCCTCCAGGCCGCTCTGTTACAGCTCCCTTTGTGTTTTCCACAGAGGGAGTCACGCAGTGCGGGCCCCCCCACTCCGCAGCCAAGGAGCCATGACCCAAGCACTCAGCATGGAGCAGACAGCCCGAGCCCCAGGCCTCTTCCCCCCAAACACACAGCGCACTTGTCTGGAACACGGCAGCCTGGAATCCACTCCAAACACTGTCTGGCTTTCTCTTGGCGCAAAGCCTGTCCTGAGCTCTCTCGGGTCTGCGTGTTCAAGCCCAGCGGAAATGCCAAGAATGGAAGGAATGTCACACACCTGCCTGGGGGTGGGGATGGGAGGGCGGGCCGGAGCCTGCTCAGATGCTCAGACACAGTCACTGGGGCTCTCTGGAGAGGAGCGGGCGGCCCAGGCATCCAGCAGGATGGGCACTGCTCTGAGGGCCACTGTGGGTCAGGGCCAGTTTGGGTCAGAGCCTGCCGCTGGGCTTGTACACAGGGGTGGCACCTGGGGGTGCTGGGAGCCCCAGACGGGCAGGCTGGTGTTAGACAAGACGGAGACTCTCCCACTCCAGGGCAGGTTTCAGGGGGACAAGGGGCAAGTGAGGGGGACAGGATGTGTGATCCCTTGTTGGAGGGGCTATGGGCTCCCACATCAGAGTCACCCCACAGGGAGACCAGGGTCCTCCTCTCTCTGCACTCCAGTCTCCCGGACTCTCATCAGGCAGAAATCACAGGCACCATCTGGAGCAAGGGACAGCGCAGGACAGCGCAGGACAGCGCAGGACAGCGCAGGGCAAGGCAGGGTTGGGTGGGGCTGGGCAGGGCAGGGCGGGGTGAGGTGGGGCAGAGTCAGGCAGGGGAGAGTTGAGCAGGGCAAGATGGGCCAGAGCAGAGCAGGGCAGGGGGACTTGGGCAGAACTGAGCAGGGCAGGGTGGGGCAGGAGTCCACTGCCCAGTCTGTGTGTCCCTCTGCCCCATGGCTACTGCTGGGAAATTTTACTGGCCAGGAGCACTTTCTGGGACTGGAATTTCAGGTAGTCTTTGCTGAGTTTGACTTGGTTGTCCAGATGCCCCCATTCAGGGGATACGGGCTGCCCCTGAGTTCCCCGCCAAGTCTTCTTATGACAGAAGAGAAGGTGCATTTAGAGAGAATTCAGATTTGGGGCAGGAGGGGCTGGAGAGATAGCACAGCGGGGAGGGCGTTTGCTTTGCACGCGGCCGACCCAGGTTCAATTCCCAGCATCCCATTTGGTCCCTTGAGCACCGCCAGGAGTAACTCCTGAGTGCAGAGCCAGGAATAACCCCTGTGCATTGCCGGGTGTGACCCAAAAAGCAAAAAAAAAAAAAAAAACAGATTTGGGGCAGGAGACGCTGAGAGGAGGGATCCCACAGTGGCAGAGGGTGCAGGTGTCCTGAGAGCCGGGCCCAGGGTAAACCTGTGCTTCCTGCTTCTCAAACCAGCAGTGGCCTGGGGAGCCAGAGAAAGGAGCCAGAAAAGTGGGGGATGGGAAGGGGGCTTCCTCCGGTCCCAACCAAACCATCTGTGAGACGATATTTTTGAGACAGTTGAGGAACTCTGAGTATGCAAATATTAAATGTTAGTGTGCTGATGACACCGTGGTTATATAAGGAAAAGAGTCTTTATCCATTAAAAACAACAAAGCAGCCTTCTGAACAAAGAAGAGGGGTGATGGTGGGGGCTGGGCCAGGGTGGAGGGTGTCACCCCAAGCAAGGACAGGAGAGGGGCAGAACCTAAGAGGGGGTCTGGCAGGCCAGGGTTACCCATTCTGGGACTCGGGGTTTCTATTCACCTAGGCATACTCCTGCCCATTCAGGAAGGCTGATGCCGCCAGAAGCTGCTTGCAGTTGTGGGGATGGGATGTTCCCCCAGAGGGGGACAGATCCAACAACCAGGGGTCTCCCAGGTAGGAGACAGGTGGGGGGCCTGTACTGCTGCTGGGGACCCAGAGGAGCCCACCCAGCCTAAAGGAAAGGGAAGTGTCCTCCAATTCCAGAACATTCTGTGGCCCTCCCATGCAAACAAAGCCCAGACGCTTTATAAAGAGATTCTTTGGAAGTGGTCAGTGGATGACGCTCACGTGCCCAGGGCTGGCCGCCCCTTGTGGCCTTGGTCAAGCTCCAGAGCTTCTCACATGGAGCCCGCCCCCAGGAAACACTGGCTTTTTCATGGGCCGGGTTGTCCCAGGTTTCCACCAGGCTGCAGCATGTCAGAATTTCCTTCCCTCTTGAGGTCGAACAATCTCCCATTGTTACCGGCCGAGGATGTCTCTTGTTCATCCTCCGGGGACAAGTCGGGAGAGTTTGCGTCTTGGGCCACCGTGAACAGTGCTGCCAGGTGCGTCTGGGAGCTGCTTTCGGACCCGGGTGCATACCCCAGCGTGGGACTGCTGGATCCCAGAGTGCCTCCCGCCCTATGTAAGGCAATGCTGCCGTTTTCCACAAGCAGCAGGACACCTTGGCCGCCGCCATGGGTGCAACCTGGCTTCCAGTGTTCTCCTGTCCTCGCCTGCTGTGGCTGCTCCGTCTACAAAGGAGGCTCTCGGGGCCAGGTGATGCTGCCTGGGCTCAGCCTGGCTGGATCTGTGGGCGCCTGGGCGACACCAAGGATGCGCAGACAGCAGCGCAAGAAGTGTGAATGAACTGACTCCGCCCACTGAGCATGTGACCTGAGGCCGGCCAATCAGAGTCCCCCCATCCTTCAGAGGCCCCCATAGGGATTGGCTCCACTAGAGGCATGTGCCCTGAAGTTGGCCAATGAAATCCTTCACCCAAATACTTGTGGTCCTCTCTCTTCACCTTGATGGGCAACCTGGTATATCTGAGCTGCGGGTGGCCCGCAGTGGCTCCCCTTGGGAAGAGTTCAAGCTTGCACAGAGGATAGGAGGAGAAAGTTTCCGGGTACCTCGTGGGAACCCCCCCATCCCACCCCAGATCCAGCCCTACCGGAAGCCAGATGTGACTTGGCCTTTCTATCCCAAGAGCCAACTGCTTCCCATTCATTTCTCAAGCCTGTTCAGGGGAAGGACCTGCCATTGACTGCCGTGGGCCACCCCACCAGGGAAACACGCTTAGGTGTTGGGGGGACGGGGATGGGTGCCCCTCACCGTTACCTGGGCCAACTAACCTGGTCTCCTGTTTTATTCCTGCTCACAGAAGGGGCTCCGTGGAAGGTGCTGGATCACAGGCCAGCCTCAGCCTTCTGCCACCCACAGACACCCCGCCGACACGCCCTGCTTGGCACAGCCGGCAAGCCCTGGTATTAATAGCTGATGGTTTTAATGCCCTCGACGAGCGCGGCAATCAGGAGGCGCGGCCTCCCTCCCGCACTGAACCCCGTATAATTACTCTTGATCACGGCGCCGCGTGCTGATTGCGGGCTCCGAGTCGGGGCGCCCGTTTTCAGGCTGGTGGGGCCGGAGCCCTGGCGTCTAACGAGGGTAATTGAGGCAGGGCTGATTGTGCCGGAAAGCTGGAGGGGACTGAGCCGTGAGAACGGGCCACGTCACACCCCAAACGGGACCGCATTTGCTAAATTTGTTTCCGATGCAATTTCATGGTGATTACACTGATTTCGTCTCCGTAATTGAGCCTGGCGCTGAGCGGGCTGCTTGCAGCCCGGCTGTCAGGACGGGCCGCCGTGGAGCAGGAGGTATTGATTATGATTTATGGACGGCTGTCTGCGCCTTCAGCTCGGGGAGCGAATGGGAAGGCAGGCCGGGTTCTCCAGAACCTGCTCGGAATGTCTCCCCCCCCCACTCCCCCCACCCCCCCCCTCACCTATTACCCGGTGTAGCCTCGGGCACCAGCCCAAGTGCCCAGTCCCCCATGACAGGCAGCAGTGGTCCCCTATGACTGCGTGGGGCCAACCCCTCACCTTCCAACTGTGGGCCCCAAAAGGCCCTCAGCAAGCAGGAGCCCCTTAGGAGGACTCATACCTGTGTCACCAGACCTGCCCCCATCCAAAGCGGTCCCCTGGTCCCCCTGCCCAGATCTAAAGGTGGCAGAGGCTGCAAAAGGCGTTTCTTAGCCTTTTCTGGAGAGGGAGCAGACGTCTGTGCCGGGTGCTTCCCCGACAGGCTTCCTTCTCACTGAGGTTCCCCGCCAGAGTGCTCCTAGTTCAGAAAGTTCGGGAAACTCAGTTCCCGAGCTTGTTGACAGATACCCAGGCCCTCTAGGTCAGAATCTGCTTTTTTAGCAAGACCCTCAAGGAAACACTATGAGTTAGAGGTTCCCCACCTCGCTCTTCCCGAGAGGCACCTGGGGGAACTATTGAGGGGTGCATGCTGGGCCCCAGGGACCGCCTGTCTTGGGGGCACAGGCGCTGGCATTTTCCACCTCAGCCTGGGCTCCCATGCGCAGGTGCACGGCGGGCCCAGAGCCCCTTCTCTGGACCTTGGTACCATGGCCATGACCGCGGGCTCCCAGAGGCCTACAGCCACACCCACAGCTAAGTTCTGGGGTGCGTCTTCTTGGTGAGGGGCATCAGCACCCAAAGCCCCCAGCACCCCAGCAATTCTGCAGGTCAACCCCTACAGCGTGGGCACAGCGACCCTCCCAGCAAGGAAACCCCGGAGTCGTGAGCTTTAGCAAAAATGTTTACTCTCTTCTTAATGTGTGTGTGTATTTACAAGTACTAAATCTGAAGACCAGTAAAATAGGAAATCGCCATCTATTTACACGGGCCACGGGCCCGCTGCTTCCGTGAGAAGCAATGGTCCATGGGGTGCTTCTCCTTTTTTTGGGGGGGGTGGCGGGTTGTAGGGGGGCACTGTGGCCTTAAAGGACAGCTAATTGTGGGCTTTGTCGGAAAAATATCTTTCTTTCTCTCTAAATATATCTACTCTAGCTTGTGTAGCACCAACGGCGTGAGCCAGCGGGTCCCGAGCCGGGAGCAAAGCTGGGTGGGGGGGGCTCTGAGCAGAGAAAGCAGGAGAGATGGGGGCCCCCCTGCCGCGGGGTGCCCCATCCCCGTCTCCACGGCCCCTCCAGGTCCTCAGCCCCAGGGCTGGGGAGTGCAGGGCAAGCTCGAGGTATTTGGAGAGGGGAGGCTGCCAGCAGGAGGTGGGAACTGCACTCTGGTGAGAAGGGGAGGAGAGGAGAGGGGAGGGACGGGCATGATAAGCAGACCGCAATAGCAGCAGTGTCTGGGCCGAGGGGGGGCAGGGTCGGAGGTGGGGGTTTGTTTGTTCAGCAACCCCTGGCCCAGGGACCACACGGGGGCCCTCATGGGGTGCAGGACCCCCTCCCCAGCACTGAGGCTTCGGGTCAGAGGACCCGGCAGAATGATGCCTGGGGGTCACGGGGGCACTGCAGCACTGGGGAGGGCCCGGGTGGGGGGCAGTGACAAAGGGACAGGGCGAGTCCCAGGTGGGGCGCTGCGGGCTTGGAGTGTAAACATACTGCTAAAGTGCATGCCCCTGCAGCCCGGTGGGCTGGCGCCCCCCACCCTCACCGCTGCCCACACGGAGGGTCCTTGCCCAAATGTGCAGACCCACGCTGAGCCCAGGCGGCCAGCTCTGTGGGAGAGGGGCACCTAAGGAAGGGAGGCCGGAAGTGGATTCCAGAGAGGGGGGGACACAGGAGCTGAGGAAACCCCTCTCCACCCCACCCCGGACTTAAGTGTATGTGGAAGGTCAGCTTCCATGAGAAGCCAGCATCCGGGGAAGACCTGGGGGAGAGGGGGGAGGATGGGGTGCTCCCCCAGGGACAGGAGCCACCAGAGGCATCCACGCTCTGGCCTGGGGGGTTGGGGGGTGCCGGAGGCACCAATTTCCAGAAGCCTCCCGAGTCCGGGCGTCCCAGTGCCGGGAGGCCCCGGCAAGGCGGCGGCCACAGTTAGCTGTCTCTCCAAGTCCTTGGCACCCTCAGTACCACTGACAAAGCCAGCCTGAAAGGGGACAGCTGCTGGCTGCCTTTCACCTGGGACGGAAGAATTTAAAAAATAATAATAATAATAATAAAAATTAAAAAAGGGTCTAACAACCTCTAGTATTCCACACTTGCAGAGTAAAAAGATCAAGTCAGACTAGACGCTAGCACGGTCATGCAGGGGTCCCGGGCCGCAGCGGGGGGCCGGCCCAGGAGATCTCGCCTCTCCACGGCAAAGAAAAACAAGGGGGGGGCACCCCCGCGGGAAGCTGGCCACTTTCTCCACGACCATTTGGTATTGCTTTCCCACTGCCTAAGTTTTCTGATTCTAACTTTGTTTTTCCAATGTCTTCTCCTCCAGTTAACTATACAGGACCCCACTGGGGCTGGACACGGAGGCTGCAGTCACATATATATATATGTATATATATGCATATATATGTACAGGGTTTTTTGTTTGTTAAAAATGTGTTCTCTCTTGCTCCCGGGGGTGAGGACAGCACCCCACTCCTGGTCCCTGGTGCCCGGCTGTGCCTTCCAGCCAGGCTGGCAGGTGTGGTCCAGGTTAGGGGGTTGGGGGGGGCCCAGCCCCGGCTGCCCATGTGCACAGAACAGCAGGATTCATGGTTCCCCCTAAAAAAAATCCAGTCCCCAGATATCCCACCACTCTTGGATCAGCGCGGCTGAGGCCGACTAGAAGCCACTGAAAGGGGGTGAGGGAGCGGGGCGGGGTGTGGTGGGGGTGGGGTGAGCATGGCCCGGGGGTCTGCTCCCAGCACTTGGGGCTCAGCAGGGCTGCCCAGGACGGACTGGGGAGCGGGGAATAAATAACAGGGAGGTGCGCTCGTGGCGGAGCCCCTGGCCCAAGCGGCTCCCAGAGGCACAGCCCTGAGGAGACAGAGTGAGGGGGCGGGAGTCCTCGCGGAAGTCCCGCGGGGCAGTGGGTGGTGGTCGTGCAGCCCCTCCACAGGAGGGAGCTGGGGCGTCTCTCGGGGCGCGGGCACCTTGGCGCTCCGGCCCCGGCCGCGAGAGCACGCGGTGAATCGGGGGACGGTGGTCCTGCCGGGTCGGGAGCCCCAAACGGCCCACGGCACAGGCCAACTGCCCTCGGCTCCCCTGGGCTGCGTCCGGGGCAGCCCCTCGGCGGCCGGCTGGGCCCCCTCGGCCCCCGGCCTCTGCAAGGAAGCTGGCACCTGCAGGCCCCCTCCCAGCCCTTTGTCCTGGTCCTCCTGGCCTCGCGGCCACGGCCCAGCTACCCTCCCTCCCTGAGGCTCCAGCCTTCCGGCAGAGTCCCTCCGTGGTCACCCCATTCTCCCTCAAAGGCCCCGGCACACCCGGGCTCCCCTCGCCCGCTGTGAGCAGCTCCGGGCAGGGAGGACACGTCGGCGGCCGGTCAGCGGCACCTGAGAGAACAGGGCACCTCGCGGGGCGGCAGGGGGCAGCCCCAGGGCACAGCGGCCCCGGGAGCCCTCCCAGCTCCAGGCGACAGAGGCCACCCTGGGCCCTCACTGGTCTCTGCGGGGCAGACACGCCGTCGGCTCAGCTGCTCAGGGCCATGGTGTCCACCACCTGCTCCAACTTGCTGCGGAGCCGTTGACGCCGCGCCTGCTCGTCCTTCTCCAGGGCTGTCAGGATCTGCAAGACAGGGAGGGCCATTTTGGAGGTGATGCACAGCCAGTCTGGGCTTTCCTGCCCCACACCGGGGCCCCAACAGCTCCCTCAGCCCTCAGAGCCCCGAGTCCCTGCAACTTTAATGCTTTAGTGCTGACTTGGGACACCAGAACTCAGGCCCATCCACCTTGGCCCAAGACCCTACTCAGGTGGACTGGAGTGATAGCACAGCAGGTAGGGCATTTGCCTTGCACGCAGCCAACATGGCCGACCTGAGTTCGATTCCTCCACCCCTCTCGGAGAGACTGGCAAGCTACCGAGAGTATCTCGCTTGCATGGCAGAGCCTGGCAAGCTCCCCGTGACGTATTCGATATGCCAAACACAGTAACAACTGTCACAATGGAGACGTTACTGGGCCCGCTTGAGCAAATCAATGAACTATGGGAGGACAGTGACTGTGACAGTGGGCTGGAGAGACAGCACAGCGGGTAGGGCATTTGCCTTGCATGCAGCTGACCCGGGTTCAATTTCCAGCAACCCATATGGTCCCCCCGAGCACCGCCAGGAGTAATTCCTGAGTGAAGAGCCAGGAGTAACCCCCGTGCATTGCCAGGTGTGACCCAAAAAGCAAAAAAAAAGACCCTGCTCAGGACTGGTCTCCAGGCCACCCCTCAGAGGCTCAGTGCGCCCAGAGCCCCCTCAGCCCCCTGAGCCGGACCTCCTCTCCCTCCAACCTAATCACAGTCCTCCCTATCCCTTGAGACCTCACATTAGTGGGATCGCGGGGCCTGGCCCCTTGCTCTCACTCAGGCCACCCCCACTCTGCCTGGCTCCCCTCAGGCCCACGGGCCCCAGACCCTGAGGCCTGCAACCCTAGTGATGGTGCCTTGCCCCGGGCTCCCTCCTTAGTGTCCAGGCAGCTCTCAGGAAGGAAACCCACGGGTGCCTCCCACCCGCGAGCCCAGCTGTCCGGCCAGGCACCAGAGAGCCAGCCGGGTCTCCTTGGATGTCTCAGGGCCCCACGCTCTATGTGGTGGGCACGGGGACCTCCAATGTCTCCCCTCTAAGCCGGCAGAGAAAGAAGCTGAAGATCTGAGCAGGGTCCCCTGCGCCCAGGCAGACAGGAAGCACTTTCCCTGACCAGCCGGTCAGCCTCGGTAAACTGACCCAGCAGGACTCCCCTGCCCCAGAAAGTGCCCTGGGGCCGGAGCAACAGTACAACAGGAAAGGCCTTGCACACAGCCAGCTGGGGTTCAATCCCCTGCACTTGATGTGGCCCCCGGAGCTAGTCAGGGGTGATCCTTGAGCCCAGAGCCAGGAGTAAGTCCTGAGCACCGCCGGATGTGGCCCCCAAACCGAAAGAGAAATAAAAATTAAAATGCCCTGGCCTCTTAGTGGGTAGAACTGAGGGTTCCAGGCCTTCAGTTAGGGAGGGGGGCTGGGCGGGGCTAGACTGCTGTGGGCGGGTCTAGGATAGGCTGCAGTGGGTGGGGCTGAACAGGGCTGGGCTGAGCTAGACTTCAGTGGGCGTGGCTGAGCAGGAATGGGCGGGGCTGGAATTCAGTGGGCGGGGCTGAGCAGGGCTGGGAGACTAGGCTGCAGTGGGCGGGGCTAAACTGGTGGGGTCTGGCGGGGGAGGGCAGCTTGCTGACAGCTGAGTGGGGAGCTCACCTCGTCCTTGTACTTGGTGATGTAGGAGTAGATCTCGTGCAAGGCGCTCATGCTGTTGAACTGGCTCAGGTGCAGCCGCGACTGCTCGGCCAGGTATGCGCTCATGTCCTGGTCGCTGATGGCAGGCATCTTGGTGATGTCGGCGTAGTACCTGAGCCGGGGGACAGTGACCATGAGCAGGCTGCTGGGCCCTCTGCCTGCCTGCCCCTCCACCTGCCTGCCGCCGAGGTGCCCACCTCTCCACCCAGCTCTTGTAGTTGGGGATGTCCTTGGCGTAGAGCAGCTTGTTGGAGGGCGAGTCTTTGCCCAGCTTGTGCTCGGACGTGGAGCAAGAGTCCATGAAGGTCTGTGCCACCACCGACAGGCAGGCGTCCGTGATGCTGCTCTTGTGGATGTCAAACACGAACTGGGGGTTCTTGATCACGTTCACCCAGAAGCGTAGGGGCAGGCTGGTGGGGGGTGAGGGGAGTGGGCGTCAGTCTGGGGCAGGTCACTCAGGGCCCCGGCACTGCTTCCTGAGAGCACCAGCAAGGATGGGTCAGCCACTCGCTGCCATGCAAGGAGAGGAAACTGAGGCCCAGAGGGGATTCTGAGGAAAGACCATTCTCCTTGCAGCCACTGACTGGTGGGCAGACCCTCCCTACGGTCACACAATCAGAGGCTGGGCACACACAGGTGAGACATGAGCGGGACCCCCACGGAGGGCCACAGTCCTCTCCCGCTCCTGCCCACCCAGGCCGTGACAGCAAGGCCATGACGGGGAACAACGTTGCTGTGCCCCATAGGCCTCCCTTGGCGATCCCGCCGCCTGAGAGCTGTTCAAACCAAGTGAAACTCAGGGAAGCAGAAAATGTAGGTCCTTAAGGGCTTCAGCCACGTGTGAAATGCTCAGCGGCCCTGCACGTGGACGGGGGCCACCTGGCTGAACGGCAGAGATCTAGAACTGTCTGTCACTTCACACATGGATTACAATCCTCCTCCCTACTGTCCTGGGCCATGGGGAGTCCCTCTTGGTCCGAGAGACTGGGGCTCAGGCCTGCAGCCCAGTGTGAGAAGCACACAGGCCAGAGTGTTGGACAGGAAGTGGCGAGGAAGGCGGGCAGGGCAGGAGCACAGAGCTGCTCTGGGAACGGGCCCAACGCTGCCCTCAGGGAGACAGGCCAGTGGTTGTGGCCTGGGGGGCAGAAGCCTGAGTCCCAAAGCACCTGTCATGGCCACCCATATGGCTCCCACTGACTGGCACAGGTGTGGTCACAAGTCTGACACTCATCACACACCTGGGCCCACACGCCTGCCAAGCCCGTCTGCCCAAGACACAGCACACACGCTTGTGGGTGAACACACACCCTGGGACACACACATTCAAGGGTGAACACACACACACACACTCAGGTGAACACACACCCCGAGACACAACATACATGCCTGGGACATGAACACACACACGCGCACACACACACACACTCATACATGCATGGACTGACTGCATTCCCTGCACACACACGCACATGCACACACACACGCACAAGCGCACGGAAGGACTGCACTCCCCACACACATACATACACATAAGCATGAATGTACTTCCAGCACACACATACACACACACGCACACACACACATGGATGGACTGCACTTCCACCACACACACACACACACACACACACACACACACACACACACATATGCATGGACAGACTGCACTCCCTGCATACACACACACTCGCCTAGCCCCCACTATCCAGAACAGAGCACGGTGCACCCTCGCTGGCTGGGGGGGGGGAGGGGGTCAGGAAGGCAGCCTCAGTGGGGCTGGCTACTAGGCCACCTGTGAGCAGGGCCCCGCCCCGCCCACCCCCACGGGTACCAGTTGCTTTTCCAGGTGTGCCGCACGTCTGCGTCGTGGATCTGGTGCTGGTCCGCCTGCTCGTCCAGGAAGTCAAACATGTACTTGATGGCCAGCGGCAGGGCCGAGCCCCGGTGCGCCGTGCTGAAGATGGTCTCAAACAGGTCGTCCACAAACTTCTGCAGTGTGCCCTGTGGGTGGGCATCGAGACAGCTCCAGGGCCCCACACGGTACCCCGACCTCCTTGGGGGGCCCAGGCACCAGCTGCCGCCCTCCCCACCCCCAGCGCAGCCGCCTGGGCCCACCTTTGTGGCCAGCAGTCGTGTCAGGTAGATCTCTGAGACCATCTTGCTGCCGCGGTCGCCCTCCCGCTGGTCCAGGTGGTCGTGGTTCTTCACTAGGTGCCAGAGTTTGGTGCCACTCTCCAGGTCGGGCGTGATCATGGGCGTGCGGGAGCGCAGGCTATCAGGGCTGCTGGCCGTGCGCAGCATGCTCTCTGGGGCGAGAGTGCCCATCAGCAGTGGCCCCCGACCCCAACAAGGCGTCCACACCCGCCTACTGTCCTCCAAACAGCATCCGCACACCTCCCCCACTGCCCCCAAACACAGCGTCCACACTGGTCTCCCATGACCCCCCAAAACATGGCATCCACGCCGGTCTCTCACGGACCCCCAAACACGGTGTCCACGCTGGTCTCCCATGACCCCCCAAATAGCCCATTCCCTACAGCCCCCAAACACTGCGTCCACGCCAGTCTCCCATGAACCCCCAAACACGGCTTCCTCACCCGCCTGCCCACCCCCCGTGGCTCCTCAGGAACAGTGACGCCGGGGACATGGCATGGGTTGACCCAGGTGCCCGCACGGCCAGGAGAGGGGCGCCAGGTTGTGCTGTGACCTGCCCTGTCCTCACCATATCTGCTGAGGGACTTAGTGAAGGTGGAGGAGTTGGAGATGTTGTAGGCAGACGTCTGCTTGGGCACCAGTGCCACCGACGAGCCATCCGTCACCTGGGAAGGCGTCAGGAGAAAGATGCAACTGCTGGAGTATGTGGAGCCCCAGCTAGCCTAGCTCAGGACCGACTCCGACCACCACTGGGAGGGCTGGTTTCTACCCCACTGTCCGCTGGCTGGAGGGGGATATGGGGGGCACCTGGCAGCAGAAGGCGGGTCCCCAGCAGGGAGGGGCAGATCTGGAGAGTGAGGGGTAGGAAAAGGGACAGATCCTCAGCTGCAGGAGTGGGCAAAGGGGTGTGTCCCTGGCTGCAGAGGCGGGCAAAGGGGCGTGTCCCCGATACAGGGGCGGGGAAAGGGGCGTGTCCCTGGCTACAGGGCCAAAGGCAAAGGGGCGTGTCCCTGGCTGCAGGGGCGGGGAAAGGGGCATGTCCCTGGCTACAGGACAGGCAAAAGGCAAAGGGGCGTGTCTCTGGCTGCAGGGGCGGGGAAAGGGGCGTGTCTCCAGCTGCAGGGACGGGCAAAGGGGCAGGTCCCCAGCAACTAGGTGGGCACCGACCTGATAATGCGCCAGCGTGTTCAGCCGCTTCCAGTCGTTGTCTATCTTGGTGGTGACATCCTCGTCCTGCAGGATGATGCGGGCCATGCGGCCCTGGCGCCACTCTGTAGAGAAGGGGTGTGAGGTCACTGACCGTCCCTGCCAGAAGGCTGCCCCCACTTCCAGAAGGGCCCACTCTCCATGCAGTGGGTGGCAGGAGTCGGGGGTGGACAATGACCCCAGAAACCGGGAAAACCCGGGAAGACTCATGGGGAAGGGTGTGAGTGCCAGCTCCTGCTGCCCCTGCAGCCCGCCTTGGTCTGCTCCAGCCCTTCTTGGGGAGACCGGCGTCCCCTCCTGCCCTGCTCGGCAGGTACCCCCACCTCCTGAACTGCTGGGTCTAGGCCCCCATACTCCTCCCTGCACCCTCTCTGCCCCTCAGAGCTCTCTCCTCCCCAGGCACCCCTGCACCCCTGCCTTTCGGGGTCCCTTGGGAGCACCCCGCTCACCCAGGTCCATGTCCCCGGCCTTGGGCCGCTGCGAGTAGGGGACACCCTTGTACACAGCGTCCAGCAGCTTCTCCTTGACTTGCGTCACTGTGTCACAGTTCAGCCCCTTCACCGGCACCTCGGGGGCGTTCTCATTCTCAGGGTTCACGCAGTTCAGGGTCTGCAAGGAGGGAGGGAGGGCAGCCATGTGTGGGATGGGGCGGGGTACCAGCCGTACATTGGGGGGCCCGGGGGCAGGCGGGCACGCCGGCTCACCAGTGTCTTGTAGTCGATCTGCTGCCGGATGAGCTTGTCCTCACTGAGGGAGTAGCGCGCCTCGCCCGTGATGGCGTCGATGGGGCCCTTCTCCATCTGCTGCTTGATGGCGCAGTACAGCATGAAGAGCGGCTCCCCGGCACACTCCTGCAGGGGCGGGCGTCAGGCTGCGGCCCCGTACGGCCCCACGGGGCCCTCCCTGGCCCCTGCCACCCTCCAGTTTCTGGACCCACAAAGACGGAGCCAGGGAAGGCACAGAGGCAGGGACAGAGCCGAGGGGGGCAGCTGAGCACCAAGGGTCGGGCGTGTGAGCCGGCCTTGGCCCTGGTGTCCTGACAGGCAGACTCCTTCCGGGTCTTCCCCGGCCCACCCAAGGGGGCTCGATGCCTGCAGCCCTCTGGCCTTCATGACTCTCTGACCCCTCTTGGACGCTGGCTCGCGGTCCCCAGTCCCCATGGCATGGAGGTGCCCTGGGTAGGGGGGCCAGGTCACGGTCGGCTGCTCACGGGATGTCCCCAGAGCATGAGGGCTATGGCTTGATCAGAGCAGCTGGGACAGAGGACTGCGGCAAAGAATGTGGGGCTGGCCAGGCCCCTCCTGCCTGCGAGCCATGGGAGGGGGACTGTGGACCCTCAGCGGGGCAGCCCACTGGCCGCCTGCCTCCTTCCCGGCCCCCCCCCCCCCCAGCAGCTCCAGGGCCCTCACTGGCGCCGGCGCTGACCAGAGCACTGGCTGAAGAGTGGCCCTGGCACCTGTGGACCTGCCCTCTGACCCTCCTGGGAATCACATGTCATTTGTACTTGGGGCCTCGCTAAGCCAGCCGGAGGGAAGAGGAAAGAAGGGGGCGTGATGGGGAAGCAGGGCCAGGAACCACTGCTTCTCTTCCGGCAAATGCGCTTGGAAGAGAGGCTGGCAGGTGAGACTCACAGTGGAGAAAGGGGAGTCTCGGAGGGTCTGTTGGGGTGTGGGGCAAGCGACTGGCACAGAGGCCACGGCAGGGGGTGGGGCCCAGGGCCTCTGCCCGGAAGCATCTGGCACTCAGGAAAGCTGGGGTGGTGTGTGCTGGGTGCCCTCCGACCAGCCAGCAGCCCCCCAAGGAGGCTCCCAGTGGTCTGCCTAGAGGAACTGAGCAGGACCAGGGATGGGGGCCTCGAGGCGGGAGGGAAAGGAAGGCTGAGGACACCCCCAAAGCACAGATACAGCGGGAAGAGGAAAGAAGGGGGCGCGATGGGGAAGCAGGGCCAGGAACTGCTGCTTCTCTTCCGGCAAATGTGCTTGGAGGAGAGGCTGGCAGTGAGACGCACAGTGAGTGTTTCTTCTCTTTCTTTCTCTCCTTTTGTCAGACCCAGTGATGCTCAGGGTTAATTCTGCCCCTGCGCTCAGGAATCACTCCAGGTGATGCTCAGGGGACCGTATGGGATGCTGGGATAGAACCTGGGTCGGCCGCATGCAAGGCAAACGCCCTCCCCACTGTCCTATGGCTCCAGCCCCCACTGGCCTAGTGTTTCAGTGGGATGGTTCTGTGCTGGGTTCAAGAGACACCTCTACGCCTCCACACCTAGCAGGTGAGACTCTGGGCTTCAACCCCGGCACGGCCAGGGTGGCCCCTGAATCCCACAAGGCCAACCACCCCAATAAAACTGAGAAAAGACAAAAGACGATATGCAGAAACTGCCCAGGGATGTGATGCACATTTCAAGTAGGAAAGAAACGCAAGGTTTGAAAAATAACTTTGGGGCCTGCGTCTCTGGTGGGCGGAGGGGAAAATCAAGTGACAGCCCTACCTCGTGCCAAGCATAGATGGATGGACAGATGGACAGCGGCCTAGAGAGCCGCCAAACACGTCTCAGGGCCACAAAAGGAGGGACGGCCCATAGGGATCCCAACCCACACAAGGGGAGTCCTATGCTCTCTCCCCACAAAACAGGTAAAGGATAAAGGAAGCGAATCTGAAGCGAAACCAAAGTGGTCACTCAGATGCTCAAGCCAAGAGAGAGACGCCAGCAAGATGCCCCCACCCCAATCCGGGGGAGGGGGAAGGAGTGTCCAGGGCTGGGTGGCTGTGCTGTGCCCACCGGGCAGACAGGGGCAGAGTAGGGCACCGCCACTGACAGCTCTTCCAAAGTCACTAGGGGCTGGGCGGGTGGCAGATGGCCCTTCAGTGCCAGGGCGGTCAGGGAGCAGACAGGCAGGAGCCAGGCCCCTGGGGTTCCGCAGTGGGAAGACCCCACGGCACCTGCAGACTCTCGAGGGACGCGTTTCCCAGCCCCACCTGCCCACCCGCCCGTCCTACCTTGAGGAATTTGTACAGAAGGAAAGTGAACCAGTTGGTCAGCATCTTCTCGGCCACCGACTCGGTCCTGGGTAGAACAGAGGGCAGAAGGTCACGACACCGTCTCCAGGACCACCCCATGCCAATGCCCCCAGCTGGGCCTCACCGGTGGGCGGCTGGGGCAGCCTGTGAGCTGGGGCTAGGGGTCACGGAGATCCCACCCTTGGTTCTGAGCATGACAACCCAGACCCTGGCCCTCGGGGGGCTGAGGGAGGGATGAGGCAGATACACCAGGGTCCCCGCTCCCCATTTCTGGTGACAAAGTCGAGGGGCCCCTAGAGCAGGGACTGCAGCGGGGCCTGGCCGGCCAGACAGCCCGCCAGCCTCCCCCCCCCCACGGCCAGGTGACCGCCACCCCCGCCCGCCCCCCTCACCGGCGCAACAGCAGCTTGGGGTGGTTCTTGCTCTCCAGGTTCTTTTCGATGAGGTCGGACAGCAGCTGCTTGAGCACGCCCGTGGCGTACTCCATCTCGCCCTGCAGTGCCGTCATGATGAGCGAGGCCACGTTGCCGCGGTCGCGCATGGAGAAGCTGCGCTGCCCCTCCAGCGTGCGGATGAAGGTCAGCAAGAAGTGCTTCTTGGTCAGCAGCTGCCCGAAGAGCGTCAGCGACTTCTCCACATTGGCCTGCACCTGGCGGGGGACACGGGCCTGCTCAGAACGCCGCAGGGGCCGCCGGCCCTGGGGGAGAGAGGCAGGAGGATGGCCGCTGGCCGGCGGGGGGGCAGCCGCTCCGCGTCCCCGACAATGTCCCTCAAGGGTAGACGTGGCCCGGCAGCTGCCTGAGCCCTGGGGTCAGGCACAGGGTGGCCTGTGGGAGGTGTCCAGTGTGGGCCTCGGCCTCCCCTGTACCCAGCCCCTTCCAGAGGAAACCCGACCCACTGTCCACTAGCATGCCCTTGGGGCTCCTGCCACCTCCCCTCGATGGCCAGTGCAGACCAGCCCACCCATCACCCCTTCCCTGCTTCACAGGGAGGACATGGAAACCCAGAGAGGGAAAGAGGCTGGCCCAATGTACCGGGGGGAACGCAGGCTGGTTCTGGTACCCTGCTGTCTCACCCACACCAAGGCCTATGCAGGACAGGAGGTTCCCAGGTTGTGCCCAGGGCAAGCGACCCCTGGCTCCAGGCCCAGCCCAGAATGGCAGGTCCCTGGGAACCCTGGCAGCCATCCTGCAGGGCCTAGGGCCCCTCCAGTTTTGCTCCTTCAGAGGGACAGTCCCCCCGACGGTCATATGGGGAACAGGACCCCCAACACCTGACATGCGTAATGATGGCACCACCCCGGCAAGAGGTGCCGTGCTGAGACCCCAACTGTGACCTGTTGCAAGTGTTCTAAGAGGCCCTGAGGGTCCCTCATCCCCACAGGCCTGGGCCAGGGCCTCCAGGGGCCACTTCGGCAACCCAAACCTGGGCAGCATGCACGGCCAGGGTCAGGCCACGGGGGCTGTGGGTGGCACCTAGACCAGCAGGGCACGGCAAGATCGAGGGGAGGCCCTGGGATAATCCCTGGGGAAGTCCCCGGCAGCCCCCCGCCCTCCCGGGCCCTCCCCAGCCGAGTGCCCACCTCCATCTCCTTGAGCACCGGGTGGTCCTCAATCCCAGGGAAGAGCACCCGCATGGCGTAGGTCCGGTAGTCGAGGAACGGGATGCCTGCGCCGTCCAGGTCGTTGGTCAACTCGTGAATGTCCGTCTGTAGCTCGGCGAAGGCTGCAGGCAGATGTGGGGTGAGGACGGGCTGCCTGCGAGGGCCCTCGTCCACGCATGGGGCTGCGTGGGCCTTGCTGCTCCCTGGACGGCTGAGCCTGGGACACCACCCTCCCACCTGGCTTCATTTCCGGAGCCCACCCCGGGGGGGCGGGGGGGCCCAGCTCACTCGGCAGGGCGTTTCCACAGCAGACCCAGGGGCTGTGACCCGCTCCCTGGTACTGCTGTAGGATTTGCCACCAACAGGAAGGGGCCAGGCCAGGGCAGAGGCACCACAAGAGACACAAGCGTCTGACCCAAGCTGAACCCCGGTACCACCGAGGAGCGATCCCTGAGCACAGTGTTAGGCGAAGTCCTGAGCACTGCAAAGGTTGGCCCCAAAACAGAAATGAACAAAGGGAAACAAAGACCAGAATAAGAAGACACTTTACAGACGGGGAGAAAATACTTTGCCCACCTTTCACCTTACAAAGGGTTAATATCCAAAACAAAAAGCACTTTTACAACTTAACAAAGACTAAAATGGGGAGAAGAGGTGAACAGATGCTTCCTCCAAGAAGACGAACAGTGGGTCAGCAGGTAGGTGAAAACAACGCTCTGAGGGAGGAGTCGTTGGGGAGAACAAATGAAAACAAGTGACCCCCACCAGACAGAACAGGAACAAACAGCGGGGACGGGCAGGGAACGGACCCTTATCCACGGTTACTGGGAACGTCCACTGGTTCACTCTCTTCGAAAAAATAACATGGATACTTGTAAAAACTAACGGGTAAGTGCATTTCAAGCAGCATTCGGTACTGCAGCACGGCTCACAACAGCCAAACAAACGCCAGGTGCCCGAGAACACAGCGCTGGACCAGAAAAGGAGCTGAGGGATACACGCGCACACAATGGAATACTACTCGGCTGTAAGGAAAGAAGAACCCCGCGATCCGCTGCTCCGGGGACAGATCTGGGAAGCATCGGGCTGAGTGACGTCAGTGGAAGGAGAGGGACAGACAAAGAAGGATGCTTCGTAACCAGGATATGAAAGAGAGCAGGGGGAGAGCAGGCGTCCGAAGGCAGAAGAGAGGACTGGCATGCAGGAGCCTCCCACGGTGGGGAAACGCTGGGGGGATCGGGGGAGAGGGGCACACAGGCCTGGGTGGGGTTCCAGAAGCAGACAGAGGTAACAGTGGAGAGCGGGCTGTGGGACCTGTCTGCCTGAAACCCCATCACCCACAGTGCTGTGAATCACGAGGCTTCCAATAAAAAAATTTTTAAAAAGCTGAAAGTATATTAAAAAATATATATATCTTAAGCTGAGAAGCACCTCGTGATGTGCCCCCTGGCATCTGGAGTACAGCTGCTCTCCGAGGGCCCGGGCTTGGTCACCTGGGCAGGGCGGGCAGTGGCTGGCTCTCCCCCAGCCCCTCAACTACCTCCAGGCTGCAGCCGTTCTGCGTCACCTGCTCACTCCGGCTCAGTCTCTGAGAGAAACAGAGGCAGATGGCGCAGGGGCAGGCCCTGGCAGAATGTTCCAGAGCCGTGAGGTGTTGGCCCTGCAGCTGTGGACCTCACTATCTGATCCGGAGCTGGAGCCACGGGCAGTCTGGGGGGGGGGGGGGGCGGGGGCATGGCGGGCAGGTTTAATTAAGCACGGGGCCCTTCATCTACCGGGCACGGCTGCCAGGCGTCTGCTTATCTCCACCTGGCTGGCACCAGGGCCCACAGACCTGCTGGTGCATCATGGCGCCAGACCCGCCAGCCTCGGGGACGACCTGCATTCCCCCCCACACACACACACACCCCCGCCCACATCTGGGGATGGCTCTCCTGGAAAGACGACAACCAGGGCAAGGACCTGGGAGTCCCCATGTCCTGACATGCGGGCCCCCGCCCCCAGGAGCACACAGCCCTTGGCAGTAGCAGCACGGGGGGGAGGGGGGGTTCCCGTCCCTCCCCAGGCCCCCACCATACCCAGAGTAGAGACTCAGGCAGCTGCCTCCCCGCTGCCAGTCTGTTGGCTAATACCCGGCAAAATGCTTCCGGTCAAGGCTGACCACTGGTCAGCAAGCCTCCAGCAAGCTGATGGCTGTGAGCACCTGGGACCCCAGAATAATGGGGCTCCATGGAGCCTGCGTGAGATCTCCAGCTGGGCAGGAGCTGCCCACCCATCTCTCCTGGCCCTGGGGCCGCCTCACACCCACCTCCGCAGCTGACTCCCTGGCACGTAACACACACAGTGGCTCCCGGGGACTGGCTGCTCCAGCCCGGGCCGCCTCCTGGACTGTCCACCCCCATCCAGACCGCCCTGCTATTTACAGCCCCTCCTCCCACCCATCTGCAATCGGGGGCTTCAGGGTCATGGGGCAAGTGACCAGGTGTGGGTCCATTAGGAAGCTGAGAGCGTCCTCTTTTGTGGCAATTTCCTCACTCCGGGAAAGAGACCAGAAGAGAGCTGCAGAGGGTGGGCTTGGTCGGCTGTGGGGTGTGTATGTGCTAACCCTGTGGCTGGGGCCCCTGGGTGCTGCCCTCACTGCAGCCTCCAGCCGCGTCAAGACCTTCCAGAGAGCAGGCTCAGGGCAGAGGCCAGTCGGGCGAGGTCTGTGTGGGCTTATGCCACGGAGCCGGTACCCCCGTGCATAGTCCACCTCGCACAGGCCATCTGGGTGATCGATCACTCACAGCACTCGGCCCTGCACCCACGCTCTAGGGGAGAAACTGAGGTATGAGCAGAGGTCTGATAGGTAAGCCCAGGTGCAGGGGGCTCCCTGAGTCCATAGCCTGTATTTTTGCTGCACCCCAACGCTGTGCCTGGTTCCTGCCCTGTGTCCCCATGGCCCCGTCCCTACAACCCTGAGCCCCAGCACCCTCACATCCCCACGCCCCTTCGCCCTCCTGCGCCCACGCAGCTGGGCACACACTCATCTTCCTTGCACTCCAGGACCCCGTACCCCTGCGCCCCGCCCCCTCACCCCTGCAGCCCAGAAGGCACTAAGCTTCCTTGCACTCCAGCACCCCTGCGCTCAGCCCCTCCCCCATCCTTGCACACACGCACCTTCCTTGCACTCCAGCGCCACACGCGACTCCAGGTTGTCCATCTGCAGCTGCAGCCGCTTGAGCGTGCGGTCAGCATCGCGGGACTTGCGCTTGTAGGCGATGAGCACGGCCACGATGACCAGCAGCAGCAGGCCGCCGCCGCCGCCGATGCCCACGATGGCGGGCAGTGTCAGCAGACTGTCCGAGTACACCTGCAGCGTCCCCGGCGAGAACTCGAAGCCGCCGGCCCGCACCTGGGACATGGATGGGCGGAAGAAGGGGTGCAGGCTGCTCACACCGGGCACGGGGGCCACTCGCTGCACCCCTGGGGACCCCGGCGGCACCTGCCCTCCGAACGCGCAGCAGCAGGGGCGACCCTGGGCGGGGGCGGGAGCCTCACCGTGACCTTGTGCTGCCCCGTGAGGTTGGGCGACTCGCAGAGCAGCTGCGTCTCGGACACGGTGAGCGCGCAGGGCGTGGAGCCAATGAGCACCGTGTAGTTGAGCCTCGAGTTGCCAGGCGCAGGCGGCAGGAGGTTCCGGCCCTGAGGGGGGGGCGGGAAAGCAGAAGGGGCTGTGAGCAGAGCTGGCGCCCCGCCCCCTCCAGGCCCCTCCCCATCAGGCCCCGCCCCCAGTCCAGCACCTGCCCCTCCAGACCCCGCCCCCATCAGGCCCCGCCCCATCCAGCTCCTGCCACTCCAGGCCCCACCCCCATCAGGCCACATCCCATCCTGTCAGGCCCTCCCCCCACCCGGCCCTGCCCAGCTCCTGCCCATCCAGGCCCCTCCCTTCCATGCCCAGCCCCACTCCCATCAGGCCCCGCCCCCAATCCAGCACCTGCTCACCCAGGCCCCGCCTCAACCAGGCCACACCCCACTCCATCAAGCCCCACCCCAACCCGGCCCCGCCCCTGGTCCAGCGCCCACCCATCCAGGCCCCGCCCCCCTCACCTTGAGGATGAGCGGGGAGCTGGGCTTGAGCTCCAGGAGGCCAGTGGGGCTGAGCGGCTCGAGCACCGGGTCCGGGTAGTAGACGAAGGAGGAGCCGTTGAGCGCCAGCAGGGCGCGCACGTCGTCCATGACGAAGCCCAGCTCGTCGGGCCGCTCGCCCAGCTCCGGTGGGCTGCGCTCGGGGTTGTCCACGGACGGGGCACGGCAGACCATGGTGGTGTCGTTGTACACCAGGCAGCTCTGTGGGCGGGCCCCGGGCAAGGTCAGAACTGCAGCAGGCGCAGACCCCCACCCCCACCTGGCTTCCTGCTCTGGGACCCCACGCGGTGGGGGGGTAATAGTGGGCCCTAAGGACTCACATTCTCCCTCTCGATGCCGCCGTACTTGGCCCGGATGCGGGGCTCGCGCACGGTGGCCAGGTTGGTGCCTGTGACCGTCAGGAGGGTCCCTCCACTAGGACAGGAGGTGAGGGCAGCTGGTCAGGGTCGGGCTCTGCCCCAGCCCACCCAGCCTCCCTGGAAAAGGGGTCTCTGGGTACCCACGTGAGGTGGCAGAACAAGACGGGGATGGGACAGGCCAGGGACAGGGACAAGCCAAGGACAGGGACAGGGACAAGCCAGGGACGGGGACAGGCCAGGGGCAGGGAACAGACCCGGGCCGGGGTAGGCCAGGGCCACAGACAGGCTGGGAATGGGGAAGGCGCCTGGGGACAGCCACCTGTTGATGCTCCACTCGGGGTCGATCTTGAGGATGGTGGGGTCCTCGGTGTAGTTGTACTTCACCTCGGGGTTGGTGAGCTGAGCCCGGTTGATGTTGATGACGATGGGGGCACTTCCAGGGCTCTGGCCGGGGGGCGTCAGGCAGCGGATCTCCCGGGAGTTCCTCCTGGGGGTGAGGAGGCAGTGAGGACAGATCCCCAGTGTCCACCTTCAGGGCAGCGGAGGGTTCCAGGAGGGCAGTGGACCACACCGGTCTCCCGCGAAAGGAGGGTGCGGGGCCTTGGGGAGGGTGGCAGCTCTGGGGGGCAGACGCCTGCCTGCACCTTACCCCCTCACTAGCCTGGCCCCCAGCCTCTGCATGGCCCTACACTGCCTGGCCACCCTCCCACCAAGCAGCTGTTCCTGCCCAGAGACCCCGCTGACCTGGCGTCCCCGGGCAACAGCAGTGAGCAGGAAGGGGCCCCCTGCCCAGGGCTTCTGGCCTCCCCCTGCCTCCATGGAACCCACGGATGTGGGGTCCGGGATCCCCACTACACGGTGGGTCTCCAGGTCTAACCATCAGGAGGCAAAGAGCTGGCAACTGGGGGGAGAGGGGGCTGGAGACGGGAGGCGCCGGTGACCGTGCTGAGCAGCCAGACGGTCCCGCCGCACCTGAGCCCCATCCCTGCCGCCCGAGCCCGCTCGCCCCAAGAGCCCACAAACGCCAATGATGAGTCTGAAAGCGGGTAATTACCACAGGGAAATATTTAAAGGGCCGCCCCATTATCATCCCTAATCTAAAATTATCCACTTCAGGCCCCAGGCTTTTGCGAAGACTCTTCTTCTTTCTCAGAAAAATCTGAAAATGCTTCTCATTATGTTGCCAGGGAATCCCCCACCTCAACGGGGACTGGTCTCCGCCCCTGGGGCCCAGCCCCGCCCAGCCCCAGGGCCCTACCCCCCCCCACTCTGAAGGTAGCCGTGTCCATGGGAACTCTGGCCGCCCCGGGGTTTCCATGGCAATCACCCTAGCCAGGCTCTCCATACCCCTTCGTTTCCCAGGCAACAGGACGGGGCCCTGCAGCCATCTGAAGGAGGTGCCACCAGGAGGAGAGGGGCCCGCCCCAGCCCCCCACTTCCGGTTTGGCCCCCCATACCAGGAGAAGGAGCAGGGCCGGCCGCCGACTGACACGGCCACGTCGCTGCCGGCGTTCAGGTGGCTGCCCTCGATGCCAATCCAGGTGCCCCCCGACAGAGGTCCCCGAGCGGGGCTCACACGGTAGAAGGTGGGCGTCTGCGGAAGAACGTGTTCCCAGGAGGGCGTCTCACGGCCAGCTTGTCCCCAGCCCTGGGGTCCCCCATGGCAAGGGGCGGGGCATAGGGGGAGGGGCCACCACCCCATGGAGAGTGGAGGGTGTGGGGGCTTACCACAAAGGTGAAGCGCTTGGGTGACAGAGCCCGGTAGTGGGGGGAGCAGTCCCGCACGCACACCTCCACCAGGGCGTCGTGCGCCCGCACCGTGCTGGCATCCCCGATCTCACAGACGATCCTGCAGGGACCCGGCCCAGGGTCTACGCACGCACTCACGGTCCCAGCCCAGATGCCCAGCCGCCCCACTCAGGCTGCCTCTGCCCAGCCTGCCCGCTTGTGCCCGCCCTCAGTCCACCTCCCGGACTCTCACCTGCCCCGCATCCACCTTCCTGCCGCACTCGGCCAATCCCCATGGCTGACCTGGCCACGCTTACAACCACCCCGATGTCTCTCTGCCCGGCACACACTCAGAACCCCCCATGTCCATGACTCAGACCCCCTCCCCCCGGCATCCATCTCGCACACGCTCAAGCCTGCCCCTGTGCCCGCCACTCACGTACTCACGCCCGCCCTGTGCCTACCCCTCACACACCCAAGGCCACCCCCACGGCCACCTGGTCCACACTCCTACCCTCGTGTCCGTCCCCCGCAGACTCACATCTGCCCGCGTGCCCCACCCCACAGCCATCCCCCACGCACCCAACCTCACCTCCACGGCCACTTAGCATGTGCTCACTCAGGCCCACCTCCGTGTCCACGCCTTACGTACTCACTCACACCACCCCGCATGCACTCGCCCAGACCCACCCCCGTGTCCACCCCGCGGCGGCCACTCACTGCTCGGCGCTGATGTACTCGCTCTCCAGCGGGCTGCACAGCACCTTGCCCACGCGCACGCCCAGACGCACGTCCTCGAAGCGCAGGCCCAGGTTCTCGCCCGTGATGGTGAGCCGGGTGCCTCCCTGCCGCGGGCCCGTCTCGGGGGACAGCTGCGGGGACAGAGGCTGGGACCCCGCGGCCGGGCACTCCGGGCGGAGGGTGCAGGGCCCGGCGGGGGGTGGGGGCGGGGGCAGGGGCGGCCTACCTTGAGGATCTTGGGGTCGGTGCAGCGGCTGCTGCCGTGGCGGGCGTGCATCCAGGTGGTGGGCGGGTCCATGGGGCAGTGGGGCCGCAGGGAGCAGCGGCGCTCGGCCACGCACCAGCCGCACTCGAAGCGCGGGTCCGCCTTGAGGCACAGCCCACAGCTCTCCCGCAGGGCCGGGCACTTGTACAGGTGGGCTGTGGGGCAGGGCTGTCAGGGCCACCCTCGGGCAGGCACCCACACCAGCTGCTGTGCCCCTCAGTCACACCCGCACACACACACCCATGAACACACACACTCCAATGTATACATACACACATGCACACAGACACACGCATACACACACCCATACGCACCATGTGCATACACACACATACTTATGTACGTACCAACAACCACAACCACACACATGTGTACAGACATACCCACATACATACCCATATGCACACATAACACACCATAAACACCCACACACATAAGCGCACACCCAGATACACTCATACACACGTACATACCCACACACAACCACACACACCCATACACACACATACATGCACGCGCACATACGTACACATACACCAATGAACACACATACCCATCTGCACTCATACACGCATACACACCCACACACCCATATGCGCTCACACACCCATACACATATGCCCATGTACACACCCACAACCACACACACCCATACACGCATCCACACACATCCATACATACATGCACACATACACACACCCCCACACCCCCTCACACACATACCCACCCCCACCCACCACCCACCCCCAGCCGACCTTGGATGTTTTGCGGGTTGTCGATGACGAAGTTCCCGTTCCACACCACCGACAGATTCACGGGCAGGTCGCTGATGTCGTTGCCCTCGTAGGAGTACTGTGGGCCGTGCAGAGCCCCGAGGTCAGCCATGCCCAGGCGCTGGGGGTCACAGCCGGGGGAGGAGGCTCTGGGGTGCACCCTGAACCAGGCGGGCTCTGGGACTGGGCATTTCTCACCCGGGGCTGGACAGTCTGCGGTACTGTCCCGTGCCACCATGACCCACACCCGCTGGCACGGCTCCTTCCTGCTGTCCCCCCAAGACCCCACCCCGGCAGGCAGGAGCACGGTGCCACTGCCGACGGCACCCCAGGGAGCTTGGGGCACCAGGCTGGGCCAGCTCCCTGTCCACACAGACACACAGGGCCTCCCGATGCAGCTCAGGGTTCTAGCGGGCGGGAGGCACACGCAGGTGAGGCCCAGCCCCCACGCCGGATGGGGAACCAGCCCTCCCTCCTCAGGAGCCCAGGGCCCCGCTCCCAGCCATGTCCCACTTTCTGCAGCCCTGAGCAATTCATCATTATTTTATCTGCAGGAATTTAATTGGATCCTATCAAATTCCCTGACACTCCCTTTTCCCTTTAAACACGGTGCCGGAAAGATAGATGAGGGCCTACAGCAGGGGAGAGGGGATGATGGGGTGAAGGGGGGGGGGTGAATGAGGCTCGGGGGCGGGGCACACCAGGAAAGGGAGCTGAGACGTGGGCAGAAGTGGGCAGGAGGTGGCCCTGCACGGGGACAGGGCACTCCGGGGCACCTGGGGACCAGCCAGCACCCCCGGGCCCAACGGGCTTCTACCCCCTCAGCACCAGAGGGGACACGAGAGGGGTCAGACTGGGACCCCTCCCGGCCACAGAGGCCGGAGTGCAAACCTCTGGGGTGGGGCTGGGAACACCCCAGGTATTCTGCAGCACCCCCAACCCCACTCGCCCTCAACATCTGGAGAAACCGAGGCCTGCTAATGGTCCCAGTGCCGCGGCGGGCGAGAGAGCGGGACGGAGCTGGCCAGCCTGGCCTTCCTGCCCTTGCCACCAAGGCCAGGTCTGAGTCTGCCAAGTCCCCGGCGCTGGCTCACGGCGCTGGGAGGGTTCGGCCCCTAACGTGGCCCCCTCCCTGCCGCCGGCCATGGGGCAGAGAGCTGAGTGCTGCTGTCCCCTGGCCTGGCGCCCTCCCAGCCAGCCCCGGGAGGACTCACCGAGGAGTTCTGGCACTGCAGGCTGGAGCTGTTGAAGCGCAGGGCGGGGACGCGGGCCGGGCCGCCGGGGATGTGGAACAGACACTCGTAGCCACGCTGACCCGACTGTGGCTGGGGCAGGTTCCGGGCGGCCAGCGTGATGGGCTTCACCACGCCCACGGGCACATAGATCTGCGTGGAGGGCAGGATCTGGGGGCAGTCCTGCGGCGGGAAGATGAGGCCGTGCTGAGCTGGGTGTGGTGGTGGGTGGGGGGAACTCGGCGCCGGGTCCTAGCCCGCTATGCCCCTTTCACAGGCAGGCAGACTGAGGGCGCAGGAACGAGCTGTGGGCCCTGGGGAGAGGCTGCGGCCACGTCAGGACCCCCCTACTCTGAAGGAACCCATCTGGCCTGCAGCTGAAGAGGCCCGTGGGACCGAAGAAGCCAAGAGTGGGGCGCTGGGGCCGCGGGCTCTCGGCTGGGGGCCCGGGGAGCAGGTAAAAATAGCCAGAGCCCGGCAGAAAAACAGCCGGGGGCCCCGGGGACCAGAGATTCGGCAACAATAACTGATGCAACCGCCCCCCTTCCTTGCGGCACGGCTGGCGGCAGCGCCAGGAGCTGCCCCCGGGGAGCGCCACCGAGCCAGGCTTTAAATAGAGGCGCTGAAAACAGCCAGCAAAGTCCCCAGCTCCCGGGGGGGCCAGGCGGGATGACCACTGCACACGGGGGGGTGCCCGTCCCCACGGGGGTGGGGGGGAGTGTGCAGGGCAGCTGACGTGACAGGTACTGCTGTCTCCTGGGCCGAGCTGGGGCCGGCACCCAGAGGGGCCGTGCAGGGCACAGGGGCACACCCCGGGTGATGCCTCTAAGTGGTCCCTCTGCCAACCAGACCAGGGGTCCAGTGAGCGGGATGTCCATCCCCCGCAGTGCCCTGGCCATTGGATGGATCACCAGGTCGACTCCAAGCTCCCGAGTCCGCCTGGGGAGGGAGGGCACCCCACTGGTCTGAGCACCCCAGCAGGCCGCCGTCGGCAGCCCGGGTTCCCCACTCAGCTCTGCTGACTCCACGGGTGGGGGATCTCAGGGCTGGTGCGGTGCCTCGGGGCGGGGCGGGGGGCTGTGGCCACTCACACGGGCAGCGTGGGGCTCTGGGGTTCCTCGAGCCCCGAGCCCAATCCGGCCCGGGACCCCAGATGGGGCAGAGCTGGGCACTGGCCAGGAAGAGGACGAACAGCAGAGACCCCAGGGTGTGGTTGGGTGGGGGGGTCCCGAGAGACCCCCGAGTTACTGCACAGAACTCTCGGGCTGCCGGGTGGTAAGGTCCTGTCCTGGAGGGCTGCCCAGCAGCTCCGCAGCACCCCCGCCCTGTGTCCTGTGGGGGGTCCACTCTGAACAGGAGCCGGGGGAGGGATGCAGGGTTCTCGGGGACCCTTCCCACTGCACAAGGGGGCCGGAAAGAGTGGTGGGGGCAGGAAACTCAAGACTTGGGGGCCAGTCCTGTGAGGAGGGGGTCCCCAGAGCAGGAGCTGGGGCTGAAGATGGGTAAGAGGATGCCGAGGAGAGGAGAGCTGGGGAGGAAGCGCCCGTACCCAGGGCCACCCCCCCCCCCCCAGAGCCCTGACCTGCCATGGCTCCCCGGGACCAAGCTCCCCGCATCCCGGGGCACCCGCTGCGCCTGTACCCTGCTGCACCCCCCACCACCACAGGACACCCCTCGGGAGCCCCCCAAGGCTGCTGGCCCCACCCCAAACGCTGCCCTCTCAGTTCCTGATTCCGCCTGCATCTGTCATGTGTGGCATCGTGCCAGAGGGGGGCATGAGATTCGAGGGGGGGAGGGGTAGGTGGGTTGTCTGGGGACAGTGCGAAGAGTCAGAGCAGCCCTCTCAGCTGCAGCCTCATCACCCCAGCACCCACCTTGCCTGCCCTTATCCTCCCAGCAAATGGACTGACCACTCAAAAGGGCCCTGGCAGCAGGTGCCATGCCAGGGCTGGGAATGGGCACCAGTGCACCCTGGGTCTGGATGTGGGACACCCGCCGACCTGCATCCCGGGACTGGCACGGGGCACCCGCCACCCTGCACTTGGGGCTGGACACACAAAGTCCGCCTGTCTGACCCTTCCCTGCCCGGCAGGCCCCTGGCAGCTGCCCCAACCCAAGAGCTCAGTCTTGCTGCCACAGTGCTGAGCCCTATAGGGGGCTGGGGGGTTGGCCTGCCCCGCCCCCTCCCATGATGTCCCTCTGGTCCGAAGATCCCAGGAAGCCCAGAGCGCCCTGGAGGATGTCCCCCACACCCGGGGGGGGGGGGGGGGGCGCACCTCAGACACGTTGACGCGGCCCTCCAGGAAGGCACAGTCGGCGGCGTTGTGTGTGCACACGTGACGGTACTTGCACCAGTGGCAGGGGAAGGAGCCGTTGACGCAGGACAGGCAGCTGTGGGGAGAGCGGGCTGAGGGGCCACAGCTGCTGCCCAGAGCCCACCCGGGATGACCTCCGTGTGTCCGGGCAACGGTGAGGGGCCACCAGGAAGCCGCCTTGGAGAGTCTGGCTCCTCCTCTCCCAGAGTCCAGCCAGAGTGGGGGCTGTGGGGTCTCCCTCCCCGGGGCTCGACTCATGCCCCTCTCTCTCCATCACTGACCGCCCTCATAGACCCGCCGGTGCCCGGCCACCCAGTTTCCCAGGGGACAGAGATGTTTCTGCGCCCAAGGAGCCCCCTGCCTTACAACTGCGCCCGGGAGAGCCCCATGAAGGCATGGGAGGGAGTGAACAGCCCAGCTCCCAGACGGCCTTGCCCAGCAGGACCCCCATCACCCCCAAGACCCTTCTAGGCCGCCACCCGCCAAGTCAGCACTGCCAGGGGGATCCCCTGTGGGCCCCATGCCTGAAGTCTGGGTAGAAACACAGAACCAGCTCCCTGCTGCCACCATCACAGGGGTCAGCTGGCCAGGCCCGGGGGAACTGAAGGCGGCCGGAGCATCCCATGTCCACGCGGCCCTGCCCCCTCCCGCCCTCCCGCTCACTCACGCCTGGTGGACGCTGCAGTTGTAGAAGACAAAGTCCACAGACGCAAACTTCTTGCCCGTCTCCTTGGACTTCAGGTAGAGCTTCACCACCCGCTGGGCACCTGTGCATGGAGCGATGGCTGCTGAGCGGGCGGGGAGGGTCCCGGCAGGGGGGTCCCCCGGGGGGAGAGAGAGAGAGAGAGAGAGAGGGAGAGAGAGAGAGAGAGAGAGGAGAGAGAGAGAGAGAGAGAGAGAGAGAGAGAGAGAGGTGGGGGGGGGAGGCAAGGGCAGCCCCCCTGCGGCGCTCACCCTGGCCCCGTGTGATGGGTGCCACGTCCCGGGCGGCGGGCGAGCGGCAGTGGACCTGCCCGCCCTCCAGCACGCCCTCCGACTCCGTGAAGTCCTCGAAGGAGCAGTTGACGCCGGCCGAGAGGTCGGGCACGTTCCAGGCCTGCAGCACGAGCTGGGGAGCGCAGCGGGAGGGCGGTGAGCGGCTGCCCACGCCGGGCCCAGTCCCTCACCGCCCCGGCCCTCGCCCCGGCCCCCGCCCCGCGCACTCACTCACTCACTCACTCACCGGGACCTGGGACATGGTGACCGAGACGTTGCGGGGCTGCACGCTCAGCTGTACGCACTGCAACAGGTCGGAGGCGAAGCGCTGGGGCTCGTCCGCCCGCTCGCACGCGTCCTGCCGGGAGCAGCTGCGGGCACGGCGGCAGGTGGGCGGGGGAGGCAGCCGCAGGGGCGCACCTGGAGACGCCCACCTGCCCCGCGTAACCCCATCTCTACTGGGGGGCAACCGGGCCGGCCGTGGCTCTGCCAAACTCAAGCCAGAGCACTTGGTAGGGGTGAGGCCAGGAGGAGCTGGGGCCTAGTGCCACACCCCCCCCCACCCCTGACCCGGTCACACGCACTCACATGCTGTGCAGGACACACCAACCGCAGTGGGGGTCCCGTGAGCCCAGACAACGCTCGCAGGACGTGTACTGCACACAGCTCTCCACGGGCACCCGGGTGACCTGCCAGGGAAGTGTGGGGGGGGGGGGCAGCGTCAGTCCCCACCATGGAGCCCCCACCCAGTCTGTTCCCCCCCACACCCACACAGCCCTCTTCCCTGCAGGCTGGAGGGAGGCGTGAGAGGGGGCCTGGGCTCGAGGGGCCTGACCCTCAACCGCGAGTTCCCAGCAGGGTGGAAGGGGCCCCAAGAGAGCAGGGAAGGGGTCCGGTCCAGTTCCTTGTGGGGCCACCTTGATGAAGGGCCGCGGTCTGGAGGGGAGAGGCCGGCCGAGGTCAGGATTGCGGGAGGCCACAGCCTGAAGCTCGGGGCTCGAATGACCCCCAAGTTCCATGGCTCACCCTTGCCCTGGGGGCCCGCTCCAGCCCGCAAGTGGGTTCCTGAGAGTATGCTGGGGGTAGGGGTCCCTGCAGGCAGCGTGGACGGAGGGAGGATGGGGCCCCCGGCAGCCACGCCCCCACGCCCACGGCCCCCCACCTGCTTCTCTGTCATGGCGTAGAGGTACTGGCGGTCGGGGCTCAGGACCAGGTCGCGCAGGATCGGGCTGCCCTCCTGGGCCACCACGCTCTCGTAGGCCAGGGCCGGCCGGCCACCTGGGCTCGCCAGGTCCACCAGGATCTGCAGGGGGTCAGGGGTCAGGGGGCTGCGCAGGCCACTGTCACCGCCCTGCAGGAACGAGCGGAGGACCCCACCCCGGCCCAAGGAGCCAGGGAGGGAGAAGTCGAGGACCCCCCCCCCCCGCCAGTCAACAGAGGCGGCAGCCCCGGGTGGGGGAGCTCTCTGGGGGCTGCAGAAGCACAGACCCACCCCCACCCTGCCCCCAGCCCCCAGGACAGGAGCGGCCGCCTTCCCCAGGCTGGGCCAGGCCCTTGGAAGAGGGGGCGTGCGCATGCACGTGTGTGCTAGAGGGGGCTGTGGGGGGGGGGGGGGCACCCGGAAGGCTGGCACGCCCTGGCCAGGTGGCAGGGCCGGGGCCTGTGTGGCGGCGGTGCGGAAATCTATTCCAGAAGCCCCAGCAAACGGGGCGGTAATTAGCCAGCTCTTCTCCGAGTCGCGAGGCTGCGCGAGGCTGCGAGTATTTTTAGTCGCTTTTACCAAACAAACGTATTTAATTAACAGAGACACCCAGGGGGCTTCCAGAGATGGGGCTCCTGGGGCTGGCTCCGGGGCCCGGGGCCCCGACCCCGCTTCTCACGGCCTCCCCTGTGTGCCCACGTGGCCGGTCCAGCCCTCCCCGCCCCTCCCCGCTCCCCCTGTCCTGCACCCAGCACCCCTCCTCACAACACCCCCCCCACTGGATGGGGCGGGGGGGCGTGCCCCGACTGACTGGCTGGGGGGCCGGCCAGACCCCAGGCTCCAGCAGCTCCAGAGGGGCGAGGACAGCCGCCAGGGTGGGGCGCTGCGTCTCTGGGCCAGAGGCAGCGGCTGCGGGAGGGGGCGGGCACATTCCTGAGAGCCCACGGCCCCCCCACATCCGCTCAGCTGCCTCCCGCCAGGCAGTGGCTTAAGTCAAAGCAGACGAGAGTCACTCTGGAGCCCCGTGTGGAAGCCGGGCAGAGCCGCAGGCCAGGCCCACGGAATGGGGCGGGGGACGGGCGGGGAGGAGGGGGGCGACGAGGGGAGGGGAAAAGCCACCCCCTCCCCATGAGCCGTCCCCTACCAGTCACACAGGGTGGGCGTGGACGGGGGCTGCGTCGGGCTGACACAGCCCAGCACTGCAGTAGGGGCAGGGAAGGACCACACTCTGCCTCAGTTTCCCAGTCTGAACAGACACCGCTACTGGGCGGGGGGGAAGGGCAGTGCCCAGTTGGCGAGCAGCTGCCCAAGGCCAGCCACAGGGCTGTGGTCCTGGGGAGGGGGCACAGAGGGGTGAGGAGGGGGAGCAGCAGCGGGGACGGGCAGGGGCCCAGCCTCTCTGCGCCCCAAGGCACAAGGTGGGTGCCCTTCCACCCCAACCCAGCCCAGCCCTTCTCTGGGCAGCCTGCAGGGGGGTGCTGCTCCTGGAGCCCGACCCCGCCCATACCTGACGCCTCTGCACTGGGACTGAGGGCTCGGGTCTCAGGCCCACAGGGTCCCAAACGTTTCACAGAAGGACGGAGCCGGGCTGGGCCAAGCAGGCTTCCTCTGGGAGGTCCCGGGGGAGCGGCCCCGACACGGAATGTTTGCCCTGGCCAGCGGCAGCCGCCTCCAACAGGTGCCCCCGACAGCTGACGGGGCTGGGGGGGGCCGGGGGGCGCAAGACATACCCCCCAGCTGTCCATGAGCTGGGAACCCATCTGTCCACCCAAACACACAAGCCAGTCCCGAGGACACGGGGGCCTCAGGGCGCAGGCAGACAGCCCAAACCCCAGGCTGTGCCCACCGTACTGGGCATTCGGCAGGCAGGGGGCTGGCAGGGCCCCTGCTGTGGGACTGCAGGTGCCAGGGCGAAGGGCTCGAGCAGGTGCACCTGAAGTCTGGGAGCCCCCGGGGAGGGGTGTGGCGCGTGGCGGGGCCTGGGGGCTGGGAGGGTTGCAAGGGGCCGGCACGAGGCCAAGCAGCTGGACTCAGGGCCAAGCGTGTGCTGACCGATTCCAACCATGCCCACAGCTGTCCCCTCCAGGCCACCCACCAGGGGCGGCCACCCCACGGCAGTGCGGCTGGCGGCGCACACAGGAGCCCCCTGCATGCAGCCCCCCCTCCCCCAGCCCTGCCCGGCTGAGGCAGCCCCGCTCACCTGCAGAGGGACACTCCCTCCACTCCCAAGGCCTGACAGGACCGTCCAGCTGCCCTGGGCACAGAGGGCAGCTGCAGAGAGCCCGCACGCCCACCCAGTCCTGCCCCAGAGAGATCGGGTCGCTGCCTGTCCCTGGCCTCTGCCCGGCCTGGATGGACACCCCTCCTCCAGGGTTATCACCAGGACTTGGTGCCCAGGCACCAGCACTGGGCAAGCAGGTGCTGGGCACAAGTGACCACCTCCCCCCGCCCCTACGCGGCCAGCCCACCCACGGAGAGGCCAGGGCCCAAGACACCCAGTAGGAGCGCCACCGGGGCCCGGGATTGGCGCTCCCGGGTCTTGGGGGCCAGAAGCCCCAGCTGCCGGCCGGCTGCCCCTGCACCCAGCACAGGGCCTGGCCAACTGCTCCGGGCAGGCAGCTGATGGGTCGGCCAGGTCAGCTGTCTGTCCAGCCAGGGCCACAAAGAGCCCATTCTCCGGCGAGGGCTGGTGGGGGCGCTGGGGAAGCTGTCTGGGCAGCCGGGCTGCCAGCCAAGGCCGGCACGCGCACTGGTGCCCGCCCGAAGGCAGGGGGTTACCCGCGCGGCCTCGACCTGGGAGGGGCGCGTGCCCTGCTCTGCCCCCCAAGACGGCGGCGTTCCACACAGGTCAGGGACCGCACTGGGGTCCATCCCTGGAGGCAGGGGTCTGAGAAGGGCCACGGGGGCAGGAGCTCGTTGATGCCTCAATCCTCCTCATTGGATGGCCCCTGCTCCCCCTACCCCCTCTCGGACCCCCCCCCCCCCCTCGGCAAACGGAAAAGGAACCGGCACCTTGGTGGTGGCAGCAACTGGCTGCTGAGCACAAGGCCTGTGGTCCTGGCTGGCACTGGAGCCCAACCCCCCACCCTCCCTCCCACCACACCTCAGGGCACCACACTAGCAGGGCACAGCAGCCCAAGCAGGGGTCCGCTCAGACCAGACACTCTGTGCCCTCATCGGTGGGCAGACAGGCCCCACAGCTGAGCGGGACCAGAAGCTCGTGGGGTGTGGGGAAGGGGGCTGCAGGGAGAAGCCCCTGCCAGGGAGGGGACACACGCTCACCACTTGCTGAAGGGGACACGGCAGCCCCTCGCCCAGCCCCAGCACAGCACCCTGCGACCTCACTCTACCCCGCGCGCTCACCCGCCCTCGGGACTCAGGCAATCCCCTGCAAACCGGGGTCCCCGCAAGGACCAGCAGAGCCAGCCCCAGCCCCTCCCCAGGGGCCCAGCCTGACCCCCGGGAGTCCCTGGCCCACTCAGCTCCCCCTCACACTAAGGGCCAGCACCCACTCCCGTCAGACCCGCTGTCCTGGGCTGCTCCGGGCCCCCCGCCCAGTCGGACCCCGGTGCCACAGGTCTCCCCCTTCTTGGAAAGCAAACTTTGCTTTGCAGCTGCCCTGCGGTCCCCAGGAGGCTGCCCCACTGGGCTGGCCCAAGGCTGGGCACAGCCGCTCGAGCCCCGCAGGCACCCAGGCGTCCTCCTCTATGAGGGGGTCCAAGTGCAGGGCACAGACATCCCCGTGGACTTCCCGCCAGCGGGAGGCATGCCTGGGCCCGGCAGGGCAGTCCAGAGGGAGCCAGGAGAGTCCAGCTACCAACACCTGGGGGTGGGGGGGTGCGGACCGGGGCTGAGCAGGGCTGGGGTCCACGGGCTCAAGGTGGCACCTGCCTAGGGGCAGGAGGGGGGCAGTGTGCCTCAGTGCCAGTCACCGCACACTGACCACACAGGGTGTTGGGCTGCGGGGGGCCGCCCCAGGGGATGCTGGAGTTCAGCGTGGTCTCCCCAGAATGAACCCTGTGGGCCCAGGGTGCCTGGAGAAGTCAGCTCAGCTCACACTGCCCCGGCACCGGGCCCCTGACCTCCGACACACAGTCGGGCAGTGGGGAGCAAGGACCCTGTCAGGGGGGACAGAGGGGGCCCTGCAGCCGGGGACACACAGGGCCGGGGCACCTAAGGGAAACTCCCACCCCACCCCCACAGCAAATGAGCCCGAGCCTGCTCTCATCTCTCCTCACCAGGAACCAGAGGGGCAGGAAAGCCTGCGTGCCCTGCGCGGGAGGAGAGGGGGCAGGGAAGGAGGACGGCCCACCCCTGCTGCCCTCCCGCCGGGACAGCAGCCCCTGGGGTCTCGTCACAGACCACTGGCCCACAGCACACCAGGGTGGCCCACCCCGCGCACGAGCGTGCGTTCTAAAAACGGCGAGTGAGCTACCAGCATGGAACAGTCTCGCACAAAAGCGCGTTTCCAGATTCTCCAGAAAAACCGGATGCTCAGGCAGACAACCCCAGTGCTGCTGACAGGGTCCCGGGCAGCCCCGCTGCACCGCCCCCCTCCAGGCAGGGCCTGTCCCCAGCTCAGAATGGTGGAGAGGGAGAGGGAGAGGGGGAGTTGGACGCGCACCTCCCCACCCACTGGGGCTGGCACGGGGGACTCCCCCAGGTGCCACCCTGGGAACTCCCCGCAGGGCCCCGGTGCTCTGGGAAGCAGGGGGAGGGGGTCCACGGCGCGCTGGTGGTGGGGGCAGGTGGCAGGCAGGCGTCCAGGGCCGGGTGGGGCGGCGCTGAGCCGCTGGGCCCCGCGGCTAATGGGCTGCAACTTTACACAGCGCTCGCTCGCTCGCGGGGGCTGGCCCAGGGCCAGCGGCGTCCCTGGAGCCCCCAGTCACTTTGTAAAGCCCGGGAAGGGCCAGGCCTGAGGAACGTGGGGGCGGGGCCAGGGCGCGCGACCGGTGCCAACGGCGTGCAGGGGTCCGGACACTGAGCCCAGCAGGGCAGAGGGCAGAAGGCAGTGCCCACGCGCTGAGACCAGGCCTGGGCCAAGCCGGCCCTGCAGGGGACCCCTGCCCTGGGGCGATGGAGGGGCTGGATGCGCCACTCCGCAGGGCCAGGATGGGGGGAGCGGGACTGCGCGTGTGCGCGTGCGTGCGCGCGCGCTCGTATATACTCGCACTCAAGCAGGGCCCGGCACTGAGAACCCCCAGATCAGGGAGGTGCTAGGTCAGCTGGGCTCGCGCTCCTCCCACACCCCTCACGCCAGTGGCTGGGAGAGCCCCGGGCTCAGGAGGCCGAGAGGTCAGGAGAGCTGGGTCGCCAAAGAAAGTCTGGCGCGCGGGAGACCCCCGCAGAACTGGGACTTCCTTCTGGAGGGGGTGAAGGCGTCACCGCGGCGCGGGGCCCCTTCTTTCCGCCAGAGACCCCCCAGGATGGGGAGGGTGGGGGGCTGTATCCTGGTCAGGAGCCTTTGGGATTTGCCTCTGCTGCTGTGTGGCTTCAGTGTCCCCACCTGTCAACTGGACAGCCAGAGGGTGTGAGGGCACTGGAGCTCACTGACAGCCTGACGGGAAGCCAGAAGGGGGCAGGCTCTGTGCCGCTGACCCCCAGCCCGCCGGATCCTTTTTCTCCCTGGCTTCTGGGGAAACTGAGGCTGGGGGCGGCTGGTGAGTGGAAAGCCAAGAACCAGCTGAAACCCACCCATGGGCGTGAGACCACGTATGAGACCCACCAGGCTGGAGACTACAGGACCCCTGCAGAACCTGCCAGCGATGGGGTGTGGGATACCCACCACGGGCACCTCCAGTGCCCTACTGGGGTGGACCCCCACACAGCCACATGGGGGGGGGGAATGGAGCAGAGGCTGGGCTGGGGCTCAGCCGGGGAGTGGAGCGGGAGACCCCAGCTGTGACTGAGCTGGACTCAGTTTCCCTTCCCCAGGATGGGGGTTAGGAAGGAGTCATGCATGACTGATGAGACTCCTCCCCCAGCACCCCCTCCCCATAGCGGGGCTGGGGCCAGGGAGTGCACAGGGGTGAGGTGGGGCTGGGGAGTGCACAGGGGTGAGGAGGGGCGGCTGGGGAATGCAGAGGGAGGAGGTGGGGCTGGGGCTGGGGAGTGCGCAGGGGTGAAACAGGGCTGGGGAGTGCGCAGGGGTGAGGCAGGGTGGGGCAAACCTGTTCTCCCAGCTATCTGGAGTGCCCTGTGGGCACAGACAGCACCTCAGCCAGCAGTCTGCCCGCCTCATGCATCCAGATGGGGCCCCCAGCCGGCTTTCTGCTGGAGGACGGACTCGGGGGTACCCCTGGCCCAGGAGACCCCGCCCGGCCCTGCCCTCAGGGGTCCCCATGAGCAGTCCAGAGCCCGGTTCTGAGAAGGGAAACACACACCGAGTCCCCAGGGCACTGGGGCCTGTCCGGGAAGGGGTTCTCAGCCGACTGTCCCGTCCGCACAGGCACGCAGCCTCGCGGCAGGGGACAGAAGGGCACCTCTGTCACTGGCCCCCGAGGGTGGGCGACCGAGCTGAGTCAGCTCAGACTCTGCTGGGGACAGCGCTCATTCCCCCCCGCCCCCCGCCAGGCAGGCCCACCCTGCCGCTCCCTGCCCCTTGGGGTACCCTGGGCCCAGCTCCGCACCGGCTCCCTCACTCGAGCCCAGGCCCCGGGGTGCCCCACGGCCCCCCAGAAGCGGAGGCGATGCCGTGTCCCCAGCACTCCGTCCGCTGTCCCCTGGCTCCAGAGGGTGGAGGCGGGGCGCGGGCACTGCCCTTGGCCTGCCCTTGGCCTTGTGTCTCCCGCAGGCAGTGCTGCCTCAGCAGACACTGGATGCCAGCGAGGAGGGGCGCGGCCAGCCGCCTTCCGGGGGTCACGTGCACCTGCACCACCGGGAGCTGGGGGGCGCAGGGCCCTCCCAAGCCCAACCTCAGCCCCCATGCGCAGGCCAGGGCTATGGAAGGAGAGCCCGAGAGGGGGCTCAAAAGGAAGTGGGGCTGGACGTCCCAGAGGAGCCAGACCCCCGTGCCACAGGACCCCCCCTCCCCCCCCCCCCGCTGACCTTGCGGATGCGACCGCTGCGCGTGCCGGCAAAGACCACGGTGCGGCCGCGGTAGGCGTAGGCGGCCACAGCGCTCAGCCCGTCCTCCCGGTCCACGAAGAGCGGGGTGCCCTCGATGGGCACCGTGCCCCCCAGCGGCTGGTTGAAGTCCTGCCCGCAGAAGTCGTCGTCGATCTGCAGGGGCTGTAGGGAGAGCGGAGAGGCCAGGGGGCGGGGTCAGTGGGGGCAGGGCCCTTGGACCCCCACACCAGACCCAAGTCCCAGATGAAGGAGGCCTCCACGCAGCGGGACCCCCACACGCCCGAGCCCCCGGCAGCCCACCGGGGAGGGCACAGACAGGAAGGAAGCGATGGGGTGGCCACAGTGACGGGTACTCAGAGAGTAGCCGGGCACACAGGAGGGCAACAGAGACTGGGGGGGAAGCCGATGACGTGGAGAGGAGGCTGGAGGCCCAGGAATGGACGGACGGTGGACCGCGAAGACAGGCCCAGGTGGGGAGGGGTGAGGTGGCGGAGAGGGGAGCGAGCCTGCGAGGAGCAGGGCAGGTTGAGGGGTCAGAGCTGGGCTGGACACAGGCCTACGGGGAGGAGCAGGTAGAGGGGGGCTGAGCTGGGGCGGGTGCGGTGGACGGAGATGAGCCCGGCTGTGTGGAGTCCAGGAGGAAGAAGAAACTGGGGCTCTGAGGAATGCTGGGCATCATGCCGGGGGCGGGGGGGGATGTCTAAGGGGGTGGGGAACGGCAGGGACAGGGATGGAGAACAGGGAACAGTGCCCCTAAGGAGAGGCCAGAGACACAGCGCAGGGGTGAGGCAGCTGCCCCCACAAGGTCGGACCCTGGTCTGGTCCCTGGCCCTGCGTACAGGGCGACCCCTGAGTACCACTGCCTACAGCCTAAACCAGCTGAAGCAGATCTGGAGAGCTGACAGTGGCTGCGCTGGCCTTAGGCACCAGGGCCTCCTGTAGGGGGTCGCCCCACACCCCACAACACAGTCGCAGGCATGAGAGGGAAAGGCCTGGGGAAGCTCGCCACCCCATGTGACCTGAGGACAGACCAGTGCCACCCCAGTGCAGGGAGGGGGGAGGAAGGAAGGGAAGAGGGCAGGTCCTTGGAGCAGCGGGGCCGAGGCCTCCTGGACGCTGAAGAAGCCCCTTCCACCTGGGCAGGAAACCGGGGTGTCCCGCCCCTGGGAACTCAGCTGGTCGGTGCCGGCCGCCAGGTCTGGAGATGGCGGCAGCGCGTACCCATACAAAACGGCCGAGAAGGTTCTAGGGCTGGCGAGGTGCTGAGAGAGTACCATTACAGAGGGGTCTAGCCCTCAGCACCCAGCAAGAAGCGCCAGGACCTCGAGGGCTCTGGGACCCAGGGCAGGGATGGGACACAGAAGGCAGGTCTGTGGGGCTGTGCTGAATGGCCCTGGACCCTCCAGAGGACAGGGGTGGACGTGGCCACCTGCTGCACGGCAGCCTGTGAGCCGAGTCACAAATATCCAAATGGCCCTTGTCAGGGAAAGCCGACCTCGTGGGTACTAGTACCCATGGAATTCCTGGGGGATACTAGTTCCTCAAAAGGCTCTAGTATTTATAGTCTACTACTTCCTGGAGAGCACTAGTACTCAGAGGTTGAAACTACCCAGAGAGTTCTAATACCAGGCGAGTACTAGTACCTAGGGAGTTCTACTCTTTAGGGGTCTTAGTTCAAGAGTGCCAGTACCTACAGGGTACCAGTGCCTAGAGAGGTGTGGTACTTAAGGATCCCTGTTCCTCAAGAGTGCTAATAGTACTTAGAAGATGGATACCCAAGGGCTCTAATATCCAGAGAGTACTGCTGCCTAGAGAGTTTGAGTATTTATAGAGATCTGGAGCTTAGAGAACACTAGTACCCAGAGAATACTAGGTGCTAGAGAGTTCTAGGATATAACACTAGTACCCAGAGAATTCTAGGTGCTAGAGAGTTCTAGGATATAACACTAGTACCCAGAGAATACTAGGTGCTAGAGAGTTCTAGGATATAACACTAGTACCCAGAGAATTCTAGGTGCTAGAAAGTTCTAGGATATAACACTAGTACCCAGAGAATACTAGGTGCTAGAGAGTTCTAGGATATAACACTAGTACCCAGAGAATTCTAGGTGCTAGAAAGTTCTAGGATATAACACTAGTACCCAGAGAATACCAGTGCCAGAGAGTTCTAGTACATAATACTGGTACTCAGAAAATACCAGTGCTAGAGAGTTCTAGCATATAATACTAGTACCCAGAGAATACTAGCGCTAGAGTTCTAGAACTTATAAGGGCCTCATTCCAAAGGACTACCGGTACCCAGAGAGTACTAGCATCTAAACAGTCCTGAGTTTCTCGAGAGCACCAGTACTTAAAGCGTACCAGTGCCCAGAGCTGTGATACTTAGAGGATCCTAGTGCCTGAGAGTACCAGAACTTAGAGGACAGAGTACCCAGGAGGACTAGTGCCTAGAGGGTTCCAGCACCCAGAGGCCTCTAAGACCTAGAGACAGCTCTGTGGCAGCCACTAGCGCCGACCAGTGCTCGGAAGGCACCAAGACCCAGACGCGGAACCTTGGGGGTGCCGGACGCAGCCGCCACCGTGCACCCAGCAGCGGCCTGGGCTCGGGCCCGGCTGCAGAGGATGTCAGGACCCGGCCCCACGCGGGCACTCACCGAGTTGATGCAGCCCAGCTCCTTGTTGAGCAGCCAGGGCAGGGAGAGCTTGCCCTCGCCGCGGTAGCAGGACTGGATGCGCTCCTTGATCTTCTCCTTGATGGCGCGGAGCGTGAAGAGGCACAGCACGGACTCGCGGGGCGGCTTCACGCGGTTCTTCTGGCCCTGCGCGAACACGGTGAACAGCACGTCCTCGTCCTCCGCCAGGCCCAGCTGGCGGGCCAGGGCGCGGCCCGGCCGGCTCAGGTAGGCGTCCTGCACCAGGCGGTACTCCACGCCCGCCTGCTCGCAGCCGATGGGGAACTCCACGTACGAGTAGAACTTGGGGTCGTCCACGCAGAGCCGCACGATCTTGGAGGTGAAGAAGTGCTCGCCGGCGGCGTCGGGCGAGGTCAGCTGCGTGTCCAGCTGCAGCGTGAGGTAGTAGACGAACTGCTCGCTGCGGAAACTGTACACGTAGTAGATGTCGAAGGCGGGGAACTTGGACAGCGTGTCCGACGGGATCTTCAGCTGCGAGGACACGAACTCGTCCTGGTACACGAAGCCGAACATGTCGGCATCCTCCTCGTTGGCCATGAGCCGACGGCTGGACAGCGTGGGGAAGTACTCGGACTTGCCGTCGATGGGCGTGCCCACGAAGAGCTTGGCCTGGCCCTGGCCCGGCGGCCCGGCGATCAGCACGCCCGCCATGCTGCCCGCCTCGCGCACGCTGGACAGGTAGTGCTCCTTGCGGTGGTGCGGCTCGCCCAGCTTGAAGAGGTCGTCCAGCCGCAGGAACTGGCAGATGCCCTGTGAGGCGCTGCCGCAGGCCAGCAGGCGGTTGGCGGCGTAGTCCAGCAGCAGCAGCTTGTTGACGTTGTCAGTGCTGCCCAGGCCGTGCGGGCACGACTGCACGCTGGGCGGCGGGTAGCACTTCTCGTTGTCCTCCACGGGCCCCGTCACGTGGGCGCGCAGCAGCGTCAGGTTCCCCGACAGCTTGTAGATGCGGTTCACGGCGCCCACGTACACCTCGCCAGTCTGCTCGTGCACCACCAGGTGCGTGAGGCCCCAGTCCGTGGCCGTGAAGGTGCGGAAGGCGGGCCGCGGGCCCATGCCCACTCGGGGCGCGGCCGCCTGGGCACCCGCCAGCAGCAGCAGCAGCAGCAGCAGCAGTGGCAGCAGCAGGGGCGGCGGGAGCGCCCGTGGGCTCAGGCGTGGCAGCTGCATGTCGGGCCTGGCCTTGGGGTGCAGGGGCTCAGGTCCTGCCTGCGGGGCCGTGTCTCACGGGGCTGGGAGCCTCCGCCCTGCGGGGAGAACGAACAGAGGATGGGCGATGAGTGGACACAACTCTCGCTTACGGGGGTGGGCGCACACACCGACCTCAGGAGTACCCGGGGGAGCCCCTCTCAGCCCGAGACCCCCCACCCCCCACCCCAGAGAAGCCAGGAGGGGGCAGAGATGGCCCTGAGACTCAGCCGATGGCCACAAGTGGCCTCTGCATGTTCCGGTAAGGGACCCAGGGACAGAGTCCAGGGGCTAGAATGGGAGGCCAGACGGCCCCCAACTGGAGGCTGTGACCACCTGTCTCACAACTCTCCCGGGCCCAAGGGCGCACAGACCCCGGCTCCCAGCGGCCCAGCACTGCCACTGTCCAGGCACATCCTGTGGCCACTGAGGACACATGGGCAGCGCTATTCCCTTGGCGGGGGGGGGGGGGGGCTGATCCTGACCTGTCACAGCCCCCACCTCCCACCATCCATACTCCCATCTGCTCTGAACAGGAACCACAACGGCGCCAGCCAGCGCCCTGGTGGGGAGCCTGGTCAAAATCCAGCTCCCCAGAAAGGGGGTGGGGGGGTCATCCAAGGGAAAGGGGAGGCTCGGAGCCCCCGCCAATCCCCACCCAGGCTTCTGAAAAGCACAGCAGTAGCAACTGGGCAGAGGCTGGCCGAGTCAGACTGCCCCTCTGCAGTCAGCAGCCTCTGGAAGGGGTCATTTCCTGCAGTCAGTCTCAGTTTCCCCATCTGTAAAGCAGGGCAGACAACAACTCTTTTCATGGGTGAGAGAGAGGAGGACATGCCCCAAGGGGCCCTCAGCGGGAACATGCCCAGGTGCCATCAGGGCCCCACTCTGGCCGGTGACAGCAGGGGTGGGCCCACAGCGACCCCAGGGTGCCCATTTAATAGGTGGGAATGCTGAGGCCCCAAGGAGGCAGGCTGGGAGCTGGGAGTGGCCCTGGACAGCAGGAGGCTAGGCAGGTTGGCCCCTCTCCGAAGCTGGTGGGCTGGGGTTCCTCTGCAGGAGGACCCCACAGACTCATCACCCCCCTAGCTGATGACAGCCGTGCACCCCTGACCCCCCCCCCCCACACACACACACACTGACCTCCAACCTACAGCCTGGAGGGTCCATTCCTCATTGTGCCCAATTCCTCATTGTGCCCAACCCACTGATTCAGTTCTGTGAGGCAGAGTCTGGCGTGCGAGTGAAGGAACAAACGGACGGGAAAGGATCTGCCCCGTCCCTTCCCACACCCGCTTCTGAGGTGGGGAAACTGAGGCTGAGATGGGTCGGGGCTTGAGCAGTTTTCCACCAGGGTCCCACATCGCACCGCCTCCCTGCCAGGCAGGCCGCAGTTCTCTCCCAAAGATCTCTGCCCGGACAGCACCCGAGCGGCAGCGGCTGGGAAAGGCCGGGCACCGCCCCCTGGATCTCAGGAGCCCAAGGCAGCGGCTGAGGAGCAGCATGAATCACTCAGTTATCAGTTCAAAGCAGGCCTACAATTACCAGGGGCCGGGCTCGCCCCTCCCCGGGGATAATTACACAGGTCTTAATGCAATTACGGGCCCCACTTTTTATATTAAACAGGAGGGACCCACTGGGAGAAGCCACTGTCCCGACTCCAACAGGGGGCCCGAGTTCCGTGTGTCCCAGGGTGCCGGCCGCAGGGGCCGGCTGGCCAAAGGGGATCTGAGCCCCGCGGGGACACCCGTGGCCTCCAGCTCCCCGGGGGCCTGCAGAGACCCTGCAGTCCTCACCACGCTCTCCCAGACACAGGGCTCAGACGCCAGCACCCCAAGGTCACACAGCCAGTCCCGGCAGGACAGGGCTGGGCTCCCACGCTCCTCCAGACACCGCGATGCCCGGCCAACCTGCCGGGGCCCGACTCCCACACGCCTCGCGTCTGCCCAGGAAAACGTTCCCCTATGCCAGAGGGGGGGCAGGGGAGGGTGAGCCCTGGCAGCTCCTGGGCCCTGGGTGCAGAGTGGGCACCACCAGGGCTTCCCCACCTGTTCTGGGCATTGGGGTGCGGGGGGGGGGCAGAGCAGGGAGGGTGCAGGAGGAGTCCATGGGGCGGCAAAGAGGCAGCGAGGGTGCCCCCCGGAGGCCCGGGCGGTGGGCCGGGTGGGTCAGAGCCCACAGGGGAGGGGCTGCTGACCTAGATTCAGTGTGCGGGGGGGGGGGGGGGGGGGCGAAGTGGACACAGCCACGTCCAGCTCCCCTCCCCCTCCCCACACCACCCAGAGAAACAAAGAGTCTTAGTGCCCCTCTCCCCAGCTCTAAATCTTAGGGGGGGGGGGGGCGGGGATGAGGAAGGGCCATCAAGCTCCCAGGGGAGGGGCTGCCCCCGTCACCCTCAGAGGGTGACAGAGCACGTCTCGAGACACCAGGGTGTCACTCCTGACCAGTCCCGTGGGACCCGGATCCAGGAGACCCCTCACAACCCCTCACAGTTGCCCACCCAGCTCCCACCCAACCCCCTCCGGTTAGGCGTCCCTCCTCTGGGGACCTTCCGTGGGGAAACTGCACGGGGACCCCAGGGCTGTGTGCTTTGTGCTGGCCCCACTGCGGCCAGCGGGGCCAGCCTGCTTCGCTGTGTCCTTACCCCCGCTGCCGGCAGGCGGGCGTTATCCCTGTCTCTCACCTCTGCCCGCTGGCCCGGGCGGGCAGAGTCCCTGGGCACCTGGGCTGGCCTCACACACCCCGAACCAGCCGGCTGACAACGGGCCCTGGGCTGCTCCCCACGGCTCAGAGGGGCACCGACCGACCACCGGGAGATGGAGAAGGGGCGGCGGCAGCTTGGAAGGAGAGGGGCCGGCGGAGCGGGCCGGGGGGCGAGGGGCTCCGGGCAGAGTCCCCCTCCCCAAGCGCTCCGACGCACACACCCCTTTCTTTCAAGGGGCGTGGCCCCAGCACCCCACAGCTGAGCCGGGGAGCAGCCGAGGGGGCTCGGGGAGTCCTGCCTGGCCACTCCGCACCCTGCGCCCCTCGCCCGGGCTGTCCCGGGATCCTCCGGAGCGCGCGCCCCGAGCCCCCCGCGGCTTCCCCGGGCCGCCCCGCCGCCGCGGGCGGGCTGGCGCGCGGCTCTCCAGGCCCGGGACTGTCCAGGAAGCAATCGGAAGGCCGGGAGGGAAGCGAGCTGACCCTGGAGGGGCCCTGCGAGGGGGCAGCGGCGGCGGAGGCCCGAGCCGCCGGGCGAGCGGGGGGGAGCGGCGGAGCGGGCCGGCCTGCCGGGCGGCACCCCCGCCGCCCCCTCGCAGCCGGCCCCGAGCGCGGCCCGCGGGCCCGGGGCGGACACGGACGCGGACACGGCGCCCCCGCTCCCCGCTCCCGGGCCAGAGGGGGCGGGCGCGGGCGTCGGTCCCGGAGCAGCGGCTCCAACTTCCACCGCGGCGCCCCGGGGGCCGGCCCAGGGCGCAGCCCCGCAACCGCCTCCTTCGGCTCCCGCGGCGCGGCCCGGCCCGGCCCGGCCCGACCCGGCCCGGCTCGGTGGCCGCGCCGCGCAGCTCAGCCCGGGCCTGGCCCGCCCGGCCCGGCCCGGCCCCGGCGGCGGCCGCACGTCCGAACCCGAGGTCCGGCGGGCCGGGCTCGGCCTGGGCACCCGCAGGGCCCTCCGGAGGGGCCGCCGCAAACTTTCTCCCGAGCCTCGGAGGAGGGGGCAGCGGCCGCCCCCAGCCCGCCGCCCGGGGCGCTGCTGCCCGGGGGCTCGGCTCGGCCCGGCCCGGCCCGGCCCGGCCGGCGGCCGCGGGGCCTGGACCGGGTCCGACCGCGGCCGGGCGGGGACGCGACGCGCCGAGCGCCGGCGCCGCGGCCGCGCCCGGACACACGCGGGCGCCGGGCCGGAGCCGCAGGGACCCGCGGAGCCGCGGACACGCGCGCCGCAGTCCCCCCGCGCACGCCCCCCCCGGCCGCGCCCCCGCGCCCCGCGCCCCGCGCCCCGCGCCCGGACCCCCGCGCAGCCCCTCGGCGCCGCGGGCCAAGTTGCGCCCCTACTCACGGGCTGCCCCGGGGCGCGCCCCGCCGCCGGCCATCGCCGCGCCCCGCCGCCCGCGCGCCGCCGCCGCCCGTCCGCCGCGGGGCCGCCCGCGCTCCGCTGCGTGGCCGCCGCCGCTGCCCAGCATGAATGGGGCGCCCAGCGCCGCGCGGCTGCGGACCGGCCTCGCTCTCGCCGCCCGCCGAGCGCCGCGCCGCGCGCATGCGCCCCCCGCCGCCGGGGGCGGGGCCGCGGGCGGGGCGCGGGGCGGGGCCGCGCGCGGCCTGCAGGGGGCGCTGTGCCCCGCGCCGCGCGCCCGCCGGGGGCCCACCGCGCGGCTTCAAAGGGCGATGCGGCCGCCCGCCTTAAAAGGCCGGGCGCGAGGGGCTGGGGTGGGGGGGCCGGGGGGGCGCGCGCGAGGGGCACGGGCGCCACTCGCGGAGGGGAAACTGAGGCCCGAGCCGGGTAGGCGCCCGGGGGACGGGCGGTGCCGGGGAGCCCCTCTCCGGGCCCGAACGCGCGCCCTGCGCCCCTACCCTACCCCGCCCTGCCCCGCCCGGGTGCTGGGAATTCGCGGATGGGGGCGGGGCCCGCCCGGGAGGAAAGTTGGGGTCCAGCGTCCAGAGCAGGCCTGCGGCGGCCCGAACCCCAGCTGGCCCCGAGCGAGGAGGGGCGGGGCAGACGGCCCAGGAACGGGGTGGAGGGGGGCATCCAGGGCGCGGAGGGGGGAGGAGGTGTTGTCGCAGTTGGGGCAGGTGATGTCCTCAAGTACCTTGCGACCATGCTCGACCCGGCCCAGTGTCCCAGACCCCCTGAAGGCCAGCAGGCACCGCCCCTCGGAAAGTCACGGGGAGGGTGGGAACCTGCAGCGCCGGCCGGCGGGCCCTGGGTCTCCCTCCTGGATGCAAGCCCCTCCTCCCTGCAGAGAATCGCTCCCATGGGCCTCCCCTCCTCTGCCCCCCCCCCCCCCCCCCCCGTGACTCTTGAGTCCTTTCCTTTTGCCCAGGGTGTCCTCCTCTCCCGGGCTCAGCCCAGCCAGGTCCGTGGCCCTCTGCACTGGGCGTCCCCCACTGTCTTGCCCCGACTCCAGCATGGGAGCATCCGCTGCCCTTGGGGAGCCCCCCAAGTGCCAGCATGGAGCAGGTGTGTTTAACTGGGGGAGGTACCACAGGGCACCTGGGCAGTTGGGCTCCCCCTCTCCAAACACTCTGTCCGTGGGGCTGGAGTCTGAAGGAGAGGGTGGAGCATGGGTTCTTGGTTGCCCTTCATTTGCCCGTCCTGAACCAAGGCAGGCTGTTGCTGCCAGCCCGTCCACGCACCAGCACAGCTGACCCTGCACAGCCTTGGCTAGACTAGCAGAGGGGTAGACTGAGGCAGGAGATGATGACTTACTCAGGTCCAGCCTGTGGGCCCCAGCCAGCCTCTCAGCTCACTACACACAGAGATACGTGCTCACACACACACACACACACACACACATATACACTCACATACAACACACATACTCATACATACATGTTCACATACAGCACACATATATATACACACATATTCATACATACACACATATACACACCCATATATACATTCACACATTTACACAATACATACATATACACACTCATGCATTCACTCACATACATACTCATATACACATCACATACTTGCATACACACATATACTCACAATAGCTAGAAAATGCACAAATACACACATACACACGCACATGCTTGCATAAAGTCGGATACATACATGCATAACATTCACATATGCAAATTCACTTATACTAACCACACACAACAGACACAATACTCTCATGCGCGCACACACACACACACACACACACACACACACACACCTCACCCGGTATCTTCCTTTCATGATGATTCTAAGCCATGGCTGCTGGGTTATTTGCTCCTGGTGTCACAAGTAGGGTCTCACTTTCCTCATCCGGGAAATGGGCAGCACTCCGCACTCTCCAGGCTCACCCATTCCCTTCTGTACCTCCTCTGCTCCCCTCACTCCTTCCCATGCCCCTGAATCCCCAGTCCCCAGAGTTGTCCGTGGTCACCCCACTTCCCGGCACCTGCCTCTTGTCTTCTGCTGATGTCACATTCACTCCCAGCATTAAAGGGGTTCCTGGGCGGTAAGACCCGGGCACCAGGTGGACCCCAGTGTTCAGGGCGCTGCAGAAAATGAGCAGGACAGAGTGGAATCTCTGCCTGTGGGTGGCTGGGGCCTGGGAAGCACCTTCCCCCTAGCTCCTAAACTCAAAGAGAAAGAAACTGTGGCCCCACTGGATTGCCTGGAAACCGACTCCTTTCATTTACAGCCTGGGGTCCAATCCCCAGCACCCTGTGACTTCCCAACAACTGGGGTAGCCCCCACCGTAACTGTGACCAGAGAGGAAGCAGCAGCAGGAGCTGGGATTTGGGCAAAGACACTTGTGGCTCCGTGGCGGTGTTTCAGAGGATGAGGGGGGAAGCCCAGGAGGGGAGTCCCCCGGGGCCTCTGCCCAAGAGAAATGGCCCCTCCCTGCGGGTCCAGCACAGATGCAAGAGGCAGGAGGCCCAGCACAGATTTGCAACCTGGTCTGCGGCTCGGGGCTGCTCCCCACCCCTGATCACGGGAGGGGAAGTGAGTCAGCAGGCTGCAGCTCAGCCCCCCCGAGCTTCCTCTGCGGGTTTCGCCTCTGCGGCTGGCTGATGAGTTCAAGAGGCCACGGGTCGTGACTGTGGGGTGGAGGCGCAGACAATGTCCATGGGCGGTTGTCAAGCCAGGCTCGGTGGACCCGCTTCTGCGCCTGCCCGGAGGGCTCAGGGCTGTGTGCCAAAGGAGTTTCGGTTTCCAACCCCCGCCACCCCCTATCCCCCCACCGTCCAAACCTGCACCTCAGCAGGGCGAGGAAGCATTCTCAGGAGCAGAGAGTATCGGGGGGCCCCTCAGCACCCTGGGGCTGGCTACTCACCCCCTCCCAGGCTCAGGTGGACGGGGGCCCCCGATTCCTTGCGTACTGAGTAGGTGCTTCTTAGGGCATCCCTGACCCCTGGGTCCCAGCTGGATGGGCAGGGGCAGGGCTCCTGCGGCCACCAGCGGCCACCACCTGCAGGCACTGACTCATCTTAGGAAGCCCACTCTGGACCATAGGGCAAGAGGGGGCTGAGGGCAAAGCAGAGGGGTCAGAGAGGAGGGGACCCCGTGGCACCACAGAACCCTCCTCAGCTGACAGGTCTGGTCCTCCCTCCCAACAGGTGGGGTGCTTGGGCCTGGAACAGGGAGTCAGAGGAGGCTGCTCCCCCCTACATGCCTCCTCTAGCCCCCCCCCCCCCCGCCACTCTACCCTCCATTCAGGAACAAACAAGCAATGAGCAGGTTGGGCCGTGCTGGTGCTGCTCCCCCGTGGACCTTGCTGGCCAGTGGCCTTTGGAGCTGCGGGAGCTTCTCTCCCCAGCGCCAGGAAAGCCCTCGGGACGGAGCCCCCTGGTCTGCGTGCTCCCACCAGTCCCGTGCCAGGAATTGGAACCCGGTGGCCAGATCAGGCGGCTTTCTCAAGCCGGGGCATGGGCAGGCTATGGGGACTGGCTCCCCAGAGCCCATCCAGGTAAGCGATACCTACAGGCTGGATGCAGGACTTGCAAAGCCTCTGCAACCCTGCGTCCTTGGTGCCCCCCTGCTAACTGGCATCTCCCATAATGCCCTGCACACTCTCTCGGGATGTCCTGAGTGCTTGCTTGTCTAGCCTCTGGCTCCAAAGAGGTCTTTATGGCTCCAGCCCTCCCAGGCATCTTCTGAGACGCCCCCCACTCCTACCCCCTCCTCCAGGATGATCTCCTGTCTGCAGCCCCCTCCACCCACCCCACACCTCACTGGGCTTCCTGTTCCCCACCCAAGTCTGGGCACAGGGCTGCTACCCTGGGCTCATGCCTGGATCTGAGGACCCAGAAGCAGCACCCCTGGCCCACCACCTACTCTCACTCTGCAGGGGCCACCCACTGGGGGGAATGGCTGAAGGGACAGAGAAGCTACAAGGGTGGGAAGAGCAGGTGCCTGGAAGCCTGGATTGGAAGCCTGTGGCCTGGGGTCACTTCTCACCCAAAGAGACCGTTTCAAGGGTGAGGAGCTGAGGCCGGGGAAGGACACCATGGCCCTGAATCTGGCATCCCCAGAGTGGACCCCAGGAGCAGGGAAGGAGCCCAGGTTTTCTAGTCGAGCTAAAAAAATCCCTGGATTGGGGGCTGGAGTGATAGTCCAGTGGGGAGGGTGCTTGCCTTGCACGTGGATGACCAGGGTTTGATTCCTGGCATCCCATACAGTCCCCTGATCCTACTAGGAGTGATCCCTGAGTACAGAGTCAGGAATGACCTGAGATGAGAAGGAAGGGATACAGGTGATTCTGAAGGTACCACAGAACACAGGAGCGTGTGAAGATTTTGGAATGACAAGCTACAGGCAAAGTGGACTGTGACCTGATCATGGTCAGAGCTGGAAAGAATGGTTCAGATAATCGCACTGTGAATGTGTGTGTGTGTGTGTGTGTGTGTGTGTGTGTGTGAGAGAGAGAGAGAGAGAGAGAGAGAGAGAGAGAGAGAGAGCGAGCATGGCTGTGCACCTGTGTGTACATAGATGAGTGCTTGTACATGTGTACAGGTGAGTTTGTGTATGTGCATGTGTGAGCATGAGTGTGTTTATGTATGTGGGTATATGACTGTGGATGATCGTGTGTGCATGTATGAGTGTATATGTACATGTGTGCATGTATGAGTGTATATGTACATGTGTTTGTGTGTGCACGTGTATGGCTGTGTGTACATGAAATATGTGTGAGACTGTGGGGGGCAGAGAGGGAACCCGAAGTAAAGAGAGGCGAGATTTCCCCCGGCACCTACCTGGGAAAGCTCTGTAGATGGTCCTGAGCACACGCACATCCCCACAGCCCTCCGAGCACAGCCTGGCCAGGGCAGGGGACTGGCTGGGCGTAGGGGCCCAGCACGGGCCTTACAGGAAGAAGTCCCGGGGCCCACCCCTGGTGCTACTATCAAATCACAAAACAAGCCCTAGAGGTAAGCCGACGGGCAATTCTCTGTGTTGAAGTGCACATAGGAAGGCAGAGTAAAAACCCCAAACCCCAGAAACACTCGAAGAAGCAATCAAGGCTGACAGAGAAATAATTACAGAAGGGCAATGAGATGACATCTGGGGAGCAAGATGACAGAGATGGGACAGCGATGTGGGCTATTGGGGGGGTGGACAGATATTGGCTGGCGCTGCTGCATTTAAGAGCCAAAGGGAAGTTGGAATTTCTGGGGAGTTGATCCGTATGACCAGGACATTCTGCTGTTGGGAAGCCCCCTCTAGCACAACCTCAGAGGCGGAAGCTTGGGCCCAGCTGCTTCCCCTCACCCCCGACTTTTGTCCCACATGTCCCCCGCCTCCCCTGGGCTCCATCATGGGGAACTGTGCTGCTCCCGTACTCCCATAGCCCTGCCCCCTCGGAGGTCCCCCTGCTGACCTTACCGGCCAGTCCTTCTGGGAAGTGGCCAAGCAGCCCCAGCCTCCCCTCCGGAAGTCCCCGTGTTTCTGGGCCCGCCCACCGGGTCAGGATCGGAGTCACAGGCCCTTCGTGGAATGTGTAAAACGGCAGTTTCACAAGACAGCAAGGCCCCTTCCAGGGCCTGGGGCAGGGCCTGCCTCTGGCCTTGGCCACAGCCAAGAAGGGGCTTTTCTGGCTCAGAATAAAAACACTTGAGGCGACAGCCAACGTACTGTGTTGTCAGTCACATTTGTTATGATGGAAATCATCTTATTACTATTGTTATGGCTTGTGGGCCACACACCTGGTGGTGCTCAGGGCTTATTCGTGGCTCTGAGATCGGGGGTCACTCCTGGCAGTGCTCAGGAGCCAGACAAGCTCCAGGGATCAAACCAGAGTCTACTTTGTGCAAGGCAAGTGCCATGACCTCTGTACTATCTCTTTGGTTCCAACATAAAGTATTTTAATCACTCACTGCCGGAGTGCAAACATTACTCATGTGTCCTGGTGCACTATTATGCCAGACATAAACTGTGGACAGGCTTGGCCTTGACAAATACTTAGCTTTGCTTCACCCAAAGGGACTTTCACTGCTTGCTTGACAGCGTGAAGGATGCTGGGCTTCAGGTCCCGCTGGATCCAGGTGCCGATAATGTCATTAGATCTCTAGCATACATTCCTGCTCTGTTGGCCAAGGTGGTCCTGGCAGCTCAGATCTCCTGGATTCATGTTACTGACCCCTCACTAAGGTACAAGAAGAAAATGCTCCCCACCTTGATCTCGCAGCCCAGTCATGCAGGCACTGACCCCCCACTCCCTCGGCACAGCGGCCAATTCCAGAGCCCTTTACTTTCCGAGAACCCTAACATTTTTGTCTTTCTTTCACAGTTAAAACAAATCTTTTTAGGGGTCAGAGAAATAGTAGAGCAAGTAGGGTGGTTTCTTTTGTTTTGTTTTGTTTTTTGGGTTTTGCTTGACACAACCTGGGTTCCACCAGGGGTCAATCCCTGGCACCACATATGGTCCCCTGTGCCCTATCAAGAATAATCCTCCAGTGCAGAGCCAGGAGTCAGCCCTGAGCACAAGCTGGTGTGACCTGCCTGCAAACAAAAGCAAAAGCAAACAAAACAAACCAACAAACAAAAACAAAAACCCAAATCTTTTTAGATGTTAAAATGTATGATCCTGGGACTGGAGCAATAGTACAGCAGGTAGGGCGTTTGCCTTGCATGCGGCCAACCTGGGTTCGATTCCCAGCATCTCATATGGTCCCCCGAGCACTGCCAGGAGTAAATCCTGAGTGCATGAGCCAGGAGTAACCCCTGAGCATCGCCAGGTGTAACCCCCCCCCAAAAAAAAAAACTAAAAAAAAAGAAGCTAAAAGCTAAAATATATGATCCTTGTTAAAGATCAAATCCAAGTGCCATCCAAAAGGATTTCCAGCAGCTGGAGTGATAACACCGGGGGTAGGGCATTAGTACAGGGGGTAGGGCATTTGCCTTGCATGCAGCCAACCCAGGTTCGATCCCCAGCATCTCATATGGTCCCCCGAGTACCACCAGGAGTGATTCCTGAGTGCAGAGCCAGGCGGAACCCCTGAGCTTTGTCGTGTGACCCCAAAAGCCAAACCAAAACCAAACAAAATCATTCCCAGTAAAAAGGTAGCTGCCCCTACCTCTGCTTTCCCAGCCAGACCTCAGCCGGCAGTGCCCTGGGGCTGCACTTGCAACAGTTACAAACAAGGCAACAGGCTACACACATTCTTGCCATTTCCTCAAAAGATACAAACTATCCATCCCGGCTTTGAACTCCTTATAGCTTTCTGCCTTCCCAAGACATTGGGGTGACCACAGGTGCCTCCCCCAAACGCTTTCCTCTCCTCTTCGACTCCCAGCACTGCCGCAGACAGGCCGGTGCCCCTACACCCTTTCCCCAGCCCCCTGTGTCTCCCCACTCCCCACCTGGTGACAGATGGGAAGAGGTGAAGGGAGGCTGGCCACGTGGTCGCCTGTGTCCTCCAGCCCCAGGGCACATGCTCGGCCTGCAGCCAGGAGCACTGGGACAAGAGTTCAGTGTCTCCAACCTTCCGCCACTGCTGGATCACAATCTTTGAGAGCCCGGCAGAGAACTGCTCAGTCATGGACAGAGGAGGGGTGAGGTGGGCTCTGGGTGGTCCCTATCTGTGCGGAGACACGGGCCACATCTCTCCTGTGTGGTGGCCCACTCCCACCAGCCCAGCTCCCACTGTCTGCAGGCCCATTGAGGCAGCTCCCAACCCCGGGGCCCGCCTGTTGGACCCGTGAGTGCCCCAGGTGGCAAACCGTCAGTGCGTGTCCCCCTGAGGTGCGTGCGGGCCATCATCTCACCTCCCCACGGGGCGGTCCCGGGGTCTCCCAGTAGCCCTGCCACCTGGCCCTGTCCATGCTTGGCCTGGTGGCCTGGCCTGGTCTCTGCAGGAACCCGATGATTCAGGCTGTGGAGCATTTTGTCACATTGGCGTGCGTTCCCCAAGAGGCTTCTGTTAGGGCCAAAGCTCCAGGGAACAGAAACCCTGTGGAGGGGGCAGAATTGCGGGGGGGAGGCCCATGGAGCCCCCGGAGTGCAGAGAAAGGGCGTGAGCCCCTCACTCCCTGCCAGCGTCCTCCCGGCCGATGCCCTCCACTGGGGCCCAGCCTGGGAGGCTCCCAAGGGGGTCTTGGCTGGTGAGGAGCTGGAGTCCGTGACCCCCCAACCTCGGTTTCCGGGACACTGACACTGCGCCCCCCCCAACTCGGGAGGGTGAGGAAGCTGGGGGTGCTCTCTGCCTGCCAGCCGCGCTAACTGCCCTCCCTGCCGGCTGGCGCCCCGCGACGGCGCGTGTTCTGAGGCTGAATAACCATGTAATTGGTTTATCTGTTCCATAGTCAAACTTCGGCAAATATGTTTTCCATAATTAGTTGATGTTTATTTAATGGAAATAACCAGCCCATTAAATTTAATGAGGCAGGTTATCAGGTATGAAGTGGGAGTGTTTTTTCCTCAAGAGCAACCTGCATGGGGTGGGGTGGGGTTCCTGGGTCCGTGGGGCCCGGATGGGCCACCCCGCCCCCACCCCCGTCTCTCATGGGCTGCCAGACCCCTGAGAGGGAGCTGGAAGGCGGAGCGTCTGTGGAGACCGCCAGTGTCAATGTGGGCACCGGGGATGGGAGACCACCAGAAGCGTCCAGTGCAGCGGCCCCCTTGGCCCTGCACTTACCTTGTCCCCCGCCCGAAGGCGTCTTATTAGCGGCCCTCCCCCACTCCCGGAGTCGGGTGGGTAGGTGGGTGGGAAGTGCTTTCTGGATCCAAGTGATCAGATTCTTTTTTGGGGTCCAGCCCTCAGGCCTGAGTGCCCGAGGGGAGAGGGGGTTGGGCTGTGGCCTGCGGGATGCGCCCCCATGAGATCTCAGGGGCAGTGAACTCAGCCGGTGTGCCCGGGAAAGCAGCACAGCTGTGGTCCAGCCCGGGCAGCTGTGAGGAGCGAGCGAGCACAAGAGAGCGAGCCCTCGGAACAGGCCCTTCCAGGGTACCTGGCTGGCATCCCTCGTGTCCCCCACGTTCCCATAGCTGCCCAGCACGGGCAGATCGATTGAGCCCAGATCTTCAGCTGTCCCCGTTGCAGGACACGGGCACGTGGGTGGCTTCTGGGTTGGCTAAAGAAAAGCACAGCTTCGCCTCACCTCCTCCAGGAAGTCCTCCCTGACCCTACAGCCTGGGCTGCCTAGGCGAGGGGTGGAGAGTGGCTCTCGGGAGTGTCAGCTCTTTCAGCAGAACAAGCCCTGGAGGGTCTGACCTGGTGTCTCGCTGCTGCCTCTGGGCTTGTGGGGTGTGTCCAGGGAACACCCCCTAACCACTCTTTCTGGGAAGGAGGGTCAGCAGGCTGTGAAGCACCTCAGGCAGGCCAGGCTCACCCAGGGGGAGGTTGGGGTGCCTCCCGGGGGGGCTCCCAGGGACATTTCCATCCCACCCTTTCAGGCATCGCTAAATGCAAGCCCCCCCCCACCCCAACTCTCCTACCTGGAGTCCGGATATCCACCTCCAGGCAGATACTGGACAAGTAGCAGCCAGGGAGGCCTGTGCCCTGGATTGTCCCTGAGCAGGGGTCACCTGCCACCCCCCCCCCCACCCCAAGGAGAGCGCGCACAGAGAGGAGGGCAGCACCCAGAGCTTGGTGTTGGGGCTCCGAAGTCCAGGAGTGGAGCAGAGGACAGAGCGGCTGCCCAGGCTCTGGGGCACCGGCGGCTCTGATTCTCAGAGCCCTTGGTTGCCTTTGGTCACTTCTCCTGGGTCGGACTGGCGGTCTGGGCGCGGGCTCCATCGCTTCCTTCCAATCCTCGGAGGGGGCCTCTTGCTGGATCCGGTGCCGCTTCGAGTCCAGCAGAACCACCCGGGCCTTCCTGGGCTCTGCAGCCGCTGGGGCGCTCTCTGGTCTTCTTGCTTCGGCGGGCAATGGTCAGGGGGGTGAGCCACAGCCCAGCTATGCCACCGGTGGGGCTGGTGGGCACCAGGGTGACACTTGGCTGTGCTGGGGGTAAGGGACGGGTCACCTGGTGTTTGGGGATTGAACTTGAGGCCGCACGTGTGCTTGGCCCCCACCACAGCCCCACGAGCACTCGCCCCAGCAACTCCTTTATCCTTGACCCTCCAGCATGCGGGGCGTCTCCTGTAGACACGATCCAGATGCTATGTGCATGAACATGGACTGTGTGCCCAGTTTGTTTTCTGTGTGTGTGTGTTTGTGTGTGTGTGTGTTTGCACACTTGACAAAAGCTTTCTGAGCTTTTTTTCACGGCAAGGACGAGAGATCCTTCTCCTCCTACATCCTCCATGCGCTCCGAAATCCAGGCGGGTGGACTGCGCAGGCCGTTCCAGGAAGTATCCGAGTGGGTCCCAGCCCGGCCCGGGGGCAGCTGAGGGGTCAGGAAAGCCGAGGCTCCTGCCCTGTCCGCACCTGCTGGGTGTCACTGCCTGCCGCTGCACCTGCAGACACCAGACTGGCCTGTGTGGGCAGCAGGGACCCACACTGCAGGGGGCCCGCCCAGAGCTGACCCCACCTTGGTTATGGCGCCTGGAGCGGGTCCTGTCTAGGTCTGGACTCCAAGCCAGCGGGGTGTGGGCACGTGGGGAAGGTCAGGAGGGGTGTGGAGGAGGGTCAGGAGGGGTGTGGGGGAGGGTCAGGAAGGGTATGTGGGGAGGGAGGGGTGGGAGGGGTGCAGGGGAGAGTAGGGAGGGGTGTGGAGAAGAGTGGGGAGGGGTGTTCGGGAGGGCTGGGGGTGTGGAGGAGGGTTGGGTGGGGTGTGGGGAGGGTCAGGAGGAGTGTGGGGGAGGGTTGGGAGGGGTGTGGGGGGAGGAGGCCTGGGTGACCTTTCCCCTGACCTGTCAGGGTCCCTATTCCGGCAGCTCTCCCGGGGCTTCTCCAGCCTCCCCTTGGCGGGCTGAGCCCAAGGCCACCGGCCTCCAGAGCCCTGACCATCTGCAGCCTTATCAGTTCCCGCCCAGAACAAAAGGACAAAGGCTGCACTTTGTGGGAACAAGGAAGTGTCCTGGCTGCGGGCTGGGCTGCCTGGGCAGAGTCGCCACAGAGCCCGAGTCCTGCAGTGCAGGGACAGGCTGGAGATAGGCTGGGGGCCACTGTGGGCGGGCACAGAGCCCAAGACCCCAAGGCCAGAGACTCATGGGGGCGCCTCAGGCACCTCATGGGCCCTGACTTGGCTGGCCAGGGGCCCCCCTGCCCAGCCCCTCCTCGGTGGGTTCTCTCCTGCTTGGCGCTGTGGCACCAGGGCACAGACCAGCGCAGAAATCCTTGTGAGCAACTCCAGGCTGGGGGGGGATGGAAAGGGGGGAAGGAGGAGGAGGAAGGAGGAGGAGAAGGAAGAAGAGGAGAAAGAGAAGGAAGAAGAGGAAGAGGGAGGTAGGAGGAGGAGGAAGAAGACGAGGAGGAGGAGTAAAAGGAGGAGGAGGAGGAGGAAAAGGAGGAGGAGGAAGGAGGAGGGGGGAGGGGAGAGGAGATGGGGACAGCCTGAACCCCAGGGCAGAGGCTCTCTGCAGGGGTGGCCTGGTGCCGCCCACTGTGTGAAAAGCTCCAGAAAAGGCCCAAAGGGACTTAGGGCCTCATCCTGGAGGCAACCCATCTCCCCCTGACTCGAGTGGGTCCTCAGGGTCCTCGCTTGTGTCCCCAGAGAAGCCCAGGCACTCTCTCTCTCTCTCTCCTCCCCTCCATCCCCTCCCCCTTTCTGTCAGAGTCCTGGGACACCTGCGTCCAGCTGAAACTCTGGGCTCAGAACTCGGGTGGCTTCCAGCTCCCCAGTGGGTTCAGGCATCCTGGCGGCTGCCCAGGAGTGGACCCCGCCAGTCCTGACCAGGCTGGGGCTTCCCTGTTCCCGCCAGGCCCCCTCCCTGGCCCCAGTCAATCACTGCAACACAGTGGGAAGCGAGCCAAGAGTCCGGAGACCCGCCGAGTTATTCACGAGCCACTTATGCGGGCGCTTGGTGGGCTGCCCCGACTGCAGACGGGGGCCCCCTGGTGCCGTGTCCCCGTCACACGCGGTGAAGCGGCTCCGTCTGGCCAGCTGCCCTGCCACCTGTGCCTGGCCCCAGCCTGCGCCGGCCCTGACTTTGAGAGCGAGAACTCAGGCTGGGCAGAGGTGCCCGGGCAGCCGGCCTGAGAGCAGAGTGCTGGCCGCGGGCACCAGATGGCTCGGGCGCTCGCGGTGACATTCCACAGGAGATCCAAGGTCAGCGCCCAGCGTGGGAGCCGGAGCCCTGTGCGGCTCAGACTGGGGGAGGGGGGTAGGTGGGGGCTGAGGGGGAGCCCCTGGTCCAGGCCGGATCCCCCCCGCCGAGCCTGGCTCGCCTGCTCCGGTCTCAATGGCCCTTCTCGGCTCCCGGGACCCGCCCTGTGGTGGCAAAACCACCAGCGCCCACGCTGGGCGTCCGGGAACTGGCTGCCACCCTTCCTTGGCCCAGCTGGATCCTGCCCTGTGAGGCCTCGCCCTGATCTGCATCCTATTGGCTACCCCGCACTCCCCATCACCTCTCCCCTGCCCTCAGCGCTGCCCTCAGGGAACTCCCCCAACCCCCCCAAGGGCCACAGGGCAGTATCATGAGGGGAACTGGACAGGTCCCTGTGCCTGAGCTGCCCCCAACCCCTGCCCTGTCTGCTCTCAACACCCCCCCCCGAATGGGGACCGGGGCTACCCCCTTCTCCCTGCATCTGGGCACTCAGGCGTCTGCAAGGAAGTCAGATGGACCTGCTCCCCGCCTCGTCCCAGTGGGCTGGTCTGGGTGGCCTCTGGCCCTGCAGTGACCACCAGTTGCTTGGCCGGGGGATGTCCCACCCCACCATGAGGCAGAGCCTACCTAAGGGGGGACCATGCCGTTATGGGGGAGGCTGTGCCCAGAGGCGGCCGCAGGGACGGTCTGGCCACGAGTGAATGGACTGGACACATTGCAACGCTTTATTGGCTCTGGGCAGTGGCCCTGGTCTGGTTTCCATGCAGAGTCGAGCACAGGGGATGCTGTGGGGGGGGAGGGCTGGGGGTCCCCACTGGACAAGGCTGGGCGCCACGGCCTGGCACTCTGGTCCCATACCTGGTCCCTTCTTCATGCTCCACGTCACCGCAAGTGCCAGACACCGCAGCTGCTCCTCAGCCCTGCGGAGAACAAGGGGCCGGGGTTGCAAGGGTGGCCCCAGGCCCCATCAGGCGTGCCCCCAATTCCCGCCCAACCTCCTCCCTCCTCAACCAGGGCCCGCAGTGGCCAGGTCACACGGCCCCTTCCTCCAGACTGCCCGCCCAGTGCACAGACCCAACTCCCAATGGTCAGAGATGTCCCGCTATGTGGAATGTTCTGGAGAGACAACCGGGACAGCCTCGAGACCAGGCTTTGTGTGCCGGCCTCAGCTTCCTACCTCCTGCCACCCACCCTCAGCTCTCGGCCTAAGGCCAGCTGTCACTCCCTCTCAGGGCCCCTTTAACACCCGTCCAGCTCGGTCAGCAACGTCTGATGTGGTGACCGGCCCGGGGCGTGTCTCTCACAAAGGCACCCTGAGTCCTCTGCATCTCGTGAGACAGGCACATGGGGCGCGGGGTGCACTGGGCCCTGCAGGAAGGGCTCACGCTCTCCTTGAGGGGCGCCTGCTCGGCCTCCACTGGGGGTGCTGACAGCCAGGGCCGAGGCCGGGAAGGCGGCCGTGGCCGGGCAGTGTCCTGGCTGGGGACACAAGATAGGGGGGCTGCAAACTGGAGTTTCTCGCCATCCCTCTCTTGGTGCAATGGCCAATGGGTGAGGTCTTCTTCCCGATCCACTCTGGGGGCCGGCGTTCCCGGGGTCGAGTGAGGCGGGAACCGGCAAGCCTACGGCCTGGGCTTTTGAGGTGTCTCCACAAAGGCCAGGGCAGGTGGGGAGGACACAGGGAGATCCACCGTCCCCACGGGCCTGTGTGTCCAGCACTGCGGCCCAGCTCCCACCTCCCGGCCACAGAGACGCCTGGCAGGAAGGCCATGAGCCCACATGGCACTGGGCGCAGCTCCCGTGGGCTCGGGGGTCCCTCTCCGCCATGGGACAGGGGAGACAGGTGAGATGAGCAGAGCCCAGGCAGGAGCCATGTTGCTGTGAGGGGGGCGGTGGGGCAGAGGGTGTGGAGAAACGGTCTGCAGGCTGCCTGACCTCTGACCTCAGCCTCTCCGCCAGCAGGGGCATGGCAGCTGGTCTCTGGTGCCCACAAAAGGCTTTCCCCCAGGAGGATAAAGGTGACAGACATGTGGCATCTGGTAGGGAAGGGACTGGGTCTGAGCAGTAGGGGTGTGGCCTGGGCAGAGGGCGGAGCCATCAGAAGCTGGAGGGGTGGGGCGTGCTGGGAGGGGGTGGGGCCTGTGGGAGAGAGGGGTGGGGCCTGCTGGGAGGAGTGAGGCCTGCGGGAGAGAGGGGTGGGACCTGCTGGGGGTGGGGCCTGCTGGGAGGGGGTGGGACTTGCCGGGAGGGTGGGGCCTTCTGGGAGAGGGCGGGGCCTGCGGGAGGCCTGACAGCTGGGACTGGGTGGCAACCTCCTAGAGGGGGGCTAGGAGACTACCCAGCTTGGGCGGGGGAGTGAGAGTGGTGAGGGGAGCAGAGAGGGGCCCAGCCCCCACCGCCTCAGGCACTCTTCCCCTCCCACCCCAGAAACCAGAAGGCTCTGCCACAGGGCATCCCCGGCCCCGCCCGTGACCTGCAGCCTGGGCACCCTGGGCACCGCTTGCTCCCCCACCCCCAAGGCGACCCTTTAGGCCAGAGGTAAAAGTGGCATTTAAGGGAGTGGACAGGAGGTGGCCGAGGCCTGGCCCTCCCGGGCCGAGTGAAGACCAGGAGCGAGGAAGGCCCCAGCAGGCGGCGTCTCACCTTGTGGGCGGCGGCGCTGACGCAGCGCTGGTAGGCCTTGACGAGGCGGGAACAGAGGAGCACCTCCTGCGCGTGCTGGCGGTAGCAGCGGAGCAGCTGGGCCTGCAGGTCGGAGCACACGGGCCCCTGCTGGCGGGGCCTGCGGGGACAGGGAGAGGGGCCGTGGGCTGCAGGCCGGGCACTCAGGGCCAGGCACCGGGCATCCGGCCCCCGAAGGCGTGCCCGGCCGACTCTGCCCTCCTCTGCGACCCCGGCTGTGACCGAGCGACCACACGCATGGCAGCTGTTTGCTCAGTCACCTCGACCAGCCGGGAAGGAACCCCAGAACATTACAGAACATCACAGTCTGAATCTCACTTCCTGTGGGGAACTCCTGTGGCGGAGGTGGGGGTGTGTGTTGGGGGGAGGGTCCTGCGCTTCTTTCTTTCCCGTCAAAGATGTCATCAAAGGCGTCAGGAGCCACCACAATGAAATACGTTTCTCTTTGTGAAGATAGGAAATGAGAACACACCCCCTCAAGGGAAGGCTGGTGCCGACGTGTCCCCAGCGGCGCCTGTAGTCAAGGTCTCGGGCACACGCACAAGGACGCACACGTGTACACGCAACTCTCTTTCCCCAGGCACCCGGCACACGCATGCACGCATGCCCACACCCGCATGTGCTCACGCACACAGCCCCATCTGCACGGGCACACACGCGGTCTCACACACGGGAACATACATCACACCCCCCACACACAGGGCCATACAATGCCCACATGCCGGGGCACAGCCTCGCACACTCACTGCAGCTATGTCCGGGAGAGCGGTGTAGACGAAACTGCAGCCCACCGGCTGCCCTGGCCACACCACTACTGGCCGCGTGTCCTGGCCATGAAAGGGAGGCTGGGATGCCACCCGCGGCTCTGCCCACGCACGGGGGGGGGGGGGACCTGTTGGTGCTAGTCCTCCGGCTGGCGCCTCGGACTCACAGCTCGGCCCCCGTGGGTGCTGGGCCCAGCAGGCACCATGGTTTCAGCAAGGCAGCAAGTCGCATGTCAGCCAGCAGGGAGGCACTTCCGGGGCACGGTGCCACTCTCGATGCCAAGCAGCCTGGGCGCTGCTCCCCTGGCCGCGGCCTGTCATCCTCTGGGCCACGTGCCCAGCCCTGGGCGAGCCCCGGTCAAGGGGCCTCCAACAACTGGGACCAGCACACCCGGGGCTGGAGCATAACCTGCGGCTCCTGGGTGGGAGAGTGGGTGTGCTGGCACGGGTGTCGGCGTGAGCGAGTGTGTCGGAGCGTGTCTGTCTGCATGTGACTGTGTCTGAGTGAGAGTGTGGGGTGAATGCCTACATGTGTGACGTCATGCGAGTGTGTCTGTGTGTTGTGCCTGAGAGCATGTTGGGTGTGGCGGGGTGTGCGGAGTGTGTCTGTGTGTTGAGTACATGTGCCTGAGTGTGTGTCTGGCTGTGTGGTGTGTGTCTGTGCTGAGTGTGTCAGTGTATTGAGTATGTGTGTGTCTGTGTGGTGTGTGTCCACCTGAGTGTGTGTGAATGTGAATGTGTGTATATGTCTGGGTGTGTGGGAAGTGATGTTTGTCAGTGTATTGAGTGTGTGTGTGTGTGTGTGGTGAGTGTATGTGCTGAGTGTGCCAGTGTTTTGAGTGTGCGAGTCCGAGTGTGTGTCTGTGTGGGGAGTGTGTCTGGCTGTGTGGTAAGCTCTGTACTGAGTGTTTGTCAGTGTACTGAGTGTGTGTGTGTGTCTGTGTGGTGAGTGTATGTGCCAAGTGTGTGTCAGTATTTTGAGTGTGTGTGTGAGTTGAAGTGTATGTCTGTGTGGGGAGTGTATCTGCCTGAGTGTGTGTGTCTGAGTGTGTGGAGTGTGTCTGTGTGGTAAGTGTGTGTCTACGTGGTGAGTGTGTGTCTGTGCTGAGTGAGTGTATCTGAGTGTGTGTGGTGTGTGCCTGATTGTATGTGTCGAGTGTGTGTGTCTGTGTGGTGAGTGTGTGTTTGTGCCGAGTGTGTGTGTCTGAGTGTTTGTGTGTGGTGAGTGTGTGTCTGAGTGTGTGTCGAGTGTGTGTGTGTCTGGCCGTGGTGAGTGTGTGTCTGGGTGCATGTCAGGATGCAGATGGTGGTGGGGTGTGACAGGAGCCCGCATTCCTGGGCAGCTGCAGGGGCCGCCTTGCTGACTGGTTTGGCCCCATGCCACGCACCGCCCTGAGGTTCTGGGCACAGCGGTGGGAACAGCGCCCGCCCGGGCCCTCGCCTGCACTGGCAATGGGGCGGAGCCTCAGGAAAGGCTCTCAGAGGGGGGCGCACAGCCCCTCCGCCCTGCAGCAGACAGACTCCTGGAGTCCACCCCTCGCTCCCCGGGCCTGGTCCTGTGGGGCCCATTTCTGAGGTCCGGCGGGGAGACCCCCGATTACAACCAGCACCGGCACAGCATCACGAGCTTCTGTGTTTAGTTTTGGCGCAACCCCATGGGGGTCTTGGGCCTCAGAGCTGCCCCCGGCTGCCTCCCCCCTGCCCTTCCTCTCTGGCTATTCCAGGGAACTGCCCTGGGCTGGCCGGCCCCTCCGTGGGAGGCTGAGCACGGGCCAAGCTGCTCGAAGTTGCTCGAAGTTGTGGGTCCATTGGTGGCTGGTGGGGTCACAGGAGGGGCGCCCTAGGACAGGAGTGGTGGTGGGGGCGCCCTGGTCCCCTGCAGCCCCTCCAGGGTCCCACCCCCCACCAGGCTGTCACTTCCTTCCTGTCCCTCTGTCCCCTCAGGGCCCCAAACAAGAGCCCCTGTGCACTCTGAAGGCAAGTCTCATGGGATATGCCACGGCGCTGGTCCAGGGAAAACTGGGCCACGGTGAAATCCACCCGCGGTACCCTGATGCACCCCCTGGCAGTGGCCTTACTCCCCCGGGACTTAGCAGGAAGGACTTGAGGAGGCAGACAGCGGGAGGAATCTCACCCCCTGGCTGCAGGGGGCCGGAGGGGAGCGGGCTGGCACCCAGGTTAGCCCAGGCGGGTGGGTTGGGAGCAGCTGCCCTTCAAGCATGGGGAAGGCTCCTATGTGTGCGCTTTGCGGGGTGGAGGAAGCCCAGCTGGGGGCACCGTGCAGGGCAGATGCGGGGTCCCCCTGGCTGGGAAGTGGTAAGTGGCCCCCACAGAAGCCGCAGGCATCCACAAAAGAACGTGCACCAAGTGCGGATTGGGGAAGCACCTGGCTGCCAGTGTGGGAAACTGAGGCAGCTGGAGTAGAGAGTCTGGGGAGGCTGTGCTTGGTGGACGCAAGTCTAGGCCGAGGCAGAGGGGGCGTCAGCTGGGGCCACCCCTCTCCCCAGGATGAGCCCTGTCCGGCTGCCCTGGGAATTTGAAGGCAGGAATGGGGGGCGCCTCCCACCCCACCCCGTCTTGGAGCTGCAGGCCCCAGGCACGGTGCCAGCAGGCCAGCAGGGCAAAGTCTCAGACCCCCAGGGAGGACCTAGCTTGGCCACTGGGGTCAGAAGTCAGGGGTCATATGGGGAGCAGGCAGCGTACAGGTTGGGGGGGGACAGTCCTCACCCAGCAGCTGGGGGCCATCAGAGGCCAGGATGGATGTCCACAGGGCCCTGCACCCAGCTGCCCAACAGCCCCAAGGGGAGGGCATGATGGGGAGCAGAAGGCAGAGACCACCTGGGTCACCCATGCCACCCCACTGAGGCCTCGGGAGCTCCCGGGTCAGCGGGCACGGCCACTGTCCCCAACCCTGCTATACACCCTGTCCTGGCACGAGCACCGACTGCTATGCTGAGAAGAGCAAGTCCTGAGCGAGGATGGAACGACAGGTACTGCCCTGCTGAGCCGGCGGGGACATGGGGACAGTGCTGAGCGTCGCCTCCCACCCGACTCCAGCACCACCTCCAGACCTCACCTCTGGGCTCGCTTGGTCTCCCACCAAGGCCCCTCACTCCTCTTCCTCGGCCACCCAGGGCCAGGTCTCCGGTCACTCCTGCCACCCCCTGCCACCCCCTGCCCGGCCAGTCCTAGCCTTGTTCCACTAGTCCATTCCCTGACGCTTAAGCCCTATCCCACAGTAACCAGAACCTTCCATGCCAACACGACCACCAGCCGCCAGGGCACCCCCCGCCCCATCCCTGCAGAGACCCTCCCCCACTTCCAGAGAGGAACTGACCAGCCCCTCCCTTTCATTCACTCCACCTGGGGGACCCCCAAGGGCGATCTAGACGCCCCCCCTTCACAGACACCTCCTCCCACCCCACTCCCGCCACCTCTCACCCTCATTCTCGCCACTTCTCCCTGTCTTCACCCATTCAGCATGCTCCTTCTCGATGTTCATTCTTCGACTGTCATTCTAGAACATTCCCCCCACTCCCCCGGCTTCCTTTCCAGGTGCCGCCCTAGCCTTCACTCATCCCAGGTCTCCCCTCCACTCTTGAAGCCTCCGCCATATCTCACTGGATCACTTGACATCCCATTACTCATCGATTTACTCGAGGGGGCGCTAGTAACGTCTCCATCCTTTCCTGTTGCCTGCTAATGTAGCCCAACGGTGTCTGCTCGTTCTAGGAACACAAAGAGCCTCAAACCAATCGTTCAAGGTCTTGACGAAGAAGTCTGACCATTTCATAGGTGGGCGGCCATGTGATCTTTTGACGTCTCGTGGAATCTAGTCGGTAACGGCTCTAGTCCAGCGGTCATCTCCAAATCTCATTACGTGTCCAGCCCATCTGATTTTCGACGCCTTGGCAAACGAGACAGCATCCCTGATTCTTGATCGTCGATGGAGGTCGGAACTCCGGATTCTTTCTCTCATTTGAGTGAAGCATGACACTCCAAGCATAGCTCTTTCGATTTCTCTTTGAGAGACCCGAATAGCGTTCTCATCCTGTTTTCGTAGGGCCCATGTCGCTGAGGCGTATGTTAATGCAGGAAGAACAGTGGAATCGAAGAGATGTGCCCAGAGCCGGAGGTTCTTGGTCCTCTTAGCTATTTCTTCGATGCTCTTGAAGGCATTCCAAGCCGCTCTCTTTCTCCTGTGCAACTCAGGTGCCAGATCATTCATCATGTGGACTTCTCAACCTAGGCACACATAACTGCTGCATTCAGGGATGTTCGTTCCTTTGAGAGCGAATGGAACGTCAGAAACAAGGCTGTTTCTCATAAACATTGTCTTTGTGAGATTCAGCTGGAGTCCGACTTTCCACACTCACCGCCGTATCTCGTTCCAGAGGTTTCCCTCTTGTCCCCTAGCGACAGTCTCCCCCCCCCCCCCCAGCCCTCTCCCACCTAGCGGCAAGTCAGGAGTGTCAGAACCGAAAGCAAAGTGCAAGAGGCGGGCTCGGAGGCGTGTCCCCCCAAGCTAGGTCCGCTCTGGGCCCTGCCCGTGTCTGTGCAGGATGGACCTGCCTAATCCCTGCGCTGTCCCCATGTCCAGTCCATCAGACGACCCCGGGCTGTGCCCTGGCCTTGGCCATCCTCCTGGGAGCCCCCCTGGACCCTCTCCGAGCTCACCCTCCACCCCTTCTCACAGCTGCAGCCCAGGGAGCGGGGCAGTGGGTCCCCGAGCCCCACAAGGACAGGGAAGTGGCCAGGACAGCTGCAGGGAGGCCATGGAGATGCCCCCAGGGCCTTCCTGGGGTCACCACCACCTGCCGTGGTCTCTGCCCCCACCATCCCTGAGATGCGCACAGCCCACCACATGGGAGAGGGGTCTGATCCCGTTACGGGGGGCAGCGCTGGGGTGCTGGGGAGGAGGTGGGGTGAGCGGCAGGCCAGACCCAGCGCTTGGCGTCTCTCTGGCGGAGATCCAGACCCCTCCGGGCACCCAGGGAAGCACCGAGAACCAGGGCCTGTTCTTGGTGCCTCCTCGCTTCCTCGATGAGGCGGGGCGTCTGTGCCCGAGAGAAGAACGTGCACAAGGCCCTCCCTAGCGGGACTGGGCCGGGCTGGGGATCAGGCAGCTGCAGCTGACCTGGAGGATGCCCTGGCCTGGCCCGTAACTGTGGCTGCTCTGAGAACTGATGCCTGCCTGTGCCCACTGCTTCTCCACGGATTCACCCCGAGCGTGCGTGACTGCCCGCGCGTCTCTAAGACGCTGGTCTCAGAGAGGGTAAGCGGCTTGCCCGAGGTCACAACAGCAGAAAGCCCGAGCCGGAGCCAGGAGCAGAGACTGGCTCTATCTTCACTCTTGTCCTTGGAAAAGTTCCCAACTCCAACGGGGAACCCGCTGAGGGTGGAAAGAAGGAACGAGACGCACTGGCCCTGAGACCCCCAATGGCCCCAGGGGGTTACTCATTCAGAGTGGGGAGGTGCGGGGGAAGGCGGGGGCAGGGAAGACGGAACCGTGTGAAGCTGACAGCTCAGGGCCGAGTCAGGGGAAGGCGGGAAGGAAAAAGGAAAACGCCGCGTCCGCCTGGCCCGGGTCAGCGCGGGCCAGCACCTCACGCCGTGGGGCCGGGGACGCACCCGGCGGGCGTCTGCACGCGCACGCCAGGCCCCCAGGCCTGTGTGCGCTCTGATCTAATAAGTGAAATCTCATCAACTTATCCTTCTTCTATTATCACTGCCGACATCAATCTGATAATATTGGCCTGGTGTGGAATGGGGCTATTATGTGTCCTCCTGATATTTAATTTCAGAGAAACAGCGGCAGGGGGTGAATCCACGGAGCAGGCTTTTCATTACAGGCCGCGGTAAGGAGATTCCGAGGGAATCAGACATTCATCTTCGTCAGGTCAAATCTGGCCGCGCGGGAGAGGTTTGGGCGCGAACCCGAGGCGCGGGCGGTGGGGCGGGAGAGCCGCCGGCTACCCGGGACGTGGTTAACTGGCTGCTATCGACGAGGTGCCACTCGGCCCGGGACGTGGAGTCCCGAGATCCAGCCACGCATCACAGGCCACGCGGCTTCCGGCGTGTCAGCTGCCCCGGCCCGTGAGCGAGCGCGGGGGCCCGGCCAGACGCTCCTGCTGCTGAGAGCCGAGGGGCGCGGGCTCCCCGGGGAAACCCAACACAAACGGCCCCTGGCTGCCACTTAGTCAAGGAGCAGCTGCCTGGGATGGGAATCTGCACCGGGACACTTCACACACATGCCGCATTTAGCACATACCACATATACACACACCACATACACCACACATACACACAGACCACATGTACACAGATAGCGCACGTAGATGATGCCACATATACACAGATAACTACCTATACACACAAACCACAAACACAGGCGTACCACATGTACACAAACCACATATACACACATGCCGCATATACACACAAACCACATATATACATACCCACCTCATATACGCAAACCACATATTCACACATACCATACACATATACACACAAACCACACAGACCACTGTCACTGTCACTGTCCTCCCATTGTTCATCGATTTGCTCGAGCGGGCCCAGTAACGTCTCCATTGTGACACTTGTTACTGTGTTTGGCATGTCGAATACGTCACAGGTAGCTTGCCAGGCTTTGTCACGTGGGTGAGATACTCTTGGTAGCTTGTTGGGCTCTCCGAGAGGGGTGGAGGAATCGAACGTGGGTCGGCAGGTCGGCCGCGTGCAAGGCAAACGCCCTACCTGCTGTGCTACCGCTCCAACCCACACAGATCACATATATAGACAAACCACACATACACACAAACCACGTATACACAAACCACATATACACACACCACGTATACACACACCACAGACACACACCACATATACACACAAACCACAAATACCATATACACACACAAACCACTAAACACAGGTACCACTCACACACCACACATCCCACATCCCCACCCCACTCTCCTGGCCCAGCCCACTCTCTCTGGGTCCCCTACCGCATGGCCCACCCTGTTCTCCTGAGCCCACCGCATTCTCCCCAGCCCACCCTGTTCTTGGCCCAAGGGGACCTGCTGCCCTGGTCCACGCCATGCTCTGGCCTCTCTGGTTCCAAGCCTGCCCGAGGCTGGGTGGGCCCTGCATGGTGCAGGGACCCTCAAAGCAGCAGGTGGCGGGGGGGGGGGGAAGAGACTGGCTGTGAATGTGCAGAACAAGGAGCGCCCCCTCTGGGGGGATGGGCAGCCCCACCCAGGCCCCCCTCCACAGACACCAGAGAATTAGGAGGGTTGGGGGGTGGGTGGTACTGGGACCTGGGGCCTAGGTGTTGGGATGCAGAGTACTGCCCCCACCGAGTGACGATGTCGGGGCACCAGAACAGAGCAGGGATCAGCAGTGATGCCTCCTTGAAGGGCATGGTCTGGGCTGGCCCATCAGCCTGTGCCAGTGTCCCCTCTGTGCCCCAACAGAAGCCTGCAGTCACGGGACCCCAGTATGCCTACGGGCTCCTTCTTGCCCACCCGTCTCCCAAAGCCTGACGCCAGTTAGGACCACTCCCTTCCTGGGTGCTGGCCCCCTCTCCCCTGACTGGCTTCTCCTCCCCGCCCTTTCCCTCAGGGTAATGACCTCTCAGCCCAGCCCCAAACCACACACAGTCCCCATGAAGTCACAGTCCATGCGGGGCAGTGGGTGCTGGGAGCCCCCCGTCCCCGCAGTGCACATTCTGGAACCCGAGGGACAGAACACTCAGTGCCTCTTCGGGCTCGCCTGGCTGCCGGCAACGTGGCTTTCAAGACAAAAGAACCCAGAAAGTTCAGCCTCCTGGAGCCCAAATGATAGCACAGCAGGGCGGGTGTTGTTTGACTCCCATCAACCCATAGGACCACCCCCGGCCACCAGGACTGGTCCCTGTGTGCATTGAGCCTCCCTCTCTAACTCCACATCTTCCCCTTGAACTTGATGCCCCCCAATCCCGGGCCTGATACTAAGGCCGCATGGTCAGACCTGGCGAGCCCCAGGTGGGCAGCCCTGTCCCACTGCCAGGATGGTGTTAGGCACTTCTGCCCACCTGCCCCAACCCCCAGCAGCCTCAAGTCAGGGGCGAGGGGGAGCAGCTGCCTTCCAGCGGGGAGGAAGCAGAAGGTAGGGCCATGGTGGCAGCCCCCACCCGGGAGGGGGCAGAAAGGTGTGACACTGAGCACCAAGCCCGAGCAAGTGCAAGTCTAGGTGGAGGCCCCAGAGGAGGCAGGCCCTGTGCTGTCCGAGCAGGTGGCCCTGGATGGGCAGAGGCTGCACCGCAGCCCAAGCATCGCCCAGGGCCCCTCGCAGGTGTCTACCACACAAGTACCTCCACACGCCAGCAGGCACCGGCTCCTGACTCGCTCCAGGAACAGTAGATGCGCTGAAGACTCCCGCTAGAATTTCCAACCGTGACCACCAGAGACTGGAGACGGTATGAGGTAAGGCACAGGTTTTGCACGCAGCCAACCCTGGTTCGATCCCCGGCACCCCTAAGGTCCCCTGAACCTTGACATGAATGAGCCCTAAGCACAGAGCCAGAGTAAGCCCTGAGTGCCACCAGGTGTGACAATTGCCTTCAAGAGACAATAATAAACAGCGCGCCTTCCTGCCTGGGATAATGGAGAGCACTGTGCTGGCAGGAGCAGAGCGCTGGGGCCCGGGATGTGGTCCACACATGGACAGAGCAAGGGCCCAGAGAAATGAGGGCAGGTGATGACCTGGCCAGGCAGAGCGGTGCCCAGTGCTGGGCTACACTGAATGGCCCAGTGAACCCCTCACGTGGGCGCAGCCGAGGCATTGCCCTGTACAGGAAGGTGGCATCATAGATGCGGGCGAGTTGTCCCAATAGTCACCGCTGGCGAAGGGCCAGCGAGAGGCCTGAGTGGGGTCAGCACCCCGGGACAATGGCGCTGATGGGCTCTGCCGAGGATGGACATGCCGACAGGCACTGTGAGAACCTCCAGCCTATGGTCAGCATGCTGGGGCCCAGCCAGTGGCCCGTGCAGGAGGAGGGTGCGTTCTGGGAATGGTGAAGCCCAGAGGCTCTGTGTGTGTGTGGTGTGTGTGTGTGAGTGTATGTGTGTGTGTATATGTGTATATATGTGTGAGTGTGTATGTGTGTGTATGTGAGTGTGTATATGTGTGAGTATGTGTGTGAGTGTATGTGTGAGTGTGAGTATGTGTATGTATGTGTGTGAGTATGTGTGTGAGAGTGTATGTGTGAGTGTGTATGTGTATGTGTATGTGTGTGTGAGTATGTGTGTGTCTTTCTGCACAAACGCGTGACCTGAGTGTGGCCCTGGGCACACACTGAGCTCGCAGGGTGGGGCCAGGCTGGGCTCCAGTGGCCCCAGGGAAGGGAGGGCAGGGAGCAGCCGCTACACGGCGGGGCATAGGCTCCTGGATGCCTGGTGTCCAGGGTGGAGCTGTCCCCGCGGGGTCCCATGAGGCTCTGGGTCTGAAGCTGGTGAGGGATATAAAGCTGGAGTCTTGGGGCTGGAGCGAGAGCACAGTGGGGAGGGTGTTTGCTTTGCAGGCTGCTGACCAGGGTTCGATTCCTGGCATCCCATATGGTCCCCCAACCACCACCAGGAGTAATTCCTGAGCGCAGAGCCAAAAGTAACCCCTGAGCATCGTTGGGTGAGACCCAAAAAAACCCAAAAATAAATCAATGAAGCTGGAGCCACAGTACAGCGGGGAGGGCGTCTGCATTGCACCCAGTCCCATCCCTGGCACCCCATCTGGTCCCCCTGAGCCCCATCAGGAGTGATTCCTGGGCGCAGAGCCAGGAATGACTCTTGAGCACCACTAGGTATGTTTGTTTTCCGCCCCCGCCCCCCCCCCAAATCACAGATGTATACTTTGACTTGTGTTTTTTAATTTTTGTTGTTGTATTTCGGGGTCATACCCAGCTGTGTTCAGGGCTTACTGGTGGGACTTGCAGGGAACCATATGGGGTGCTGAGAACTGAACATGGGTCAGCCGCACGCAGGGCGAAGCGCCTTCCCTGCTACACCATTGCTTGGGCCCACGGGAGGGGCACCTGGGCTGAAGTGCTCAGAGGCGAGCAGTCACCTCAGAAGGAGACGTGTTTATGGAGAGAAAACGGTGGCACGGAGACAAGCTCAGCCCAAGTGAGCCCCTGGGAAGGGGAAGCCGGCGCTCAGAGGAGGGGGGTGCCGGTGCTGCCTGGATCCCACAGCCCTTCGAGGGGCTGGAGATGAAACTGTGAAATGAAAGAAAGAAGCATACGGAGCGATGACGGGGAAGTAAATGTGTCCAGAAGGATGTTTCCACTCCCACCCCCTCTGCCCCCCCACCAGCACCTGCGATGGGCCCCACTTGATTTTCCCCGCCCGTGCCAATGAGGGTTCTCTGTGAATCAGGGCGCTGCAGTGAACAGAGGGCATGCCAACGGGACGGCCCAGGTGGGGCGATTCCACCAGGGGTGCAGTACCTTCCCTGCTGCAGCCATGGGCTGTACTGGATCCCCCAGCCAGAGCGGGCTGGTGCTGGGAGACGGTGGAGGCACTTAGCGTTGGATGGGATGGAAGCGCCTCGAAGCCCCATTAGGACAAAACAAAATCTGGTCCTCTGGGAAAAGACACAATAGGGCCTGGCGGCCAAGCATGAAAGGACAGTGGGGCCCTCCCAGGAAGGAGCAGCGTTTTGTTTCGGGGACTGGCGAGTCTGTTCTGTGAGAGTGCTGCAGGGCTGAGCTTGGGAAGTCTCGGGGAGTCGGCCACCTCCGGGCACCCTTGTTTGGGGTGACGGTTGCACAGAACGTCCCTCGTTCTGGCGCGCCAGCTGGGAAGATGTAAATATATATATATACATGCGTGTGCATAAACAGAGTCTGTGTGTGGCCTTTGGCCTAATAATTCCTTCGAGAAGGCTGTAAGGAAGTCGGGGCAACAAGTCGGAGTGGCTGCTTGCTGTGGTTACACACTGGCAAGAAAACCAAGCTGGAGAAGGCTCCAGGATGCACTGCCAAGACCGGCTCCCTCAACCCTGCTCCGACCGTGCAGGAGAACAATGCAGACGTTGGGAGTGGACATTCCTGCTGCACCCGCCAGGGACAGGTCTGGGGTGCCGGGCCTGCAGGCGGGGACCACACAGCCCTGTACGAGGCCACTCAGGAGCTTGGAGTCAGGCTCGTGCCTCCGTGCAGACAGATCGGAGCTTGGTTTTCACTTTCCCTCTCTGTTCAGTCCAGTCCGGGGCAGATTTCCGGCACTGTTGTTTGCTTTTTGCCTCCCCCGGAAAACACAACTATTTCTCATTTTGAAAAAGGAAAGGTACAGACTCATCCGAAAAGACTTCCTGGCTCATCGTCTCCCAGACTGCAGGGAAGAGAAAACCAATGCTGACTGGGGGGGGGGGGGGGGGGGGGGGGGCAGGGGGGATGTATATCTGGGCGTGCGACCCAAATCTTCGGGAGGGTTTCAGACCTTCTTTCCTTAGCAGTGTCATTACAGACATGCGTGCACGTGCTGGGACCGAGAAGGGAGTGGGGCACAGACTCAAGGCGCATCCACAGACGAGTCACTGCGTCAGGAGAGGGCGGAGGAAACAGCCGCATCTCTGCCGTGCTCAGGCCCAAGTTCCAAACCGACCTGCTGGGTGGGGCCAGAGAGAGAACTCAACCAGCGAGCACGTGCGTCGCATGTGGGAGTCCCAGGTTTGATCCCCAGCACCGCTCAGCACCCGGGGGAACAACCCCCTAAAAATAAAAGGGACAAACAATGAAACCCAAATTAACTACTTTGCTCATGGATGGGGTGACATGGTGACGCGGCCTGGTGTGCCAAGGTTGTGTGTGTTCCTCCATGGGCCCCTCGCCGCCCAGGAGGGTGCAGACACCACCTCTGCCTCCTGCCCTGCCCCACCCCGGTCCCCACTGTCCCTGAGGCTCCCCAGCAGGAAGTCATTGTGTGGCCTCCTTCTCCTGGCCGCTAAGCCACTCAGCCCGGCCCGGGGGGCCCGCACACAGGGGCTGGGCACCCAGGCTGGCCCTGATGGGCTGGAAGGAGAGATGCAACTAACCAGAGACAAATGCATTTTTTTTTTCTTTTTGGGTCACACCCAGCGATGCACAGGGGTTAGTCCTGGCTCATGCACTCAGGAATTACTCCCGGTGGTGCGGTGCTCGGGAGACCATATGGGATGCTGGGAATCGAAGCCAGGTCGGCCGCGTGCAAGGCAAATGCCCTACCTGCTGTGCTATGGCTCCAGCCCCAACAAATGCAATTTCTTGCCCTGGAGTTTAAAGATAATTCAAGGCATGAGGCTGGGGAAGGAGGGCTGAGGCTTAGTGGCTACTGGGAGCACTATCTTCCTTTGACACCCAGTGGGGAGCACGGAGCTTCCAGCGCCAACACCGCCGACGGCTTCCGAAGGCATCGGTGCAAGCCTGAGCCCCGGGTCAGTCCTACTGCATTCCCGGGGTGGTGGCCTCTGTCCCCACTCAGCAGCCCATCACCTGAGGAGAGCCCCTTCCTCCGGCGACTCCCCCAATGAGCTGCCCACGGAGCAGGGGATGATGAGGGAGAGGCTCCCGGGGCCCCAGGAAGGGCCTGTTGGACATAGGGTCTCCCACCGCCCTCCATCACGCGCTGTCCACCTCTGTCCAGAGAGAGTTTCAGGAGACGGGGACAAAGTTTGGCAGAGCTGGGAAAAGGACAAGCACTTGGAGTGCTTCCCCGAGACTTGGGCTCAGTGGGAGAGGCCCACGGGAGGGGCTATCTCTGTGGCCGGCCTGGCCCCCTCCCTGCCCCCCACCCCGGACAGCCTGGGAACCCTCACTTCCTAGTCGGGGGCCTGAGAGAGGAGATGTCTGAGGGTTTCCAGACTCGGGGAATCAGGCCTGCGGCCTGACCGCTCCCACCCACCGGCAGAAACTGCCCCCTACCCCCAACCACCCCTACACTTGTGTCTCCAGACCCCTCAAGTGGTCAAGCCTGACAGAGCCTTACGGATAAACGCTTACGGGGGTCACCTGAGACGCGCAAGTATGCAGAGCCACCAACTTGCTCACGACAGAACTGGGACTCACCACACAACCCACAGAGACTCGGGGCCAGGGGCTTGGCGGGGCAGCTCCCCCCGCACCCGGAGGAGGCCTTGAGTTGAAGGATGGAGAGGGGTGGGCTGAGGTTCCCCCATCAGATGCCGGGTGCCAGTGGCTTTGGAGACAATTCGCAAAGGCTCTCTTTGCTCACCTCTGAGACCGGCCCCAGCTGCCCTGCTACCCGGGGGAGCCACAGGCCCCTTGCCCAGCCCAAGCTGTCCCCTGCCCTGTGCCGCTGGGCAGCTCAAGCTCCCCAAGTCCCACATGGCAGCTGAGCTCAAGGCTGGCAGAGATGCTGATGGGGGTGGCGGGAAGCCCAGTGGTCCAGGGCCGGAGGACTGGGGGGGGGGGTCACCCGACTCATCTCCACTCCTCCCGGGCACCTGGCCTTGGCACGAGACTCAGCCTCACCCAGCACGTCCTTGTGTTTCAAACGGCAGCAATGGAAGGCAGGAGTTCTCTGAGAACTCGCCCTCTGCTTTTCCCAAGGAACCCAGAGCGAATGCTCAGTCTCTGTGACTCTGCGGGGGTGTGTGTGTGTGTGTGTGTGTGTGTGTGTGTGTGTGTGTGTGTGTGTGTGTGTGTGTGTGTCTTCCCAAGGAACCCAGAGCGAATGTTCAGTCTCTGTGACTCTGCGGGGTGTGTTTGTGTGTGTGTATGTGTCTTCCCAAGGAACCCAGAGTAAATGCTCAGTCTCTGTGACTCTGCGGTGTGTGTGTGTGTGTGTGTGTGTGTGTGTGTGTGTGTGTGTGTGTGTCTTCCCAAGGAACCCAGAGCGAATGCTCAGTCTCTGTGACTCTGCGGGGATGAGCGAGTGTGTGTGTGTGCGTGTGTGTGAGTGAATCCCTGTCCCCAGGAAAGGCTGCTGCCCAGATGGGGACTGGCGTAGGTTGAGGTGGGCACACAGTAAGCTGGGCCCGAGATACAGCCCAGCTAAGTGGAAGCACTGGAGAAGGCCTTAGACCCAGGTCAGCTCAGTGGTCGAGGCCCCTGGGGAAGCTCTGGGCATTGTGTCACAGGACGGTCCAGGCTCATGTGACACCCATGTGGCTCTCTGGTCCAGACAACTGCTTGGGATCTCTGGTAGGCTCCTCAGGGAGGTCAAGCGGGTGGATGTGCCACAGGTGTGGCCAAGGCCCAGACCTTCCCACCTCTGCAAGTTTCCTGGGCCATGAGCGAGCCCCTCCCGGTCAAATCAGCCCCGAGCAGGCGTCGCGGGCACGCCCCACCCCTGCACAGTCAGTCCCTCGGTGGAAGCGCGCGCCCACAAGGCATTCTACCTCCTGAACAATTCCGTTTAATCCGCAGGAGAGATTTGCTCTAGTGCATACTCACCTTTTCATCATTTTTCTTCAGTTCTCAAGATGCATTCCTGCTCCTCTGAGCAAATCAATGCGGCCGCACTCCTGCTTTCGCCATACGGAAGGAGTCATCCGTTCGCCATCCCTGACTAGCTGCCGCTTTGTGTCGCGGACGTCCCATCTCCCCCTTTACGGCACCAAGCCGACTCGCGGCCTTCGCTTAAATAGGGATTTAGACTAAGCTGCACGTGGCTTTGAGCTGATGTAGCAAGAATTTGTACAGTAATGAAACTTGAATACAAAGTGTTCGTTTGTCACAACCCACGCCGCCCTGCCCCCTTCCCACCACGGCACCCGGAGCGGGTGCACCCAGGGGTGCCTCCCACCTGCTCGCCACCCTCAGCCCCACAAAGTCAGCTTGGGGCTGGGGTCAGGGGCTGGTCGGTCTCAGGTGAGCCTGGGACTGGGGGCTTAGTCTGGGGCTGAGAACTAGTTATCCTACGAGTCTGGGGCTGAGGACTAATTATCCTGTGGTTGAAGAACAATTACCCAGTGAGTCTGGAACTGAGACTAGTTACCCAGTGAGTCTGGGACTGAGACTAGTTACCCAGTGAGTCTGGGACTGAGACTAGTTATCCAGTGAGCCTGGGACTGAGGAACTAGTTATCCTGTGAGCCTGGGACTGAGAACTAGTTACCCATGAGTCTGGGACTGAGACTAGTTACCCTGTGAGTCTGGTCTGGGACTGAGACTAGTTACCCTATAAGTCTCGGATTGAGGACTAGTTATCCCATGAGTCTGGAACTGAGACTAGTTACCCAGTGAGTCTGGGATTGAGGACTAGTTATCCTATGAGTCTGAAACTGAGACCAATTACCCAGTGAGTCTGGGAATGAGACTAGTTACCCAGTGAGTCTGGGGCTGAGGAACTAGTTATCCTATAAGCCTGGGACTGAGGAACTAGTTGTCCTGTGAGCTGGGACTGAGGAACTAAGTATCCTGTGAGTCTGGGACTCAGGAACTAGTCATCTATGAGTCTGGAACTGAGACTAGTTACCCCATGAACCTGGGACTCAGGACTAGTTGTCCTGTGAGCCTGGGACTAAGGACTAGTCCTGTGAGTCTGGGACTCAGAAACTAGTCATCTGTGAGTCTAGGATTGAGGTCTGGTCATTCTGTCTCCAGAACTTGAGAACTAGTTTCATATGAGGCTGAGATCAAGAAATAGTTATCACAAGTAAACCAGGGACATAGAACTAGTGTAGGAGTTGAGGACTAGTTGTCAAGTGAGTCTGGGGCTGCAGGACTAGTCATGGAGCATGAAACTCGGGCCCTGCTTAGTCACTGGGGACTAGTTATCCTTCGAGCCCAAGACTCCAAGACTAGGAAGGGTTGGGAGAGACCAAAAGCTCTGCCTTTGCTCCTCCCATGGCCACTGACGGGTGAGACCCCATGTCACTGGGAGAGAAGATTCTAGAAAGCAGGCAAGGCGTGAGAATGGGAAGAGGGCAGGGGTCACACTTCAGGCCACGCCGACTCCCCGACCTGCAGCCTGGAAACCATAGTCCAGTGTAGACAGCGGCCAAACAAAGTGGAACAAAGCCACATGCGAATCCTACAGTGGGCTGACTCCACACAGATGCCCTCCATGACGCTTCCCAAATCTGACCAGACGCATCCTAGGAGACAAGTGGCCTCTGGGGCCTTTCCCTCTAGGATTGAAAAGAACCACTTCTTTACCCCTTTTACTAAAAACAAGTCATAAGGGCTCGTATCTGGATCCCACTTTGAAATTCTTTTCTTTTCTTTTTGGGCCACACCCAGCGATGCTCAGGGGTTACTCCTGCCTCTGCACTCAGGAATTACTCCTGGTGTTGCCTGTGGGACCATATGGGGTGCTGGGAATCGAACCCGGATTGGCTGCATGCAAGGCAAATGCCCTACCCACTGTACTATTGCTCCAGCCTCCCATTCAGAAATTCTTACTGAGTGAGACATGGGGTATCCGTGGGAGAAGGCATGGGTGGGGGGGAGCATCACTCCCCAGGGTGCCTGTGGGAGATGAAGGCACCGGTGGGGCATCATTAACGGTTCCTGTGACTGGCAGCAGTGACTGACGAGACAGCCTGGTCAGGACTGACGACCCAGAGGCGACGGCTATTAGCCAATTCACTAATTAGGGGCCTGTTTGTAGAGCTAATGGGAAGCGTAATCATTTGTTAGATTAAGGAAAACTCCTGGGCATTCCTGACAACTGTCATCATGGAAGAGTCTGGAAGGCAATTCATCTGCACCTGTGAAATGCAGGGATCCCAGAAAGTCAGAGTCACCCGTGACAAGAGAGCCTGAAAAACACTCCCCCTCCCACCACCCACACACATCAAGGCCTGGGTGGTGGAGGCTGCCAGTTTCTGCTCATGACAGACCAATGGACCCCCTTCAGCAGCAGACACACGGTCAGTCAGACACACACACTCTACATGCCTCAGACACACTCAACACACCGACACACACAACACAGTCGGACTCAAACTCAACACACATTCAAGAAAGTCAGACTCACAAACTCAACACACACTCAGACACACTCACCACACAGACACACACAACACATGCACTCACCACAGACACACACTCAATAAACACACAACTCAACAGAGTCAACACACTGACATACAGTGAGTCACAACTCCAACAGTCAGACTCAAAAACATTTGCCACACAGACACACTCACAACACAGACACGCACACTCAACACATAGTAAGACACATATTCAGATACCTCACCACACACACTCACCACATACACACACCACATATACACACTCAACACAGACACTGTCAATGCAGCTACACTGCACATTCAAACACACCCAACACAAACACTACATTGTCAGACACACACCACACAGAAACACACATGCACACACACACATGCAATGCAACTGCATGCATGTACACACATACAACAGGTACACATGTGCACACAAACACAGACACGCATAGCATGGTGACGGCACTCCCAGTGTGACTCCCACAGCCAGACTTCTGGGGGTCCACTCAAAGCCTCTCAGACTGAGGTCAGGGAGACAGGTGGCACCGTCCAGAATCCCAACCCAGAAAGGAAGGCATCAGGTTAGTGGCTGTGTGAGGGTGTCTGCCTGCCTCAGGGAGATGAGCAAGACAAATGTGGGAGTGACTGAGTGTGTGTGTGGTGTGCGGGAGTGTGTGAGTGACTGTGAGTCTGTGTGTGGAGTACGGGAGTGTGTCTGTGAGTCTGTGTGTGGCATGCAGGATTGTGTGTGTCAGTGTGTGGTGTGTGGGACTGCACGTCTGTGTGTGTGTGGTACGCAGGAGTGTGTGTGAGTCAGTGTGTGTGTGATGTGCAGGAGCATCTGTGAGTCTGTGTGTGGTGTGTGGGAGTATAAGTCTGGGTCAGTGTATGGTGTGTGGGAGTGTGTGTGCAACTGACAGTGTGTGTGGTTCCTTGGAGTGTGTGTGGGCAGGTGAGAGTTGGGTCTGGGTGTGTGTGTGTGTGTGTGTGTGTGTGTGTGTATGGTCATGGAGGGACATTCTGATACCACAATCAGGTTATTTTTTGGCTGTTTTTGGTTTGGGGACCACACCCAGTGATGCTCAGGGCTTACTCCTGGCTCTGCTCACTCGGGCCAGCCACGTGCAAGGCCAACACCCTCCCAGCTGTGCCATTACCGGGGCCCCAATGCTGTGATGAGTTTTATGTGGCTTTTATGTTAGAGATCAAGAAAAATGGGAACATTGTGTCCATTCCTCATGTAAGTTTTGAGAAAGGTGAACCATGCACCGAGAGAGGTGGGAGTCACTGGGCAGGTACTTCAGAGACGGACTAAGGGCCCACTGGGGCACCGGGGTCTTTCTGAAGAAAGTGACGGCCAGAAGCACAGGCCTAGGGAAGGCTCCTGGGTCCTGCCCAGCCCTGCTGACCCTCCCCTCAAAAGCCTCTGGGGGACAGGGTGGTGGCTCCCCTGGCAGAGCGCTAGCTCAGCCCACAAGGGGCTAAGCCCCAACACTGCATGGCTGGAGCACTGAGCTGTTAGGCGCAGACCACCAGGCAGAGCTCCCTGGTGGGTGGGGGGAGGTTTGGAAGGGGGCGGGACCCAACCCAGTGTGGGTGAACAAATGCTGGCTTGCACCAGGGGTTACCGAGGGGTCTGCCAGTGGAACTTGGAGACACATGGTCCATGCACTCCCAGGATGGACACACAGACAAGAAAGTGAGGCCCACGGTGGGAGGCAGCTGCTTCTCGGGGGTGGGGACCTCCAGACGGCATGGGGGTGAGCCCCCCAGGGGGCCCCCGGCAAGACCCAATCCAGACCCAATGCAGACACGAGCCCCTCCCCTCACAGTGCTCCTTTCAGTGGCAAGAAGTGGGGGGCTTTGGGCCCCAAGAGAGATGGCTGATTCTGTGCTCAGGTGGGCAACTCGTTCTCTCCAACACGGCCATGCATGTCCCGCTGAGGCCACCCGGTTGGGGGCTTGGGGGGCTCCGCGCAGAGCTGGTGTCTGCCCATGGAGCTGGGCTGGATCCCCCAGCCCCAGGGGTCCAGTGTGCCCCTCCTTCCAGGTACCCGGCTTCGGGGCAGGGGAGAGGTGGAGGGTCCCACCTGACAATCCGCAGGCAGTCTGCCTGAGGGAGGAGGAGCAGAGACGTGACCCCCCTCACCACCTCACGTCTGCGTGGGCAATGTGGACCCCGGCTGAGTCACCCATGGGGTGCAGCTGGGCCTCAGGCCGGGCTATGCCAGGGCCGCTTCGTCCCACCAGCAGGAATAACCAGGAGGCAAGTGACCGAAGCCAAGCTCTGGGTAGGCTGGTAGCATCGGGAGAAAGAAACCTAATGACAATGCAGAGAAGCAACTGTTTACTGATGTGGAGGGGGAAAAAAAAGCCTCTACCGTAGTAACAGTTAATCCCCCAGAAGCTAATCTAAATGTAACACTCAAAAGGAAACAAAAAATGACAGAGAACTAGGCAGCGGCTGCCTCCGGGACTCCGGCTTTCTTCCCCAAGCACCCGGCTCACAGTGCGGGAAGGACACACTGCTGCTCTCCTCCGGGGCAGGGGACCGGATTAGCAATGGTCACCTCCAAGCCCAGTTTCCTGAGCCAGGAGAAAGCGCCGGGCAGCCGCACTGGCCGTCGTGAGCCGGGGCCTCCGTGGACAAAGCCTAGAGAACTCTGTGCCCTGGGGCCAGTCCTGGAGTCTGCCACCCCGCTGTCCTCAGCCAGGCTCCCCTGCCCTTCCCTGTGGGGGCCGGGAAAGCCAGGGGCCCCGAGCCAGCAGGCTGCACTGCAGGGCTGTGAAGGAGCCGCCCAGCCCCCAGCAGGCGCCCCCACTTCCTGGTCCTGGCCCCCTTCTCACCCAGGTCCCTTCCAGCCACCCCCTCCGTGGTGAGGGTCTTCCGGGAATCCAGGTGTTCCCCAAATTCCCCCCCAACCCCCGCGGGACTCGCGCACCCCCTTTGCGAGGGTTCAGTGCTGCTGGGATGGAAGGCCATCCCTGACCCTGACACAGAGGCTCAGACTCCTGGCCACACCCCGCATCTGCCCCGTACTTCCCGGAGGGGAACTGCAGGGCGGGTGGGGTGGGAGGGCCTGGCACCAAAAGGGTGAGTCATCTGGCCGTGGGGCCCTGCACAAGTGGCTGTCCCTGCCCCCCAGACCCCCCACACTGGGGCTGTCACAGTCCCCAGATGCTGCCAGTTATCTTTCCAAAACACAAATCCGATCCTATCAATTCTCGGCTTAAAAGCTTTTTTATGGCTCGCCACTGCCCGTAGGATGAATTCCAAATTCTTCCGCATGCGGGGGAAGAAGCAGCACCTCTGGGGCCAACCCGCCCTCCCACCGGGCACTGGGCCCAGCCCCTACTCGGGTGTCCGAAATCCCCGCCCCACCCACTCGTGCCCCAAGGCTCCGCTCACTGACCCCCCCCCACACACACACATGGTAAGACCTGCTTTGAGCCCCCAGTGGTGACTTCCTCTGATGTTGCAGGTACAGACGGTGCAATGGCCAGGCTCAAGGCTTCAACAGAACAGAGCAGAGAGAGCAGAAAGAGGAAGGGGGATGGAGAGAGAGCAAGAGAGAAGAGAGAGGGGAGTGAGTGAAGAAAGGAGAGGAAAGAGAAGAGCGAAAGGAGAGGAGAGGAGATAAAGAAAGCATGAGAGAGTAGAGAGAGAAGAGAGAGCACAAGAAGAGTAAGAGCAGAGAGCATGCATGAGCGAGTGCTTGAACCCCAAGACAGTGAGGAACCAACAGGCGCCACGTGAGGTTGCCCCAGTTCCATGGAGTAAGGGACAGCGTGGCTTACTCTTTGGGGGGGAGGGGAGCCGGGGTGGTGTCAGTGGAGCAGGAGGGGCCCCAGGAGAGTTTGGGGTCCCTGGCACTGAGGTTGAGTTGGAGGCGGAGGAGGCAGCAGTGACGTGCACTTGCGTGAAAGCAGGCCGTGGCCCAGGGTTCAAGCCCAGCGCCCCATGTCCTCTCCCCCGCCCACACATGGACTCCAGCCCCCTGAGCACCGAGGAGAGCATCCTCCGAGGAAGCCAAAATTATACAAACACGCCGGGGCTCTGTTCACGGAAGGGGCCTTCCGCTGGGACTTCCTGGGGGTCCCACCTCTCCTCAATGTCCACTTCTGTCTGCCGGTCAGCACTCTCCCCCCGGAATGCTCTGTTAATGTTGATATGTGGGCAGGGAGTGTCCACACAGTTCAGCAGCTTCCAAGAACAGCCCCACCCCACCACAGACACACACTCATACATACATGAACACCCATGTTCACAGACACACCTACACGCATCCTTATTCACTCTCACATATATGCAAACACACGCAGCTCATAGACGCATCCACAGGTACACACTCATCCTTACAAACACAGAGCCCGTACCCTCACATGCATGCACACATGTGCTCACTCAGACACACCTACTTGCACACACTCACACTTGCATACCCACCCATACCTGCACATGATGCACTCACACACATACCTTGTGCACACGCACACGCATGAACACTCACATTCTCATAAACGACAACCCCACAAACATACAAACACTTATGCACCCCCTCCCTTATGCATGACGTCACATGCATCATACTTGGACATGTTCGCACACTCACTCTCATATACCCGCACGCTCACACCCTTATATGTATACTACCCCACACGCACTCTTGGACACACTCCCCTAGACTCGTGCACACCCACACGCTCACTCGCACAGAGAGCAGTGGGTTCACGGGAAGGGGAGCTGGCAGGAGAGACCAGCGATGTGGGTCAGTAGCGAGGGTCAGTGGCTCATTGGGGCCCAGAAGTGACTGCAGGAGGGAGGGAGGAAGGGAGGCCCCTGGGAGGAGGAGTGGCACAGCTTGGATGCATCAGGCCCTGCTCTGAGCCCACTCTGCCACCAGCTGGTGTCATGCCTGTGGACATATCTGTGGAATGTGCCTCTTGGGCTTCATAAGTCCCGTGGACATGTCTGTGGGCTATGTATGGCCCTGGGCCTTCATAAGTCCCGACAACGTCCCTGCCCCTGGTTCTGAGACCAGGAGGCTAGGTGGGAGAGGCTGAGGGATGCATTTCCTGCAGCGGCAAACAGGACAGTCATGGCATCGGCCCCGGAACCGCCGGAGAAGAGGCCCCAGCGGAAGAGGGACTCCTGAAGACAGGGCGGACCATTCCCAAAAGAAACGCAGAGACGCACGTGTGACTGGTGAACCTCTCAAAAGGGCAAAGGACGCCCACTGAGACCATGTACTTTGGTCAATACCTGAAGAGAAAACACTTCATTTAAAGGGGCCAAGGTGGGACTGGAGTGATAGCACAGCGGGTAGGGCATTGGCCTTGCACGCGACCAACCCCGGTTCGGTTCCCAGCATCCCATATGGTCCCCTGAGCACTGCCAGGAGTAACTCCTGAGTGCAGAGCCAGGAGTAACCCCCATGCATCACCGGGTGTGACCCAAAAAGGAAAAAAAAGGGGGCCAAGGAGATAGGCCAGTGGACAAGGCACTTGCCGTGTACACGGCCGACCAGTGTTGGACCCCCGGCGCCCCATATAGAGTCCAGAGTCCCACCAGGAGCGACTGCCCTGAGCACCACTGGATGTGTCCCCTCCTGAAGTCAAGAACAGGACAGGGAAGATGGGGACCCAAGACACAGGCGTTTCTTCCCAACTCAGAATTAACCTGAACGACGTGGGTTCAAGAAATGCTCCTGAGGCCGCTTTACTTGGGGTTCAGGAGACCACCACAGTTCCATAGGCGACCTGCTCGCAAACAGAAGTTCGCACACAGACGCCCCCCGGGGGAGCCCCAGCACGCAGGAGAACGGGTCTCTCAGGCCGCCAGGGACTCAGGCTTGCTCCCTGGTGAGGAGCAGTAGAGCCGCCTGCCGGCTGGCCGGCATGTCCACCCGAGACGGGCCTCTCCGGGCCAGAGTCCTTGGAGGACAATGAGTCAGTTTCAGGAAACAGTTAATAACCGTCTTCCTCCGCCTCGATTGTTCTAACCTCTTTGAGGGCCCGCTCTTTGGGGGGCCAGGGAGAACTGTACAAGTTTCCTGACGGGGAAGTGGAGACAGGCGCTGGGCAAGTCCCACGGGAAGGTTGTCAGAAAAAAAATAGATGCGACACAATAAATGCAGGATGTTCCCCAGGGTCTTAATCTCTTCCTTCTGAAAATCTCAACAATTCTGCCGGCTGTGCTGTTGTGAGGAAAGTGTGTGTGTTGCGTGTGTGCGTATGCATGAGCATGCGTGTGCGTGTGTGCATGTGTGCATGAGCGTGCGTGTGCATGAGCGCGCGTGTGTGTGTGCGTGTGTGCATGAGCGTGCGTGTGTGTGTGCGTGTGTGCATGAGCGTGCGTGTGCGTGTGTGTGCGTGTGTGTGTGTGCACACTTTGCCTTTTTATTTCCACCCCAGCAAGAGGATTCATCCAAAACTAGGATCCAAACTGGTCCAGTCTCAAACTCACCCACTGCGGGCTCTCTGTTAGCTCTCCAAAGACCTGTCTACCCCCTGGGTTTGTGCTGGGAGGGACTTAGACATCAAGGAAGTTCGGAGGGACACTAGCAGAGGTGGGAGGGTCACCTATGCTGCAGGACCTGGGGCTGTCCCCTTACCAGCCAGTGCAAGTCGTCTGCCCTGGAACTCGCCCTGGGTCTTTCTGGCTGGACAGCTTCCTGCTGGACCAACTCTCAGTCTTGGGGGTTAAGGCAGGACCATCCCAGTTGGAGGGGAAGCAAGATCTAAGAGGCTTGTGGAAGGAGCCACGCTCTCCCGTGAGGGGATATCAAAAAACACCCCGTGGAAATTGGAATGAAAGAAATATATCATTTGGGTCCTGGGGAGATGGCTCAAAGGGTTGGAGTACGTGCTCTGCATCGGAGCGTTCCGGGCTTGATCTCTGGCCACACACAGTTGCCCGGGCACCACTAGGAATGATTGCCAAGCACTGAACCAGTCCAGGAGCACCTCTGGGTGTGGCCGCAGGGCAATTTAAAAAAACTATCTATGGGGGTCAGAGCCAAAGTATTGTGTGGAGGGCACTGGTCTTGCATGCGGCCGACCTGGGTTTGATCTCTGGCACCACATATGGTCCCTAGAGCCCACCAGGAGTGATTGCTGAGCACAGAGCCAGGAGTAAGCCCTGTGCACTGCCCACAACCCCATCTCTCTCTCTCTCTCTCTCTCTCTCTCTCTCTCTACCCATCTAACAGGATAGTTTCTGTTTGAAGCCAACCAAGGACCATGGCATGGGACCACAGCTAAGAGAAGGGAACTGAAGACAGAGGGATCTCTTCTCTGAGGGGCAGCCCTCCTTGGCCTTCCCACGGGTTCTTGGTGCAGAAAGTGGACTGTGTGGGCAGGGGGAGGGGGCACTCGAGGCTGGGGGGGGCGTGGCTGCAGACAGACAAGGTACTCTGGAGCCCGAGGCCGCTGAGGTCGGGGAGTGAGGTGGGGAGCGGGCTCCGGCCATGCATCTGTCTCCATTCAGGGCGCCATCAGATTTGGGCACCAGCCGAGGCCAGAGTAAGCAGGTGCGTCCGACACCACCGAGGGGCGGCTGGCATCGCCAGGCAACTCCTAAGTGAAGCAAGCGAACCCCAGAAGTTTCAAGCTCGCCGGGAGGGAGGCATGCTGAGGGTCGACACTGCTGCCACCTCCAGCTGACTCTGGACACATGGGGTCTGTGTCTCACCCACGGCAGTTGGCACAGTGGCCCTCAGGCTCAAGGGTCACAGAGCTGATGCGTGCCGGCAGGCCTAGCCATCAGGGTTTGTGCAAGCACTCTGAGACTTTAATGCAGAGATGGACTTGCCTGCGGTGGCACTTCCCAGAGAAGCCCTCACCATGTGCAATGACAAATCACGGACAGCCCCAGTCCCCTACTCTCTCTGCTCCATCAAGACAGGGGCCGGAGCCATAGTACAGCGGGGAGGGCATTTGCCTTGCACGCAGCTGACCCAGGTTCGATTCCCAGCATCCCATATGGTCCCCCAAGCACTTCCAGGAGCAATTCCCGAGTGCAGAGCCAGAGGCAACCCCTGAGCATTGCTGGGTGTGATCCCCCAAAAAAGGCAAAAGAAAAAAAAAAGACTCACCAGGCAGACCAGGGCCAAGACTTTGGGGCTTAGGGCTCCTGCCTTGCATGTGGGTGATCTTTATTCGATTCCTGGCACTACGTAATTCCCTTGAGAACCACAGGGTGTACGTAAGAGGCCCCCAAGCACTGCTAGGGTGGCCTGGATAATCGCCCACAGCCAATATCTCCAGGTCCTCACAGTGAACTGCCAGGCCTCCAGATCACAGAGAGCCTCCCCACCTCTCCCCTCAACCTGCCAACACACACCAAAAACAACAACAAAAAAACAGGAACAAGAGAAATAAAAGGCAGCAGAAACAGATCCTCTGATGACAAACACAACTGCAATGAATATGCTAAAAAAAAAAAACCCAAAAAACACCCAACAACAGAATTTCAGCACACTGGAACTCCCCCTAATTTCCACCCCTCCCACCCAGAAAAAAATATGCAATTTCTAGGGAGAGAGAGAGAGTCAATTTCTAGAATTGAAAATAGACGATAATTGAAATTCAGAATTCAATAAGCAGCTTTAGGGCCAACCTAACATGTCAGAAAAAGAGGAGTAAGCTAACAGAATGTTTAATAGAAAAAAAAATCAGGATACAACATGGAAATGAAAAAAAAAGTGTGGAGAAATGAAACAAAAGAGCACAGAGACATATGAGAAACAGGCGTGCATGTAATGGGACCCAAGAGGGGAAATGCTAAAACAGGGTGGCTTCATTGGAGGAGAAGCTGGTAGTGGAATTTCTTTTTGGGGGGCTGAGAGGGCTTGGTTTGGGGCATACCCAGAGGTGCTCGGGGCTTACTCCTGACTCTGCACTCAGGGATCACTCCTGTTAGGCCCAGGGGAGCAGATGGGATGCTGAGGGTTGAACCCAGGTCAGCAGCGTAGAAGGCAAGCACCCGACCTGGCCCTCTGGCCCAATCTGAGATGTTTCTAAAATTAAGGAAATGACATCAGACCCCAAAACATGAACCCCAAGAAGGAGAAAAGCAATGAAAGTCTGTAACGACTCACAGTAAAACTGCTAAAACGGTACAACCAATCACGAGGAGAAACAAAAAATTTAAAACCAGCCAAACAAATCACCAAGAAATAGTAAGACGATCAAAGGTCGACGCCGGTGGAGGAAAACAGGTATCAAATGAGAACGCGAAGGTCTGAAGGGCTCCTTCCAGTCTTCAGAAGTGAAGGTAAAAGAAAGGTATTTCCAGACAATGGAAAACAGAATTTCCTCTCAGGAAAGATTCAGTAAGCATAAGGCAAAGAGACCGAGGTAGAAAGCAGTCATTGAGGGGCTAAAACAATAGTGCAGTTGGGAGGGCTCTTGCCTTGCATGCAGATGCAGCCAACCTGGGTTTGATCCCCGGTATCCTATTTGGTCACCTGGAGCCCCACCAGGAGTGATTCCTGGGTACACAGCCAGGAGCAACCCCTAAACATTGCTCGGTATGCACCCAAAACCTGGAGAAGAAAGAAAAAGACAGAAACCACCAGTGCATCAGGAATAACACAGGAAAAGAAACCATCACTGCATCAGGAATAATTGATGCACTGATGCAGTCATTGGTGAAAACACAGGAATTGTGACCAAGACCATCCCGCTTGTTCAACACAGACACTTCACCAAGGGTTTTCCCAAAGCGAATTGTATCCTGGACCCAAAGGGACACTGTTTAATTTCTCGAACTCCAGCAGAATAAGGCCTGAAAGCCATTAGAGAATGGCAAGTTGATATTCGGTACTGAAAGTCAGGAAGGTACAAGCAATACAACCTGAAGCGATTTGAGACAAAGAAGAAATCAGATGCCCATGAGGAAAATTCCTTAACAGAAATAAACAGGAAAACACGCTGGATTGAAACTTACAGAAGTAGGTAAAGCCACATTGACAGAGCCCCGATGTGCTTTATCTTTGGAAAGAGAGTTCAGGATACCAAGATCGTTGAAGCGGTCCTATCCGGCTGCTGCTCCATTCTTGGACGGACCTTCGTTCCCTTGTCTCACGCCTCACTCACTACCCCCTCTGGGCCCACCGGCTTTCTCTCAATTCCTTGAATGCATTTCTTCCTCCCCAGGGGCCTCTGCACACAGATGCCTCTGTTTGAAACCCCATTCTTCTTCCTTCCTCTACACCTCCAGCAGAAATGGGCTTCTGCCTCGGGCCAACCACCACCCCGGCCTAGGCCAGGGGCCTCAAACACTTGCCTTTTCATTCAGACACATTTTAATTCGCAACTCATTACTGTAATCAATAACTGCGCAGGGAAACTGCTTTCTGTGCCATTAATTTTAAGATACTGGTTGTCACTCCTCGGATGCTGTAAGCTCCTTGTTGGCAGCAGCTGAAACAGCCTTCATTATCTCGCCCGCGCCAAGCGTGGGGGCCTGGCAAGTGGTTAGCATTCGGCGCCGTGCTCGCAGAGCGAAGGCGCGGACAGAGGAGCTTCCTGCTCAGGAAACCGGCTGCGTACCCCGACCGGCTCAGGGGTGCCGCCCTGCCTCGGGCCAACGCTCATCGGCATCCACTCCATGGCATCGACAACAGTACGCATGTTTATAGACTGATCCACGAAGCCAAAGAGTTCCTCCCCCTCGCCCCCAATCAGGATTCTTCACTCCTGCCACGATGCTCAAAGTAAGATCATTTCTAACCCGAAATGATTAGGTTCTACTTCCGTTCTACTCCCCTTAGGAAGAGTAAAACTCCAACGTGTTAAGCCCGTCCTCATCGATGCCGAGCGCGAGTTGGGGACTGAGCCGAAGGTCGGCCATTAGGCCACGTGCTGCGAAGACTAGCCCCTCCCCCATCCCCGCACCTCCCTTCACGAGCATCATACTCCTCGGAAAGTAAGAGAGGATCGGTGACAGGAGCTGGAAGTCCAACAGGAGGACCATTTCCTCTTGCCCAGACCTACTCCACGCCAGGCTGCACTGGAGCCTGTGCTGAGGCGGCATCTGTCCCTGCTGCCTTTCCTGGTTCCTCATCACCCCATCATTAAGCAATTTGTCACCTCCCGGCCCTCCGAGCCTCCCTCTGACGTCTCCTGCTCAGGCTGCCAGCTCTAGCTCCTCCCAAGCTGCACCGCGCCGGGCTGGCCTGGGAGGGCAGCCTGACCTGCTCCGAGAGACCCGAGAGGTGGGCGGGGGAGGGCACCGGCTAGAGCCCCTGGCGCATGCAGGAAAGGCAACACCCAAAACCCCCGCACTCAGGCATTGCTCCCTAGCCCCCCCCCCCCCCGCGCCCTTCCTCGTACCTGCCCCTAAGCCAAGCAGAGCTGGCCAGGAAGAGAACAGACACCCCTTCCAGTGGCCGCCCGCCCCGATGCCAGGCAGTGAGGGGATGGGAGGCTGGCACCCAGGTCGGGTGACCTGAGAAAGGAACCAGTGTCCCCCACAATCTCAGCACCCGAGCAGAACACCTGAGTGTCACAGACACTCAACAGGGCACCAGGCCAAGCAGGCAGCCGCGCCCCCAGGGAAGAGGCCATCTGGAACCTTCCGCAAACGTCACTGGGCAGCAGAACCCGCCCCATGCTGCCCTGCCCTCTGGACACCGGGCTGGGGGCAGCCCCACCACAGCCCTGCTCCCATTTGCTGGGGAGAGTGGGAAGAACTGGGGTCTGCAGGGCCTTGGCAGATGGTTTCTGGGAGGCTGGGGCCCTGGGAGGTGTCACCCCCGGGAGTTGGAGCTGCTTCAGGACCTGGCAACAGGATAGGGACCAGGAGTTTCGAGCTACCGCGGGAGCATACAGGAGCCCGTTTAGGAAGACACAGAAACAAGTTTCTTACTTGATCGCGTTCTCGGCTTTCGAGACCTCCTCGTGGAACTGCTCTGAAGACAGTTTATACATCTCGGCATTCTGCAGAGAAAAACGGAGAGAAGTGGTGAGCGGAGGGGTGAGGGCCATCCAGTGCCCGCCTGGGGCAAACCCCATTAGGAACCCACAGATGCGTGTGGACTGCCCAGAGCTAAGACAGAGGAAAGGCCGACCCAGACACAGGCTGGGCCAGCAGCTGTGGAATCCCAGGTGGGAGCTGGAAGGGTAAGGATGGAGGGCAGGTCCTGGGGCTCGTGAGCCCCCTCATCCCCAAATGAGCCAAGTCTGGCTTGTAAATAAAGTTGTACTGGGAGTCAGTGACATGCCTGCTCTGTTTATACAGCCTGTGGCTGCCCTTTTTTTTGCTACAAGGAAAAGGAGTTTCACCAGACTGTAGAGTCTCCAATGCCTGAAATACCTGCTCTCTCTCAAATGAAAAGGCGCCCAGGAGCTGGAGAGAGAATACAAATGGGAATGCATGCAGCCATCCCGGGTTTGATTCCTGGCAGGTACCACACAGGGTGCGCCGAGAACCACCAGGAGTGACTCCTGAGCACAGAGCCAGGAGTAAGGCCGAAGTACCCCCAGCTGTGGCCCAACACACCCAAATTTTAAACAATGAGAATAAGGGACTGGAGAGATAGTTCAGCAGGTAGGGCGTTTCGCCTTATACCTGGCCTACCCGGGTTCGATCCCTGGCATCCCATACGGTCCCCCAAGCACCGCCAGGAGTGATTCCTGAGTGCAGAGCCAGGAGTAACCCCTGACCGTCTCTGGGTGTGACCCCCAAAGCCAATAAATAAACAAACATTTAAAAAATGAGAATAAAGGTCTGTTGGGTGAGGCACTTGCATGCCACTGGGTCTGGGCTCAACCCCCAGTATCCCATATGACCCCCGGATCCCTACCAGGAGTGCTCTCTCAGCATGGAGCTAGGAGGAAGCCCCAGGCACTGTCGGTGTGCCATCCCCTCCTCCAAGCCAACCAAACCAAACCCACAAACACACAAAAATGCCTGGTGAGTCCTGATCTGACCCAACCCTTATTTTAAATTTGGAGATTCCGGCCCGGAGGGGTGGAGAGACTGATCCAGAGTCACAATCACACGTTGCCTCTGATGTTCCAGCCCAGAGACACGCCTAAGTCTCAGCCCTTCCCGGCCAGCCAGCTGTGTTCGGCTGGGCCCGCAGGGCCACTGACCACGCTGTGGCCTCGTGGCTGGCACCCGCGGGCAGGGCTCTTGGGACAAACCACGGGCTTCCTGAGCCTCCTCCGGCCTGTCAGATGGGACCAGCCCCGTCAGGGCCGGGGGGCAGGAGTTTCCGGGTGGCCCATCCACGCTGTACCGGGGCCACAGCGCTGGAACATCTGCGGCCAGCACTCAGGTCCGGCCTTTCGTCTGGTCCCTTTCCTGGTCATGAGTCAGGCCCATCAGTGATGGGGGACGTGCCAAGTCATCTTCTTGCAGGCCGTCTCCCTGCCCCCCCCCCCCCCCGCGCCCCCTGGACGTCCCTTCAGGACTGGGATGCTGTGGGCGGATGGGCCCCAGGGCCTCTGCTGGGCGGGTGCCTCCCTGTGACCCCGCAGCTGGGCGAGCGGGTGGAGGGGTGCCTGGGAGCACAGCCCGCCCGCGCAGCCAGGGAGATTTGTCACAGGATGTGCCCACAGACCAAGGAATGGCCATGCTTACCCACTTTACCTTCCTCTCTGGGCTCTGGGTGTGACTCAGAGGAATTCCCCTTCCTGCGTTATTCCGCCCACTCCCCAGGTTCAGGACCTGGGGCGGTGGTGTGCCCCCTCCCGCGGCCTGCCGATGTCTGGGCTGTGCCCAGGAGGGCGAGCGGGTTCCCCAGACTCTCTGGGCTAGATCTGGGGCCACCCTATCCTCAAGGGCTTTCTAGAAGGGTGGGCCTGGGAGTGCCAAAGTTCACCCCGAGAGCAAGTCTGCTCCCTCGATGCCCGAGCTCACGTCTGAGTCCTGTCACAGGTCAGCGGGGACAGTCTGGGTGCCAGTTGGTTCTTCCCCAAACAACTACGTCTCTGCAGAGGCAAAGGCACAGGGGAGAAAGCAGGAGGGCCAGGACAGCGCCCCCTGTGGGGCTGGCTCCCAGTCTCAGTGCTCCCCGTGGGTACCACTCTTCCTTGGCATCAGTACCCGGGTACAGATGAATGGGAGGGGTGCTCCCGAGGGGACACCCTAGAGGCCAAACTCTGGGGTGAAAGGTGACACTGGCTTTTCAGGAGCTGTCCAGGGTGCACCCAGGAGAGGGGAAAGTGACCCAGAAGTGGGTGGAAGCAGGAGCCCAGTGGGGTCAAATGCACGCATGACCCTGTACGAGGGCACAAAAGCGGGGGGGGGGGGGGGAGTCTGTCAGCCGAAGGCACATCCTGGCTGCACATGGATAATGGCAGAACATGGGGGGGTGGGCTGGGAGGGAGTTGGGGGTGTCAGAATACCAACCTGGCACACATGGCCGGGGCCCAAAGGAGTCCAGGTGCCTGATCTAAAATAGCGGGGAACGTGCTCTGGAAAGGTGCCTGAACCCCACGGCTCATAAGCACCCCGTGCCGGGGGTGGGGGGGGGGACAATGACTGTTCTTTCATTTTCGGGTCTGGACGTCGCCCCCACTTCCCGCCCTCACCCCCCACCTACCTACTCGGCAGCACCAGCAGCAGCCACCAGGCCTGCCGCTCTCCATTAATTAAACCTGCCATTAAAAATTAAATAACGCGAGGAAGAAGGTGTGAGTGTTATCTCTCCGGGTTTCAAAAGTCACAGTGTTTCTTCAATTACTTCCCAAGCAGTTTTCATATTTCATACCAGCTGATTTCTCCAAGGGCCTGGATTTGCGAGATCAAAAGCGAAGGGGAGGGCGGAGGGGAGGGGGGAGTGGGGGGGGCGGGCTGTGTTGTGGGGAGACGAGGCTGGGAGGGGCGGGATGGAGGAAGCATGCCCCCCCTGCGGAGCGTGGCGGAGGGGGGGTGCAGGGGTGCAGGAGGACTGGACGGGGGGCTCGCCCGCCCACGGAGCCCCGGAGGAACAGCGAGGAGGCTCTAACGAGTGAGCCCCCAAAGGGCGACCCGCGTCTGAGTTATGGGACGCCCACATGGTGCTGAGGTTCAGCAGGAAAGACCAAGGGAAGGTCCCGGAGCACCCCAGGAACACGGAGGAGGTGGGAGAGGGTCATCAGGAGGGCGGAGGGCCCAGCAGAGCCCAGGGTGGGCAGGCGCCCCGAGTCAGGACCCCGTCTCCTCCGACCGACCGCCCGCTCCTGGCCAGACCCCGCGTGGCCGCCTGAGCTGGGGCGTGAGCAGAGGCCAGCGGCACCTCAGCTCTTGCAGGGGCTGCGTCGAGGGAGCCAGTGAGATCGTGCACGGAAATGCTGAGGACGGGGCCTGGCGCGGAGGAAACGCTTAATAAATGTTTGAAGAGCTTAACGCCCAGGCGCACGTGAGCCAACAGATGTATCTGGAAGCGCGGTCGGGTGAGCGGGAATGGAGCGGGTGGGTAGGGGTGGGGAGGGCTCCGGAGGTGGCGAGGAGCACAGGGGCCGTGGCCGTACATTCTCTGCTTCCGGCAGGAACCCCGGAGCCCGGCACCCGGCGGGCCACCACCAGGAGCAGCCCTACTGCATTCGAGTCAGGCTTGGCGGCGGCGGTGCCGGAAAGATGTGGAAACGCTACTGGCACACACGGCCCACCTATGCCCCAGAAGCTGACCTCCACTCCAGGAGGGCTGGTGTGCCCTGGCCCAAGGAGCCATCGCTGTCATCCCCCCCCCCCCACACACACACACCACCTAGTGGCTGTCACCTGCTGGACAGTGACTGGACGCATCAGGCCGGCCACTTCAGGCAGGTGGGCGGTTGTGTTGCATGCGGCTGCCTGAGCCCCACCAAGGCGTGACCCGCTGAAGGAGGGGACCCCCGGACTCGGGCAAAGATGACATGTCCCGCCCAGGAAGCAGGGAGGGGCTCCAGCTTGGAGTGTGCATGCCCGGTTGTGGACAGGGGTTCGGCTGAGCTCTTGCATTCATCCCGGCTGGGGTGTGGGTGTGGGGTCTGCTCCTCTCTTCCTATAAGGGAGCGGAAAAAAAAACGGGGCCACGGGCATCTCTATGCATGTGGACACACGAACACACACAAACACACACACAATCACACAATTACCACGGAGCACCAGATAATCGTGCAAAGCTACATTAGTTATAATCGCAGAGGCTTTTACATTTTTTTTATTTACACTGAATACTAAACCCGCCGCTAGACTTGGGGGTGTGAGCTGATCTTCACCCAGACCTCTCCTTTCTTCCCCACATGGTATCGGCCCTTTGGAGGCCCCTGGTAATAGCCCAGTGGCTCTGCCCCAAGGACAGGGACCAACGCACACAGACACACAAGGAGGCACGCAGACACACAGACACGCACGCAGGTGTTTCTCAGCCTCCGGCTGCAGGAAAGGGCACCCTCCCCGCCCCCCCCCCCCCACCACCCATGGGATGTTGTCCGATTTCGTCTTCAAGGCTGCACCCCTGGGCCACGGTGCAGACATACCGAGCACTGTTACGGGAGGAGTGCCAGGGAGGTGCTGTCCAGTGTGAATGAAGGGGAGAAGGCGTCAGAAGGCAAGTTCAGAGGGATGGGGGGGGTCCCTGTGGATGAAGGGCCAGAGCCCGGCATGATAATACAGGCAGAGGGTGCCTGCCGGGCACGTGGATGACCCTGGCCCGGTCTCCAGCACCGTTCTCCCGAGCACTGTTGGGTGTGGCCCCAAACCCAACAATTAAAGGCAAAAGATCAAACCGACGTAAATCCAAGAGGAGCCGGGAGAGGGCCAAGGGGCCGGGCGCAGGCGCTGTGTGCAGGGGCTCTAGGCTCAATCCCCAGGATCACGGGGTCCCCGAGCCCGGCGGGGAGCACTCTGAGACTGTGGGGAGCAGCCGCCCACCCCACAGCTGCCAGGGTGGTCCCACAAACCAGCCAGCCCACAAACCCCAGGTGACAGGAACTGCTGTCCTCTCTGCAGTGGGGGATGGGAGTGTCACTGCATCAGGAGGGGAAGCTCTGGCACCTGCAGGGACACGTGGCTGGGAGCAACGAGAGGCTGCGGCACATGACCGAGGGTGGGGGATGGGCAGGACTGAGAGTGCTGGAAAGACAACGGGGTGGTGGCGTGGCAATGACGGTGCCACTGAGCAGCGTGGGGGTGGGGGTGGGGAGATGGGCAGGGTTGCCCCAGTGCCACTGGTGAGACAGACCATTTCCACGCTCGTCAGGACACGTGGCTGGGTGAGTCTCCAGTGGGCAAGAAAGGGCAGGCTGCTGAAAATCCAAAGGAGGGATTGGTTTTTTTTTTTTTGATCACTTGACATCCTGTTACTTATCGATTTGCTCGAGCGGGCGCCAGAAATGTCTCCATTCGTCCCTGTCGCGTGCTACTGTAGCCCAATGGCGTCTGCTCATTCTAGGAACATGAAGAGCCTCAAGGGTCTTGATGAAGTCTGACCATCTTGTAGGTGGACAGCCACAGGATCTTTTGACGTCCTGTGGAATCCAGTCAGTAACAGCTCTAGTCCAGTGGTCGTCTCCAAATCTCATTACCTGTCCAGCCCATCAATAATCAATAATAATCGACGCCTTGGCAAACGAGACAGTGTCCCTGATTCTTGACCATCGACAGAGGTCCGGATTCTTTCTCTCATTTGAGTGAAGCATGATACTCTAAGCATAGCTCTTTCGATTCCTCTTTGGGAGACCCATATAGTTGGTTGTTTTTTCTTTAATAAGGCACTTTATAAGGGGCTGACTCCTGGGCTGGTTCAGTAATAAGGGCACAGCTGGGTGACATCACGTGGACGCCAGATGCAGAGGGCAGCAAGAGGAGCCGAGGAGAGGAGCCAAGACCACGGTGAGGCTCTGGGAGTCCAGTGAGCCCGAACCCCAGCCCTCACTCCGCCCGGTGGCAGCTAGCTGCTTGCAGGCATGGGCTCCCAAAGGGGCAGGTCCCGGGGAGGTTCTCAGCCCTGACGAAGCCTCCCCTGGGTGGGGAGGCCCCAAAGGGGGCAGCGTGAGAGTGGATGCCACTTCTCAGCACCCCATTCCTCCCTGCAGCTGAGGACAGAGACCCACGCGGAAGGCCCCCTCCTCCCATCTGTCTGAGTCCCTGGCCCCGAGAATCGCAGGAACGTTCAAGCAACCCCCCGGCTGGGGGACCAACCAGGAAGATGGGTCACTGCAGACCCTCCGGACCCCTGACCGGAGCACGTGTCTGAGATGCCCCGACCGCCGCTCTGGTGCTAGCGGCCTCAGCCATGGTGGAGGCTGGGCTGAGCTGGGGTCCTGACCACTCGACATACCTGATGGTCCTGCGGGCAGCTGTGCCCGGCCCACCGCCCTGCTGGTGCGGGAGGAATGTCCGAGCAAGGGCAGAGGCTGCCTGAGCTGCCTCCGGTGTGTCCAGGGTCAGCTGTGGGGCTCCCCAGGGGGGCAGGGCTGGGGTGAAAGCCCTTCGAGGAGCAAGAGGGATGTCCTTCACACACACACACACACACACACACACACACACACACACACACGGCACTGCGACAGGAAGGAGGGCTGCGGGGCAGAGCTGAGGCGCTGCCCATAAGGGGACCCTGTGGGCCACGGTCCTCAGCTACGGGTGGCCGTGTTGACCCCCTATTCTGTCTCCTGCCCCCAACCCCGTGTCCAGTGCATCTGGGGGGACCCATGTGGTTCCAGGGCAACCCCAGATCCTGGGGGTGGCCAGAGGGGTTTCCCAACGCGCTGGCCACGGGCCTGGTGAGTGGTTCGGGCTGAGTGACACTTAAGCCTGGGAATTCTGAGACTCAGCGGGCAGTCTCCTGGCCTGGATGGCCCCAGGAGGGGACAGGCAAGTGGGTGGTGAGAAGGGGCAATTTGAGGGGTGCGGGGGGGAGAGCCTGGGGGCTGCCTCGCTCCTGAGTCCCCTGGGGTAAGTGGTTGGAGAAGGGCTTGATATCTTTAGCCCCTGAGTCTCGGTCCACAGTGCTCGCATGTGGGCTCTGTCTCTGTGATCGGGGCCCACACCGCCCCTTCTGCCAGGGTCCCAATGACCAGGGCTATGCACAGGCCAAAGCTCCATCCGGACCGGGGTCTGGGGAGTGCGTTGCACACGCGCTTCCCACCACCCGGATCAAGTGGAAAAGCCCCTCCTTCGGTTCTCAACACTCTCCGATGTAACAATTCAACAAACATTCAATCAAATAAATAAGAGGCGGGGGGGGGTCTTCGGAGAGTAATTTATCACCGCGATCGTCGGGACGGGACATGGTGGGTTGCCGGGCAGTAGGAAATGAGATTCAGAGTGGCCTGAACAACGCCGGGGAGCCTGGCTCAGAGCTGGGAGGGCCGAGGGTGGTGGCAGTGAGAATCGAGTGGCCGAACCACGTCACCCAACCCCCAGGTCCCTCTGTCACCAACCATGCATCCCTTCCCTCTGCCTCCCCCTGCGCCAGCTTCTCTTCACAGCCTCCGCGGGTACCAGCACCTTTTGTACCACGTGGCAGAGCCAGGAGGAGCCCTTCCGGTCCACGACGGGGGTTCTCTTAGCCACAGGAAACGGTGTGGGGAGGTGGTTCAGATGGTGAGCTCCCTGAAGCCCAGGGAACCCCTTTCTCCGCCCCCCCCCCCCCGCTCCTGAGGTCTGGACCCACCATTCAGGCAAGGCCCATTCAGCCCATCAGGGGCCAGCCAAGACGTGGCCCAGGGCTTGGCTCCCTCGGGAATGCCTAGACCTGATGTGAGATGAAGGAACACGGGTCCTGGGACCCGGCCCTGGCCAGGAGCACCACTGCCACTCACCGGGTACCTCTGCTGCCCTCCCCCCCCCCCCCCCCCCCCCCCCCCGGCACCAGGGAAGGCAGATCCAACGAGCCCGCAATCTGCAGCTCTGAAACGCCAGAAACAGGTGGGAAGGGTGCTGGGGGCTGGGTGACTCTGCTCCCAGCCTCACTCCCACACGGCAACCTGATCCCCTCCTGTGAGCTGCCCCTGGCCCTGGAAGCGTGAGCAGCAATGCTCTGGGACCTGCCCCTGAGGGGGCCCCACAGGAAACAGGGTCTGCAGAGCCCCTCAGAGTGTAACCTGAGCGTAGGGGCTGACCTGGTCCCGCCTGCACAAGCACCGGCCTTGCCCCCCCCCCCCCCCAGCCCTGCAGACGCCCCCTCCCACCGCCGAGGCAGGCGCTCAGGATGGGAGCGAACCTTCAGGAGGCAGCTGGCCCAGTGGCCGGTTACACAACCACCCACCACCCGACATGCCTGGGTGTGCAGCTGCTCTGACCCAGCTTTCCACTTGGGGGGACCCCCCAATCATCACGGCGACCCTGCCCCTGACTTCTCAGGAACTGAGGGTCTCCCCATGGCTGAGCAACCAGTGATGGGTCACAAGGGGTCCGGTTTCTCCTCTGCATCATCAACTCTTGCTGCATTTTCTTGTAAAAAATTATGGTCAGCCTAGAGATGTGAGGTAGTATTGCGCGCGCGTGTCTGTGTGTGTGTGTGTGTGTCTGATGCTGAGAGGGAGGAACATTCGGTATTGTGTGTGTGTGTGTGTGTGTGTGTGCATATGTGCATGTGTAGTGTTGAGTGGGGAGGAACGTGCAGTGCCCTGTGTGTGTGTGTGGGGGGGGGCTCATTCCTGTGGTGCTGGGGGGAGGAATGTGTGGTGCTCTGTGTGTGTGTGTGTGTGTGTGTGTGTGTGCATGCATGTGCTCACATGTGTGGTGCAGGGGGGAGGAATGTGCGGTGCTTTGTGTACGTGCGCGTGTGTGTGTGCGTCCATGTGCACACGTGTGTGGTGCTGAGGGAAGGACCGTGTGATGCTGGGAATCAAACCCGGGGCCCTCACCCCTGCCAGCCCCACTTAACCCCCGGGGGAGCACGCCCGACCCCTCGTCGGGGCTCAGCCTGGCGGTTCCCTTCTGGAGGACACGGGGCATCTCTTTGTGGGTCTGTTGGCCACGTGGGGGCCGTCTCGGGAGGACTGCTGCTTCAAGTCCTTTAGAAGACTCGGACTGTTTGTCTCTGTTTACGAGCTGTGACCATTTCTCCTACTTCCTTTGAACTCCGATCAGTCAGAACCTTCAGCACGCCCTCCCCCCACCCCCATCACCCTGACGGGTTCTGCTCCAGTAATGCAGCGAAGCCCTCCCTTCAGCAGGGCCCCGACGCTCCCCACCTCAGCCCGCGGGGCCCCTTCCCCGACCCCCCCCCCCAGCCTGTCTCCCCTGCACCCGAACACCTGTGGGTTTCTGCAGCCCCAACTTGGTCCTGCTGGTCCTTGGCTAACGCCCGTGTCCAGTTCCTGCCACCTGCAGGGATGCAGCCGCGTCTCCCAGCAGCGGAGAAGGCAGCCTCAGCCCACCTACAGCCTCTCGAGCACAGCTGCAGCACAGAACATTCTAGAAGCCAAGCAATGCTTGCACACCTGTGAGCGTGGCTGAGCCCTGGTCTGTCCTATCCCAGGCTGGAGCATGAAACATTCTAGAAGCTGAGCAATGCTTGCACACTTGTGAGGGTGGCTGCGTCCTGGTCCGTGCTATCCCAGGCTGGAGCACGGAACATTCTAGAAGTTGAGCTGAGCAATGCTTCCACACCCGGGAGCGTGGCTGCGCCCTGGTCCATGCTATCCCAGGCTTCAGCACGGAACATGTTAGAAGTTGAGCAATGCTTGCACACCTCTGAATGTGGCTGCGTCCCAGTCTGTGCTATCCCAGGTTGGAACACAGAACATTCTAGAAGCTGAGCAATGCTTGCACACCTGTGAGCATGGCTGTGCCCTGGTCCGTGCTATCCCAAGCTGGAGCACCCCCGCACCCCAAGGTGCTTCACTCTCAGATCTGGTTGCAGTCTCCTTCCCTGGGCAGCATCTGCTGGGCCCCCTCCCCGCCGAAGGCCACTGGCAGCTCTCTCCGGGGCCAGGGGACTGGACGGGCAGGGCCCTGCTCCAAGGAAAAGGGAGAGGCAGGCCGGGGTGCAAGAAACCCGTTTCCCAGCATGTGGGGGGCATAGGACCACGGGGACAGGGAGGGCAGAAGGTTTCCGGGAGCTGAGGGGTGTGGGCCCAGCTGGTGGCTCCTCAGGGCGGGATCCCCTGGCCATCAGCATCTGTGCCTGAGGATGCAGGACCGGCCTTCTGGGGCCCGGGCACTGCGGCGGGGACAGGGAGCCAGCAGGGTGACCACCGTGTCCCGGAAGGGAACCAAGCAGCCAGGGGCGGGCGGCTGAGGCCGGAGCGGGCATTGCCCTGGGCGGGAGGAAACGCGGGAAGCCAAGGGCCACAGACAGAGGCCACGGGGAGCAGGGGGCACGCGCACGTGTGTGTGTGTGTGTGTGTGTGTGTGTGTGTGTGTGTGTGTACGTGCTGAGGGCAGAGACGACACTCAGGCAGTGGGATCAAAATGGAGTCAAAGGCCAGAGGGGGATAGGGATTCAGCTCAATGGGGGAACAGCCCCCCCAGCCCATGACTGGGGCCCAGAAATGCCTCTTGGCACCTCCCTTCCAGAGACATGGACCTGGGGGGCAGCCGCTGTGGCAGGGACCCCTGCAGCAACTGCTACAGCCTCCCTCTTCCCACCTCCAGTGGCAAGGGAGGATCAGGGTGGGGGGGCCAGCAGACAGGAGCCCGGCCCCAGCGCCATGGGCAACATGGATCAGACCTGGGGGCGGGACGGCCCAGGGAGCACCTCCAGGAGACGCACCCCGCTTTGCAGTGAAGCCTGGCCCAATCCAAGTCAACAGCCCAGCAGATGCCCAACAGTGTGGTGTGGGGGGGGGAGGGGGCCCCAGGGGGAGCCTGAAGTTGTCTGAGGCAGGGAGAGATAAAATTGCTTTGAAAATTGCCTGTTTTATCTTAAAAAGTAACTTGAACTTTCCCTACTTTTCCATAATATCAGTGTTTGCTTTAATACAAAAATAGCGCTTAATCCCCCGAAGCTTCATGTAAAATTGATGGTCCAGGAAGATTTGCCCTTTGCGTCTCTGCTCCTGCCTCCGAGAAGGGAGGGGGGGTCACCCCAGGCGGAGGTCACACCGCCAGGACACCCCCCGCCCCCTGCACCTCCCAGACCACCAGCTGGGCTTCGAGGCCAATGAGCTCACAGCACACAGCACAGGGGCCTGTCATGCTCCCTGTCGCCTCCCCGCAGGTTCCCGTCACTCTGGGGGCCCTGGGCACTTGTGTGGGGTGGGGGGTGGCCGAGATGGCCCAGGATCGAGATGGAGGCGAGAGAGACCCAGCATCTGCCCCGGCGCAGACAAGAACCACAGAAGTGGGGCTGGAACGATAGCCCGGGGGGAAGGGCATTTGCCTTGCACTAGGCTGACCCGGGTTTGATTCCCAGCATCCCATATGGTTCCCCGAGCACCGCCAGGAGTCATTCCTGAGTGCAGAGCCAGGAGGAACCCCTGAGCATTGACGGGTGTGACCAAAAAAAATACAAAAAAAAAAAAATAGAGAACCACAGAAGGATACCCTGGTGGGGGACGGGGGAAGGCCAGGGACAGATGCCTCTCTGAGACTTGGGGGCGCAAGGCCAGTTGGGGGCTCAAGCCACTCACTGCCGCTCTTGCTGGCAGGTGATGGTGGGGGCGGGAGGGGGGGATCTGCCCAGATCTCCGGCCGGCTCCCTGTAGCTTGCTCACTGTGCCCTCCGGCAAGTCACCGCAAAACCCCCGCCAGGTTCCAGCGAGAGGGGCCAATTAGATCTCATTGATTTGGAGGTTCTTTCCAGCTTGAAGAGTCCGTGATTTTTAGCTATGTGATTGTTAGCCAGAATGAGAAAAGTTTATCTATGCCGACGGAGCGAGAACGCCAAGACATATTATTAAAGCGAGGGTGGGAGGAAGAAAAGCGGGCGCCAAACAATCCAGCGAGATTCCGCGGGGGGGCGGGGGGGGGAAGACGGCTGGAGATGCATTAACCTCGATGAGAAGCCCCGCGAGGAAGCGCTGAGAGCAGCCGCCCTCCCGTGAAGGGTTTCAGGGGGTCTCCAGCTGGCGTGGCCTCCCACGCCCACCGGGCCTGGAGGCTCCCAAACCCTGGCAGCTGCTGGGGCCAGGCCCCCACTGTCAGGATCCCCTCAGCCTCAGCACCCCCAAACTGACCAGCCTCTCTGGGCAGGGGCTGGCAGGGGCCATGGCGGGTGGATTGCAGGTCCTGGGTCCCAGGGGCCTGGGGTCTGGACAGCCAGCTGGCCCCTGCAGCCCTCACATCTCCTCTGCACCCCCATATCTGGGACCTCGGGACATGTCCTGCACCCCTATATCTGGGCTGCAGGACATGCTCCTGCACCCCTATACCTGGCCTCGGGTCATGCCCTGCATCCCCAGGAGATGGAGCTGCTTCTCCCTTGGCTTCCAGGCACCTGTTGGGGGTGGGGGTGGGGCCCGGGAACGGGGTGACTCAGGCACAGGCAGCACAGGGGAGTCCCCAGCCCCCAGCCGCCCGTCCAGTGTGTGTTTGTCCCCAGACAAGTCACCCGCAGCGGGGGAGCAGCATCTGCACCCATTTCACGGCTCTTCACAGCAGGAACAAGGACCCCCGGGCTCAGTTGTGCCTGAGCCAGAAACGGGCCCCCGGCCCCTCCCTCTCCCAGTGCCCACATTCCAGTGGTGGGACAACAGCTGCAGACCCCTCAGGGCTTCCCGAGGTGGAGGCCAGGAAGGAGCCTCTGGGGTCTGGGGGTCCCCGGGGTGGGGGCTGGAGGAAGACGCGGGGCCTACGGGAACCCAGCTGAGCTCGATGCTAAGCCCCGAGATCACTCGATTAAACACAATCAGCGGAAGGAGTCTCAGGCCTGAGAGCTGGCGGAGCCGGAGGAGATCGCCCCCCCCCCTCGGTACGGTCCCCCCACCTCCCGCACCGAGACAGACCCACCACAGACAGCGCGGCCGTGCAGGCTCATCCACACGGCCGTGGCCAGCCTCACCCCAGGAGGGGCCGCCAGGGGTGTTCCCAGAAGGGCAGAGCCTGGGCTGGCCTTGCAGCAGATGGACTGTCCAGGCTGGATGGACGTGCAGGACCAGTGCTGGAGCCGCAGGGCAGCCCCAAGGTCACGCTCTGCAGGGTGAGGAAGGGGCAGGGTGGGGGTGGGGCTGGGGGGCTCAGCAGGACACTGCGGCAGGGCAAAGGCCGGACCCCACGACCCCCGCAGACAGACTCTCCGGTGGCTGCACCCTCGGGGGTCCTGCACTGGGTTTGACTGGCTGTCCCCCGGGGTTGCTGCCCCAAGCCTGTAGCACACTCTGGGGTCACGAGAGAGGCTTCAGGAAACTGGGGACGGACCCTGGGAGGGAGCTGAGGGACGGGGCAGATAAGGGCCCCTCCTGTGGCCCCGTTGGGGCTAGTTGCAGCCCCCCGCCCCCACTCACATTCCCAGCCCTCCCCCTCCGCCCCCAGTCCGGAAGCTCAGGACAAGAGCCTGAAGCCACTCCTGCTCCCATAATCCACCCCAGAGACCCACCAGCGGGAGGGGACATTGGACTAGAGACCCTCCCGCATTGAGTCCCTGCCACTAAACCAGAGGCTCCAGACTGCCCTTCCGGAATATTCCAGAGCATTCTCTGTGGAGCACAGCATCTGCCAGAGCACTGGGTTCCCTGCCCTCCCTTCCAGAAACATCCACGTTCCTCCCCTCTCCTCCAGAGCATCCCCCTCCTGCTGGTCTCCTGGTTGCTCTCTGCTTGTGGGGTGCAAGTTCACGTCTGCCCCCTAGAAACTCCTCGCCACTCCCCCCTCCCGCCCAGGGCCTTTCCTGCAGGAAGTTGCTTTGTCTCTGCCCTGAGCTGGCTGGTGGGGCTGGAGTGAGGCACCCTGGGCACCCCACAGCTGTCCATGGGTGGAGCAGCTGTTGTGACCGGCCACCACAGCCCCCGCTGGCCCAACAGCACCCACCTTTCTACATGCTCCTGAAGCGGGGCCACCCTGGTCTCCTGTTCTCCTATCCCAACCTCCAGCAGCATCATGCACAGGGGGTACCACTCCCAAGGGAGCGGCTGAAGCTCAGAACTGGGCCAGCTGGGAACCACTTCCCCCAGGTGACTCAGGGCACACAGGGGAGCCCAGGAGTGACAGGTCCCAGAGTCAGAAGCGAGCACTCAGTCAGAACATGGCGAGAGTGAGAGCACAGCCAGAGCACACCGTCATAGCACAGCTGGAGCACAGCCAGAGCACAGTCACAACATACTCAGAGCACAGTCAGAGCAAAGCCAGAGCCCACCATCGCAGGACACTTGGAACACAGTCAGAGCACACCATCACCGCACACTCAGAGCACAGCCGGAGCACAGCCAGAGCATACCATCACAGCACACTTGGAGCATAGTCAGCACACTGTCACAACATACTTGGAGCACTGTCAGAGCAAAGCCAGAGCCCACCATCGCAGCACACTCAGAACACAGAGCACAGCCAGAGCACAGCCAAAGTACACTGTCACAGCACACTCGGAGCACAGTCAGAGCACAGCCAGAGCACAGTCACAGGACACTCGGAGCACAGCCAGAACACAGCCAGAGCACAACTTTACAGTACACTCGGAGCACAGTCAGAGCACAGCCAGAGCACACCGTCACAGTACACTCAGAGCACAGTCACAGCACAGTCAGAGCACACCGTCACAGTACACTTAGAGCACAGTCAAAGCACAGTCGGACCACACCGTCACAGCACACTCAGACAGTCAGAGCACACCGTCACAGCACACTTGGAGCACAGCCAGAGGACACCCTCACAGCACACTCGGAGCATAGTCAGAGCACACCATCGGCGCACACTCGGAGGTGGAGGGCCCCCATCCCTCTCCCTACTGTGCAGCCCGATGCTGGGGGCGGGAGCCGACTGCCCCCTGCCCTCTTGGCCCCTGGCTGCCTGGGCCTCCAGCCCTGAAGAGCGGAGACAGTCGGGCCTCTGCCGCTGCTCAGCCCTGAAGAGTCTGGGGGGGCTGCAGGTCCAAGGGTGCAGCAGCCGAGATTGGGCGCACGGCCAGGCACGTGAGCAGAGCAGGCCACGGGAGCGGGAGGTGGGGCAGGACTTGGGGGACAGGCCGGGATTCAGGGGACAGGCTGGGATGCGGGGAACATGCAGACTCACAGGGGGACAGGTCTGGCCACAGAGACCAGTAAGCAGGAGCCGCCTCGTGCTGGTGCTGCCGTTCCACAGGCCACTCAGGTGGGGCCCAGGCTGCTGCCCCCTGCAGGGCTTTCTGGGGACCCCGCTGGCAACAGCAGACCAGGGACCTGATCCTCGCTGGGCTGTGGTGGCAACAGGTCCCTTCCTGTAAGTGACATTCCCGACGCTAGAGCATCCCCATCCCTTACTCTGGAGAAGCAGCAGGAAGGTGAGCTGGGCATTGGCAAGCACAGGCCAGGCCGGACACCTGGTGTCCACAGTCCTCGCCAGGGCAGCCGGCAACTCAGGGGCCACAGCTGACCTCAGGGCTGGGTGTTCTGGGTGTGTTGGGGGCAGGTGGGGGTTGGGACACTTCGTCTGCCCAGGGACGGGAGCTGGGGCCCCACAATTCTGGAGAGGGTCAAGCCAAGGAGCATGGGCGAGACCGGTACCATGGACAGGTCCCAAACCGCAAGGCCCGAAGCGGGTTACTGCTGAGACAGGCCACAGACACAGGGGACAGTGTCTGGGTCCTCCAGGGTCTCCTGCCCTGTCCCCAGGGCTCGCCTGAGACCACCTTTCTCAGGGGCTCATCAGCGACCCTGTCCAGACCTCGAGAACACGTCCTTGTCCCTGGCCTGCACCCCTGTGCTGGGTGGGCTCGCTCCTGGTCCCTCTCTGTAAACTGGCGCCTGTCTCCCTGGTCCCTGCCTCCTGGGGCAGAGACTCCCCTCCCTGGCAGGCGCAGGGCTGAGGTGTGCGGGACCCACTCAGGCTCAGGGTCCCGAGTCCAGACCCTTCTGCGTGGGGAGGCCACAGCCCTGAGCGCGTGTCTGGCCCAGTTATTCTGCCTTGTCCTCCCCTCTCTGGCCCCCGAGAAGTGGGGGGCCCCAGTGACCTCCCCGTGCTTCTCGCTGGCATCCCTGGAAGGTACCCATCCTCACTAGAGGTCCCAGCCAGTTCCCACAGGACAGCTGGGGAGGGGCTGGCATGGGAGCTCCTGGGGCCTCAGCAAAGGGGGCTTTGGCTTTCCCTGGAACATCTGTAGTCAACACCCCTCTACCCCAACACTCGCCTCTGCGTCCGGCCCTGCCAGCTCAGCCTGACAGCAAGAAGTGTGCCTGCCCCTCATGGCCGGTGGGAGTCGAGAGGCCCCCGCTGCTCTGGGCAGGGCCAGAGGGCTGCAAACTTGGGGTGCTGGGGTATATGGGCATGCCGAGCTTCTCACCTATTTGGTGTGGAGTCACTGGGAGCCCCCCCCCCCCCCCGTGAGCCCTGCCTAGGAGGCCACCTGCTCCCGGAAACCTGATGCAGGCAGTGGGGGAGGAGGGTGGCGGGTCCTGCCCAGAGGCGCCCAGCCCCTTCCTGCCCTGGCACTGGGCACAGCCTCTGTGTCACCGTCACCTCTCCCTGGGGGAAAGGCAGGGACCCACCCATTCCATCAGCACGGGGGCCCCTAGGCATGTGGACTTTGCTGAAATGACCCAGCTGCACAGAGGCAGGGGAGCGGCCGCTGGAGCTGGAGATAAAATTGGCTTCTGACTCAGAGACGCGGGAGCAGGGCCGGAGGCGCAGCTGGTGAGCGCGTGGCGTCAGGATTCTCGCTGAGCGCCAGGGGGCCCGGCCCCCCCAGCACCACTGGCTAGGGGGTGCAGAGCACAGGGAGCTGTACAAATGCCTCCAGAATAGAGGTCGGGAGTGCAGGCTTCACGCTAGCCCGGGTGTGGCCCCTTTCCTGGGCCCCGGGGAGGCGGGCAAGGTAAGAGTCAGAGCCAGCCTGGAGCTCCCCCGGCTGCCTGGGCACTGGGCTGCCCCTGGATCCAGCCTCTGCCCACGAACTTGGGCACTCAGCTGCCCACTAACACAGCTTCTGTCCACGGACCCAGCCTCTGCCTGCGAGCCCGGGCACTCAGCTGCCCACTGACCCAACTTCTGCCCGTGGACCTAGGCATTCAGCTGGCCACGGACCCAGTGTCTGCCCACGAACCCGGGTACTCAGCTGCCCACGAACCCAGTATCTGCTCACGGACCCAGAGTCTGTCTGTGGACCTAGGCACTCAGCCACCCACGGATCCAACTTCTGCCCACAGACCCGGGCACTCAGCTGCCCACTGGCACATGACCTGAGGGTCCATGTCCCCAGGCTTCGTGAGGCACCTCACACCACTAGAAACCAGAACCAGACCCAGACCCGTATTCAGCCAAAGAGCAACCAAGACACCGCAGGGCTGAGGCACGGAGGCGCAGGCAGGGGTGCGGCTGGAGGGAAGCCGGGGGTTGCCATGAGCGGGGAGCGAGTGGGACCCACGGGGGACCTGCCGTGCCAGGCTGGATCCCGAGACAGAGGCGCTGGCCCGGGAAAGGGTGAGGTGAGCTGCCCTCTAGCTCCTGGACCGGGTGCAGGGGAGAGGGCTGAGAACGGGGCTCCAGGGACCAACTCCCCACCCCGACCCCATGCCTGAGCTCCCTCGAGGAGCAAAGTGGGGACGTGGGGGGAAGGCTCGCCACTGGGCGCTTTCCAGGAAAAGGCATGAGGGACAGGGGGCAAGAAGGCAGAGGTGCCCGAGAGAGACATCAGAAGGAAAACGAGTCCCAGGCAGAGGGCAGGGACCACGGGGTCCCCTGTCCTGCCCCCTGTGGAGCGTGGGGACAGAGGAAGGGTGAGCTCGGCAGCTGGCCCGGCACAGGGCTCGCAGCAGCACCCTCCCCACGGCCTTTGAGGTCACCTGGGGGTCCCCGAGACCCCCTCTCTTGGGCCTGGTTCCGAGGCAGCCGCGCCCGTCCGCCCAGCTGTCCCGCCCGCTGTGAGCCCAGACACTGCGTCGGCAGAAACGGCGAACAATGCCACGCGGCACTCGGGCCATGTGCTGCCGGGAAAAATATTGAGTTGTTCCCCATTAAAATAAAAATGTGATGCATATTAACGAGCGGGCTAGGTCTTTCGCCATTATTGTCAGATGCAGAAACAAACGGTTCTTCAAACGTCCTCGTTTCCAGCTTGAGCGCGTGACTATCCATGGCCACCGTCCATAGTGGCGCTCTGGGGTGCTCGGGGAACTTGGAGGGCATGAAGGGGGTCCTCAGTCCTCTAAGGCAGATGGGCAGGGTGTCTCTGGGCTCGGGGCCACAGGGGGACTGTATCAGTCAGGGCAGTGGACGATGGACACCAAGGCAGGCAGGCCCATCACGGTGTCCAAACAGGCAATGCGGGGACCCCCTCACTGTCCCGCGCCCACTCCCCGCCCCTCTACTCCACTCCAGGGGTATGTGTCAGGGGGGCTTAAACCTCAACATCCATGTCCCAGCAGAGTGACTGATGTCCCCTTGCTGCACCTCTCCATGGGCATCTGGAGGACTGCCCCGGTCCCCTGACATGCCCACGCCTGGCCCCATCTTCCCGTGCAGTCCGGCAGCCCCCGGCAGCCCCCGGCACCTCCTACAGGCTCAACTCCCCACCTTGGCCCCTCACACCCCTCAAACCTCCACTCCTGCACGCCCGGGTCCCTCAAGCCCCATTCCACTGCCCCAGCCCCCCTGCTTCCAGTGCCCACATGGGTGAGGTCAAAAGTCATCTTCCCTTGTTACTGCTTGAAAGGGAAGTCCCCGAGTGCCCCTCAACGCCCTGACCGCCACATATCACCTGCTGACGCCCGTTGGCCGAGCTGGCGTCTACTCGAAGGCCTGCAATTGGCTCCATGGCTCAGACAGACACGATCCTTTCCAAGGGACGATGGCCCGACCCTCACTCGAACCCTTCAGAGAAGCTCAGAAGCAGCCTGAGGAGGGGGGTTGGGTTGGGGGGGCGGGGAGGCACAGTCCCTGCACCACCCTGTCCCCTCCTGCACCCACCCCACACCCTCCCTGCCCCCTCCCTGCACTGCCCCACGCCAGCCCTGGGCCCACCTCACACGCCCCCTGCATACAGCCCACACCTCCCCCTTCCCCCTCCCTGCACTGTCCACCCCCCCACCTCCCCCACCCTGCACAGGCCCCAGGGGGTGGAGCTTGTGTGTGTGGAGTCGGCTGCCCTCGGGGCCAGGGACTGGGCAGTCCAGGCAGGGTCAGCTCGGGGCTGCTCCCACACACGTGCTCCTGTGTGGGGGAGAGCCGGCCAGATGAGCCGGCCAGGGGAGCCACCGGAGGCCCAGGCTGGGAGCACGTCTCCCACCCCCATCAGCCCCCTCCGCCCCGGCCCCCCGGGCCCAGTCTCTGTCCACCATCTGCAAACCGACCAGCAGAGCGGCTGAGCAAGGCATTTAGGCGCAGAAAAAAACAACAACTTGAGTGAGGTCACGAGGCAGACTCTGAAAGGACGAAGTAGCCAAACGGTCCCAGAGCACAGCACAGTTTGTCGGCTCATGGTGGGAAGGCAAGAACCCTGGCCATGAACCCAGGCACCAAACAGAAACACGGGCAGAACCACAGATAGAGCCCCGGGCCCTTGCCCGCAAAGCTGTGGGCTGAACTCTGAGGTTTGCCCCATCAAAGTATCCAGGGAAGTGAAAGCGCTTTTATGTCCAAAACAAAATGGGGCCTGGGGCCAGAGAGGTAGTACAAAGGGTAGGGCCAGCCCTGGCTCCATCCCGGGCATCCCATATGGTCCCCTGAGCACAGGAGTAATTCCTGAGAGCAGAGCTAGGACCAACCCCTAAGCATTGTCAGATGTGCCCACCCCCCCAAAAAAGCCCTCAAAAATACCCCCCCCTTAAAGAGGGCCTTGGTAATGCTCTTAAATTAAGGTGTTTTTAATATATTTAAACTGTATTCAGAGAGCAGGCATTGGAAGAGATCAACCAATTTGGCAGCCTGTCCCTACCTTCACTTTTTTTTTTAATTTATTTTTAAATTTTTATTAGTGAGACATCATGAGGTACAGTTGTGGACTTACAAATTTTTGTGCTTGGGTTTCAATTATACAATGATCAAATACCCATCCCTCTACCAGTGCCCATTTCCCACCAACACGGATCCCAGTATCCCTCCCACCCCCCATTCCCCCCCATCCTACCCTGCCTCTGTGGCAGGGCATTCCCTTTTGTTCTCTCTCTCTTATTGGGTGTTGTGGTTTGCAAAAGAGGCAATGGGTGACAATCATGTTTGGTCTATAGTCTACTTTCAGCATGCTTCTCCCATCCTGGGAGGATCCTCCCAACACCTTTATTTGGTGCTCCCTTCTCTATCTGAGCTCCCTTTTCCCCTAGCATGTGTGGCTGGCCTCCAAGCCATGGAGCAAAACTCCTGGTACTAATCTCGGCCATTCCTGGGTGTTAGTCTCCAATTTTGTTACTTTATGTTCCCCAGATGAATGCAATCTTTCTATGTCTATCCCTTTCTTTCTGAGTCATTTCGCTTAACATGATACTTTCCATGTAGTACCACTTGTATGTAAATTTCATGACTTCATCTTTTCTAACAGCTACATAGTACTCCATTGTGTAAATGTACCAAAGTTTCTTTAACCAGTCATCTGTTCTCGGGCACTCAGGTTTTTTCCAGATTCTGGCTATTGTAAAGAGTGCTGCAATGAACAAACAATTGCAGATGTCTTCAAAGATGTCACACCGCTGGCCAAGCAAGTGAAAACAGATAGACAAATGGGACTACCTTAAACTAAGAAGCTTCTGCACCTCAAAAGAAACAGTGACCAAAATACAAAGACAGTCTACAGAATGGGAAAGGATATTTGCCAAATACACATCCGATAAGAGGTTGATATCAAGGATATACAAAGTACTGGTTGAACCCCTACCTTCACTTTTATTACTCTAGTCTGGGAGGGACCCATCTCATTTCCAAATTACTTAGAGGCCCAGTGTTGCTTGCTCTGAATTCCTGGGTTCCCAGAAGTGGCCTTTCGCCTCCAGGCAGGAAGCCCTCCCCATTCCTCCCGTTTCCCCCGGAGGGCTTGCGGGGGGGGGGGGGGGGCGTGAGGCAGGGGGCAGGGGCTCTCCCCGCAGAGGTGCGGCTGGTCCATTTGCTCCCTGCAGCTCCGTAAACCGCCTTCCACTGCCCCGCCACAGCCCTGAGCTCGGGCTGCCAACAATCGTGTTTCGAACAAGGGTTTCTAGGCGCCGTGTTTTCCAAACTCCGATTCAACTGATTTTGAAATATCCGTTTCTCGTGATGGGGTTTAAGATTAAATTCCACCGCTGCTCTCTTCAAAGGCAAGTGGGCCAGGGCGTGGACATCCAGGGCTCAAGCGAGTCCTGGCTGCTGGTGGCATCTGCCCAGTGGAGTGTGGCGGGGGGGGGGGGGGGGGGGGAGGGGGTGGCACTGGAAGACTTGTGGGGGGAGGGAGCAGCACCAACGGTGGAGGAAAGGAGGGAGGTGACACCATCAGAGTTCCCAGGCTCAGGGTCGCTAGTCCTGAGCCAAGAACATTTTCTCAAAGGAGTTGGGGGTGAGCGGGCAGGAGGATGAGGGGGCAGGGGTGACCCTCAGGACAAGCAGGCGTGGTCCCAGGAGCCTGGGCTGGCTCCATCTGGCCCAAAACCAAGGCTCCTTCCGCTGGAGAATCATGGGGGGGAGGGGCACCATGATGAAGATGAAGATGATGATGACGACGGCTGGAGTTTGGCCCGTCCAGCCCTGGCCTTCCCGACTCGCTTGGTTGCACAGCCAGGAGGGACAATGGGCATCCAGATCAAAGAGGTTCACAGACTGCAGGTGCCCAGGCTCTGGTCAGCCCGGGACACGGGGCCAGCTGGGCCCATGACGGCACCTGAGTGTCGCTGGGCCGGAGTTACAAAGCGCTTGTCCACCCGTTCCCCATGCACTGACTTTCAATCGATCCTCCGCTCCAAAGTTCGGAACTCCAAGCGGTTTGCTAAGATTGGGTCCCTTGTACTAAGTTTTCTGTACTAAACATTGTGTGGTTTGTGACGTTAAAAAGATTTATGCGGGGGCTGGAGAGATAGCACAGCGGGTAGGGTGTCTGTCTTGCACGCGGCCGACCCGGGTTCTATTCCCAGCATCCCATATGGTCCCCTGAGCACCGCCAGGAGTAACTCCTGAGTGCAGAGCCAGGAGTAACCCCTGTGCATTGCCAGGTGTAACCCCCCCCCCCAAAAAAAAGATGTATGTGACCTGAAGAGAAAAAAGGGCTGGAGCGCTAGCACAGTGGTGGGGTGTTTGCCTTGCGCGCAGTCAGCCCAGCTGAGCCGGGTTCGATTCCTCCACCCCTCTCGGAGAGACCGGCAAGCTACTGAGAGTATCTCGCCCGCGTGGCAAAGCCTGGCAAGCTACCCGTGATGTATTCGATATGCCAAACACAGTAACAGGAAGTCTCAAAAATGGAGACATTACTGGGCCCACTCGAGTGAAAATCAATGAATAACGTGAGGACAGGACAGACAGATGTTAAAAAAAAAGAAGAAGAAGAAAAGAAACTGACGGAAGGAAAAGAACCGAAGAAGAGAGAGAAGCCTGTGGGATTGAACTTCTGAACCGTGTGTTTCCACGCCTGCCCCCGTTGACGGACCCTCTTGGCCAAGTGACCCGGCTCGCATTCATGTCCCGACTCAGACTGCCCGCGACGCTGGGGCCTGCTCGCGCTCCTCCTCTCCTTCACGCACGTACCTTTCCTTCAGGGCTTATCAAAACCCAGGATTCCAGCGTTGTCTAATTTTAGAACCGTTTCAGCATGTTGGTAGTTCGCTGGCTTGGCGGGGGTAACAGAGCTCAATGTACGGGAGGAGAAATTATTACCTAAGTGGAAATCAAGTCCTTCCTTTATTGCCACAGTGTGACTAATGGACTCAAGTCAACAGCAAGCACACCAAAGGTCCCTGCTAAGTGTTTACCGAACGTTGTAAAAGAATCCCAGGGAAGAGCGGTCTTTATTTTTTTTTTTTTTTTTTTGCTTTTTGGGTCACACCCTGGCGATGCACAGGGGCCATTCCTGGCTCTGTACTCAGGAATTACTCCTGGCGGTGCTCAGGGGACCATATGGGATGCTGGGATTCGAACCCAGGTCAGCCGCGTGCAAGGCAAACGCCCTACCCACTGCACTATCACTCCAGCCCCGGAAGGGCAGTCTTTTACCTGGTGTAATGGAGAGGGAATCTATGAGCACCTACCGTATACCCCGTGGCGAGCACCTACTGTATACCACCCCCCACCTGCTTTTTGCAGACAAAGACCCAGAGGCAGGGTGCCAATTCAGTCCCACTGTACCCACCCGGTCCACAAAAAGTGGGTGGGGTGGAGGGTGGGGGCGGTTGTGAAAATTTGATACGAAGTCACAGATTCAAATAAGGATTCTGTTCCTAAAAATACGAATGCCCAGTGAGCTGAGCCGTGAACTCCAGAAATGGGAGCAGAGGAGAAAATAACTCTGTACCCCACCAGGGCCTGTTTGCTCTCCAGGCTGTGCAAATGCAAACAGGAAATGTCATGAGTGCCCAGGAAACCGGTGCGGGTCTTAGCATAAGCCCAGGGTTTGGGGGCTTCAAACAGGTATTTTTTTTTAAAGGTTCTATTTTCATATCCACAAACACAGCTCAACACACGTAGAGACAGCTAATGAGCAGAGGCCTCATAAATAAAGCAGGCCAGGAGCCGGCCGGGAAGCGGTCACGAGGGGCGTGGGGCTGGGGGACACGGCGCAGCTGGCGGAAGGGCCACAGCAGGTGACGACCAGGGCCGGCTCGTGGGCCTGCGAGGGGGCCAGGCGGGACTTGGAGGATCAAAAAACGAATCACACGGATAAATAATAAATACGATCAATTTTTAAAACGGCAAAAAGGCCATCTGCTCCCTGGTCATGTCCCTAGCACTCAGAGGGGGACCGGGAGGGGACCCCTCAGAGGACACAGTGGCTCGTGGGGGCCCTGGGCACTTGGCACCTCTGGGGTGGAGGAGTGGCCAGGCACCCTTCCTGGTTTGTTTGTTTGGTTTTTTTTTTTGCTTTTTGAGTCACACCTGGCGAAGCTCAGGGGTTACTCCTGGCTCTGCATTCAGGAATGACTTCTGTGGTACTCGGGGGACCGTATGGGATGCTGGGAATCGAACTCAGGTCGGCCATGTGCAAGGCAAACGCACTCCCCACTGTGCTATCACTCCAGCCCCTTGGGCCGCCTCCCTGGAGATGTCCACGCATGAGGCCAGCAAGGCAGGGCAGGGGGGCCTGGGGGCTGACACCAGAGACTCATGTGTCTCAGGCAAGGCCACGGGGGCCCATCTCTGACACGGTCACGGGGACGAGGGGAGGCAGGATCGAGGAGCTCGTGTCAAGGGAACGCGCCCACCAAGACCCCCGGGCCACGCACTCAGTGCTGAGTGCTGAGTGCTCTGCAGGCAAGCCAGATGGGTAAGAAGGAGCGTCCCCACGTCCCCCCCACGCCACCCCCCCATACACACCCATCACCCACAGCAGCAACAGGGTGGAGGGGGGACCCCAGGCAGACGCCCAGGAGGAGACCCCACTCACAGAGCCACAGGGAGAGAGAACCCCCGGGGTTCCTGCCTCCTTCCCGGCAACCCCCTGGAGGGCAAAAAGCCGGTCGGGGCCACCCCACAAGAAACGAAAGGGCCAGCTCCTGAGTCACACGCAGCCAGGCCCCGGGCAAAGCCCTTCTAGAAGGTGTCACCCCAGCCCCATCTCTGCTTCTGCCTGCCCCGTCCTCCCCCAAGCCCAGCCCAGCAGCCTTCAGAACCCGCCCAGGGTCCTGCCACCGCACAGCAAGCTCAGGAACGGGCTCTCGGCCTCAGTGCTCATTTTACAAAACGCAAATAAGACACGAGCTGCCTCCCCCAGTTGCCCATCCGACAGCCGCAGAGGACAGCGCCGGGGCTCCCCGCCCTGCCAGGCAGAGCTGGTCGATGGGGCCTTGCTGGAGGGCAACTTGGCCAAGTGCAACAGCGTTTCCTAAGAGCCTCCCTCATCACAGGAAGGAGATACGCATACCGAGATGATATTAAGGGATTTTAATACACTGCTTCTAAGAGTAAAAGAAAAAAAAAACGAGTAAACATCAGTAGGGGAGTAATTCACTAAATCCTGGTATCGCCAAAGAAGAAGAAGATTCTGCGCAGATTATTAAGAAGGAAGATCATTATACGCTGCCAAGGAAAAATGTCTGCGATAAAACATCTGCTCCTATTTACATAAAAGTAGGTGAACAGACCGTTAAATAAAAAGATATATGTAATTAAAACACACGGGGCGGGGTGGGGAGGGGGGAGGGATGGGAGGGAAGAGAGGGAGGGGAGGAGAAGGACTCAGAGCGGTAAATCTGAGCTGCCTCTCAAGAGTCTCCTTCCTACAAGAAGTCTTCCTGGATTGCCCCGGGTCTCAGGATGTTTGATGCCTCTGTCCCTGAGCCCTTCCATCATTTTGGAGGGTCAATGAATGCCTGGCAGGGCCTGGGCCTTCCCAGCGCACGGCCCCGGTGCATCACAGGACAGGGAGGCCAGGTGGGACGGATCAACGGCAGAGACCCTCCTGCCGGGATCAATACCGCCTTTCCTGGCCGCGGAGGAGCCCAGGCCCGGCCACCTCGCACATTCCTGGGAGCCGGGGCGCTGGCGCTCTGCCCGGAGGCAGCCCGACTTCCTCTCCCAGGCCAGAAATAGCCCGGCCGCCTTCACCTCTGCGTCCCTGGGGAGCCATCGGCATGGACGATCCAGGCGGCGGGCGGCAGCTGGCGCTAGGGGGTGTGCCCGAGCCCCGGGCGTCCACTCACGCAGCTGGGTGCGGAGGCTGCTGCTGGCCAGGGGCCAGCCCGGGGCGGGGGGAGCCAAGCGGGCGAGGGTAGGGTGGGGAGCGGAGTGGACAGCAGCACCCCTGCAGGTCCCCCCTAGCCCAGCCCGCCACCTGCCCCTCTGTGAGGGCCCCCACGGCCATGGCAGGGGCAAATCACCTTCCCTGCGCAGCGCCCGCCAGGGAGGGGCATTCAAGGGCCCCAGGGAAGTGCCCAGGACATCGGGGTGCCCGGGCCTTGCTCCTTACTCTGCAGCAGGCACAGCTGGGGCCACCCTTGTCCCCACGCTGCATGCCACCCCGCCCAGTCCACTCTCCACGCCGCGGCCTTCCCGCACCTCGGGGCATGCCCATGGCCGCCACCCCGAGACCCTGCAGGCCTGAGGTGTGGCGGGGGAATCGGCCCTGCAGATGGCCCCCCTCTGCCCCCAGAGCTGGCCATGGTCAGCTGCCCAGAATGCCTACCACTGGCCTGTTTCAGGCCCCGTCCCCGCCTTCGCTCACAGGACGAGGCCACAAAGCGGTTGTTTCTGAACCAGGCCTGGTGGCCCCCTCGGGCTCCATTGAGCTGGTCACAGCACGAGCAGCCCGTCCCCAGAGACAGCGGTTGGACACGCTTCCAGGTCCGTCCCTCCCAGTCCCCTTGGATCTGGGCCTGGTGGGTTGTCCGGGCCACGGCCCTGTGGCCCAGCATTCTCGGGGGGCGGGGGCGGGGGTTCAAGGCAGCTGTCCACCCCTGGGCCTGTGGTCTAGTCCATCCCTCACCATCGACGGGACAGGGCAGGCTCGCTGGGCACAGGGCAAGAGGGGAGGCCCGTGGCCGACCAGCCCCGAGGCCTCCTGTCCCCACAGATGCCACAGGCCTCTGCTGTGACCCCGACACACGGCCCCCGCCTGCATCCTCCGCCCCTCCTGGGTGCCACAATGCCACGCAACAGGAAGTGAACGCCACACCCCCATCTGACACCTGCTTCCCTCCCTCAGGGCCCTCCAGGTCCCCCCAGACTCTCCCAGGATAATCCCCTCTGCCACCAAAAACCAGAGAGTCAGGCTGGGCTCAGGAAATGGGCCTCTCGGGGGTGGGGGGCTTTCCCGCTGACCACAGGGGCCCACTCTTGTAGTCTTGGTCCGCCATGTCCTCCTCCTTCCCCTTGCACTGTGGAGAGCCTCGGGGAGCCCTGAGCGACTCGAGGGACACAGGGGGATGTGGGCAGGAGGCCAGAGGTGCCCAGGAGACACACCCTCAGTGTTGCGGCCTGTCCCGAGGACTTGCCACTGCCCAGGGCAGTGAACCCCCCCCCCCCCACCCATCTGAGTGCTAGGGGCTGCTCAGGCCTGCGGATTCGGCTGGGCGCGGGGGGCGGCCAGCAGGCAGGGACAGGCCAGAGGAAGGGACAGACCCGGTGCCCACTCAGTCTCTGCTGCCTGCTCCCTTAACCCCCGGCATCCTTGGAGGGAAGGGCTCTTCCTGGCCATGGAAACGTCACTCGGGAGCGGCCAGTGTGCGTGTGGCAAACGCCTGCCGTGGCCTTCAGTTCTGGGCCTTCTCCCGGTCAGCCAGGCCCGCACGGCCACCCTCGTCCCACCACTCGGCCCATCGCAGGCCGTTCCCTGCCATTCTTCATTTCAACTGCTTTTCATGTGCTGGGACACCCGCTTATTTCGGATGGCGCGTGTCCTCCCCGCTTCACCCAAGTCCACATGCTGGACACCCTCCCACCCCTCTCCCCCACCCAGGCAGCTGGATCTGCAGATCAGGGCATCCAGGAAGCAGCGACGCGAAAATCAGAGGGTGGTTCTGATCCGGTAGAGTTAATGTCCTTATTCAAGGTCACAGGGGTCCGCTTCTCTCTGAGGGTAAGGCCAGGCACCTGTATGTCCACACACGCGAGCGTGCATAAGCACACGTGTACATTCACACGGGGTAGCTCAGAGACACGCAGAACTGGCACGTGCCGGCCTGAGGGCGGAGAAGTCCTGGGGCTGCTCCATCTCCTGGAGTCCCTTGCTGGGGACAGTGAGTGGACGCATGGCCCAGCCCCCCTGGGCGAGGGGCGCTAAGTCTCTTCTCCTTTTCCCTTTTTTTTTTTTTTAAATCTCTTTTGTTCTTTTTCCACGAATCTTTCTTCCTGTTTGTGCTCCCAGTGTCTTTCCTTACTTCCCTTCTGCTGAAAGAACTCACTTCAGCCTTCAGGAAAGGATGAGGCAGGTCAGGTCCTCCCTCGGGTGCCCCGAGGACTCTGCCCAGTCCCAACTGTCCAGCGCTTCATCTTCTTCCTCCTTCCTCCCAGGGCCGCAGGCCGCGGAGCCCGGTGAGGACAGGCGGATTCTGTTCTGTTTTTTCTTTCCTCCCCCTTCAGCTCTGGGGTACATGGCCCCCATTGTTTTGGGGCCTCCGCGGGTTTAAATGAGGCTGTGCTGGCCCTCGACTCGGTGTTCTGGGTCAGGAAGAAACCAGTCACCGCTCACCGTCCTCGCGAGTCGCTTTAGTCTGGGCCCGGGTGTGGATTTCTCTGGGTTCGGTCCTCTGGGATTTTTCTCGGTGTCTTGACTAAGAGTCTTTGTTGTGCTCTGGACCTGCCGGGTTTATCTGAGGCCCCCGGGAGCCACTGGCGGCGGGGAGGGGGTGTCATGTGCTTTCCTGGGGAGCCACCGGGGTCTCTGCCCACAGCCTGTTTCCCGGCTGGCCTCTGCTGGAGCAAAAAACTCCCCGAACCACAGCCAGTGGCAGGGTCCCTGGGACCCCCAGGTTGGGGAAGGGAGTCTTGAGGGCGGGGATCCAAAGAGGCCACATGTGGCCACTGTCCCCTGTGGCCGCTGGTGGGGAAAGGACTCTGGTGCACAGGGACCCCAGGTCTGGCCACTGGAAGGCTCCTGGTCCAGGGCCACTTGCTGGGCACAGGACCTGCTTTCCTCCGTTCCATCCTCCTGGGAGAGGGGGCGCTGAGTCTCTTCTTCCTTCTGTTCATCTCTTGTTCTTTTTCCATGGATTTTTCTTCCTGTTCGTGCACCTTGGGGAGTGCTACTGAGCCTCCTGGGGTCTCTCCAGAGTGCAGGGACGGTGGAGGCTTCCAGGGCCACTGGTGATCAACGGGCTACCCTTGACTCCCGCCTGGGCGAGCCGGGGAGTCTTGGGCGTGGCTGCTCCCCCCCGCCGAGGGGGTCTGCTGGGCGGTTCCTCCCATCCAGGGACCCCGCCAGCTGCAAGGGGGAGACAAGCACAGACATCCCCCCCAAGCTCACGGCCCTCGGGACGGCGCAGGTTCCTGTGCTCACAGGGAGGCCCACAGCCTCAGCAAGGAAGGGCCATCAGCCACGGCCTCCTCAGAGACTCCCTGAGCCCATTCCCACTCATGTCCCGCAGAAGCGTCACCTCCACCTGGCGTTCTTCCCCGGATTCTTGGGGTCACCCAAGGCGATTCAGACACCCCCCAAGCTGGCCCTCTGCAGAGACTTCAGGACCTCAGCCGGCCGTGGGTCACTCCCAGCCCATGACCTGATGCATGGCCTTGGGTTTCTCTCTGTTCCACTCCAGCCCACCCCCACCCATCCACCCTGTCCCCCTCCGAGGGGCCTCGCTCTCCACCACCCCTCCCCCCAGCACACCGAGAGCCCCTGTGAAAGGAGCAAGGACTTCCCCATGGGGTGCCTTTGTCTGGGGGTGCACGCGGAGATGGGGTGGGGGGCCCCGCCTTCCAACAACACGTACCCCACCCAGGAGACGGCGGAGGGTGGAATCAGGAGCCCAGGGGAGAGGGCAGCCCTTGTCACTGTCGTCACATGCACGGGAGGGAAGTTAAGAACCTTCCAGCGAAATGCAGCTGATGAGACAGGAACTGCCAGGCCAGAGCAACAGCACAGCGGGGAGGGCGCTTGCCTGCACGCAGCCAATCTGGGTTCCGTCCCTGGCATCCTGCATGGTCCCCCGAGTACTGCCAGAGTGATTCCTGAGTGCAGGTGTAACTCCTGAGCATTGCCAGGTATGACCCTCCCTGCAAAAAAACCAATAAAAAAGGAAAAACCAAACCCAAACTACCCCCCAACTGTGAACTGTGTAGGAAGTCACCTACACGGCCAGAAGGACAGCAGACACTGTCCTGGGTCCCTTGTGCCCCCCTACCCCCCGTGCATCCCTGCAGTCCTGGGAATCACCCCTGTCTCTTCCCTCCAGCTCTGCCCCACCCCTGGGCCTGCCTATCGGGCACCTCCTGGCATAGGACATGGGGGAGAGGCAGCTTCTCTCCGTGATGACCGGGAGCACAGGGCACTCTCCAGTGAGTGAGCCCTGACTGGCCCCCCAGGACAGTACTGACCGATCCTCCAAGACAGCCCTGACCAACCCCTCCAGGACAGCCATGACCGACCCCCAGGACACCCCCCAGGACAGCCCTGACCGACCCTCGCCCAGGACAGAGCTGACCAACCCCCCAGGCACAGCACTGACCGATTCTCCAGGTCCAGCACTGAACCAACTCCCAGGACAGCACTGATGGACCCTCCAGGACAGCACTGACCAACTCTGTGGGGTCCAGCACTGCACTCAGGACACCTGCAAGGGATGACGCAGGAATCGGCTAAGGCGGGGCCAAGAGCAGGAGCACCAGGGACTGCTCAGAGTAGCCACGGACTGGCCGTGGGACACGGGACAGGCAGGGGGTGGGTGCTGTTGGCCAGGGCTTCTGAGAGGGGCACGGCTCCTGGCACCAACACCCTCATCCCCACAGCCTGGCCCGGGCCCTGGGGTCTGACAGTCCCTCCTGAGGCAACCAGGCTCCTCTCGGGTCTGTGGCCTCGCGCTCTGCCTCATCCTTGCACAGGCCGCAGGAGAGCTCCACGGCCCCCGCCGTGCTCTCAGACAGGCGCCCTCTTCCCCTAGTACAGGACACGGGTCAGTCTCTCGAGGGGACGCAGCTCGGCCTCTGCCTGCTTGGCTTCGTGGGTGGGTGGCAGGCGGTGCCCCCTTGCCCGGAGAGTAGGTGACCTTCAGCCCAGCTCTCTGCAGGAACGATCACGGCCAGGGCATCAGAGCAGAGCCCAGGGCTCCAGCGTGGCCAATCCAGTGCAGATCCTGCTCATCCCGGCACCGTGTGGGTGTGTGGGTGGGGGGTGGCCCAGGTCCATTACCTGCCCGAGAGCCGATCCCAAGTGGTCCAAGAGAATGCAGCACACCGCCCACAGAGTGCGGCTGGAAGGCCTCGTTCTGGGCCCTTCTTTGGCAGCTGCAGCCACGGCCAGGCGCCGGAGGCTCTCGGCAGCGGCTGCCAGGGACGCTGGCGTGGCCCCCCACAGGCCTTATCACCATGGCTCAGCCCCGAGCAGCCGGTGGATTAGGCTCCCCTGGCTGGCCAAGCTGAACGGCCCTTGGTGGCACCAGCAACCGCGCCAGGGGTGAGGGAGGGGTAGGGGGCTGGGCGGGTGCGGGTGCCCGGGGCTCTGACCCCCTGCCACCAAGTCGCCCGCTGGGGCTCTCGCTCTGCCAACACGCAGGAGGCAGCGAGGCATGCAGTGAACGAAGGACTGGCGAGAAGCAAGTTAAGCAAGGCTGCAGGGGGCTCTCAGGGAGTAGCAGAGCCCACTGCTACAGCCCAGGCAGGAGATGGTGGGCATGGGGCCCCTTCCCCCGACCTCCAAATTGCTGATACACTTTGCACCCTTCAATGCTCCACCTCCCGGGATGCCCAGATGGAACCGCCATGGGCCCTTGGGACCTGCAATTCAAGGACACCAAGGACCAGCTCCCGGGGTGGTGGCCGTGTCCTTTGGTCTGGCCCAGAGGACACAAGGGTAGGACCCCTTTTCCTGCTCTCAGCACAGGGGCGGGGCCGGGAGACATCCACCCTCTGGCCAGCAAGAACAGGGAGACCTGGGCCCTCCCCTCGAGCCAAGAGGGGCACAGCAGCACCCCAAGAATTCCAGTCCCTGATAGCTCCAGAGGGAGGTGTGGGCCGGTGGCCCAGGGTTTGGGCGGCACGGGATATCCCCAGGGCCCGACAGCACAATGCTCTGGACATGGAGCCCCAGGTGGGCTGGCGAAGCAGCCACCGGGGTCCCTGGACCAGGACTCTGCAGGGAACCCCAGAGTGGGCATACGGGCCCCAGGGGGCATCTGCGACCTCACCCGGTGCCCCCTGGGCTCCCTGAGGACAGACCAGGCACGTGTCAGAGAGACTGTCACGAGGGTCCCTTGCCCCTCCCCTCCCCGTGTGACTGAGATTCGAGGCGCACAGAAGTGATTTCTGCCACTCACCTCTGGGACGGGGGCCCCCAGGGCCCCCCTGACCACTTGGAGTCTCCGAGACACACAACTGCTAGTGGGGGGCAAGGAGGGCCCAGGAAGAGGGCGGAGGCAGAGGGGCCAGTTGGGAGGGCCGGGGCCCAGTGGGCTGAGCCGTCTGGAAAATGCAAAGGAAAAAAAAGGGGGGGCTGGGATGGGGGGGCGGGGAGGGGGAGACTTTTAAAATTGGATTAGGAGCGATAGGAACAAGAAGTGATAGGCCCATATTGGGGTGAAAGGTGGCCGGCTAACTGATGATGGAGAGAAAGAACTACTAAACTCCCATTTGCTATCGGGAGAACGATCGCCGGGCTGAAAGGGTGAATCCAACACTGATAGGAGGGAATTGAAACGCAAGTCGGGGACAGAGATTGTGAGGGAACATCTAGTCACACTAAATGAATTCAAATCTCCTGACCCAGATGAATCACCGCTCGGCTCTGAATTAACTGGCCGGGGAGGCCCGACGGGGAGGAAACGGGGAAACCGCCCGGGACAACGGCGCTTCCAAGGGGAGCCGGGGAACGGCACAGACCCGCCAACCGCAGACGGGCGAACCGGCCCAGTGGTCGGCTGCTCCCCGCCGCAGTGCTCGCGGGGCCTGTGTCAAGATCCCCATTGCCATGCGGTGTGGCGACGCGAAGGTGGAAGGAAAAGCCGTGGGAGACCCTTGGAGGCGAGTGGCCTGACCGTGGGCGGGCACCCCCCTCCCTGCCCCCTGCAGTGACACACGGAGTCACAGGGTGGGCACTGCTGCCTCGCAGAGGGCGGGAAGCTCAGCGGGACACTGGGTGGGAGAGAGAGTCAGGACCCAGACAGAACCCCGAGCGCTCGAGGGTGTGAGGAGCAGGCCAGGTCCCCGAGCCCCGGCCAGCACGCACAGAACGGGGGAGGCAGCTCCTGGCAGCGGGCTCGGGAGAGCAGAGACCAGGAAGGACATTGGCATGGTTTTTTCTTCCCCAGCACCCACCTCGGCCCGCAGTCCCCGGGGCACACCAGGACAAGGACCAGACGTCAACCAAGACAGAACTGTGCGGTTACTAGGGTGAGTGCAGAGAGAATGGGGTGAGGGTCGAGCCGGGGGGGCAGGAAGAAGCCTTAGTCTGTAGGCCACGCAACTTGCAACGTGCTCAGCATGGCCACGCAACCCACAACTGTACACTCCATATGGCCACACAATCCACAGCGTAAATTCCACACGGCCATGCAACCTACAGCTGTACCCTCGACACGACCATGCAACCCACAGATATACACCCGAAACGGCCACGCAACCCAAAGCCGTACACTCCACATGGCCACGCAACCTGCAGCTGTGAGTTCAGGACGGTCACATAACCTGCAGCTGTATACTCCACACGGCCACACAATCCACAATGTACATTCCACACAGCCATGCAACCTGCAGCTGTACACTCGACATGACCACACAACCCGCAGATATACACCCCAAACAGCCACGCAACCCGAAGCTGTACACTCCACAGGGCCACGCAACCCGCAGCTGTACATTCCACATGGCCACGCAATCCACAGCTGTACACTCCATATGGCCACACAACCCACAGCTGTACACGCCACACAGCCACGCAACATGCAGCTGCACACGCCACACGGCCGTGCAACCCATAGCTGTACACTCCATATGGCCACACAACCCACAGTGTACATTCCACACGGCCATGCAACCTGCAGCTGTACACTCGACATAACCACGCAACCCGCAGATATACACCCCAAATGGCCACGCAACCCATAGCTGTATACTCCACACGGCCACACAACCCACAGTGTACAATTCACATGGCCACACAACCCGCATCTATACACTCCACACGGCCATGCAACATGCAGCTGCATACTTCACATGGCCACGCAACCCACAGCTGGACACTCCATACGGCCGCACAACCCACAGCGTACATTCCATACAGCCATGCAACCTGCAGCTGTACACTCTACACGACCATGCAACCCGCAGATATATACCCCAAACAGCCACGCAACTTGAAGCTATACACGTCACATGGCCATGCAACCCACAGCTGGACACTCCATACGGCTGCACAACCCACAGCGTACATTCCACACGGCAATGCAACCTGAAGCTGTACATGCCACACGGCCATACAACATGCAGCTGCACACTCCACACGGCCAAGCAACCCGTAGCTGTACACTCCATACAGCCACACAGCCCACCGTGTACATTCCACACGACCACGCAACCCACACCCCAAATGGCCATGCAACCCGAAGCTGCACACGCCACACGGCCACACAATCCAAAGCAGTACACTCCACATAACCATGCAACCTGCAGCTGTGAGTTCGGGATGGTCACGCAACCCATAGCTATATACTTCACACAGCCACACAACCCACAGCGTACACTCCACACGGCCACACAACCCGCATCTATATACTCCACACGGCCATGCAACATGCAGCTGCATACTTCACATGGCCACGCAACCCACAGCTGGACACTCCATATGGCCGCACAACCCACAGCGTACATTCCATACGGCCATGCAACCTGCAGCTGTACACTCTACACGACCATGCAACCCGCAGATATATACCCCAAACAGCCACGCAACTCGAAGCTATACATGTCACATGGCCACACAACCCAAAGCCGTACACTCCACATGGCCACGCAACCTGCAGCTATGAGTTCGGGATGGTCACGCAATCCATAGCTGTATACTCCACACGGCCACACAACCCAACAGCGTACATTCGACATGACCACGTAACCTGCAGATATACACCCCAAACGGCCATGCAACCCAAAGCTATACACGTCACGCAACCCAAAGCTGTATACTCCACACGGCCACACAACCCACAGTGTACATTCCACACGGCCATGCAACCCGAAGCTATACACGCCACACGACCACGGAACCCGCAGCTGTACACTCCACACAGCCACACTCAGTCCTGGACATCCAGCCAACAAGCATGCTGCGTGTGCCCCGTGTCTGAAGGTGAAGGAGAACAGCCCGCGTGAATGCAGCATCGAAGCCGGCGCCAGGCCACTCGGTAGCTGGGGGAGGACCGCCACCCCCTCCTGCAGAGTCTGCCTGAGGACCCCCTCGCCAGAGCAAAGACACACTCTGTGGCCTCATCTGTGCCGTTCCGGACATCCTCCCTGAGAAAACAACTGCGTTCGCGCAGCTCTGAGGAGATCAGAGGGCTCTCCCACCTCACCTCTCCTTGATGGTCGGAAAGCTACAGGGACAGGGAGGAGTAAATTAGGGCCCATTCTTAAGGAATGGGACACAACTAATTTTAATGTGAAGACGGCTTTGCAGCAGAAAGATGGTTCCCAGCCAAGTCTTACAAGCACTGAACCCCGGCACTTACAGCTGTGACGAGCCCAGGTCTGCGGATACTCCAAGCAGACCATCATGGCTGTGACCAAAGCCAGTCTGGGCAGGAGCCACCAAGATGCCAACAAGGGCTCTCTCATTGTGGGCGCGGGTTTCATTACTCAGACTCACCCGCTGTTTTCCCTCCTATGAACACTTAGTACTTAAGAACTGGTGGGCCCAGGGATGGGGCTCAGTGGCAGAATGCATGGGCGGGGGACCATGAGTCGATTCCTGGTACCGCCTAGTATCCCCGAATGGGATTCCAGCTCTGCTGAGGCAGCCCCCGGCCGTGTGACCAAATGCAAGTGACCCCTGGCACAGGCTGGGGCCGGGCCTGTGAGGTCCCAATGCCCAGGCAAGTGGGCAGGTGTCCCTGGGCACTGAGCATGCTCGAGTCCGGGCAGGTGGGACACACACAAAGAGACGAGGAGAGAGCAGAAAAGTTCTCCAGGCGGCTGGTCATGCGGGCAGCACCCAGACCACAGAGCCTGGGTCCTCCTGGAACTCCCGGCCAGAGGCACCTCCCGGTGGGGGGTTGGAGGGAGGGGATGCAGAGGTGGGGTGCCGAGGCACAGGTGGATGGCCTGGCATGAGGAACATGACTGAGTTCAGTAAGGGGCCGGCACGGGGGCGGGAGGCCAAAGGAAGGGCGGGAACCGAGGGCTCCGGGGCATGGACGGGACGTGGGCGCCATGGCGGTGGGGTCCAAGGGTCACCTCCGGAGGCCCAGCCCCACCTCCCACCTCCACTGTCCCCCGCACTGTGGTCCAGGACCAAAGCCAAAGACCAGGGGACTGGCCGGGGCTGAGCTGGGGAGGCTGGGACGGCAAGACACAGAGCGCTGGTGTAATTCAGCCTTTGTTTAACCGGGTCCTGGCCTTGCAAGGCCGAGGGTGGGAAACCCACCAACCCACCCACCCACGCCCGCCCGCGACGGCCAGGCTCTTCTGGCTCGTCAGCCCACAAGTGCCCACTTAGGGGACGTCCTGCGCAGGAGGGAAACCAACAGACAGCAACCCCGGGGCAGGGCGCACTGCATGTTAATGCGGCCGATGGCAGCCCCGGCGCGGAAACCACTTCAGAGGTTGCTCCTGACGGAGCCCGTGCTTCAAAGGCCCCTCGCAACAATCACGGAGCAAATGACATAAATCAGCCGCACCAAGCAGCAACTTAACCAGCCAGATTAGCCCCTGGCCTTCCATGCTAATGCCACCTCCGCGGGGGGCTGAAGCTGCACCCCCCCACCCCCCAAAGCATTTACCTTCACATCTGTGGGCCAGGCTGAGAGTGGAGGACAGGGAAGATGGGGGGCAGGAATCTCAGGAGTTCTTGCAACAAATCAGTGGCATTAAAAAAAGGGGGGCAGGGTCATTTGTACGTGACCAGAGACAATGAACCCAAAACCCAAGTGGGAGACGGCGACGCTGGCGGATCTAGACTGCGAACGGGAACAGGCAAACTCAAACCTTTTGAAGGAGGAGTGTGTGTGTGTGTGTGTGTGTGTGTGTGTGTTTGTGCGCTGGTGGCGGGGTAAGTGGGGAGAGAGCAACAAGGATCTTTGGAGGTGGGGCTGGAAAAATAGCACAGCGGGGAGGGCGTTTGCCTTGCATGCGGCCGACCCGGGTTCGATTCCCAGCATCCCATATGGTCCCCTGAGCACCGCCAGGAGTTAACTCCTGAGTGCAGAGCTAGCAGTAACCCCTGTGCATCGCGGGTGTCACCCAAAAAGCACACACACACACACACACACACACACACACAAAAAGAATCTCTGGAGATGATGCAACAAAACTGTAGTTCCAGAATAATCCCCGAGTTTTTCAGGACACAGCCAGGTATGTAGGACGAACTGTCTTGGCCACAGGGATTTGCGTGACCAGTCAATGAAAACGGAAAAGAGAAGAGAAAAGGGAGTCAGGAGAAAACAGGAGCAACCATGACACTGAGGGGCCAGGAGCCAAGAGGGCTCCACGTGAGGGGCTTTTTCTATGCAGATGACATCCCATCTGTCTGCCAGGACCCCAGGGCTAGGACGGCGGGCGGCTGCTGAGTGGGGCCTCCCCGGCCTCATCTACTCGGGCCTCCGGGCAGCAGCTGTGTCCTGGCCCTGCTGGTCCCCAATCAGTCCCGTGACCAAGACTGCCACATTCACAGCTGGTCTGGGCATCGGTGAAAAAGGGACGAGGTGGCTGCGACCTCTGAGGGCTGCTGCCAGGGAGACCCCGTGGGAGGAGAGAGTCCTGCGCTTCCATGGCCAGGCCGGGCACGTGGGCTCCCGGGGGGAGATCCCAGATGGGGGTGAGGGCTGAGGCCGCAGAGCACCCCCAAGCATAGAGAGGGTCCTGAGTGTGATTCCGAGCACTGCTGGGCTGGCAGCACAGCCAGGCATCAAGGACACCACACAAGGCGCTGAACCCTTAAAAACAAAAACATGTGTTTGTGTGTGTGTGTGTGGGGGGGGGGTTGTCCAGTCTAGTGAGTGTTTGGTCTGTGCTTGGGTGAGCATTCACAGATGTGAGCTTGCAAGCACCACACAATCATGCTGTGTCGGCTCACTAGATTCTGGAAACTAGAGGAGAGAACCCACTCTCCCCAATTCCCGGACGGGGACTCAGAAGGACCAGTGGGAACCCCAGCTCTGAAGTTTCACGGCCAAGATATCCTGGGCCCCCTTCAGCCTTTCCTCTCGTCCAGGTGTGGGCCAAACCCTCCTCCCGCCAGCCTCCTCCCACCGCGCTGAGCCAAAGTGGCCCAGGGGTTGGTTCAGCTCGTCGCCTCCCATGGTGGTAAGCATAAGGGAGGTGAGGCCTGCAGTGATGGGGAACGTGAGGGAGGTGATGCCGGGGGCGGCGAGAGCAGAAGAGGTACTGAGGTGATGGTGGTGGCGGCAGGGAGGGGTGCAGGTGACAGTGAGGCAGGTGCTGGTGGTGACTGGGGGGGACCTGGGACACCCAGCAGTGACGAAGGACCTGGTGGTGGTGGTGGTGGTGGCAGCTCTGACAGGAAAGATCATCACAGCACCTCTGGTGAACCTGATTCTCATCCCTCAGGACACAGAAGGTTCCAGGACCGAAGGGGCCTGGTGACACTCGGCACGAGCTGTGTCTTCTCCAGGAACAGCAAGAGAAATGGTAGCTCCACTTATTCTACCATTCACATGACAGTGGATTCCGGGGGCCCAGGGGCCACACTCTGCCCCTTATTGCCTTGAGTGAGCGAGTATGCCAGTCCCCTTGTGAAGAGGGACACTCCCGAGGCTCAGGGGCTTAAGTGACTTGATCATGCTATAAAGCCGGCAAGTGGCAAAGCTGTATTTCAAGCCCAGGTGCCTCTAGATCTAAAATGCCGGCGCGTTCCATTATACCCAGCGATCCTCAAACCACTCCGCTGCCTGGGGGCCATCTTCTTATCTGTGCGAAGAAGTGGATGGGATCAATGGTTCCGGCTGTCTTTGTGCCTGAGCTCCCACTGATCACCTTCATCAAAGGCCCAGGTAGACAAGGCAACGCTGGTTAAGGCCATTCTGGATCTCCGAGCAGGGCCTCCGAGCACCGGCCGCTGCGTGTTGCCAGTCGTTTCTCTGCTGAAGCCATAACCCTGGAAGTGCTTACCGCTGGGGTCACTGGCATGCGGCCGTCCCTCCTGAACTCCTCTGGCTATGGAATTCTGAACTCAGTCTCTGCGCGTGCCGGGCTCCGAATGGGCACACAGCAGGGGAAGACTGTCTCCCTGACCCGGGCTCCTTCTCTGGGGCAGCCAGATCTCATTCTGCTGTTGCTGGGCCTCTGCCCTCCCAGCTCTGTGGCTCTTCTCTCGGGCCTATCCCTCGGGGGACACGCTGGCCGATACATGGCCAGCCTGCTAGCAGCCCCTGAGCTGCAGGACACCCTGCAGGTGCCCCCTGCCATCAGGGCACTGAGCATCTCTTCCTCCCCCAGTGGCCTCTCACTAGCCACATTCTCTCTTGGAAACTTCTGGAATGTCTTTCCCTGTTTCTTGCCTACAGCCCTCCTGGGACTCCCGGGGCACTGACTTCCGCTGGTGGCTGAGGGTGGAGGAGCCCTGGCAGGGGACCACGGAGACTCAGGGCCTTGGGATTCCTTCCCGACCAGTCACGCGGCCTTGGCAGCACATACGGCCATCCCCAGGACCTGCATTTCTGGACCTGTGCTCGGACCCACAGGGCACATGCAACCAACCAGCACTCCGCTGAGGCGCAGATGGTGGTGACCGACCTCTGGCGGGGTCGACACTCTCCGTGGTCCTCAGCGTAACTGTCCTCAAGGGCCAATGTCCTCTCACCACTGGGATTCTAACAGACCTGCTCTAAGTCCTTCTCCCGCTCCCAGGCCTTTCGAGAACCCCCAAAGTTTCCTGAAGGGAAGGACCCGCAGGGTCCCTCAGAGATTGAACTCAACTTGGTTTTTCTGCGACCCCTCGGCTGAGATCTCCATCCAGAGCCCCCTCCTTCACAGCTCACCCGCACCCGGGCTCCCTCCCAACATTGCTGCTGTGAGGAGGCTTCTCACAAGGGCTCCCCGTGCTCCCCACTGTGCTCCCGCTCACCAATGGGGCCTTCCCGCCAGGATTCTAGCAAACACTCTCCTGGCACCGGTTCTCCGCCACTCACCGCATGCCGGGCCTGAGCACGAAGCCCCTTATCCCAGGACTTGGAGCAGCAAGGACTCGGAGAGAGCTGGGGAGGGGGCTCAGCAGTTGAGCCTTCCAGGGGCGAGGCCCTGGATTCTAGCCCCAACTCCAAACACACACACACACACACACACACACACACACACACACACCATCAAAAAAAAAATTAAATGTGGCAAGTCCTAGGACGCATGATGGGAAATGATGAGCAGAGCCAGTTATACTCAACTCTAATAAGTATCACACAGAGCCACAGAAGAGCACATCCCACTGAGCAAGAGCCACCAAAGCACAGACCCCACTGAGCAGGGTATCACAAAAGTGCAAATCCCCCTGAGCAGGGTGCCACGAAAAATGCGAAGCCCCCTGAGCAGGGCACCATGAAAGTGTGAATTTCCCTGAGCAGGGCACCACAGAAGTGCAAATCCCCCTGAGCAGGGTACCATAAAAGTGCGGGGGTGGGGCCTGAACAGGCACCATGAAATGCAGATCTCCCCAAGCAAGGTACCATGAAAGTGCGAATCCCCCTGAACAGGGTACCACAGACGTGTGAATCCCCCTGAGCAGGGTTCACCAAACACTGGAAAACAGTACCAGGTCAAGAAAGAAGCTTACCCGGGCCCCTCACAGGCTTCCTTCACCGCTGCCCCACAGGGCAGCCCCTACCCCCATTTTCTGTCTTTAGGGCTGCCCCGTCTCTGTGGTCCCACAAAGTGCCTTGCCACACCAGGGTCTCTACTCATGACCTGGCACCCATGCAATGGGGCTTGAAGCCACCTAGCCACCTCTGGGGCTGCCCCCTGTGGCTCAGCGCTCAGTCCTGCCGCCTGTGGCCACAGCCCGTTCCTTCCCGGCGATCGGCTGGGGTTGTCCGAGGTGCCGCCACCGACACCCCATTTCTGCCGGTGAACCAGGGGGCCGTGTTTCTGTTCTGGAAAGAGGTCCACAGGGGTTCCATGCTGGGCTGAACGGATGCTGGAGAGGAGTTTTCCACAGCGGCGTGGCAACCTGCACCCCCACTCCAGTCGAGCCAGAGGTTCCAGTGGAATGGAGCTGGCGGTACCTGGTGGCACCCCCTTGTCCCAAGTGGGTGGCTGCACTGGGCACATCATGATGGTGCCTGCAAGTGACCACACACACCTGTGCACCCGGCGGGCAGTCAGCCTGTCCTGGCTGGACCGCTGGGTCTCAAACCTTCCTCTGACTCCCCACATGCTGTTTCCCACCTGGGCGCCCAGGGGCACGGGCCAAGGTGGACGAAGAGGCTGCGGCCTTGGCAGGAGCTCACGGCAGGGTGTGGGGGGAGGGGAAGGGGGGAATCAGGCATCCAGGAAGCAGCACTCTGCCTTCCTCCCTCTCCCCGACCTGAGAAACGCTATCTCTGCTCGCGTGACAGTTGCTGAGTGTGGGGAAAGCGAGAGCGTTTCCCTAGAGCGGGCAGGGTGGCCGGTCACAGGGAGCCGCTCGCCCATCTGCTGCCCTCCCTCCCAGGCCGCTGCGCGTTCAGGAATCGCGGTGGTCTGCGCCTTCGCGGGCGGGCCTGGCCCCCTGCTTTCAGCAGGATTAAGTCACACAGAGTGGTTGAAGGGCAAAAGGAAGGACAAGGAGGGAGGCTGCATCAGGGGGCTGCTGGATGGCCCCACCCCGCCCCGTCAGCAGGAGTGAGAGGGCTTCGGTCTAAGCCCCCCTCCCCCAGAGAAAGAGAGAAGGAACCAAGGCTGCAGGGCATAAACAACTGACTCAGCGCCCTGGGGCCAGGCTCAACCGTCTGCTGGTGCCCTGCGCCCAGCAGGCTGGAGTTGAGACAGGTCAGCTCACCCTCAGCCCAGAGCCGCTCAGTGTCGCCCATTTCTGCAGCAAGTGCAGAAAGCTGCCCCTCTGGAGGGGCACCGAGCGCGTGCCATGTGTCTTCTGCAAGGGCTCTGACGGCAGTGAAGGACGCGCGGCAGCCGCAACTCTGACGGCCACCCGGGGACAGGCGGCATCGCACGGGGTAAGGAGGGGCCAGTCCATCCTCCAGCCCCGACGGACACGCAAGAGGCAGATGTGAGCAGCTCCTGGACGGGGAGAGACGGACGGGCACCATGGAGAGAGTGGGACGCAGCCCGTGGAAACTGAGAAAGCCCGGAAAGACCCGCAGAGGAGGAACCCCTGCCCCCGCGCCGCGGAGCGGACCACCCCTCAGTCCTCAGGGGCCGGGGCACTGGGATGCCCACCCCAGCTCCTGTGGTCACTGCAGAGTGGAGCCCAGGCCAGCCGGCTGTGCATTAGACACACCCAAAGCCCAAATGCTGCTTCCCACGTGCCCCGTCTGCATCCCCCCTCCGAAGAAACCAAGGGTCGGGGGAGGTGGGGCAGCGTGCGAGCCCTGGCCCAGCCAGAACCTATGATGCCCTCAGTGCCATGGGTCAGCCGTGGGTCTGTGGTTGGGAGGACTCCAGGGGCTCCCAAGTCCCCAGTGGCACACTGTCCAGTGCTCTCTGCATTGAGATCTCCCCGGGGGGTGAGGAGAGGTAGCATATAGGAGTCTGTGGCCTCCGGGCCCCAAACCCAGACCACCAGCACTCGGGGACCAAGAGGGCCACAGGCAAGAGCATGAGCCCTGCTGGGCTCTGGGCTGTCCCCACCAGTCTTCAGGAACTGCATCCTGCAGGAGGATAGCTGAGGGCCCCACCAGTCTCTCCCCCCGTGCCTGTACCCGCGAGGCAGGGGGTTGGGGCCAACCCCACAGCTGTCCCGAGCTTCTCCCCGAGCTGGTTCCCATGGTCAGTGGGGAAGGGGGGGGGGTGGAGGGAGGACAAGGCTCGGGGAAGGTCCTGACACAGTGACATGGTGTCTACACTGGCTGCCCGCGTTCAGGCCTCTGACTCAGAGGCACCAAAGGTCAGTGGACATGCGGCAGGATGGTCACCCATGGAGGGGTCTGGTGGACTTGGCGTTTCTCGCCCTCCCCGCTGTCACAAGCATGACGTCCAGTCACCAAGACCACTGAGATCCTTTCCCTCGACGGAGACAATCAAGCCCTTCCACCTCCCCGGCCCCAGTGTCCCTTAACGTGCCCCCTCTCCTCCCCGAGCCCCTGGTCCCTGGGGTGCCGGAGGGACCTTCTGCAAAGTGCTTGTGGGGAAGGTCAGAGAGGACACACCACACCTCCTCCGAGAAGCCTTCCCTCTGCGCTCGCTGCCAGCCGGCTCTCTGCAACGCCAGCGTCTGTCCGGCTGAGTAAGGAATGTGGACTTGGCTTCACGGAGGAAAGCGCCCACAGAGAACCCCCCCGGGGGGGGGGGGGAGAATTTCTTTCCCTTTGGCAAAGCGCAGAGCTGGTCTGAAGGGGAACTCGAGTCACGAGTCACGCGCAGAGGCGAGGGACGGACGTGTGGAAAAGAGAAATTAGAGACGCAAACTGCCGAGGCCACTTCCCCTCCACCCCGGCGCGAGCCACGCACACATGCTTCTAGCGTCCCCGCCCAGAGAGGGCAACATGCAAGCGCACAGCAGGAGATCACAGAATTGTGCACAGAACAGCAACAACAACAAAAATCTGCGCTTATGAACATATGGGCAACTGTGATAATTAGAGCTGGTGGAGCTGGGGGGTGGGGGTTTGCGGAGGGGGAAGGGAGTTTTTTTGTTTGTTTGTTTTACGCCTTCCCAGGCGCTCAAATCACAATCCCCGTCGTTCATTAGTAGCTACGGTCATGCCTAGGTGTGGGGGGCAGGCGAGGAGGCTTGTCAGGGCCCCCGTAAGCACCCAACGCTGGGCACGGGGCTGTGGCGGTCAGTACTGCAAAACTCCCATCGCCATGTGCAAGCCCAGAAAGACCCCCCCACCCCCAGGCGGTGGCCAGGTGGGTGTCCAGGGTGGGAGGAAGGAGTCCGCTCCTACCCCTAGCCTGGGAGCACAGAGACCCGCAGAGGCTGGTCAGGGCCCTAGAGCTGACTCTCCCTTCAAAGCTCCGCCCGGGACATTCCCTGGCCTCTGCCCGCAGGGAGCCATGCCTCAGGGTGCTCAGGGGGCCTGGCCGCTGTCTCCAGCACCAATGGGACCCTCCTTTCTAACCCTCCACCCACTGCCTCCCACGAGCCATTTCTTTCAAAACTGTTGTGATCTACCCACGAAACTGCCCTTATTCCCTACATACACCACACACACACACACACACATACACACCCACACGTGTACACACACACGCACCCACACATGTACACAAGCACACAGGCATGCACACAAGTGTGTATACGCACGTGCACATACCCACACGCGCACAGGCATGCACAGTGTGCGTACACACGTACACGCACACCCACAAACATGCACATACATACGCGTACACACGTACACATACCCGTGTGCACAAGTACACAGGCATGTCCACAATGCACACGTGCACATTGCACGCACACTCATGCACATGTGTACACACACGGACAGAAGTGAGTTATTTTTCAAGAGCCACTGTAGCCTTGAAATTAAAAAGCCAAGGGCCGGGGAGGCTGGCTGGTGAATGGCGCCATTCATTCTCAAGGCCTGTCCTCCAGAAAGCGAGTGCCCCGCGGTGCACTTCAATCTCGCCGACCCCAGGGGAAAAATCAATAATGCAACTTTAAACGTATTTGCAGAGCCAGACTTAACACTCGTGTTATTTCCGTCCACGGCGGCGTAACTGACGTGAGGAAGACACAGAGGACCCAGCACGACCCCGTGGCCACAGGACACTCTCGCTCCCACGCAGGAGGGCAGACACGGCCCACAGAAAGGCCCCCCCCGCCCCATCTCGGCGACTGCGACCCGTGGTGTTGGTGGAGGGGAATGCCCGCCTCGGTGCCGGGGTGGGGCCACAGGCTAGGGGCACACCTCACCTTCTTCTCAATGAGCTCCAGCTGCTCCTTGTAGAAGGCCTCTTGGCGCTTCAGTTCAGCCTCCCGGTTCTCCAGCTCCTTGGCCTGGCAGGGAGAGAAGAGAGATGGTGAGTGGGGTGTGCGCAGGGCTATGGCTGTGGGAGGGACGGACGGACGGACAAACAGCATCTGGAGGAGCGGCGGCCCGGCGAGCATGGGCAGGCTGGCGCGGGAGCCCCCCTCAGCTCCCCACTGGGCCACGCGCCAGCCCCTCCACACGCGTTGAACACCAACATTTACTCAGTGTCAGCACGGCGCTTCCAGAGCTCCTTCCAGCCGGCCCGCACACCCTCGGCCAGAAGGCAGCCAGCCCACGAGCCCCCGGGCCTCTGCACGCGATCTGGGCCCTGACCTCTGAGCCACCCCTGGCCCCGGGAGCCCCGTTTAGACCTTAGACCTTCAAGCCGCCACTGAGCAGCTCTCGGGCCCCACCTGGAGACCCTGAGCTACTGGGGAGGACACGCTCCAGCCTGTTCATGGCTCCTTCTCCTCACTGTGTCCCCCCCGTGAGCTGGACGCATCCGTGTCAGGTTTCTGAGGTACTCAGCGTGTGGGAACTCGGAGTCTGGAAGCGATGAGGGGAGCCCCAGCAGGTGGGGACCACGTCCAGGCCTGTGGCTGGGGGGAGGATCTCAATCTGGCTAAGGTTGGTCCCTCGGTGAGAGGGAGGTGCCCTAGACGTGCGTACCCAGAGTCCCACTGAACCCCCGCATGGACTCGCCTTTCAAAGCCCCGAAGGCGCCACGTAATTTCTCTGCCACTCACAGCTCCAAGCGGGGTATGAGGCCTCTACTGTGGGCCGGTGGACCACCCTGGACAGTTCCTTGCTCAGTGCTGGGGGCCTTGGGCCAGTCCAAGCCAGTCGGTGACGATGGGGGGGGGGGGGTCGGGCAGGGATGGGCAGTGACCCCCAAGTCACATGGCTCCCATCCTGCACAGCCCCCTCATGACACACCCTGCTCTCAGCTCCCAGGTTCCAGCAGTTCCAAAACCCGGGTGAGACAAGCACCCTGTTTCCAACTGCCCGTTTCCCCGGCAACACCACCACCCCTCACAGGAAAGGCACCAGCGGGGGCTCAGCCACGAGGCGCTGACCACCGGCCTGCCCAGGGGGAGGCTGGGCTTCAGAGAGCCGCAGTGCCCAGGGATGACCCCTGCACCCCTGTCCACCGGGCGAGTGGCCTGTGAACTGAGCACGCGGCCTGTGGCTCCCGCTCCTACCTGGGGGTGGGGGCTGAGGAGGGGGGAGCGGAGGAAAGGAAGTTGGCTCCGGCGGCAGCTGTAAGACTCTCTGAAAATGCCAAGAAGGCTCTGGAATGCCTGCGGAATGCCAACACTCCGGCAAAGCTAAACACAAACAGTGCGCGGGGATGTGGGGATTTCGCGCCGGCTTCTCAGAGCCCGCCGCCCCGGCAGCCGCCCAGGAATGCGAGCCTGGCCGGACTGCGCGGGGCACGGCCGCCAGCACTTAACCGCAGACTGTCCCCGGGCACTGGAGGACAGACGGGCTCCAACAACGGAACAGCCGGGACAGCTCTCCCCCCGGGGACTCGCAGCCTGCCACATCCTGGCCCAGAGTCCCGGCCCGGCAGGGAGAGGACATCTGAGAGCCAAGGTGCCCGGCGGGGAGGCGGGGCGGGCAGGGAGTGGGCATTCACCAGCGCAGCAGACCCGCCCACGCGCCCATGCGCCCACTCTCCACCAGCCCCACCTAGGGACACCCCCTCTGGGCAGGGGCTGGAATGCTCAGGCCTGGCTCCTGGGCCGGGGCCAGCAAGGACACGCTCGCCAGCAACGGAGGCCGAGCAAGGCTCCAGTACAGCTCCTGACCATATGGCCTCCTCGGGCCACTCGGGAGAGGGCACACACTGTCACACACACACACACACACACACACACACACACACTCACACATATGCATACATAGAACACACGCATGCATAAACCCAGAACACATGCACGCACACACAAGCAGGTCACACACACAAATAGAACACACACGCAGACCACACACACATGCACACACAACACACACGGAACACATATATACGCAGAACACAACGTATGCATACACAGAACACATACACAGGATGCATACATACACAGGACGCACACGAACATGCACAGAACTCACACATGCACACATCCAACACACAGAACACATACACACAGAGAACACACACAACACATACACATAGAGAGAGCACACACACACAGAGAATACATACACACAGAGAGAACACACACACAGCGCATGCATACACACACATACACATATGCGCGTGCACACGCATGTAACCAGGTGCCCCAGAGGAAGCAAAGGACTGACAGGGGAGTGGGGAGGCCCCGCGAGGTGGCTGGCTGAGCCGGCACTTCCCCAACTGGGACCTCCAGGCAGGGCTCACCAAAGGCCTCCCCAGCCCCCTGCACCCCACCTGCTCCCAGCATGGCCCACCCTTGCTTGCCTCTAAGGGTGTGAGGAGACTCCAGGGTGGGCAGGGGGCAGAAGGGAGACATGGGAAAGGCAGTGCAGGAAGGCAGGCAATGCCCATGCCCCGATGTCGGTTTGCCAGTTTGGTTTGGCCAAGACGGGCCGCTGGGGCCCAACGCCCGAGACACACACAGACTCAGGCCACGGGGCTCCGGCCAGGGGCAGGTTCCAGCGGCTGCTTCGGTGGCTTCCCTTGATGGCCCCTGAGTCCCTGCTCTGTGACAGTCCTGTGTGACCGGGTTGCGTAAAGGGAAGGGAGAGAAGAACTTCCTGCTCCCCCAGCACTCGGATCCCGACAGGAAAGACAAATCGCATCAGTCCCGGGAGGGATCTGAGCTGGAGGGAGGACTGGAGGGGGAACACGCCACCTTTTTCTCTGGGGTGGCTTCCAGGATTCCTGGGGGGGAAAAACACCGGCTTCAGCGAGTCGCTGCCCGTACAAAGGTAAAAGCCCGCCAGCAGGAAGAGCTCAGTGGGCTCCAGTCTCCGCCAGCGAGCCGAAAGGCAGCTTTGATGATTCTGTCGAGAGGCCCCCGCCAAGAACAGCACAGTGAGGCCGCCCCCTGCAGCCCCCACTCAGCTCCACACACAGCGACGACGGCGGCCGCAACAGAGCCAAGAACAGAAAGACACTGGCCGCTATCAAGAAATCAGAGAGCAGGAAGACACGGAGCGGTGAGAGTCGGGGGCCCGCACCTGAGGCCGTGCCTCCTTTGCAATGGAACCCCACTTCGGTCCAGTCTCTGGGGCCTCCCGGTCCCACCTCTGACCACCTCCCCGACCTGCTGCCCAAACCCACATCAGACTTCCTCTCCCAAAGGTCTGAAGACCAGCACGGGGACAAATGTCAGGTCTCGATGCGACCTTACAATAAACGCAGTGACTGGGATGCATATACTCTCCGGATGAAGCTGATTTTATGGACGTTATAACAAAGAAGTCATGGGTTTGGGCTGTTGGCTTTTTTTCTTTTAACTTTTTGTTCTACTTTTGCTTTTTGGGTCATACTCAGTGATGCTCAGGGGTTACTCCTGGCTCTGCACTCAGGAATTACTCTTGGCAGTGCCCAGGGGACCATATGGGATGCTGGGGATTGAACCTGGGTCGGACTCGTGCAAGGCAAATGCCCTACCTGCTGTGCTATCACTCTGGCCCCCTTAACTTTTTATTAAGTAGATAAGCTCTTATCATAAAGTGCTAGAGGATCACCATCATGCTTCGAAAACTGTCTAACAGAAAGACTTTCTTTCCACACATACCCTACTCGACCCCCACCCCCACGGCCTTAAAGAGCCTTTCCTCTGTACAAACTTCAGAGAGATGGCCTTATCTTCCAAGACAGAACTCAAATCTACTGGAGACCCAAAAATATTAACACTGATCCCTTCCCATCACCAACTATGCAGCTGGTATTCAGACTGCCACATGATTAAACGGGCGTCCAAGGTGTTCACCAAGCTGAAGGGAAAAGGGTCCGGGACACGGGGTGACAGGCTGAGCACAGGCTTTGCATGTGGAAGGTCCTAATTCAGTCTCCCGGCACAGCCAGGAACAATTCCTGGGTACTGAACCTCCAAACAGAACAAGACAAAAGAAAAAGAAGACAAATGGCCCAGAATCCTTTAAAAAAAAAAAAGGCAATTATAAACCTGAAACAGAAACTCCAAAGTAGTCAATGTTATTCCTTTAAGTTCAAGATAATTTTTTTTTGCTTTTTGGGTCACACCCAGCAATGAACAGGGGTTACTCCTGGCTCTGTACTCAGGAATCACTCCTGGCGGTGCTCAGGGGACCATATGGGATGCTGGGAATCTAACACGGGTTGGCCGCATGCAAGGCAAACGCCCTACCCACTGTGCTATTGCTCCAGCCCCCTCAAGATAATTTTTAAAAACTTTTATTTCTATAAAGTTGTTTACAATAGGGCTGGAGCAATAGCACAGCTGTAGGGCGTTTGCTTTGCACGTGGCCGGCCCAGCCAACCCGGGTTCGATTCCTCTGCCCCTCTCAGAGAGCCCGGCAAGCTACTACCAAGAGTATCTCACCCGCACGGCAAAGCCTGGCAAGCTGCCCGTGACATATTCGATATGCCAAACACAGTAACAACAAGTCTCACAATGGAGATGTTACTGGGCCATTACTGGGCCCGCTCGAGCAAATCAATGAACAACGGGAGTCCACTGACAGGGACAGTTCACAATAATTCATTACATTTAATATTCAAACACCAATCCCACCGTCATGCATTTTCCCACCACCATCAGAGGAAAGTGTGTGAAGATTGTCGTATATCATCCTGGAGCCATTTAAGCCTCTCTGTGTGTGTGTGTGTGTGTGCGTGTGTGTGTGTGTGTGTGTGTGTAAAGGATAGAAAAAGGGCTAAGCTGGGGCAATGAGGGAGAAACGAGCAAACTGGCACGTCGTGCAGACAGGGACTGGAAAGCTGCCGTGGAGACAAGGGTTAAACACAGGTAAGCAAGGGGAGAACCAGGGAACAAACAGAATCCAAGTGCACACAAGGTAACGGCTGGTCGTTTGCCTTGAGGAAGAGCTGGGAGGGATGGGGGTGGGGGGTGGGGGGAAGAGAAGGCAAGTTAGGGCAGGGGCTGGCCGGGATGAATGAGTGAAACGGAGATGATGCACGAAGAGGAGCAAGAGGTGGGACAAGGTGAGAGGGGTGGGCTGGAGGTGGAAGAGGAGGGGAGAACTGACGGGAGAGGAAGTGCAGGCCCCAGCCCAGCCCAGCCCAGCCCAGCCCAGCCCAGCCCAGACGGGGTCCTCAGCTGCCAGGACCACCCAAGACCAACCCCTGGTGTCCTCCCAGGAGCCCCAAAAGGAAAGGATGAAAGGAACAGAAAATTCTAGCAAGTTCTATGGATGGGGGTGGGGGGCTCACCTTCCCGGGCGGTGGGGGCGGGGGATCACTCACAGCACCAGAGAAACTGCTCCTCACCCCCAGGGGCGCGGGCACGGTGGCTGCAGTTCTGTTTACCCCAAAGGTGGAACAATCCAAACTCTATACACACACACACACACACACACACACACACACACGCACACGCACATGCAAACACGGGCTTAAATGGCTCCGGGATGAAATACAACAATCTTCACACACGTGCACATGCACACACACGTACACACACGCACTCACACACCAAATGCACATACACACGCACTCACGCACATGTGCACACATACATGTGTGCACACACACATGCGTGCACACGCGCGCGCACACACATACACAGATGACCTGACATAAAGGGAAACACTCAACGAGCCGGATGCAGCACAGGCCCAGATGTTCAAATTAACAGAGGGGATTTCAAACGGCGATGATTAACATGTCAGAGAGGCTGTAGGAAGAGGCAGACACGCAGCGTCTGGGGGAGCGAGTGGGCGCTGCCTGGCTCCCCCCCAAAAATCCCCGCTTATGGGGAGGGGCAGCTGTGGGTCAGGCAGCCCCTCGGCGAGTTCCTGCCCCTACCTGCCAGCGCCTCTTCGTCCCGGCTTTGACCGCGTGGCTCTGGTCATCCAGGTGAGGCTTTCCCTGGGGTCTCTGGGAGGACACCTCCATGAACCTGTCACCTTGATTTCCAGGAGTCTCTGGACCTTTCCGAAGCCTCCTATTTTCATCTCCTCTAGATTTTCTTGGGGGCAGGGGTGCGGGGTGGGGACCATCCAGGCTGCACTTAGGGGATCTGGGGGCTACTCTCAGTTGACCTCGCCAGCAGTTGGATGAAAGGCTCAGAGGGTGCCATGGCGTGGAAGCCTGTAATGCTGGGGATGATTTATGTCACCCCAGAACTGAACAGGGGCCTCAAGGGCCCCATACAGAAATGCCTGGGGCCCCCTGGGTTGCTGGTATGAAGTAGCTTGGTCTCATGAAAGGCTCCCTACGCTATCTCTGGCCCCTCGAGCTATTATTATTATTATTATTTTGCTTTTTGGATCACAACCCAGGGATGCTCAAGGGTTACTCCTGGCTTGGCAGGAGTAACTTGGCACTCCTGGCGGTGCTTGGGAGACCCTGTAGGATGTTGGGAATCTAACCTGGGTTGTCATGTGCAAGGCAAATGCCCTCCCCACTGTGCTATTGCTCCAGCGCCTCTTATTTGTTTGTTCAGGGAACCACACCCGACGGTGCTCAGGACTTATTCCTGGCTCTGCACTCAGGGACCTATCTTGGCGGAGGACCCTCTGGGATGCCTTGGGCCAAACCCCGCCTGCAGTGTGCAGTATAAGCGCCCTACCCTCTGCACAATCTCTCTGGCCCCTTCTAGTTTTTATGTTTTTAATTTTCGAGTCATCCTGTCGCATTCTGAAACAAGGAGCTGTGACGCCTAACAACTGCCTCTGCGTCTGCCCTGAAAACACGAAACCCTGATTCAGAAAGACAGACGCACACCTGGGCTCGCTGCGGGCACTCAATCCTGTGGGCAGGACATGGGAAGCGCATGGAAGCCCGAGGACAGATGAACGGACCGAGGCCTGGCAGCACAGACACGCCACGGAACACTCCACAGCTACAGGATGAGAAGCTCAGGCTTGCTGCAACTCAAACAGAAGCCGAAGACATCCGAGGGAGAAGGACGGAGGTTGTGAGCTCCCTGCTCTGTCGCACAGACAGGAGTGCTGGGTGACAAACCTGAGGCCTTACACGCAAAACTGAAATCACCAGGCCCAGAGGGGTGGGGGTGGGGGGCAGAAGGGGGAGAAAGAGGTGGTCTAGGAGTGGCCGAAGAGCAGTGGGTGACTTTGTTTGCATCAAAATAGAGCCAGAACATCAGAGTTGAGCCCTTGTCTAACATTCCTGGGTCCCATCCCCGGCATGCTGGCTAGTTCCCGAGTCCCACTAGGAGTGATTCCTGAGTGCAGAGCCAGGAGCAAGCCCCAAACAAACAAACAAACAAAATCCCTGTAACTGTGAACACAATTGCAACCATGTGGCCTGAACTACAATGAAAGTAAAAGTTAAAAGCAAAACCCCAAGGCCCAATTGCCTCTAACTATTGCTTGACAAATGCCACTGGGGGAAACACAACCTCCGTCTCGGGTCAGATAAAGGCAGTCTTGTACAAGCGGCCAACCGAAAGGCAAAGTGGAGGGTCCTGGAAGTGGAACGCCGCCCCCCCACGCGCCCACCCCTCCTGCCCGGGCCAGCTGATTCCTGCTGCTCAGGGGCAGCAGAATATGCTGCAAACGGGACCGTTGAAAAACGACACTGTTAACAGTTCTTACCAGAATTCGCCCGTCTTTCTCAAATAACATGACTGGATTCGCTGCTAACGCCAGGTTGATTCTCAGCGGGAAGAGATGGCGCAGGGTGGCGGGGAACGCCCTGCGTGTGTCTGAGCCTGGTCCAATCCCTGGTACTACACAATCACCCCCACCACCCACCCTCAAGCATCACAAAGTGCAGTCCCCAAGGCCCCGAGCACTTCCAGAGGAGTCCAGGTGATTTGGGACACCAGAAGGTCCAAGCGTCCTCTGACTTTGGCTTCGAACCACTAACCTGATTGGCCAGGACTTTCCAGTAGGGTCCCCAAGTCCTCCCCCTCAACAATAAAAAAATGAGTCCAAATAGAAATGTTAGAAAGGAATGTCTAGCATGGTACATCGTAAAATAATGACTTTATCAGAAAGACAGATAAAGCAGAGGAAAGAACCATGAACTTAGAAGCAAGTCATTAGAAATCATCTCACTTGAAACATAGACAAAGGCTTTGGGGGGAAAATGGAGACAGGGACCCAGGATCTATAGCACAACATCAAATAACATGGCATCGCTTTAATTGGAGTCCTACTAGAAGAGGAGAATGGAGCAAAAGAATGAACAGGGGAAGGCCGCAGATTTTCCAAAATTAATTAAAGTTAACAAATAACTGAGATCTCAGCCGCTCAGGGGGAAGGAAAAAAAAATCCCAAACAGGATGCTTTTGTTCAAGTTCTTAAATAATCTCTGAATAGGCTATTTATTGGAACCTAGATGGTCCTCAATTTTAAAAAAGAAATAATTTCTAGAGCAACCACTAAAAAAGAAGGTAACACAAAAGACACACGTAAAACGCCGACAGAGGAGATAAAATAGATTCTAAAATACAGTGACTCGTCTCCATCCTCAGAAGGAACAAAGACGCGGCAGAACGGACAGAAACCAACGAGCAAACAACCAAACAAGTGGGAGCTGGAAATTCACCCAGCCCAATAATCCCATCATGAAGCAGGCCGAGTGCCCTGTTAGTTCCCTATTCTGGTACCCCCAGAGAGGAGCGACTTAAAACAATACAAACGTGGGCTGGGAGAAGGCTCGGAGCAGGGGCTCTGTACAATTTCCTCCCTGGCACTGCAGGGCTTCCCCAAGCACTGGGCTGTGAGTAGACCCTAAGCACCACCGGACACGGCCCCCGAACAAAAGCCAAGTCCAGATGTTTCCTTTAAGTTGCTGAGATGCTGGGTCTCTGACGGGCCTTCTCTGAAGGGGCTGGCTGGCGCTGATGGCAGGGCTGGGTCCTGGGCACTCCGAGACCATCCCCGCCGCCTGCCCCGTTCCACCTGAATGACATATGCATTACGGATCCTTAACTAACCCCCCTTCCCTGCAAAGCCCATTTTACCATCTAAAGGGCCGTATTCGCAGGTCGGGGGATCCAGCAGACAAACAGCTTTGGCGTACCACCGTCCTGCCTACTAGATTCTCCGCTGAAAAGGCCAAACCCTAAGTCAATGTCTTTGTTAGAGTCAACATCTTTGTAAGAGATGCACATGACGTGTGGCGAAGGGTGCGGGGGCCTAGCATGCGTGCCTCCCGAGTTACAGACTCAGATCCCCAGGTGTCCTGTGGCCCCTGGCAGTGGGCAGTGGACAAGGCTCCCCAATGCCCTGCAGCCTGCTGTGTTATGACCTCTGCCTGCCCACACCCTGTGAGCACAGTCACGGGGCGTGAACCCTGGGAAGCCAGTGTTCCTGCCCCGTGACTCCCATGACTCAAGGAGCCAACGCTGGCAGGGGCCATATAACGTCCTGACATGCCCTCCTGCCCCCTGCAAGTAGGACAGTTGACAATGCGTGAGCACTCTAGCTCAGGTATATGTACAAGCCCGTCATCACAACATCACTGATAGCAATGCAGGGAAAGGGGACAAGGGTGGGGTGGGGTGTTAGAAAACACTGTAGCACTGTTCTCCCGTTGTTCATCGATTTGCTCAAGCGGGCCCAGTAATGACTCCATTGTGAGACTTGTTGTTACTGTGTTTGGCATATCGAATATGTCATGGGTAGCTTGCCAGGCTCTGCTGTGCGGGCGAGATAATCTCGGTAGATTGCTGGTCACTCTGAGAGGGGTGGAGGAATTGAATCCGGGTCGGCTGCATGCAAGGCAAACGCCCTACCCACTGTGCTATCGCTCCAGCCCATTAGAACATAGAACCATGATTTAAATATAAAAACCCGAGTTATTTAAATATAAAGACCCAAAAAGGGGAAAATGTTGCATGCAGAATACTAAATACTCTTCCAAAGCTGGCATAGTTGTATTAGTATATTACCAAATATTAAAAGGGGCAATTCATAATTATATGTTACTTGAGAATAATTCCAAATGTGTGCACATTTTATAACAAATCTCCTTGAATATATAAAGCAAATTTGACAAGCCAGAGGGGGAAAAAAATCACAATCCTAAAGAGTGTAATTCCCTCTCTCAGAATACTGAAAGAACTGGGTTCTAAAAAAAAAAAATCAACAAGGATATGGAAAATACAAACAACGTGATCATTCAACATGATCTCACTGAAATTTAGGGGCTACTCAACAAATTCCAGGCTCTTCCTAAATGTATACGAAAGTCCCAAAGACGGAACCTATTCTGGGCAAGAGAAATGTAAAAGAATGAAGTCATACAAAATGTCTTATATGTCCATGAAAGTACTAAATTAAAAATAATTAAGAGATGCCTAGGAAAGCTGAAATGCTTAGACATTAAATCTTTTTTTCCCCTAAATAATCCATGATGCTGAAGCTGAAGGAAAATTAGTCCTTAAAGAGAGACTTGGAAAGGCCAGAGACTTAAAACTTCAGCCGAGGCTTTGAAACAGTGATTAGAAACACGTTTGAGGGTTTAGGAAAGAAAACCGAAAAATATAAATATAATGAGGTAAATGGAAACCTAAAAAGAATCAAATAGAATTTGAAATGCCAGACTAAAGCATTTAAAGCAAAGGGCTGAAAACTTGTTACCTCAAATGACCCACGGAACAATTTCCGGATCAATTGGAAACTTGTCTGTAACAGGATTCCTGGGAAGGGAGCTGTCCCGGAAAAAAAATTTTGGAGAACAATGAATTAAAAATATCTAGATGCGTTTTAAAGGTAGAAAATCTACAAATCCAAGAGTTGAACCAAACAGCCAATAAACACGACCGAGGGAACGTAACTCATGACCTATGAATAGAAAATCCATTTATTTTCTTGACTTACAAAACCAATCCACATATTAACTCCAAAGAATATCCTCTGCCCCCATGGCTTCACAGATTAATGCTGTCAAATATTTAGGAAAGAAATTAGAACATACATACATACAAACAAACAAACAGAAACAACCTCTTTTAGTAAGTAGGGAAGGAGTGGGCAATTTCCAGCTCTCTTCAGAGACTACTACTACAGTTATAATAGCAAAGCAGCCAAGGGCATTCAGAGATATTTATAGACGGCAGCCACTTAAGATAAGAGTTGTAAAAATTCTTAACAAAAAAAAAATCAGGCAGGCCATTCCATCAGACTGTAAAAAAGGTAATACTTCATGTCACTGGGGCTCATGCCAGGAATGCATATAAAAATCAATCAACAGGCTTACCACATTAACAAATTAAAGGAGAACAATCACAGGGTAATTTCCAATAGATACAAGAACCAAGTGTGGGGAAAAAAATATATACACAGTCCACTTATGGAAAAAAGAAAACCAAACCTTCAGGAGACCCAAACGAGAATCAAATTTCCTTAGCATGTACAGAACATGTATAGATGTTTCATACTTAAGTGCTGCGATAAGAAATGCTTTCCCCTAAGACTGCAGAGAAAAAGCTAATAAGGATTTAGAAGATTTGAATAATCAGATGGCTATAATACATGTCTTTCTCAAATCTACTCCCCAAACTGAATATTTCACATTCTTTTCAAGAGGTCAGTGAAACATAAAAAAAAAAAAACAACCAAATGAATGACTCCTCAAGGTCATACCCCTATTAAAATTGATAAATTTCAGACTCCTCTGATGGAAATATAATTAAATTACCCATCAATTCATAAAAAAAAGATAGTTAAAAATGAGTTGGTGATAGGCCTTCCCGGCAGAGCCTGGCAAGCTACCCGTGATGCATTCGATATGCCAAACACAGTAACAAGTTTCACAATGTTACTGGGCCCGCTCGAGCAAACTGATGAACAACCGGAGGATAGTGATAGTGATAGACCTTCCTAGCTGACTCATAGGAGAAGAGAAGGAAATGGAAATCTCAAAATCACAAGAATGAAAGGTTTGAGGCCAAAGAAGAGAATACAGAACGAAGGTGAATTGAGGCTGACTCCGGTTCACCCCTCAGCACCACATATGATCCTGTGCCAAGCACCACCAACAGGGATCCCTGAGCACTGAGCTGGGAGCAAGTCACGAGCACAGCTGGGTGTGGCCAAAGGAAAGAAGGAAGGAAAGCTTTATATCTTAACATCTGTGACTTAGCTAATAAAGCAGCTGAGAGGAAAATGATCGATTATCCCCCCACACCCCAACCGAAACAAATAAACTGAAGTCCCCAGTGCATGTGTGAATCAAGACAGACTCAGGCTCTGGGCCTCACAGAGAGGCTGCTGAACTCAGTCCTGCTCCCCAGACACTTGCCACGCCATCCCGTGGTGAGGTGCGTGTTTTGCTCATGCCAAAGCACTGCCAAGCATCCAATGGGTGCTGCAAAGATCAGGCCTCAGGGCATTGGTCCACAGAGGCTAAAAGCATACGGGGCTCCCGGGGACCAACATCAACAGATTCTGAATTCTTTTTTTTTTTTCTCTTTGGGTCACACCCAGCGATGCACAGGGGTTACTCCTGGCTCTGCACTTAGGAATTACTCCTGGCAGTGCTCAGGGGACCAGATGGGACGCTGGGAATCGAACCCGGGTCAGTCGCAATGCAAGGCAAATGCCCTAACCATTGTACTATATCGCTTCAGTCCCTATTCTGAACTCTTAAGTCTGGGATGGGCGCAGGATTCCTTGTTTTGCAAGCTCGCCAGATCAGGCTAAGAGCGAAAGGAAGATAAATTATGGTCAGGATGACAAAGTCAAAAAGACCCTGCGAGATCCCTGACGGGTTGAAATGACATCCCCCACAAGCCCTCCTGTACACTAGTGACACCATTGTCACGGACCCTTAATTTGAAGCGACAGCAGAGCAGGCCTCTGTGTTTGAAAGACACAATTTAAATACTAGTTCTAGGGGCTGGAGCACAGCGGGTAGAGCGTTTGCCTTGCACGCAGCCGACCCAGGTTCAATTCCCAGCATCCCATATGGTCCCCCATGCACGGCCAGGAGTAATTCCTCAGTGCAGAGCCAGGAGTAACCCCTGAGCATCACCGGGTGTGACCCCCCGCAAAAAGCAAAAATAAATAAATATTAGATCTGCCACATCAACATGGCAGCCCTGGTCCCGCCAGGCTCGGTTCCGCTGGCCTCAGTTTCCTGCTCGGTACAATGGGGCGATCAATAGCACCTGCATTTCACGAGATTAATGAGAACCGATTGATTTCTTGAAATGAAGTGAGGTGACGCACATCAAGCAACTCCGCGCAGCCTGACCAGAAAAGAAAACAGCCTTTCACGACCATAATGGATCATAGATTTTTAATGTAAAAAAAAAAAAGGCAAATCTCAAAGACAAATATAACTTTGAGCTGATCTGACATAATCTCTGCACTTGAACTGCCGCTGAGATCCTGGGGCTCTTATGTCAACTTCCCGCTCGGCACGGCCACATAATCAAGCTCCTCTTGCCTCATTGCACCCTCCGCCCCGCCCGAGATGCTTGTCTTACAGTAACGGGCACAGATGGAGTGTTTTTGCTTTTGTTTAAACACAGTTCTGGGTTTTCCTACAATTCGTCTTCTGTAAAGCCCGGTTTTAGAATATACAAGCGAGCTTTTTTTGCCTTTCAATTAAGTTGGGCCCCTGTTCTCTAGTTTCAGAATGCTCTCACTACCTCACAAAGAAGCGCTGCCCGGGAGGAGACATTCCCCATTTTCACTTGCACTCAGACCTTATATGACGCTCAGCTGACGAACAGTTTAAAAACATATACAGCGGGGACCAGAGTGATGATAGAGCGAGCAGGGGACTTGCCTCACACAGGGTCTCCCTGGGTTGATCCCTTGGCACCTGCTATGGTTCCCCGAGCACCACTAGGAGAAAGCTCTGAGCACTGCCGAGTGTGACCCCCCCCCCAAAAATATATATATATGGTAGAGTCTCCTGCCCCCGCACCTGGCTGTCCTCACCGGGGCCCCTTGGAGGGGGGAGGATTGAGTTTCTCTCCCCCCCCACCCTGAGCAGAGCCCCAGCAGCTGAGGACCTCCGGAGCCAGCCACGGCCATGCTGGGACCACTCTCCACACATCCGGACGGGCCACATGCATGACAGAACTGGCAGAGGAACCCAGGCATGTGGGTCCCAGGGCTGAGGTCTCCAAGCCTACTCGGATTGAGACTGGGCCCTCTCCACCCAGACCCCCCATCTTCCAGTAGGTAGGTGTCACACCCACCAGCTGCCGCCAGCACCAGGTTGGTCCCATCAACGGCCAAGACGCAGAGAATGTAAAACCCAGCTCCCGGAAGTGTGCAGCCACATTCACGGCCATGCAACATCTTATTATCTTATTTTTCCTTTGGAGAACCTGGCAGGCTACCAAAAGTATCCTGCCCGCACGGCAGAGTCTGGCAAACTTCCCACGTCATACTCAATGTGCCAAATACCAGTCACAATGATGGGTCTCATTCTCCTAATCCTGAAAGAGCATTGAAATGGCTCTTTTGAAATCTCAGGGCTAGGAAGAAGGAGACGTTACTGGTGCCTGCTTGAGGAAAACGACAAACAACAGGATGATCGTGATCGTGATATATGGTGCATCCACAAAATGAACTATTATCCAGGCATTAAAATGATTGAAATACTGATTATCCACCAGTTCACTTACAAGAGAGGTGTACCTAAGCAGAGGGGAAAAAGCCAGATACAAAAAGTCACACTTTGGGGCCAGAGCAGTAGCATGGGCAGGGCGTTTGCCTTGCATGTGGCTGAGCCTGGTTCGATCCCTGGCATCCCCTATGATCCACTGAGCACTGCCAGGAGTGACCCCTGAGCACAGTGCCAGGAGCCACCCCTCAGCACGTTCAGGTATGACCCCAAACCAATAAACAAATAAATAGATAAATAAATGGTCGCATGTTACATAATTCTATTTACAGGAACCATCCAGACTAGGCTGGAGCGACAGCACAGCGGGTAGGGCGTTTGCCTTGCATGCGGTCAAACACGGCCGACCCGAGTTCGATTCCTCCGCCCCTCTCAGAGAGCCCAGTAAGCTACCAAGAGTAACTTGCCCGCACGGCAAAGCCTGGCAAGCTACCGGTGACGTATTGGATATGCCAAACACAGTAACAAGTCTCACAATGTTACTGGGCCCACTGCGAGCAAATCGATGAACAACAGGAGGACAGTGATCCAGACTAGGCATTTGGGTAGAGAGGAAGCAGGAGTCAGGAGGTAGAAAGGGTCTAGGAGGGGTGGGGGGGAATGTGAGTGTCTCATTAAGGCGTACGGGACTGCTCTGTGGGTTGAGGAGAACGTCCTAAGTCTGGATGGTGGCGAGGCTCACAGAACTCAGTGGAGACCCCAAAACCCACTGACCAAAGACCTTCAATGGGTGATCTTACGGTATACGGGCTACAGATCAATAAAGACATTCAAAATGAATTGGATGGGGGGTGGGGGGAGAGGGTTAGAGTGATAGTACAGTGGGGAGGGCGCTTGCCCTTCATGCAGCAGACCCAGGTTCAATTCCCGGCACCCCATGTGGTCCCTAAGCCCCACCAGAAGTGATCCCTGAGCGCACTGAGTGAAGAGTCAGGAATCCTGAGCACTGCCAGGTATGACGTCCAAATCAAAACAGACCCCAAAAAAGCATGGGATGGGGCGGAAGAGATAGTACAGGCAAGGTAATAGCAGGCAAGGCCTTCCTTCCCCCACCCTGTCCCCTCCGCCCCCCACAAAATGCACTGGATGCTCAATGAATATCTGTCACTGTCACTGTCCTCCCATTGTTCATCGATTTGCTCGAGCGGGCCCAGTAACGTCTCCATTGTGAGACTTGTTGTTATGGTGTTTGACATACCAAATACGCCACGGGTAGCTTGCCAGGCTTTGCCATGTGGGCGAGATACTCTCGGTAGCTTGCCGGGCTCTCCGAGAAGGGCAGAAGAATCGAACCCGGGTTGGTTGGGTTGGCTGCATGCAAGGCAAAAGCCCTACCTGCTGTGCTATTGGTTTCTCTTCAGATCGCATTAATCAATGAATATATTTCTATTAAGTTATCTAAACATTAAGAAGAACACAAAGACCCAAGGTCAGGAAATCAGTGAGAAGGCCACAGCAGAAAGCCAGGGTAGCTCTAAGGAAGCCTGGGGATACAGGCTGGCGTGGGCACCAAGGCCCAATAAGCCAAGACCCCGGGGCTCCATGCGAGGAGGGGCCACCCAGCGGCTGGGGTGCGGGCTGCTGGCCTGGGCGGGGAAGCTGTGTCTGCCTCGCTCTCCTATGGGAGGGAGCTGAGCCCCGGATGTCCACGGGTCATCTTGACCCAGCAGCACCTATGCCCAAGACTCATGTGGTGCCCTGCCCACAGAGATACCCACACAAGCTGGTAGCTGACACGGGATACACTTGTACGCATACAGACACATGTTTAAAGTCGACAACATGTGCGTGTGCTTCTCTCTGCCAGCTTGGGCCTGTCTGGGAGGCCGGGCACTGTGTGGCATCTGCGGCTTCATCCCAAGGACCACACGCGAACATGCGCTGGAAGAATGGATTGGGTCACACAGCCGAGCGTAGGATGCAAGGGGCGGGGGGGCGGGGAGTGGCTCATCCCTGTGAAGAACGTGCAACTTGGGGCCAGAGAGGTGGGGCAGTGGGTAGCGCACCTGCAGGTCTGATCCCCGGCACCCATAGGATTCCCCCCAAGCCCCACCAGGAGGGACTCGCTGAGCACAAAGCCAAGAGGAAGCCCCGAGTACCACCAGGTTGTGTCCCCAAAAAGCCAACAAAGAGAAGATGGGGCAACTTCAAGAATCTTGAGTTTCCAAAGCCAGTTTCAAATTAGACGCTGTCTGGGGTGCTGGGGTGCCTCTGGAGAGCCTTGGTGTCCACACAGAGTGGCGCGGGGTCTGTGAGGAGCCGACTCTGGGGTGAGGGTGCAGGGGTTCAAGGTTGCAGGGGGCGAGGCCTGCTCTGGGGCTGAAGGAATCTGGTTCTCTTGGTTTCTGTCACCCAGCTCAGCCGGACACCAACAGGGGAGCATGGGCCGGGAGGTGGGCGCAGCTAATGGGGGGCAGGCAGAGGGGTGACCGGGATTCTCGTGGCCTCTCGCAGGCTGGAGAAAGGGGAACTTGCGTGAGCGAGACGGAGCTGGCCCCAGCTGACTCCCACCCCGAGAACCCGCAGACCTCGGGGGCCACCTTCCCGCTTTGCCGGGGACCTGCCAAGCCCGGGGTGGGAGGTGGGGAGCAGACAGTCCAGCAATGGGCCGGGGAGAGGGGCACACACCAAGCCACATTTTTCGCTCCCTCCAGCTCTCGGTGCACATTTTTGAAGAGTCACTGATGCCTTGGCGGAAACTTTGGAAAAAACACACTTTCTCTTACAAGACCATCTGCCGCAGAGCCGCCCGCGTCCTCCGAGTCCCCCGTCGCCTCGCGTTCCCAGGGGAAGCTGCCTGAGAATCCACCGGCAGGCTGGGGGCTGGGCCCACTGGTCCCCCCGGACTGTGGGGCGCAGACGCCGCAGTGTGCACACCGTGGGGTTGGGGGTGGACAAGAGGCCCCCCCCCGGGGGTCACGGGAGAATGCTGGAGGCCAACACGCTTGACCCAAGAAGTCACCTTCTCTCTGCAGACCACAGACCAACTTCCTCTGAGAATCAGCGGGAGACTGGGGAGGGGGACAGGAATTTGACCAGAAGAAGAAACGAGACCCAGAAAACCCCTCCTGAAACCGATCAGAAGCCAGTCAATCAGACCAACGGTGACTGCTTATTTATCGGTTAATATGTAATTACCTAAGGGCTCTGCTCATTTACCAAACCAAAGTGGAGAGCTTCTATAAAACCCACTCAAAGGGCAAGAAAGAAAGAAAGAAAAAAAAAAGAGGCCCGGAGTAATTAAGTCAGCCGGAGCCACGCAACCAGGACGGGGCTGGGCTAAGCCGTCTGGGCAACGGGCCTCTCTCCCCGCGAGGAGCCCGGCCCTGCCTGGCATGCCCTCCCAAGCAAGACCACCTTAAGGAGCTTCCCTCTCCCCGCTGCCGTTTCTAATAGCGTTCCTGGGCATGGGAGTGATAAGGGCTGGAAATTAAACAGAACCACTCTGCTGCTCAATTCCCTGCAGGAGCGAGGTGGCCGAGGCAGAGAGACAGGGACCAGGAACCCCAGATAAGCGCCAGCCACAATGGAGCACTCGGGCCCTCCTGCCGGGTGCGGGCCCCGGGGACTGTCTGATGCAGGGGAGCGAGGGGAGGGAGGGGAGCAGGCCGGGTTGGGCACCCTCCTGGCTCACGGGAGTGCTCGGGCTGCTTATCTTCCCCCTCCTGGGGACCCTGAACCCCCGTGAGGACTGGGAACTTTCATCTCCTTATCGGCTGCTTTGAACCCAGAAGTGACACATCCTGAGGGCCCCTGAGCGGAGGCAAGTGTCAGTCAGATGAAAAGCTGGAAAACTGGGGCAGTGACAAACGTGGATGAGGGCAGCGGGGGGCCCCCATGAACAGATCTCTGCCGCCCAGCGGGGACTGTGGACGGGAAAGACCCTCCCCCCCCACCCCGAGGCCCACCCACCAGCCCCTCTGCACAGCCTCCACCTGTAGGTGGGCCTCTCCTTCTCCTGCTGGCTGCTTTACTCCCAAGGGTTGTGTTGTCACCAACACACCTCCACGCTGGAGTCCCGGGCAGCTCTCAGAGCGAGACCCACCCGGTTGTGAGGCTGGAGTGGGGTTGGGGTTGGGGAGGTTGAGGGGGGAGGGGTGCAGAACTAGATGCCCACAGACGTGCAAGTGGGCTGCGGGACAGCATGAGAGCTCAGAGGGGCGGGTGAGGACCAGGTAGGTGATAGGGCTGACCATGTCCAGGCGGGTGGGGAGGGTGGGTGGGAGGGAGGTGACCTGGGCAGGCTGGGAGACAGAGCGGAGGGCAGGCCTCTGGGCCGCCGTGTGCGGCGAGAAGCCACCAGGCAGCTGGATACCAGAGCCTGATCCGATCTGACTTCTTTCTTTCTTAAATGCAGTTCAGAAACACCGAGCTGGAAGGCGGCCGGCCAGGAGGGTGGCCCAGCGGCCCCTCCCTGCGCTGCACGCCGGCAAGGCGGGCACACGGAGGAGCAGCCGCACAAAGGCGGCGAGGAGCAACCTTCGCCGAGGAAATCATATGCAATTTTCTAGCTGAACACCTTTGAAAAAGTAATGATGGAGAAGCACGTCCCCTCCCGCGAGGGGGGCCGGGGCCGCCTGGTGGGACCGGGAACAACAGGCCACTTGAAATAAGCAAGAGTCGGCCGGCCGAGGCAGCTTTTCCGGCAAAATCCAAATCCGCAGGCTGGAGCGAGGGGGAGCGAGGGGGAGTGTGTGTGTGTGTGTGTGTGTGTGGTGGGGGGGGGGGGGCGGTAGCTGCAGCTTCACCTCGGCTGCCTGCAGCTTCTTGAGTGGCTACAGATACCAGAGTACGGGCACGCTGCCTAGCCAGGGCCGGCAAGTGGGCTCCTGGCGGGCGACGAGGGCTGGCCTCCAGCCCCTGCATGCGTGGCTCAGAGGGACCCTCGGAATCGCCCCAGTGACTGTGGCCCGGCTCCCCCTGCCATAGGCTCCCAGAACCTACAACTGGATGGACCCTGAGGCCGGACCGTGGGCCAGGGGCTAGAAGGCCAGGGCAGGGCCCGCCTGGCTTTGAGCGTGCTCCCAGGGCACGGCCACTGAGATTGAGGGCTGCTGTCCCCGCTGTCTTAGGGCCCTGGGAGCGGGGACCCATCCACTGTCTCTGCCTGGGAGGGTCCTTAGGCTCACAGACATCAGAAACCCAGAAAGGGAAACGCAGCTCCTGGCCCGGCCATGTCGCCCAGCCGGGGTCACCCCCAGGCCACTCGCTGCTGTGCCTGCTTGTGTGCACACACACACACTCACACACATACACACACTCACATATATATACACACACCTGCACATACACGCCATACACACTCACACATATACACACATGCACATATATACAGTCACACATGCACACATGTGCACGTACACACACATTTACACATGTTCACACACCTACCACATGCACACACATGCACGTGCACACACACCCATATATAAACACATGTACACGCACACATACACACACGCATACAGATACACATATATACAAATGGTCACACATGCACACACATGTCCACACACATACACATATATACACACATTTACACATGTTCACACGCACACACATGCATGTACAAACACAGTACACGCACACATACACACATGCATACACATACACACATGTACACACATACACATATATACACACATGCACATACACACACGTGCACACACATTTACACATGTTCACACACACGCATGCACATACATGCACACACTCACATGTACAAACACATGTACACGCACACATACACACACGCACGTGAATACATACACGCACACCTACATATATCACACACGCCGGCTTGCTAGTGCCTCAGTCCACACCCGCCGGCCATCCCGGCAGTCCCCACCACAGCTGCTTCCCTGAGCTCCTCCCCGGCTGTCCGGCACCCAGCCTCCCTCCAGCCCGCCTGGGAATCCGGGGGCAGGCGGACACTCTCCGGGTCCCCGGGGCCGGGCAGCCAGTGTCCCTAATGGGCACACTGGGCGGGGCCACTTTAGAAAGGAGCACGGGGAGAGCCGCCTGCCAGCCCGTCCCCTCAGCCTGCACCCCCCCACCCCGCTGGCGAGCCCCCAGCAGGCCTCCCATAAATTCCCCTTGCTCACAACAGCCAGAGCCGTTTCTATGGCTGCAATCAAGATCTTGACATTTTTTCTTCTCTCGCCATCCAAACAGAACTGTTTCCCCCATCTGGACTCTCGCGGCAGTGAATCTATTTTGTAATTACTCCCGTTATTGTTAAGACTAATTGATCTGTAGCTGCCGGTCCCCCTGGGCTCAGGGAGGGGCTCGCTAGAGAAGGGGCCCGGGCGGGCAGGGGGTGCGGATAGCCTGTCCCTCAGCTGGCCTGCTGGCTTTCCCAGGGGACGGGCGCACGCTCAGCCCCCAGAACGGGTCTTTCTCCGGGTAGACACCCCGGTGGACCCGGCCCGAGAAGGCCTGGGCCAGGCTCGGCTGACTGGCACGTGCGACTCCACGGAAGGCAACGCCCAGGCCGGCACCGCACAGGCGGGGCGGTCAGGAGTTAGACACCCGCCTGTGAGTGGACACGCAAGGCTGCCACCACGGCAGAGGCCAGCCTCCCCAAGAGCTGGAGCCAGCACCAGGCAGTGCCCACAGGGCCCAGGACAAAGACGCCACATCCGGGTGGGGGGCAGGTCTAGCCACAGAATCTCAAGTGCCCCCCAACTCCTGGCTCCCAAACACAAGAGGAAAGTTCCTCAGGGCACTCCTGCTTTTAAAGTTTTTCTTTTTCTTTCGTGGAGGGTGGGGGTGGGGTAGAAGATCTGTATCCTGGGGCTGAAGTGATAGCACAGCAGGTAGGGCGTTTGCCTTGAACTTGGCCGACCCGGGTTCGATTCCCAGCATCCCATATGGTCCCCTGAGCACCACCAGGAGTAACTCCTCAGTGCAGAGCCAGGAGTAACCCCTGTGCATCGCCAGGTGTGAACCAAAAAGCAAAAAAAAAAAAAAAAAAAAAAAAAAAGATCTGTACCCAAGGGTGCCCAGGAAAACAGGCCCTGCCTCGAATCAAACCTGGGGTTCTCCACACTCAAACTCTGAGCTGTCTTCCCCGTCCCCTCCTCCAGTTCCAAAACAAACCATCCTAGGGCTGGGGTCTGAACTGTGCCGAGAGAAGGGAGGGAGAAGGGGGCAGGGAGCAAGAGCCACTGTGACACTGTGATATGTGGTGACAGCACAGCGGGCAGGACCTTTGCCTTGTACACAGCTAGCCTGGGTTCCGGCACCCCATGTGGTCTCCAGAGCCCTGCCAGGAGTATGCCTGAATACCCAAAACAAACAAAAATAGAAGATGTGTGGTGTTGTGTGTGTGTGTGTGTGTGTGTGTGTGTATGCACAGTCGTATACATATATGCACATCACTTACAGAGGACTAGCCATACCCCTGGGGCCATGTGCAAGGGAACAAGAGTCACTATGTGCGTGTCTGTCCCGCTGACCTTTAAAGCCCCAGGAAGCACCGGCACAAGCTGTCCGGGGTAGCACACAGAGTGACCAGGAAGACAGCACCCACATCCTGGCTTCCACCCCCCACCTTCCATCCCACAGACTCTGACCCCGACCACAGCTCCCCCCACCACCACCCACGCCCTCCTCCCTCTGAGAGGCACGGGCCGATTCCTGTGTCCCTGGGTGGGCAGCCGCCAACAGGATGAGCCACTCCAGTCCTGACCCCTGGGAGGCACGAGGCAGCAGTGAGAAGGAACAAAAGCCCATGCACGCAAGGGCAGGAACACGGGCGTCCCCCCTGGCCCGGCTTCTTCCTCCTGGCCAGGCCCAGCCAGCACAGTTCATTTGAGCCCACCTGAGTCCTAGACGCTGCAGCCGGAAGCCAGCCGCTCAGGCCTGCAGGAAGGACCCCACCAGCTCTCCCGTTGGACGCCCCCAATTCCCCGGAGCCTGCATGCAGATGCACTGCCTGGCCAGCCCCGGCGGCACCCCAGACGCCCCAGACACGGCTCTTGTGAACCATGAAGGGTCCCCCCCCACCCCCCGGCACAGTTTGGCAGAGGCCGTGGCACTAGGTCGCTCATCCACGACCCAGGAGAGGGACACTCCTGGGGGACTCCAGGGACTCCAGCCCCCCGCCCCGGTGTCCTGACAGGGTTCCCCTTGGTGCCCACTGCTTGCCTGCTCGGCACCCCGGTTCTGGAGAAAGACCCTCACCTGCCCCCCACAACCCCCAGGACAGAGGTTCTGCATCCTTCCCTCCAGCCAGAGAGGCGGTCATCAGGGGGGCCTCCTGAGGGCCAGGTGATCGGCGACACTCGGGCCCCAGAAGACAATTCCCTCACTCCACACCCGTGTGCTGCCCCAGGACGCGCGGGCCAGGGTTGCGTGAGGAATGACACCTGAAGCGAGAAAGGGAACGTTCCAGATGATGGCTCTTGGCTCCGGCATGGGGGGAGGGGCCATGCCTGCAGGGGCCTGGGGGTGGCACAGAGACTCCCCACGGGGGGAGCAGAGGTGAGCTGTGGGGTGAGTGGGCATCCCAGAGACTGACAGTTCTGGGGGCCGGAGCGTGCGGGTTGGGGAGACTCGGCTTACAGGACAAGTGAGACACAGGGACAGCAGGAAGGCAGAACAGAGGAGGGGTGAAGGGGGAGGGGAGTGCGCCCCAACAGCTGGAAGCAGAGGAAGGCTGAGACAGGCCCAGAGACAGGGAAAAAGCCGCGACTCAGACGCCAGGGGAGGAAGGCGGGGGCGTCTGTGCCCACCAGGCAAAGCTGGGGGAGAACAGACCCCCCCCCCCCGACCTGGCACGTTTCAGGCCTGGGGGCCGCGGGCTCCTGTTTCCAAGCCGAGACCGCCACTGTCGCTGACGGCTCTTGTCTCGACCCCCTCCTCATCAACTCACCACGGGCGGCTGGTCTCCCCTACCATTTCCTGGCCACTTTCAGACCTTGTTAACTGTCTCAAGGATGGTCACAGCTGCGCCCGGCTCACTGCTCTGCTCTGGAACATTCCTCCTCCTGCTAGAATTAGCTTCCCCACACACAAACCCAAAGGGACCAGCTCCCGGGAATCGTCACGGAACAGAGTCCACAGCCCTGAAAGTTGCTTTTTATTGGTGGGGGTGGGGGGGGAATCGTTGGGGGGGGGGCGAGGGAAGAGAGCCACACCCAGCAATGCTCAGAGGTTACTCCTGACCCTGTATTCAGGGGTCACTCCTGGTGGGGACTGAGGGACCCTATGAGATGGCGGGGATCGAACCCAGGTCAGCCACATGCAAGGCAAGCGCCCTCCGGCCCTGGGTGATGAGGCCCCAGGCACGCTGCCTCCTTCCCTCTCCCAGTCCCTCCACCTCCCGCACCTGCTCTGACCCTCCTTATCCCTACAGTCCTGGCTCCATCCTTCTGGAAGCCTCTGGTCCTTCCCGGGCCAGGAACTCTCCCCTGGCAAGCACGAGGCTGCAGCCAGGGGCTGGACGGGACGGCTGCATTCCTCAGCCCAGCGTGGCACCGTGGCACTACTCCAGAGCCAGAAGCCGAGGCTCCCCGTCCGCCCACACTGGGGGGATGGCGAGACCCTCTCCATACCCCCAGGAAGAGGAGGTGACACTCGGAGAACACACTTGCAGGGCCCCGCCCTTGCAGACCCCGGCAGCACTCAGGGACACACGCCCACACTCAGGGACACGCGCCCAGGATCAGCTTGACCGTAGGTCAATTACAAATCGGTCACTGGGACTCAGAAAAACAGAGGCAGGGAAAAAAAAAATCAATGGTAAATCAGCACACTGGCAGAATACAGGGGAAAAACACATGATCATCACTTGATGCTGACACATGACGGACGAAAAAGTATTTGCTAAAATTTAACACACATTCCTAAGAATGCAGCAACTTAAAGGAATGTCATCTACAAATTTACAGAGCAAGGGCCAGGAGACAGACAGCACCTTGTGCCAGTGCCCCAGGCTCAATCCTGCCACTCCATGACTCCCAGAGCACAGTGGGCAGCCGAGCTGAAGTTAGGGGTAGCTCTGAGCCCCCCGGTGTGGCCCAGAAGCAGACAAAAACAAACAAACCAACCAACCCAAAGCTGATCACTGACACGGGACTTAATGATAAAACACTGGACATCTTCACCCTAAATTCACAATGAAGAGAATGCTGCTCGCTATTGTAATTTCTATTCTAAATTACAGGCTGGAACCAAATAACAAAAAAAAGTTTTGGATTATCTTTCATTCTGATCGTGGGACTAGGAAAGAGAAAGCAAAATCCCAATGGCAGATGGTCTTACTGAAGGTAGAAAAACCCAAGGAAAGTAGACAACGCGATATGACTGATAAGGGAATTGATCAGAGTCAGAGAAAACAAGGTCAACATACAAAAATTAATTATACTTCGATAGACTAGCAACAAATTAAAAAAAAACAACAATAATACCGGTTTCATTAACACCCGCCTGTTCAAACACAAGAGAGCATCTAAGAGGAATCTAAGAAGACGAGAGCAAAGATCACTGCAGAAGCCCGCAAACCTTGCTCAGGGCGCCTGAACGGGCGTGTGGGGATCAGGACTCGCAGTGTGAAGGTACCAAGTCTCTCGAAACCCCCCGTGGAAGTGACACAACAAGCTCATTCTAAAATTAGTTTGGTTGGAGATCCAAGGGACCTGGAAAAGCCAAGTTAATCTTGAAAAAAAAAAACAACAAAATTGGAAGACCAATAAATGAGATAATTAGACCTACCATCAAGCCACAATAATTAATAATGAGCATTATTGGCACGAGGCACGAAACACAGACCAATTGGGCTGAATCGGGTCCAGGAACAGCCTTTGAACATCCTGTCAGCTGATCGGTGACAAAGGCCCCATGCAATCCGGTGAGGGTTTCATTAAATGGATATTGCTACCTGATGCCTTACACAAAATCTAATTCACAACGGATCACAGGCCTAAATGAGAAAGATCTTTTTTTTAATTGAAATACAGAGTCCCCATAATCGCTGTGAAAATCTCAGCTGCCTTTTTTTTTCAGATATAGAAAATTACATATTAAAATTCATATAGGATCCCACGGGATCCTGAACGGCAAAAAATAGTCAGGAAAAAAAAAAAGAACAAAATGAGGGGATTCATATCTTTTGGTTTCAAAACTTACCGCAAAGCTCAGTCATCAAGATGGTACAGATCCTGACATAGGACAGACACATGGATTAATGGAGTGGAATTCAAAGCACAGAAATAAGCCCTAATATTCATAGTCAATTGATTTGGACAAGGGTGCTGAGTCTATAAAATAGGATTCTTCCCTATTCAAATCATTTAAGAAATGATGCCAGGTGGGCAAGGGGGATATTTATATGGGTTAAGGCGCTGGCCGTGCACGCCATGGACCCAGTTTGATCCCCAGCATAGCAAATGGTCCCCACAGGGCTGACTGATTCCTAAGCAGAGTCAGGAGTGAGCCCTGAGCACCACTGTGCAGCCCAAGCCTCACCCCACCCCGGTCCCCCGCAAAAAAAAAAAAAAAAAAAAAAAAGCAAATGATGCCAGCAGAACTTGAATTTCCACCTCATGAAAAAAGAAGTTGAACTCCCACCTCGCACCATAAACTAGCTCAAAATGCATCCCAATTTAGGAGTCAAAACCATAAAACCCTTAGAAGAAACACACAGGAATAAATCACCATTACTTGAAAATCAGCAACAGATGCGACCAAGCCTTAGATGTGGCGGCCAAAGCAAAAGTGACCAGAGGAAAAAACAAATTTCATCAAAGTGAACAACTCTGGGTTTCCAAGGGCACCGTCCGGAGGGTGAAAAGACAGTCACGGGATGGGTGAAAACACCTGCCCTTCAATGGCCTCGTCGGAGATATCTATCCAAACCAGAGAAAGCCCTCTGGCAAGCCAATGCAAAGTGACCACAAACATCAACGTGTTAGGACACAGATGACCTTGTAAACACACTCAGGGAAAGAAGCCAAGTGCCACGGCCTCATCCTCTAGGATTCCGTTTGCGTGGAATGTCCGGGTTGGAGAACCCACAGGAACACAGGAGGTACCAGCGGCGGGAGATGGTGAGGAGTGACCATTAACGGGCACAGAGTTTGGGGTAGCACTATAGCACTGTCCTCCCGTTATTAATCGATTTGCTTGAGCGGGCACCAGTAACGTCTCCATTGTGAGACTTCTTGTTACTGTTTTTGGCATATTGAATACGTCACGGGGAGCTTGCCAGGCTCTGCCATGCAGGCGGGATACTCTCGGTAGTTTGCCAGGCTCTCCCAAAGGGACGGAGGAATCGAACCAGGGTCGGCCGTGTGCAAGAAGGCAAATGGAGTTTGGGGTAATGGTACCAAAAACAGTTTCAGAGTTATCAATGATTGTTGTAAAATTCCCAAGACTCTTGAAACATCATGCACCTTGAAAAGGATGAGTTTTGTCTTTACATACGGTAACTGTGTCTACGTCAGGCGGTTGTTGCTTTTGTGAGAGCGCTTCCAGGAGAAAGTCGTACGCAGTGGAAGTGGCTTCCTGGCCCTGCCGTAGTGCGGGCAGAGACAGTCAGAGCAGGAAACAAGGGGCAAGTGTGAGAGCGTGACGAATGGGACTTCACAAAGGCAAGTATGAGGCGAGTCATGAGGCATTCGGAGCCGGGGAGAAGAGATTTGCATTATGTATTTCCAACAAAGGACTCTATTCAAAATACATAAAGAACGCCTACAAACTGATAGAAGCGGACGGTCCAAATTGCAAAAACACGAGCGAAAGATCTGAACTGACATTTCACAAAGGAGATTATCTCGATGGCCAATAAACATCCGAGAAGGTACTCAGCCTTCGCGATCATCAGGCACCGGGAATTAAAGCCGCTGCAGCTCCCAGAATAGTTCAAATTAAACAACCTGTGGAGAAGGGGAAGTGATGATGGAGAGGTGGGGTACCCGGAACGCTCACACCTTGTTTTTAATGGATAATAATATAATTTTTAAAATTTTTTATAAAGTTGTTCACAATAACTGATTACATTTAATATTCTAACACCAATCCCGCCACCATTATACCTTCCCACCACTATGTTTCGAATGTTTCCACCCCGACCCTCAAAACCTTCCCCCAAAGCAGGACCTACAAAATTTATTTTGTATTGCTTGTTATGGGCTGGAGCGATAGCACAGCGGTAGGGCGTTTGCCTTGCATACAGCCAACATGGCCGACCTGAGTTCGATTCCTCCGCCCCTCTCGGAGAGCCCAGCAAGCTACCGAGAGTATCTCGCCCGCACGGCAGAGCCTGGCAAGCTCCCCGTGACGTATTCGACTTGCCAAACACAGTAACAAGTGTCACAATGGAGACGTTACTGGGCCCGCTGGAGCAAATTGATGAACGACGGGAGGACAGTGATAGTGATTGCTTGTTATGAATAATCTGCCAAAATGAATGCAAAAAAAATTTCCTTAGAGGCAAGTCACACACACACACACACACACACACACACAGCATTTAAGAGCAGCATAGGGGGAAATGGGGGGAGAAATAGGAATGGTGGTAAGGACACTGGGAACATTGGTGGTGGAGAATGGGCACTGGTGGAGGGATGGGTACTCGACCACTGCAGGACTGAAACATTATCACGAGAGTTTGTAAGTCTGTAACTATATCTCTGTATCACCGTATCTCACGGCAATTCATTAAACACACACACACACACACACACACACACACACAGAAACACACACACACAAAGCAGCAGAAATAGGTACAAGCCCTGGGGCGAAGCATTTAGCCCGGGGTGGCACTCTCCCCAAACTCACGCACAGAATATTCCTACCAGCGCTGGGCAGGATGGCACCAACTGGACGCCACCTGGAGGCCCACCAAGATGAAATTCCAGGGAAGGGCGAGCCCTGGCCGAGGACAACGCAGCAGCCTTGCACACGCCGCTGTGCGCTTCCCTAAACACGCAGGCCAGGGGGGCGGCCTGAGCATGGTGGGTATCTGGAGTCCGGGGGGGGGGAGGGGGGGGAGGTGTCACTGTGTTGCCCCAAGCACTCGGGGCGGGGGGGGGGGGGGGGCAACGCCTGCAGAAACCATGCAGTGCCAATGCGCATGCACTTGGACCGCGACTCAGAAAACGTCCCTTTATCACCGGGGAAGGCAGAGTTCTCCTTTAGACTTGAGTTTTTCTAGTGCCCCCCCAAAAAGGGGGTCCTGGGGATTGGGGACAGTCAAGGTGTGGCCTCAACAGGGCCTGTGCAGATGGCCCTGGAATTGGACCCCGGGTCCATCTCCACCCGGCCTGGCCCAGTGGGCAGTGCTGTTTCTGGTGACAGAGCAAGTCCTGGCTCCCACTGGGGACCCCTGGAGCTTCCCCTGCAGAGCCTAAGAAGCCCCAGGACCAGCACTCCACGTGGGCTGCAGGGCTGCCGGGCCCCCTCTCATCGTGGGGACCCACAGCAGCCGGGCCGCTCTGAACCACGCGCCCATGTCCACTGAGAGGCCCGAGAACCTCCGGCAGCTGTGGCCAGAGGCACACCTCGGACCAAGGCAAACCTCGCCCTCCTGAGCCCACCCCGGTGTCTTGACGGGAGGGTGCGCAGGGGGTGGGGGGGGGGAGGGGGAAGATATCATTTTTCTTTCCTCGCCAACGTCAAAAAAGGGGAGATGTTCTCTGCTCTGGGAGCTTGGGCCAGGGCAGGGGAGGAAGCAGGTAAGCTGTAAGCTGTCCTGCATGGCCACTGCACACACGAAGACGCGGGCTCAGAGAGCACTGTCCAGCCCCGTCCAGCAGACAGTTGCCGGAACTGAGACCTTCTGGGCCATACCTGCTCTCGATGGCATTTATTCTCCAACCCCCCATCTTTTTTTTTCTGGTTTGGGGAGGCTGAGATCAGGGGCCTGCACAAACCCCAACATCCCCCAGACACAACTATATAGGCTGGCGCTGTCCAAAGGGCAGGGGAAGGACCCTGCGCCCTCCCCCCCCCCCCCCCCCCCGCAGAGCACCAAGCACAGGAAGGACCCAGGGAAACAGCTGAGAGGCAGCATCGGACACCTGATGCGGCCCTGTGTGACTGAGTTCGACAGCCGGAGGCTGGGGGCCCTGCTGGCGAATAAGGCGGACACGAGCAGACGGGTAGAGGGACGGCCCGGTGGCCAGCTCGTCTGTTCCGTCTTCCCCCGACCTGAGCGTGGAGGCCTTGCTGCAGGAGAGAGTGGCTGTCTCTCCAACAAAGAGATCAGAGGCAGTGGGGGGAGGTGGAGAGGCGGGGGGGGGGGGGGGGTTGGGCTGATGCCTGCTGGCCCCCTACGGAGGGAAAGTTCTCGATAATGAGGTCCGCTGCCTTGCAGGAGGGCGCTCTGAGTGGAACGCCGGGGAACGACGGCCAATCCGCCCCGCGTCTGTGGGCAGGAGAGTTCAGCCTCCTTAACTGGGGAAATGTGAAGGCCACCATGTTGCCATGGAGATTGGCATTAGAGAACACCGGGGCCCACACGCGCCCGGCCACCGCTTCCTGCGCCTGCCCGGATTTCCTCAGAAACGCACTTTCATGTCGCGTCCAGACCCAGGCAGGTAATAGGCGTAATGAGAGGCGGGCGGTGGGTCTCCGTGGGGACATGTCCCCTCGGCAGGGCGGGCCGGGAGCTTCCGAGGAGGGGGTGACACGCACGTGGGGCTCACAGTCGCAGTCGGGGCGCGGGGAGAAGTGGCGTGGGGGAGGGAGGACACGTGCCCGACACTGCCAAGGCGCCTGTTGGCGGAGGCCCGAGGGTAGCCCCCCACCCCCACCAGGCACTCACAGCCCTGTGCTCCCCAGCAGCTCTGGGTGGGGCCAGGGAGGCCTTGCAGGGGGTCAGCAGCTGCCCTCGTGGGATTTTACTGGACTGGGCACCTGGGCCACTTTCCAGGGGCAGGGAGAGGCGGGGAACTGCCCAGAGATGGAGAAACACCAACCCCCCCCCCCGCCCCCCCCCGCCGGCACAGGCACATCCTGTGGCCGCCTGCTGGAGGCGGGCTGCGTTTCACTGGGAACTGGGTGCGGGCTCAGAGGCGGGGTGGGGAGTGGGGTGAGGGTGCCCAGGCCTGGTAAAGGCAGGAAGGTGCTGCAGGTGCCTGACGGGCCATCCCTGGCACTGGGGCTTCCCCGAGGCTGGGGTGCGGGTGCGCGCGGCCCCCTCTGACTGGCACCACAGATGTGAGCGCTGTCAGCTGACGGGGAGGGGAAGCCAAGGGCCTTTTTTTGGTAACTCTCATTGCCCTCGAAGTGCCTTCCCGACATCTGCCAGGAAAGCTTTTGTTGAAAAAAAAAAAAAAAAGGAAAGAAAGAAAAGGCACGAGGCAAATCTCTCTGGCAGAACCTCAAGGAGCGCAATTGTAAAGGGAAAACAACGAGAAACTGCCTCCTCTCCCCGGCTCGCTGCCTTCTGGCTTCCAGGCAGGCACAGAGCGGCCAGAGTGGGCGCTGGGGGGGTTACCGGGGCCCCAGCTCACCCCAACACCTGCCCAGGGAGAGGGGAGGGGCGGGGGGGTACAACACAGAACTCCAGAACACACCAAGTCCCCTCAGGGCCCATGCTCCACCTGGGCTCTGGAGGCCAGCAGCAACGGGACCAGCCCCCCAACCCCCCAGCGTGCTGGCCAGCACGGGAAGCCCATTGCTGGCCGGAAACATGAGGCTTTTTGCTCGTTTGATTTGGGGGGTTGCTTTATTTGAGGGGGGGAGGGCACATCGGGCAGTTCAGGGCTTACTCCTGGCTCTGTCCTCAGGGATCGATCACACCTGGCCTGGCTTGGGAGACTCTCTGGGGAGCCGTGAGAAACCCTGGTGGTCACATCAAGGCATGATCCACCCTGGCTCCTGGCGGAGTAAGGCCACCTGGGCCCGGAGGGTGGCGTGGGGAGTGTCCAGCCTGGGGGCTCCGCTGCCCCAGGCCACACTGCCTGCTTGCTACCAAGGTCAATGACACTGGCCACCATCCCCCAAGGAACTCAAGGAGGTCCCAGTCTGGGGGCAGAGGAGGACCCCTGGGGCCCATGAAAAGAGGCGGCTGGCAGGGGCCAGCAAGCTGCTGACCCAGCTGGGCAGCAAAGGCCGGGGCGGAGGCCAGGGGCCCAGACGGTTCTGACAGTGGACCAGGGGCCCAGACGGTCCCGCCACGCCAGTCCCTGGCCCATGGAGGAGAGCTTCAGTCCCAGGAGCGGGGCCCCCGGGATCTGCTCACTGAGGAAACCGGCTGTGACCCTGGAGTTGCCGACACTTAACAAGGCTCAGGAAGAAATCAAACTCGGCTTGGCTGAAAAGGGCGCTCAGCACTGGAAGGGCTTCCGGGCCGCGTCGGTCCTGGCATTTTCTCCAAAGCTCATTCTCACCACACCAACGGTTCCCTGGGTGAGGTCCACAAACTCCTTCCGGTCTGCAACTCAGCAGGGCAACGCCGGTTCCTCCGTCCTCTCCCAGCAGATCGGGGCTCTCCGCGGTCCTTGCAACAGAACCACCATCCCGCCTCAGGTCCATGGGCCACCCTGGCTAACAGGGCCATGCCGTGGAAAGACAGAGTCAAGAAAGGGCCCACGGCAATACCGATGGTGTGGTGAGACAACAGCTCTCCAAGGCCGGACTCTAAGAGGCCCTCGGGGGACGCCCATCCTGGCTGGACAGGACTCCTCCCCAAGCTGTCCTTTCATCGGAACAAGAACTCAGCCGTATCTACAACTGGCAGCTCCCCCGTGGCTCACCCACACCTCAGCTCGCCGAGGGTTTGGGGTTAACACCAGGCAGGCTCCCCAAACCTTCGACCAGCCGAGGTGTGGGCCAGCCCCAACTGAGTCCCTCCAGGCCCCCAAGAGAGGCGCAAGACCCTGGACCCAAGGCCAGTAAGGAACAGAGCGGGTGTGGAAGACTCAGAATCTAACAGGTACCAGGGCAGGGGGGCCCACGGGCACCCAGTCAGCCCCACACAGGACAAGGGAGTGGCCTCGTGGCCTCTGCAGCCAGTAGCCCGGGGTGGAGACTCCACACAGAAGCCTGGCTCAGTGGGCTGTGATGGCCCCGACCTGTGCACAGCTCGGCTGCCCTCACCCGCCCCTTCCTCTCTCCAGGGATTACACCCGTGCGGAGGAAGCAACGACTCAGAGAGAAGTTTCTCGAGTCAGACTATCGCTCACGTTTCCTCGGGGCTCAGACTGCCCTGGAATATTTCAGAGTCACAGTAGCAAGGCCAGGCGCTGGCATTAATTTTGAGCGGCCTTATCTACAACCTCCTTTGATCCTGAGAGGTAATCTAGAGCCCCCGGGCGCAAAACTGCATCCCTGTCAGAAGGGGGAGTTAGCAAAGGCACAGAGAGGCCAAGTGAGGTGCAAAGGGGCCTGACAGTATGGGGTTAAGGTGCTTGCCCTGCATGCGGGTGACCCTGAGTGTCCCCAGGAATGATCCCTGGGCACAGACCTAGGAGTAAGCCCCAAGCACTATGGGATGTGCTCCCCTCTCCAAAAAAGAGGGGGAAATTTGAATTTTTATTGGTTATTTTTTTTTAGTTTGGGGGCCATCCGCGCCCGGCTGTCCACGCTGGGGCCCCTTGGAGGGGGGCGGGTTGAGTTTCCCTCCCCACCCCGAGCAGAGCTCCGGCAGCCGAAGACCTCCATCCAGAACCAGCCACAACCATGCTGAGACCACTCTCCACACGCATGAAGGTACCGGCAGAGGAACAAAGGCATGCGGGTCCAGGGGTTGTGATCTCCAAGCCTGCTCGGATCAGGGCTGAGCATCCTCCACCCAGATCCTCCATCTTCCAGTAGGCAGGGATCACACCCACCAACTGGCCCCCTGTGCCATGTAATCCCATCAACGGCCAAGACCCAGAGACTAAAAAACCCAGCTTCCGGAAGACATCTTATCTCATTCTTGCTTTGGACAACCTGGCAGGCTACCGAATGTAACCTGCCCACACGGCAGAGTCTGGCAAACTCCCCGTGGCATACCCAATATGCCAAATACCAGTAACAATGATGGGTCTCATTCTCCCAACCCTGAAAGAGCCTTGAATATGGCACTTTTTAAAATCTCAGGGCTGGGACGAAGGAGACGTTACTGGTGCCTGCTCAAGGCAATCGACGAACAACAGGATGATCGTGATCATGATCGTGATTGGGGGCCATGTTCAGGGTTTATTCCTGGCTCATCACTCAGGAATTACTCCTGGAGGTGCTCAGGGACAATATGGGATGCCAAGGATCGAACTGGGGCTAGCCAGGTGCAAAGCAAATGCCCTCCCCACAGGACTCTGGTTCCAGTTCTAGAATATGAAGTTTTATAAACTTAAAAAAAAATTTTGTTAAGGTTTACTAACCATCTGTTTGCTACAAAAAAAGCAATTCCACATAAACTATGCACTCCAGGGGCCAGAGAGATAGCACAGGGTTCAGGAAGCTGCCTCCCTTTGGCGGACCTGGGTTCGATCCCTTGTACCACATGGTCCCTTGAGCATCACCAGTAGTGCAGGTTATCCCTGGCATCCCAGGGTCCCCCCGCTCCAGGCCTCCTGAGCACTGTCTGGAGGACCCGAGAAGAGAGAGAGAGAGAGAGAGAGAGAGAGAGAGAGAGAGAGAGAGAATTATCATATAAGTATGTATGATCTAATTTCTGATTCCAAATCCGATATACTTCCTCAACACCAGGTTGACTCCCTAAAAATTGATTCATACCAACAAACTTTCATTTTTGCAAATTTAATCCAATTATAATACATAAAGGAAGGATTAGGAAGGATTATAAAATCATGGCAGGTTCCGAAATGGCCTAGAAATCCTCAGGAAAGAGATGCCGTGAACACTGGGCAACCTTTCCTCCAGGAAACCCCCGGGTGAGGAGCCGAAACATACTGGGACAAAGATACACACAAAAACCGCACAGTGCCAATCCATCAGCAAAATTTTAAAGAATCTTCCATAAAAAAAAGTAGCATCATAAAGTAAAATCAAGAAATGAGATGCAACTCAAGAGGCATAAAATAATCAGAGAAACCTTCTTGCGCTCTTCTAGAAGCCAGGAACAGATTGTGCTAATTTTTGATACGAGGCTGATAAGCGATCACGCGAAAAATACTGGTGAATGCCTTTCCCCTCCCGCCAAAGACCAAGTCAGTGTGAACTGCGGACTTTGAAGAGACAGGAACAACAGAAAAGACGAACCAGGGCAGGGAGCAAATTGCGGGTTCCAGATCTGTTAGGTGGGGGCCCAGAGAAGGGGAAACGCCACCCAGGAAATCTGGCATTTCCAAGACTCTGTGGAGGGCTGGGGTGCTGAGCAACTTGGCTCAGGGCAGCGGGAGGTCTGTGTGTGCAGAGAACTGCTGGCCCACCAGCCCTGCGAGAGCGGCTGTGGGCGCCCCCTCTCCACTCGGCGCTGTTCTTCCCAGACAGCGCCAGCTGTGGGGAGAAGCAAAAACACGGCCTTCATCTGTAAACACCTCCAGGGGAAGCATGCCATCTTCCGGCATGGCTGCATGAAGAACAAGTCCTGCCAGGTTAGATGAATCTCCCCGTCTAGAATAATAGCCAGTGGGTCTTTGGGCCACACCGTCTCACTCTGGCAGGAAATTAGACCCTGTCCCCTCTGACATGGTCATCAATGACAAGGGACAAGCAGGAGATAAAGTCCCTCGAAGCCAGGCACTCGATGTCCGGCAGACTGCCAGCCGTTCCCGTCAGTTAAGTCACTGCCTTCTGGCCACAGAGATTTAATAAATAGTGGAGGAGCACGTCCTGGACCAGGTTTGTCAACAGCCTCATCCAACACCTTGCTGCCAGCTCACTGGCATTCTGTAGATTAAAAGCACCAACAAAAAAGGACGAGGGGAGAGGAAGAAGTGACCACACACACACACACACACAGACACACACACACACACACTCACAGACACACACACCACACCATACGCACACAGACACTCACACAGAGATATACACACATGTGCACACACACCACCACACACACTCACACACAGACACACACACACCACACACACAGACACTCACACACAGAGATATATACTTGTGCGCGTGCGAGCACACACACACACACACACAGGAATTTGAAGAGAGGTCACAAACAGGTGGCCTGCAATGCACTTTTTTGTCAATAGGTCACATCTGGTTAACAGCTTTAAAATAGTGAATTGCCAACAGTGAAAAAAACCAGCAGGTGCTTGTAAAGTGGGTAAGTTGGAAAACCAGGACGCATGTCAGGACCAGCGCCCCGTTCCCACCTGGCGACCATCAACTGGCACTGCAGCCCCGTCTCTCAGGCTGGACCGGTCCAACTCTCGACCACCAGTGACTTCCGCGGGGTTGCCAGGGAGGGAGGGTTGGCTGGCCCTTGGGTCCTATCTAGAAGGCCAACAGAAGGCCCACAGAACGAGCCTCAGCACACAGGCCAACAGGGGGACACAAACCCCGAACGGCTGACCAGCTGCCGTCTCTGGGATCGCTCAGCGCTGCTCCGGCCTGACTCCTTTGCTCCCGTCCCAGCAACCCCTACGCAGTTGACCCCGGTTCGGGGCTCACAGGCTCCCCAACATGGGCAGTGCCCAGATGGAAAGGTGTCTCTCCCCACGCCCGCCCCTCACCCACACAGCCCCTGAGTCTGGGCACCCCAGGCTCACGAGGCCCCCGGGAAATAACTGAGAGCATCAACACACAGCCCCCTTCACCTCACTTTCACCTTAATCTAAACTCACTTTGGATTTATCCCTCCTGCCAAAAAAAAAGAAAGAAAAGAAAGAAAAAAAAAAAGACTATGCAGAACTCCTGCCCTCGGCCTCACCCACGTTCCTGTGCCAACTGCGTGTCCCTCCCACCCAGAGGCACCGTCCCAGCCACGGCACACACTTCACTCTCATGGGGAATTAAGCGGAGCCTATTCGGATCTGTGGCTTCCTTGCTACTGCCCTTTAGACTGTTCCAGAAGCCAACCCGGGACGCCACACAGACTTTAGCGCGCCTGCTTTATGTTCGAACCCAGTGACTTCAAACAGCCAGTCTCTCTCCCGGGAGCCAGCCTTGGGGAGTTTATCTGCCTCGCCATCCGTGGACTTCCTGCTCGGCCAGGTGAGGAGGTGGCGCCCACACCAACCGCCCCTGCTGCCGCCTGCCCCGAGCCGCTGCAGAGCTCAAGGGGCCTCCTTTCCCCATGCAGTCACAGAAACAACTGCCTAGGTGATGATAGCATCTCTTCCCTTCCCTGCCTCACGCTCGCTTGCTCTGGAATGCAATGCTCCTACCCTTTTTGGAATTTCCAAGATACTGCATGATCGCCCTTGACGGGACCCAGTGCCACTGCTGTTGAACACCCGAATTCTTAACCCTTGGCCCACACATATTTTTTTTTTCTTCTTGAGCTCTGCAAGCTTGCTGACACGGGGCGCCGTGAGCCCCTGTCCTGAAGGGCACGCTCTTGAACAAGGAGAACACAGAAAAGGTGGCGGGAGGTCACTTCTGAGATCAGGTTCCCAGGGACCGTGAGCGCTGTCTTCCTCGCCCTCTCACTGCATCTTTGGAAGCTGCGCTTGGAGCTGCCTTCCGGTGAGAGAAAGGAGGCCCCAGTCCCGTGGCCCACAAGGAAACCTGCCAGCAGCCACTTGAACGGGCTAGCAAGCTGCTGTCCAGAGCTGGTGGGAGGGTTGTCTAACCTGCATCTCTGGGGACAGTCTTGTAAGAGCCTCGGGGCCAAATGACCCAGCTGTGCCCGCAGAAACCAGCGCGTTAAGTCAAGGTCGACAACCGGCAGTGCTGAAATAACAGGTGAGCTGGTGAGGGACGCTTCATTGGTACAGTCAAAACCCATCACTGATGGAAACTCAGTGGCTACTCTTTGCAAGAGTGGAGAGGTCACAGTGGTCACCATGTGGCCCCCAGAGCTTCAAGGAGCTCCTTTACAAAGCTTGCTATCCCTGGCCTGGGGGCGGGGGGGGGCACATTTTGGACTAATCATCTCTTGGAGCGATAGCACAGCGGGTAGGGCGTTTGCCTTGCATGCGGCCAACCCGGGTTTGATTCCTCCACCCCTCTCAGAGAGCCTGGCAAGCTACCGAGAATATCTCGCCCGCACGGCAAAGCCTGGCAAGCTCCCCGTGACATAACAACAACGCAGTAACAACAGGTAACAACAAGTCTCACGATGGAGACGTTGCTGGGACCGCTCGAGCAAATCGATGAACAACGGGAGGACAGTGCAGTGCAGTGCAGTGCACCTCTCGGAGCAACCGAGGACATGCCTCTCTGGAGAGGTTCCAGGTCAGCTTCCGGCTCCACCTTCGCAACGCTGCACCCTGGCACAGGTCTATTCTTAGGAGCTACCAGGCCCCCGTGGTCTGCGGGCTCTTCCTTGGTTCTGCGAAACTTTCTGAACTCATTCCATTAATAATTTCTTCGCTTTTTTTTTCCTCTTCTGGAGACATCTGTCTGTAGGTCCGACCTCCTCAGCAATCTCTGATTTTCCAATGATTTCACTAACGTTTTTCCATCCCTTGGAGTTTTCTTTCTTTCCTTTTTCTCTTTTCCATTCTCACCATCTTTTTCTGCCGCTGAGCTGGGTCTCTGGGTCTGTTGTTTGCGTTTCGCGGGTTCTGTCCGAACCGTGCAGATGACTGTCCCTCGTCTGCGGGGCGCTGGGTGGGCTCGCTCCCCAGACACTCCCCTTCAGCCCCCTCCGTGAAGCAGTAACCATTGCTCTAAGGTTCTTCTGCGGGCAGCACGTTGCCGAAGAGCTTCCAACTGCCAGGGTTTGGGGTCTTTTTATTTTACAAATTTTATTTTCATAAGGTTGTTCACGGGCTGAAGCGACAGCACAGCGGGTGGGGCGTTTGCCTTGCATGCGGCCGACCCGGGTTTGATTCCTCCGCCTCTCTCAGAGAGCCCGGCAAGCTACTGAGAGTATCGCGCCCACACAGCAGAGCCCGGCAAGCTCCACGTGGCGTATTTGATATGGCAAAACCAGTAACAACAAGTCTCACAATGGAGACGTTACTGGTGCCTGCGCGAGCAAATCGATGAACAACGGGAGGACAGTGCTACAGTGCTAAGGTTGTTCATACTAACTGATTACATTCAGTAGTTCAACGCCAATCCCACCACCATTACACCTTCCCACCACCATTCAAGCCTGGCCTGCCAGGGGCAGATGCTAGAAGATTTATTTCCTACTGCATATTATGAATATCACGAGAGGTCGCAGGGCCGCAAAATCAGGAACTAGAAAACTGTAAATGGTTGGGGTCCAGAGACATCTCTGTAGGGAGCTAATCCGCTTGGAGATTCATCTGGGAGCTCTTTGGGGCCTTTCGCTCCACACTCGTCAACTGTCCACTGAGGGACGCTTTCGTTTCCTGTCTAGAAGGTTTGCACCCGTGTTCTAGGGGCTGATGAGCAGGCCCCAGAAGGTGGAAGGTGCCCCTCTTGGCCGAGTCACGCGTTTGCACTCGACCAGGCCGGCTGCCCTGGTATCCAGGGCCCTTTTGTGGGCATCTCACCAGATCATCTGGAGACCAAGGCCTGGGCCGGCGTCCGGGAGGCGCTTCTCACAGTGCGGGTGGGGACGAGGCAGCTAAGGCGTGTGCCCGCCTCAGTCCTCCCATCTCCCCAGGCTGCCTCAGTGACAGTCACAGTGAAGCGGCCCCAGTGGCTCTGAATCCAACAGCCAGCCTCATCCCCCGTCCCCCAGGGTCTGAAGTCTTCCCCTGGAATTGAGTCTGGGGAAGGAACCAAGGGGAACGGTGGCCGCACCACTCACGACACGCAGCCCGGATGCCCTCAATCTCCCTGCCTTACGGAAAAGGAAAAAAATCCCTGCGCTCTGCACCGCCGTCCTGCTCGCTATCGCTGGAATCATCTGCTCTGCCATGAGTCCCTGTCACTTCCCCGGGCTGGGCCCTTATCTCTGGCTGAAGTGCAGCCTGCGGCTGCTGCCTTCCCAGCCTCCCATCTCTCGTGCCTTCCAAAGCCCCCGTGCCCAGGCTGGCAGCCTGGAAAAGCAAAGTCGCATCAGGTCTCTTCTCCCCACTGTCACAGCTGAATGGCCACCCCCACCCTCCCCCCCCACAAAAAAAATAAAATCCACCCCCGGGTGTTCCTAACTCCAAGCACCCCCGGATGCGGCCCCAGATGCCGCCCCAGTGACCAAGTCAAAACAAGGCCAGCAGGATGAACGCCGGCCCAGGAAGGGGGAAAAAGGAGAACATCTTGGACCCAGGCCCAGGCGGTGCCACGCATGGATCCACAGGGATAAGGAGGCAGCTCTGAGCTGGGAGAGGCTGAGGAGCAGAAGCAAGGAGAGGCCAGGAAGCAGCCTTCCGGAGTCCGTGTGCTGTCCCCTGCTAGGCACTGCCACACGGGGACAGTCCCCACTGCTGCTCAGGGCCACCCATCTGATGGAAGTCGCTACAATCCTGCTGCCCTAGATGGCAAAAGGCACTGCCTTCCCGCCCCTGCGTGCTGAGACTCTCGCCCACCCGCATCCCTCCTCTCTGCTCCCTTCTGCTGCAGGCTGCAGTTCTGTCAGCCCGCCCTGCCGTCTCGGACACAGTTTCAGGTCTGTGCACTGCCCCGCCTGCTCCCCCAGGCGTGAGTGCCATCCCCACCCCCCCGCCTGCACTTGCCCTCCATCCCAACGAACCCTGTCTCAACTGCCAGGACCATGCCGGGAGCAGCACTGAAGCCCGGAAGTCTGTTCTGAGATTCTTCGCCCCTTCACCCCATCCCAACCCGGCTGGGTCTCTTGGGTCCCGGGGTGCTTCCCTCGCCAGTATGCAGGGCTTGTCTGATTATTTCACACGGACATTCTCAGATGGGACTTGCAGGTGGGCAATACTGCATCTGTGCCGCCATCAGTGCAGGACGCAAGTGAATGTTTTCCTGGAGAGGACTCTTAGCCTCTGAAAACCCAGCGCAGCTCCAAACGACACCAGAGGACGCCCCCTGTTCGGGAGGCAACCCTGGAGGAAATCACGGACCAAAGCAGCACGGAGCATCTACGTCCGTTCTAGAACATTCTACGTCGTGTTCGCTGTTTGTGCTGAAAATGGGAACTAAGTTGAACACATGGTGATAACAGAAAAGTATGAAGAGCATACAACCTTTAAAATTGATGGTGCAGGGGCTGGAATGATAGCACAGCGGGTAGGGCGTTCGCCTTGCACGCGGCCGACCCGGGTTTGATTCCCAGCATCCCAGATGGTCCCCTGGGCACTGCCAGGAGTCATTCCTGAGTGCAGAGCCAGGAGTAACCCCTGAGCATCGCCGGGTGTGAACCCCCCCAAAAAAGCAAAAAAATGATGGTGCAAAAAGGAGCGAGGGAGAGGGAGAGGGAGAGGGAGAGAGAAGAAAAGTGCCTGCTATAGAGGCAGTGGTGGGGTGGGGATAGGAGGAAAACGAGGCACACTGTTGGGAAATGGGCACTGGTGCAGGGACAGGTGTTCGAACATTGTACGTCTAAAACCCAATCATGAACAACTCTGTAACTGTACCTCACTGTGATTCAATTAAAAAAGAAAATGACAGTGCAGAATTGTGTTTCTGGACATGATAAACGGTCACGGGCCTCCCATTGTTTATCAATTTGCTCGAGCGGGCCCAGTAACGTCTCCATTTTGAGACTTGTTGTTACTGTGTTTTGGCATATCGAATACATCACGGGGAGCTTGCCAGGCTCTGCTGTGTGGGCGAGATACTCTCGGCATTTTGCTGGGCTCTCCGAGAGGGGCGGAGGAATCGAACTCGGGTGGCCATGTTGGCTGCGTGCAAGGCAAATGCCCTACCACTGTGCTATCGCTCCAGCCCAGACATGATAAAAATACCCACAATATTCTGCTAAACGAGAAGGCAGCAAGGCCGGCACCGACAAGGGCGCCCCAAAGCTCTGGGAACGGCGGGCAGCGGCCGGCTCCCAGCTCTGCTTCTCTCTTGCCCAGGGACCTGTGGTGCCTGGCTCTTGCTGCCACTCTCCTGTCTGACCAGCTGTCCCTGAGTGGTCGAGGAAGGCAGCGCGAGGTCCCCAGGCAGGCGAGAGGGACCCAGGAACGCGGGGGACACCAATGAGGCGCATCTCCAACTCGGCACTGGTCCCCCGCGGGCTCGTCCCGCCCCAGGCCTGCGTGGACAGTGGACAGTCGGTCCCTCGGGCTGTTTCCACGCCAGTGTTTCACCCGGGGTTACCACGCCAACTCCTGTGACAAATGAAGAGGAAGTGGCTGGAATTAGGGCAGAGGGCACGCAGCTGGTCCCTGCATCTTGCAGACACTGGTGGACCCAGCGACCAGTGACCGTCCTCTCCAGCAAACACGTCGTCATCCATGGGCAGATGTTTTCTGTCATCTCTCACACACACACACACACACACACACACACACACACACACAGACACCAAGTTAGTTCCTGGACAAAAAGCAAGAACTCAGTGCTGACTCAAATATATATATATATATATATATATACATATATATATATATATATATCACGATCACAATCATCCTGTTGTTCGTCGATTGCCTCGAGAAGGCACCAGTAACGTCTCCTCCTTCCTAGCCCCGATATTTTAAAAGAGCCATTTCAATGCTCTGTCAGGATTAGGAGAATGAGGCCCATCACTGTTACTGGTATTTGGCATATAGAATACGACATGGGAAGTTTGCCAGACTCTGCCGTGCAGGTAGCCTGCCAGGTTCTCCAAAGGAAAAATAAGATAATAAGATGTCACGTGGCTGCAAATGCGGCCATGCGCTTCCGGGAGCTGGGTTTTATAGTCTCTACATCTTGGCCATTGATGGGACCAAGCTGGCGCTGGCGGCAACTGGTGGGTGTGATGCCTACCTACTGGAAGATGGGGGGTCTGAGTGGAGAAGGCCCAGTCCCAATCCAAGTAGGCTTGGAGACCTCAGCCCTGGGACCCGCATGCCTGGGTTCCTCTGCCAATTCTTTCATGAATGAGGCCCATCCTGACGTGTGGAGTGGTCCCATATATATATGTGCTTGTACACGCTGCTATGTACACCAAGCATGAGGGTTCTGTGCCCCTGTGACCAGTCCTGGAGGGCCAGGGTCACTCCCTAAGGGACAGGCCCTCTAGAATGCCGTGGAAGCTTTTCCTGTTAACCCAGGGGAAAGCAGGACAGACGGGGCCAATGCCGGGGCCTGCGGTGCTGGGAAGGCCCAGGGTACCACCTCTGGTGTCTGCAGGAGCCTGGGAAAAGTCCATTGGCCATGACGGGGATGGGGGCTGGGGGGTGGGAGTTCACCAGCGATTGTCTGAGGTGCCCCGGACATGTGTGTGGGATGCCCAGAGGACGGGATGGTGACGCGGGGCCAGCCCTGGCCTTTCAGAGCACCCAGCGGGCCCTGGAAGGGAGCCCACTGCTTTCCAGGAGAGCAGACGAGAGAACATCCATGACCCGTGACTGCTGCCCAGGAGCACGAGGGCAGGACAAGAAGCACGACGCCTCCCCATCACCAGGCCCGGCTGAAAGCAAAGCCAGCCGCCTGGCAGCCCCAGCCTGTCACCAAAACTGCACACTCAGGAGGGGCAGATGGCCACGGACTTCTGACTCCATCTCTCAGGAGACCGGAAGAAAAAGAGCCACAGGCACCGTGGGACCTGGTCCCACCTGTGCTCTGGCTTGGCGATCCCCCTTGCACGGCCACCGTCCACAGGCACGCCCCGACTGCAGTAGGCGGGCACACGGTAGACCCCTGCACCTCGGCACTCTGCAGAGCTGAGATCCTTCTGGAACTTCAGAGCAGCATTTGGTCCTCCTCAGCAACCCCCCCCCCCCCCAACCCAGCCCCTCCATTATAATTCTGGGCTTCAAACTGTGAAGCAAAAATTACAGACTTTTTTTTTCTTAAAGAGAGAGAAACCTTATTAAATACACATTAGCAGCACACGGCACAGGCTGGGGAGGGAGAGAAACACAGTTGGGAGAAGATTATTCATCGCACCCAACATCCTCCCCTGACAAGTGACAAAGCTGCCTCTCATTCTGCTCCCTCTTTCCCTCCCCGCACCAGAGGCCTTCTCGGACCCCACCCGAGGGGTGGCGGGATGCTGGCCTGGCCGAGCCCCGAGCCCTGAGCCCCAAGGCAGGTCCCCGGTTGGTGGGGGAGAGATGGTGCTCCCCTGGGACCCAGAACCGTCCCGCCCGGCCAGAGCCGCTCTCCCTGGGAACCCTGGCAGTGGGGAGCACCTTCTCACGTCTCTCTTTCAACGCTTTGGGAGCCTTCGAGAAACTTCTCGACGACAGTTCTCCCCAAAGCCCACGCTCCTCTGGCATGGTTCCGAGAGAGGCCCAGCCGGGAACTGGCCCCGTTGGGGACTCGCCACCTCTGGCACTGGGGGTTCCCTCCTTGTACGAGGAGATCTGACCTGGCCCCTGGCCCCTGCCCCCTGCCCCCTGGGCTGACACCCGCCTGCTCCCTGCGCCCAAGCACCTCCGTGGCAGAGACACAGAAGCTGAGGTCGCCCGCACCACAGCCTTTCATCCATGGGGCGCCTTCCTTCCTGCACCCCACCCAGCATCAGGGCTGCGAGGCGGGATGCCCACCCCGCACGCGACTCTCTCCCAACACGGGGCAGGATGGGGGACAGCGCGGGCAGCTGAGCCGCAGGGTCTCGGCGAGACTCGGGCAGGGACTCCAGGGAAGCGGAAGTCCCCAAAAGTCGCTGGGAGGGGTCACTTGCTGAGCTGCCCTGGGGTCAAGGTGGCCAGGGGGTGAAGGAGCAGAGTGGCAGGTTCCCCAGCTGGGCCCAGAGGAATTGTACGGGCCCGTCAGAGCCCATCAGAGCCTACGCCATCTACATGCAGAGAGCCAGGCGCCCCCTCCCCACGGGACCCCCCCATCTGGCCTTGGGAGTGTGACAGCGGCATCTCGAGCAGCCCAAGAGGCAGAATCCTCGGCCAGAAGCAGCCCTGACAGGCCGTCCCCAGGGTAGGCTGAAGCCCGATCAGCCGGCCCATGAGCAGGCAGGAGGAGGAGGGGGCCCGGGAGGGGCTCGCGCACTCCCAAACCCCAGTTGATGGGATGACAAGACATCTGGTCAGAGTCAGGTAGACACCTCTGGGCCCGGCGCCCCCGGCTCTCCCCAACCCGGCCGCAGGACCAGGGCCCGTCTCTGGCTCCACCCCATTCCTCTCACACACATGCACATGCACACACACGCGTGTGCGCGCACACACACACACACACACTCACATGCATATACAGAAGCACGTGTCCTCTCAACGAGAAGTCCCTCTGGACCCCAGGCAGGAGGGCAGCAACACCAACATCCTGGCTTCAGGGAGCAGGTGGGTCCCGGGCGGGGTGGGAAGCCGGGGGCACAGACAGGAGTGGGGGAACACCCAGCAGGTAGGGCTGGAGAGGTGGGGGTGGGGCTACCTGAGGGCAAGGAGGAGCACCCCACTCCCACTCCGCCTCCCTGACCTGGTGATCAGAAAGCCCAGGGCACCAATTGAACAGAGAACCAGTCCCTCCTGAGCGGGGCTGAAAATAGGAACCTGCAGACCCTGGGAGCCCAGGGTCAGGCACACAGACCCCCATCCACCCCACCCCCGCCTCTGCAGATGTGCCCTGGGGTTCTGGGGAACATCCCCAGGTGATGGGCAGCTCCAATGGACCCAGCTCCTCCAGGCACCACCCACAGAATCCACGAAGGTGAGTGGAGCCACTCCAGCTCCCTAAATGAAACCGGACAGGGCAGGGCCGGGCAACAGGTGCCCAGGGCCTCGGTGCTTCCCTCCTCCAGCCTGCTCGGAGCGAGACTGTGTGGGTGGCCCACAGGAACACGGGGGAGCACGGCCAATCACTGTGCTGCAGGGGTGCGGACACTCATGTTGTGTCTGTGTATGAGGCCAGGGACAGAACCCAGGGCCCAGCAGACGCCAGCCACCTGCCCTCTGAAACCACTAAGGAACATCCCAGGAAACGCGGAAGGGCAGAACGGGGATTCTCACCCCCTGGACCCTGGGCTCCCGGTCCTGGTCCAGTTATACTCCTGGTGGGCAGGTCCAGCAGGAAGCACCGACCCACCTGCAGGGTGGAACACCCCCTCCCCAGCTTTGACACCCGGGAGTGCCGAACCCCTCAGCGGGGACAGGCCAGTGTCTCTGCAGCTAGGACGACGGGAGAGCTTTTGGCGACTGCATTGGGGGCGGGTGCATGCTGGCAGGAACAAAGTCTTCAGTCCCTGCACACGGTCCTCTAAGCACGGCCCAGAGGGCCCCTGGTGGGCCCCAGCACACGACCAGGTCCCAGCACTCATCTGTAGGGCCCAGCAGACTGAGTCCTACTTGGACCAGTTTTGGGCTCCCTGGTCACCGCCGAGCCAGCAGTCACAGAAACCGAGACTAGAAGGACAAGTGTCTCTGCAGATGGGCCATCTCATTGCATCTGGATCTCCAGATCATCACGCACTGACGCCCCCAAGGGGAGGGTCTGGAGCTGCCAAGGTGAGTCAGCTGGAGGCCGGGCTGCAGTGGTGTCGCAGGCCTGAGTCAAGGTGCATTGTGAGAAGTTACCTGGAGGAAAGGACCACGCGCTGTGGGGGTCTCTCTGGAGAAACACCAGCAGGCAGTGGAGGCTGTTTCCAGGTAGGGAGCTCAGATCACACTCTGCTAGATTCCCTGAAAGTCCTGGAAGCTAGCTGAGAGGCGGGAGAGCGTGCGTGCACGGCCACCAAGCACTTGAGGCCCTGAGTCGAGTCGTTAAGACCACAGCACAGGGGAGGAGAAAAAAAGAGTCAGAACAAACACTAGGTGGCTGGGATGGGGGGGGGGGGGGGTTGTCACACAAACACAAAGAATCATGAGAATCCCAAAGAGAAAGGAGAAAATGCTCTGACATAAGAATGGAACACAACTTTGCAGAAATAATGGTTTAGGGCATCCCAAGCTGGCCAAAGAAAGCCTGACATATTCAAGCTAAGTGAATCTTAAACAGGACTAAGCCCAAAGAGATTCGCTCCCGTACAAATCATAATACCTGAGACTAAAGACCTCAGGCAAACACCCTGAAAGCAGCCATAGAAAAGTGGAATGTCATCTAGGACAACGACTCGGATAACAGTGGATCTCTGAACGCACAAGGGAAATCAGAACTCCACCGGGGAAGGCGCGCACAGCCAGCCCGGCAGGCCCGACCCGGCTCCCGCTGCCAGAGGAAGCGCCCCGTATAGAAAGGAAATAATTCGTCCAAGTAGAGAAAAGCAGGAAGGAAGGGAGCAACTTCTTGAAACATGGAAGACGAAGAAAGTACGGAAAGGGCAAGTAAACAGACAATGCTGTCTTGAGTTTTAAATTTTTATTTTGACATTTGAAAGCAAAAAAAAATAAAAAGTCACACCATCTGATGTGGTTCTCAATATATACACAGATAACATTTAAGACAATCCTATCGTTACAGAGGCGAGGAAGGGGACAGAATGCGACCGTCTCTAAGTTTCCTCCCGACGAGCTCGGATCCTGAGCGAACAGACTACCGTTCTTGAAGTTGGCCCCACACAGCCCACGGAGCCACCGCTGAGAAACGGTCCCCCATGAAAAACCTCTTGAAATAATTTCAATGAGATCATCTGAAATGTTCCAGAAACCTCCAAGAAGGGAGGGAAAGAGAAACATCGGAACAGAGATCAGCAGAAACAAACGAAATGAACAGTTAAGACAGCAAACTGAGATCCCAATATACCGCCAAATGCACTCAAAGAGAAATGATCTAAACATGCCAATGGAAGGAAGAGATGGTCAGAACAGATGAAAAATAACATGGCCCAGAGCTGGAGCCGTAGTACAGCTGGTAGGGTGCTTGTCTTGCACACGGCTGACCTGGGTTCGATTTCTGGCATCTCCTATTGTAGGGTAACATTGGTTTGTTGTTTCTCCCTGGCCTCGGGGAGCACAGGTTTATTGGGTGACAACCCTCACAGTGCTCCCGAGACACCCCCAATCCTCTGTGTTTATCTTTAACCTCTTCTCTGTGCTCTGCTTCCCCAACCGGTTAATCGCCTATTTCCCCTAAGCAGTACCTGTGACTTGTAAAGTCAAATTCCTCAGAAATCTCTGGATTTGTGTTTGTAAGTGATTTCAACATTGCTTTTCTCCTTCCCTTATGTTCTTTTGCATAGTTTACTGTGGAGCAATGTCCTTTATGTATAGACGCAGGAAGACAGTTCATGCTATGCTTTTGTAACTTGGGAGTTAACTGACTCTGAGTAATACTCACTCCTGGGCATCTGATTTCTCAGCTTAAGCCTCAGCTGCCCTTAGTTCCTAGCACCCCAAAAGCAGGGTCCCGATGAGGGACTGAATGGACCCAGGGCAAGCTGTGAGCTACCCTGGCATCGGAATGGCCAAAGCACCATAATACTTAACTAAGCTGGGAAGATTCTGTCATGATCCAAAGAGTAAACAACTGGATTAGGACCATGCCAGGGTTAGGAAAGACTAATCTGGCCTGAGCACTGTAGTCTGGGATCTATAGCGAGTGTCCCCTGGAGAGCCACCCTACAAGCTTAATGTATCTCTTACTGTGTCCACACAAATGACTAATATTATTAAGAAGAAGAATTAAGACGAATGTTCAAATGGTTGCTAGACTAAGGAAAGGAGAAACACACATGCTGAGGAGACCCCCATTCCCCCCCAAAAAGTTAAAGTACAAAAAGACAATACGGCAGGTAGGACCGCCGCCTTGCGCGTGGCCAATCCAGGTTCTATCCCCAGCATCCCTTATGGTTCCCAGAGCCCCGACAGGAGCAAGCCTGAAGCACAGCCAGGTGTGGCCCCACAAATGCAAACAAATGCAAATAAAAGTTAATTTTCCTAATAAGGCTAGACAGGCTATAATGGCATCAGACAATGCAAATCTCCATGCAAAGTGTGTTCTGGAGTCAAAGTAGGACCTTACATCCTAATAAAAGGGCCCATTCAGTAAGAAGCACTCAGGAGCACGGTGAGTTACATCTTATGCACGCGCCGAACACCACAGCCCAAAAAGTACATAAAAACAGACACAACAGAACTGGGCACAGAGTAGACAATTCTGGAACTATAGCTTGGAACACCAACACAACTTTTTTAGGAACAGATACAACCATCAGACAGAAAAACGAGCAAGAAGAGAGAAGAATCGGTAACACCATGAACTAAAGGGAATGATTTCAACATGTCGAGAACACTTCAGCTACCAAAAAGTGAACATCAGTTTTACACATTTGTGGGACATTCCCTAGGAAAGGCCATCCCTTGGGTCCTTCAAATAATGCTTCACAAATCCCCAAAATTTAAATAATACAAAGTATGTTCTCTTTTCTTAAATACTACTATATTAATTATAAATCAATCATAGAAAAGTAACAAGAAAACATTTTTAAAACTTGAAAATTAAATACCACGCTTCTAAAGGAATCACAGAACAAAGTGGAAATAGCAAAGAAAATGTGCAAGTCTTTTTTTTTTTTGCTTTTATAATAGTGCAAATAAAAAGAAAAGTGACGCATGAAAATGAGTGGTCTTCGGGGCTGGAGCCATAGTACAGCGGGTAGGGCGTTTGTCTTACACGTGGCCAACCTGGGTTCGATTCCCAGCATCCCATTTGGTCCCCCAAGCACTGCCAGGAGTAATTCCTGAGTTCAAAGCCAGGAGTAACCCCTGTGCATCACCGGGTGTGACCCAAAATGGAGAAAAAAAAAGAGTGGTCTTCATGGAGATCCAGGTGGGAATATACTGGAGTGACCACAGTAGCTGGGGGCAGAATAGCAAAGGAGAAGCCTTAAAAACACCATAAAAAGGTAAAGGTAAAGGCCCTCCCATTGATCATCGATTTGCTCGAGCGGGCCCAGTAACGTCTCCATTGGAGACTTTGTTGTTACTGTGTCTGGCATATCGAATACTCTCGGTAGCTTGCCGGGCTCTCCGAGAGGGGCGGAGGAATCGAACTCGGGTCGGCCATGTTGGCCGCTTGTAAGGCGAATGCCTTACCGCTGTGCTATCGCTCCATATGGTTCATCAACTGCACTTCTCAAATTCACCGAGAGATCTGAAAACAGGCCTTCAAGTTGATACTTGAACACCAATGTTAATGCAACATTATAAAACTGAGTCGAAAGGAGAGAATGACCCCAATGTCCAACGACAGGTAGATAGATAAGCAAAATATCCATACAATGCAATAGGCATCTTTTAATAAACGAAGTATTGGTACTTGGTATGATATGGATGAACCCTGATAATATACTTCGCAGCGCTGGAGCAACTCTACAGTGGGGTCTTGCCTTACACCTGACTGACCCGGGTTTAATCCACAGTGCTTGGTATGGTCCCATCCACCCCTGCCCCAAGCCCCCCTAGCAGGGATCCTTGAGCACAGCGCCAATAGTAAGCCCTGAGCACCACGTGGTGTGGCCCAAAATGCAAGGAGGATGGGGGGAATATGCTTGGTGAAATAAATCCAATGAAAGCAAAAGACAAATCCTGCATGATTCCACTCACATGCTTAGACCACACAAATTCAGAGACAGAAACTAGAAAAAGAGGTCAAGGGGCGGGGGGGCAGGGGGGGGGAGGGAACGGCAAGTGACTGTTCTCAAGGACAGCAAGTTTCCGTTCGGGATGAAAGAAAAGACCAGGAAATGGATAATGGTGACAGACGAACAACATGGTGAATTAATGCCACTGAACTATACTAAAAAAAAAAAAATTTAAATGGTAAACGTCTATGTTATACTTTCCTCTTTTTTTTTTTTTTCCCAAATCGACTTCAGTCAAAGCGGAGCTGATGGGGGAAATTTTCACCATCTGTGCCACCCGGCGGCCCCTGCCCGCTGGTATTCACACCACTGAGCAATGCCCTTCCCTGCCTGGACTGTGAGCCAGTCAGAGCCACCAGCCCTAGATGAAAAATACACAGAGAAGTGAGAAGCTGTGACTTCCCCGGCTGGGTTACAGAGACGGTGACCTGCCTCATGCTAGCCTTCCCTCTCTCTGGCTCCCGTCTGCTGCAGGCCCCAGTGAATCGCTGTGTTGGTGTGAACTTCCCCGAGGGAGAGCCCAGGGTGCCCAGAAACTGCAGCTTTCTCTAAGTATCAGTCCCCTGAGGACATGAGTCCTACCTGAGGCAGCCCGACGCTCAGCCCCGCCCACTTGGAGATGCCACGAGATGCTGCCGACGGAGACATGGCCAACAGGATCCAGCTGAGCTGGACCAAGATTCCAGGGCCACAGAAACTGGAAGCTCACAGACCATTTGAACCCTTTAAATTTGAGGGTGAATTGCCAATAACCCAGTACTGACTGCTTATATTAAAATAAGGTAAAAAGGTAAAGGCCCTCCCGTTGATCGTCGATTTGCTCGAGCGGGCCCAGTAACGTCTCCATTGGAGACTTAGAATAGTATCAAATTAAGATTCTAGGCTTGGGGCTGGAGTGATAATACAGTGGGTAGGGCATTTGCCTTGCACGCGGCCGACCGACCTGGGTTCGATTTCCAGCATCCCATATGGTCTCCCGAGTACCGCCAGGAGTAATTCCTGAGTACAGAGCCAGGAGTAACCCCTGAGTATTGCCAGATGTGACCCCAAAACAAACAAATAAACAAAAAAGAATGTAGGCTTTTATTTCAAGGAATTAGAATCTCTCTTTCTCTGTCTCTGTCTCTGTCTCTGTCTCTCTCTCTCTCTCTCTCGCTCACACACACACACACACACAAGAAATTACAATATGAAAGAACATAAAATAAGTCGAAGAAAACTAAAAATTTGAAAGGCAAAAATGGGTGAACTTAAAAACAGAAAAACCAGGGGCTGGAGCGATAGCACAGCGGGTAGGGTGTTTGCCTTGCACACAGCTGACCCGGGTTCGATTCCGAGTATCCCATATGGTCCCCCGAGCATCGCCAGGAGTAATTCCTGAGTGCATGAGCCAGGAATAACCCCTGTGCATCGCCGGGTGTGACCCAAAAAGCAAAATGCAAAACAAGCAAACAAACAAACAAAAAAAGAAAAACCAGCAAGCCCAAATCCGGTTGCTCAAGAATCCTAACAAAATTCATAAATCTCCAGTCAAGTTGCCAAGGGGTAAAGAAAGAGAAGAAGAAATTACCAATATAAAAAACCAAAGAAGGGCTTTCACTCTGGACCTCACAGACTCGCACACAACACTAAGAGGATCAGAGGAAGATCACAAACAACTCTAACAATTCAACAACTTAGATGGAAGCAAACAATTCTTTGAAAACTACAAAGCAGCAGCCGGCTTCACCAAGATGGCTAATCAGATTAGCTCTATAACTGTTAAGGGATATAATTCATAATTAACCTTTTCAAAAAGAAATCTGAGGCCACAACGGTTTCACCAGCAAATTCTCCCAAGCACCGAGGGGGCGGTAGTTGGGGGGGAGAATCACCAATTCTACAACTTATCTTCCAGGAAATAGAAGTCACATTTCCTGACTCGTTTTATAAGGTCAGCATTACCCTGAAACTAAAACCAGATAATGACCAAAGACAAAGAAAAGAAACCAGAATTTAATAACGACAGTGAAAATAGATGCAAAGAGACTTAACAGAGTATTGGTATACTGAGTTCACCTAATGAGCCTAGAGATGGATGGATATGGATATACACCCATACAAACACACACACACACACACACACACACACACACACACACACACACTAGCCAGAGGCATGTTTATTCTATAAATGTAATGCTGGTTCAGTGGTCACAAAGCTAATGTAAATCACAAAACAGAAAATCTAAAGAAGAAAAACCACACGGAATCCTATTATTTGATGAAGAAAAAAAGCATCTGACAAAAATGCAATGCCTTGTCATGAAAAAACTCTCAGCAAACTAGGAATAGAAGGAACTCCCTCAACCTAATCAAGTGCGTCTACAAAAATTTCCAGCGAGTTTTATAGCAAATGATAAAAGACTAAACTTTTACTCAAAGATAGGAAGCAAGGTAAGAATATCCAGCCACCCCCACCCCCTATTCATTCTGGTGGTGGAATGGACCAGAATGTAAGGATAGAATGTACTAGAATATAAGAATGTTAAGAATAGTCTTAACCAAATGCAATATGTTAAGAACAATAAAAAGCATACAGATTGGTAAAAGAATAAAAAAGTATCCCTATTTGCATATGTCATGACTACATTTTTTAAGGGTGGGGTTCAACAACATTTGGGATTATAGGCTATATGTTCAGTACATGCAGGTTGATCTTTGTTTGTGTTTTTTTTTTTTTTTTGCAGGAGGGGTGGGTGGGAAAGTGTTTGGACGATATCCAGAGGTGCTCATGGCTTACTCCTGGCCCTATGCTCAGGAATCAGTCCTGGCAGAGCTTGTAGGACCGTATGGGGTAACAGGGATCTAACCTGGTTCTGCTGCATGCAAGGCAAGTGCCTTACCCACTGCACTCTCTCTCTAGCCCAAAAGTTGATCTCATTTCTAAATGCAATGAAAGTTTAAAATTTAAAACACTGCCATTTGAAACAGCTCTCTCCATACGCCCCACATCCCCCCCCACCCCCACCCCCCCGCTTAGAAATACTGTTACTGTCACTGTCACTGTCCTCCCATTCTTCATCGATTTTGCTCGAGCGGGCCCAGTAACACTGTGAGACTTGTTACTGTGTTTGGCATATCGAATACGTCACGGGTAGCTTGCCAGGCTTTGCCGTGCGGGCGAGATACTCTCAGTAGCTTGCCAGGCTCTCTGAGAGGGGCAGAGGAATCGAACTCGGGTGGGCCATGTTGGCTGCATGCAAGGCAAACACCCTACTCGCTGTGCTATCGCTCCAGCCCCTAAGAAATACACAGATACCTTATCTAAGAACTATGCACAGGATGTGTATGCTTCAGAACACTGTACACACTGCATGTGAAACTTCAGAACGTTGATAAAATACATCAAAGAAGATTTCCATAAATAGACACATTTTGATGTCTTAGGAGACTGAACAATACAAAGAGCTCAACTCCTCTCCTCCCCCAAAAGACCAATAAACTTAAAGCAATCGCCATCAAAAACCTCAGTAAAGGGGCGAGACATGGGGCCCAACGGGTAGAGTATACACCTTGTACGCCTGAGACCCTGAGTTTGATCCCCAAGTACCACCAGACCTAAGGAGTACCAGGAGTGACACTCCCCCCAAAATCTCAGCACCATTTCTGCAGATAAAAACAAACTAATTAAAAAGAAAAAGTCAGTAAAATTGCAAAGGAAATCGAAGCGCTGCAACAACTTTGAAAAAAACAAAAGAATACAGTTTGAGGGAAGCACAGCACCCAATTAAAAAACTTACCATATAGCTCAAGTAATCAAGACAGCATAGTATTGTCAGTTGAATAAACACCGAGATCAATAGAACAGAAGAGTCCAGAAATAGATTCACACAAAATGGTCAACTGACTTTTGATTAAGATTCTACAGCAATTCGAGGGAGGAAAAAAAAATTGTTCACAACATTTTGGGAACAAAGAAGCAAAACTCAAACCTTACACAAAAATGAACTTGGGGCTAGGAATATAACTCAGCCACAGAGTACTTGCTTTGCATGTGTGAGGCCCTGGGTTTGACCCCAGAAACACTCCCCCACAAAATGTAAATGAACTCAAAACAGGTGTCACGTACTTAAAAAAAATGAACTCAGGGGCTGGAGCAATAGCACAGCGAGTAGGGCATTTGCAAAACATAAAAAAAAATTGCGAAACATAAAAGTATAAAATTTTTCAAGGGAAGCCTAAGAGAAAAATCTCCAAGATCTACAGTCAGGTGAAGAGTTCTCAAATGTGTCACCCAATGCACAATCCATAAAAGAAAAACAAGAAAACGAGAGACTGCAGATTCTATCCTATCGTGACATGGTGAGAATGAAAAGATGAGGCACAGACAGTGAGAATATATTTGCAAATCACATATCTCATGTGACAAAGGAAAAACATTCAGAATATATATATAAGGATGCTACAAACCCAAACCAAAACATTTCAGTGAGAAAATGGACAGGCAAAACAACTCGACAGACACTTCACCAAAGAGGATAGAAATACACTTGGGGGGAAAAAAAAAAAAGGCGGGAGGTGGAAAAATCTGCACCGTAATTAGTCATTACGTAAATGTGAATTAAAGCCACATAAAGATCCCACTACTAACCATTTTCTATCCTGGCGTTATTTATAGTACGTACTTCAGATTATTTTAAGTACCGGGAGGACCGAGTCTGGTGCAGCTAGAGAATTCGTTGTTGCTGGGAAGAATGTGGAACCGTCCAGCTACTCCGGCAAACGGTCGGCCGGTGCTGTTGTAACGTCAATCAGCTACTTACCCCGTGACCCAGAAATCTCATTCCTACGCAGTGATAGCAGAGGAGAGGAGGTGAGGTCCAACGCCAAAAACCGCACACCTCTATAGAGACAGCAGCTGGAGTGGAAAAAACACAACTGGAAGCAACGCAAAGGTCCTACAAGCAGATGAACAGATGAACGGATGGGCACGTCCATAAAATGGGCTGCTTCTCAGAAGCGAGAGGGACCAAACGACTGATGCACAGAATGATCTGACTCTATTTTAAAGATGCAGCACACAGTGAAATGACAGCCCATCTCCAAAGGTCATGCGGTGTATGATTCTCTCTCTGTCATGTTCCCAAAAGGGCCTGAGAAGAGGCAGAGACTTACCAAGTTAGGGGTAGAGGAAAGGGAGTTTCTTTGCTGTTGACGGAACAGTGCTGGACCCATGATTTTGGTGGTGGTATTTCCATGAACACATACATACTTGCATGATTTAAAAAAAATACACAGGAGATAAAAATCTGACCAAACTACAGGCCCAAAGTAACAATAGTCATCAGGATAACCAATGAGAGAGGAAACTGATGTAATCTGAACAAGGCCTGGGGTTTACCATTAATGCGCTGTAGTAATGTCAATTTCCTGCCTTTGGTCACTGGGCTGTTGCTGGCCCTGCCTTGGCAGAATCAAGGGCCATCCGAGATGCCTCTGCCCTAATCCCTGGAAACTGTGAATAAAAATGAGATTATCCTGGATTGTCCAGTTGGCCCAAAGTCGCCCACATGTGCCCTTAGAAGCTAGAGGACACTTTCCAGCGGGTGGCAGAAGAGGAAAGCAGAGTATCACGGGATGGGCAGGACAGAGACCCAGTTGCTGATGTGATGAGAGGGGCCACATGGGGAGTGAGGGAAGGGGGTGTGGGGGAGTGTCAGCAGATGGTCAGAAAGCACTGCCAGACAGAGACCCCCCAGTCCTGGCCCCAACTGCCCAGTAGAAACACAGCCCGGCCCAAGGTCTTAAGTTTTAGCCCAGGGAGACCCCAAGCAGGAAATCCAGCAGCCCACCCCGCCCCCCACGTTGTATTTCTGACCCCCAGAGCTGGGAGACGGTAAATCCAGTGGCCTGCGGCCACAAACAGGACCATCATTTGTCAGTGCTACTGCCGAGGAGTTTTCCCACGGGGTGCTCTGGGGACAGCTGGTCCCACCTTGAGATGACTTTCGTGACACCTGGGGGAGTGTCACCAGAGTCAGGACCAGCCCAGGCGCGGCACACACCCACACCCCAACAAGGAACCCAGCCCCGGAGCGCCCCCCGGCCCCATGCAGGGGTGTGGGCCCCTGTGCCCGGTGACTCTGCCCCTCCTCAACTGCTCGAATGTTGCAAGTGCGAACGGTCTCCCAGTGACGGCGACATTAAACATCTGAGCGCAGTCGGACAGGCCCCACACTGAGGAGACGGAGCAGCGGGTGGGAACAATAGACCCGGCGCTTTGGGACGCGTGAGTAAATATTGAAGTAAAGAGAAGACATCCCCGGGGAGGGGAAGGAACTGTCCAGGGAGGGGAGGTGATGGATCTGCTGCAGGTCCAGGTCCACAGCGGGGGACCGGGAGGCACAGTCTGGGGACAGCCACCCGGGGCAGGATGGCACTTGAACTGGAGGTGTCCGGGGGGTAGGGGGGAAGAACGGAGGTCGAGAGTGCCAGGTCAGGACAGAGGAGCCGGAGAGACAGGGCCGGGGCCACAGCAGAGCCACTCGGCTCCCACAGCATCCAAGAGGGACCCCACGGCACCGCCAGGCGTGGCCCCAATGCAAGAAAGAAAAGAGCGGGGCAAGGAGAGCAGGGTCGAGTTCAAGAGAACAAGGGTGCTTCTGGGTCTGGCAGAGTAGCTCCAGGCCAGGTTCCGGTCTCCCCTGGAGCCTCCCTCCAGGGAGAGAAGAAACCAGAGTGGCAGTGGGCCCGCCCGGGAGTGGCCGACACACCCACGGCCCAGCCCAGATCTAGCAAGAGTTGCCAGGACTCACCTCCCTGGGAACAACACAGCGTCTCCCGGGCAATGAGGGCGTCCAGGGGGAGAATGCAAACTCACAGGGCGATGAGGGGCTGCACGGGGTGGGGGGGTGTCAATGCAAACACGTGGACACGGCCCTGGGCGGTGGCCCTGAGGACGGCAGACCTTGGGCTCATGGGGCTGGCCGCTGTCCACTCTCTCCCATGATGGGGAGGCTTGAGGAGGCTGCCAGGGTATGATGGGCTGAGGGGCGCTGGGGGCAGATGCCGCCTGCCCTCAGGGCTGCCCCTGGGGCCTGCCCAGGACCCACGTCCCGCAGTTCAGCTCAGGCTCAGGCCTCTCCTGGGGCAGGTCACGGGCGCCAGCCGCCACCGGCCAGTGGCAGCTCTGCCGAGAGGCCCGCAGCAAGGATGCCGGGACCGGCACAAAGAGCGCCAGGGAACGGCGCGAGCCACCAGGCCTGGCACCGCGGCAACACAGGGGCGAGGACGGAGCGCGGCACACAGGCAGCCCCTTCATTATTCAATTACTCACTCTGTAAATCGAGAATTAATGTTCACGGGTTCTGGTGAGTGACATAATTACAATTTAAAAAGGGCAATTAATCATCGGCTTGTTGTTCGCCGCCGTGCTGGGAGCCGCGTGCCTCCCGAGCCCGGGAAAGCCACCGGGACCAGGCCCCCCCCCCCCCAATGTGGCTGACCCCCAGAGTCCCGGCCCCCCAGCCCCACCCGGGGTAGCTCAGCAGACACGGCGGCATCTGGTTCCCATTTCTCCCGTGACATTCCTCCAGCCTCCACCTTCGGCAGCGTCCCCTCCCCTTCCCCGGGCGCTGGCGAGCGACCAGCCCCCCCACGCCCCTCCCCGCACCCCACCCCTGCCCAGCGCTGGCTCCGGGAGAGGAAGAGGGTGGGGAGGGCGAGAGCAAGAACAGAAAAGGAACCTGGAGGGAACGAGAGACCCAGGACGGGATGTTCAGGGATCAGCCACAGGAATGCACTCAGGCCCGCGGAGCGGCTGTCCCCAGAGGCACCGCCAGGCGCGGGATCCCTGTCACAACAGGGGGTGGGAAAACGCGACCCTCACCGCCACCCACCCCCCACAAGTGCCTCCTCTGGAGGCGAGGCTGGCAGCACCTCCTCGCACCCGCTGCCCCGCCCTCCTCCCCGCCCCCCCTTCCAGTTCTGACCCAGGGATTCAGGCCAGGGGACACCCCCCTTCCCCTATGCCCTGGTAGTCACGCAGAATCCCCCTCACTCCCCCATACACACACAGAGGCACACAATCACACACACATATACACACACATACATATACACACACAGAGAGACATACACACACTCATACACACACACACACACACACACACACACACACACACACACACGTACACACAGAGCCGACACAACCTTCCCTGGCTGCAGGAAAGAGAGAACCCCGGGTCCTAGGTAAAGACACCCGGACTTAAAGCCAGCCTGGAGTCCCGTTCCCTTGCCCAGCGATGGTTCCAAGATGGTCCCTGACCCCGGGCCAGCAAAGGAGCCGTGGGTGAATTCCTGGGCAACGTCCTCCCTGAACAAAGGGGCAGACACCAGGAGCAGGGGATGCCAACAGCCCAGGGCAAGAAGGACTCCACTGGGCAAGGGCAGAGGGACCTGGAACGCACAGAGGGTGAAGAGTAAGAGGAGCACTTGCTGACTGATGAAGGCCCTGATGACTCTCACTCCGAGGACGGCAGAGTCGGACTGGCCGTGCAGGGCCTGTGACGGCAAGGGAACACTTGGGGACACTCCCAAGGCAACGCAAACTTGCACCATCCACCGTCCCCTGAAGATTTCTGCAACGTGGGTGGCTCACTTGTACAATGCTCTTCTTAAGATGTGGGGCTGGAGCGACGGACCATGGGGAGGGCGTTTGCCTTGCACACGGCTGACCTGGGTTCCATCCCCGGCACCCCATAGGCTACCCTAAGTCCCGTCAGAAGTGACCCCTGAACACGAATCCGGGATAAGCCCTGAGCCCCACCAAGTGCAGCTCACAAACAAACAAAAGATGCTTGGTCCGCACCTTCTCTTAAGGGGCTGAGAGATAGTACAGCAGGTGGGTGCTTGCCTGGCATGTGGCCAACCTGGGTTCGATCCCCGGCATCCTATATGGTCCCCCAAAACCCGCCAGGAGTGATTCCCTTTTTTTAAAAAAAAATTTTATTAGTGAAACACCATGAGGTAGAGTTGGAGACTTACAAATGTTTGTGCTTGGGTTTCAGTTATACAATGATCGAGTACCCATCCCTCCACCAGTGCTCATTCTCCTCATTCTCCATCACCACTAATCCCAGTATTCCTCCCACCCCCCCCCCACCCCCCCGCCTCTGTGGCAGGGCATTCCCTTTTGTTCTCCAGGAGTGATTCCTGAGTGCAGAGCCAGGAGTCAGCTCTGCACACAGCCGGATGTGGCCCCAGTTGAGTCTTAAACCTTTGTCCCTCTTTTTCCCTTTTTTGGTTTTGGGGGCCACACCCCCAGCAGTGCTCAGGTCAGCCGGGTCAGCCCTGCCCTCTGTCCTCTCAGGCCCCTGGTGCTGAAAACTTTCTACGATGAGCAAAAGTGAAACACCAGTATCACTTGTCACTCGCCGAAGGTACCTGCAGAGGAAGGAGAGAGGGAGCAAGAATAACACGGACACGCTTCGGGTCTGGCCACAGACGCCTGGCCCAGCTGCGCTCTCATTATCAAGGGAAGATTAATGGCACAGACATGCGAGCGTCCTGCATGGACTGATTTTTCAATAATCGAAAGTGAAGATAAAATCGAAGAGGAAAATCCCCCTTGTCGCGAGACCGCGTGTTACGGGGGCGGGGGGTGGGATTGGGGTTGGAGGCGGGGGTTTGCGTGCTGGGCTCTTTGGCAGGGAAGGGCCATGCAGCGAGGAGAAGGCGCGTGGGGACTCGCTTTCTCTCCGACTCCCGCTAATCGGGTCCCCTGGCCTCTGCCCGTCCGTGCCGGCTCCTCCAGGCGCCCGGGGTCGGCCTGACACTGAGCCGAACACTCCAGGGGATTCAAGATAAATAAGACATGACTGCCTCTTGCCCTGAGTAGTTTAGAACCTAGTGGGGCAGAGAAGATAAATATACAGAAGTGCTTTGTACGCATATTTATCTATTAGAAAACCAGCTCGACGAGCGGAGCGAGTGGTGGGGGCAGAGGAAAGAAACGAAATATTTTCATTTTCCAGAAGATGGCGAGACAATTCCAATGAAAAGGAAGCGTCTTCCCGACAAACGGTGCTTGGGGCACTGAATATCCAGACTCTGTCTCCTTCCTTACACCAGACACAAAATAATCCCCCAGCAGGTGGGAGACCCAAATGTAGGCGCTGGAACTCTGACGCTCTTCCAAGAAACATGGGTGTGAATATTCAGCACCCTGCTGGGACAAATCTCCTTAGATATGATGCTAAGGAATAGGAACAAGGAAAATAGGTAAGTTCCACGTCATTAAAACTTAAAAATCTTTTTATACTCCAAAGGGTACTGGCATGCAAGAGAGAACCCAGTCACAGAATGGGAAAAATGTGGGAATCCTTTCTTTCTTTAAGGAATTACCATCCAGAATATACAAAGACCTCATTAAAAAAAAAAATATATATATATATATATACATTAGAAGTGGGGGAAAAAATCCAGTAAGACAATTTCTCCAATGAGAAATATACAAATAGTTAACCAACACTAAAAAAAGGAAAAAAAAGATATTCAACGTCGTTAGCCGTTAAGAAAATGCCAAGCACGTTCCGTCATTCCATACTCATGGATGGCAACTCTCCAAAGGCCAGAGGGTAAGCACTGGTGAGGCATGGAAGCCAGAATCTTTCTACGCTGCTGGTGGGAAGTAAAGTGGTACGGGCAGCCCTCTGGAAAACCATCTGGCTGTTCCTTGCAAGGTTAACGAAACATAGAATTATCATAAGATCCAGCTCGCCCTGTCCCGGGTATTCCCAGAAGAAATGAAACATATGTCCATGGGAGGACGTGCACACAGACCCTGAGAGCGCACACTCCTCATTCTCACTAAAAAGGGGCGATTTTTAAAAGTTCATTGATTGGAGCTGGAATGACAGCCCAGCGGGGAGGGCGTTTGCTTTGCATGTGGCCGACGCAGGTTCGATTCCCAGCATCCCCTATGGTCCCCTGAGCACCGCCAGGGGGTGATTCCTGAGTGCAGAGCCAGGAGTAACCCCTGAGCATCATCGGGTGTGACCCGAAAATCAAAACAAAAAAAATTAATTTATTGTTGGGCTGGAGCGATAGCACAGCAGTAGGGTGTTTGCCTTGCATGCAGTTGACCCGGCTGAGGCGGGTTCGATTCTTCCACCCCTCTTGGAGAGCCCGGCAAGCTACCCAGAGTATCTCGCCTGCATGGCAAAGCCTGGCAAACTACCTGTGACGTATTCGATATGCCAAACACAGTAACAACAAGTCTCCATGATGGAGACGTTACTGGCTCCGCTCGAGCAAACTGATGAACAACGGGAGGACAGTGCTACAGTGCTACATTTATTGTTTGGTTTGTGGGACCACACCCAGTGGTGTTGAGGGCTGCTCCCAGCTCCATACCTGGGGGTTCCCTTCCCAGAGGCCGGGGGGGACCACGCAATCCTGGGCTCAAACCTGCGACTCCCGAGTGCAGGACACGACACACCCTCAGCCCTTGGCATCATCGCTCTGGCCCAAGGGAAAGAGGTAACTCTGAGCGACAAAGAAGGATGAAGCACTGGGACACGCCACCGAGCTGATGAATCTTGATGACGAAGACCACCTAACCGCAGGACTTCGCTAACCGACCATGTCCAGTCCGGTCAGTGCACAGAGCAGGTCAGTGGCTGAGTGAGGCGAGGGAGGGTGCAGAGTTTCCTTTGGAGGTGATGAAATGCTCTAAAGTCGGGGTGGGGGGCGGGGGGGAGGACTGGTGCTCTACCTTGAGCAAGAGTGATAGAATACAGGAATTACACCTCAATGAAGGCGCTCAAATAAAACCCGTGCCTTTCAAATCTGCAAATGGAGAGTGAGTGACTGCCATTCCTCTCCATTCTTCTCCCATTGAGCAGCAAATGCGCAAACGCTTTGGAGAGTCGCTGAACTCATGACCCAAGACCCACGGGAGGAGCCACGGGCAGCCTGGGTGGGCACGAGAAACCACCTCCAGTGCCACAAGTCCCCTGGGGTGTGAGCGTCACATGGCTCTCCTTGGGGCAGGGGTGGGGCTGGAGACAGGCACCTTCCCCGAAGCACGACCCCCCACTCACATGACTTTTTCACCAAGTGCCCTGACCGGAAGCTGGCCTGGACCCCCTCCCGTGGGGAAACGCAGCAAACCGGAGACAGAGCTGAGCAGGAGACACCAAGTCCTCGAGGAGATGCTATGGGGGTCCTGGGGTCCCGGGGCAGGGAGACCTGCAGCTGACAGGAGCCGAGCAGGAAGGTGGTTGAAGGAGACAGGCAGGGTGGTGGTTGCCACCCGGGGCTGAGGCACTGTGAGCCCCGTAGGGCACGTGTGTGAACGAGATAGTGGACACCCAGACGGAGTCTGTTCTCCGCTTCCCAGTGGGAACTAGGTTAAGCGTCCCCACGTCCTGGGTACCGTCAGTGAATCGCGCACCCGACAGGAAGATAGACCATGATGCCACCGTCACTGTATAGAAAACACAGCCCCCAATTCAGACTCAAAACCATGGGGTGGGGGGTGGAAAGGGAGTGGACCGTACACTACGCTGGAGTATTAATAGCCAACTCACAACACCACCGTGAGAATCACACGTGAAAGGAGCATCGTGGCTGTTGCCAGGCTCACTACTGCCGAAAGAAGAGAATCGAGAACTCAGCACCCCAAGGTCCCACGAACGGGCCACCGAGGCTCATTTCTGATCCACCAAAACTCTCCAAATCCCCAGAAGACACGGGGCAGGATGGAGTGGGGGAAGGGAGGCGGGGGGAGCAGGCCAGGGAGTCTCGGGTTCGATGACGATGTACGGTGAGGTCTGCTTAGTGACCGGAGGAGAGGTGAAGGGGGAAACTGGTTCTAGAGAAAAGGGGGTAGGAGACAATGACAAGTGCCCCCCAAAGGCCCCCTCACAGACATTCTGCAGTGGGAGAGCACAGTCCAGGCAGAGAGGGGCTGCACCAACCCAGAAAGATCCAATGAATATCAGAGGTACCAGGGCACAGTGCTCGGATGGTACGAGGAAGAGAGAGCCCAGACTTGGGGGATGTAGAGTCACCAAGCTCCTGGAGCTGAGGTCCCAGGCTCGGGGACTCAGGGAAGGGGATCTGGGTCACTCTGAGCGTGGCAGCTGCCTCCAGACTCCTTCGCAGGAGGGGCAGGGGACACCGGCAGGAAGCGCTGGGCAGAAGGGAGGAGGCACACCCAGGGGTCCTTCCTCGCACCTTCCTACATGCAGGGCATAGGTCAGCCCCGACCCTGCAGCACCGCTGACTCTCAGCGGACTCGGGCACCCGTGTCCCCTTCAACTCCCCGGGAACCGCACGGACGCCCGCCTCTTCCTCTGAGTGCCCCGCGCGAGAAGTGGGGGTAGCCGTCTCTCACCGCCGCTTCATCCACGCGGCTTAGGGTTCCCTGCCCACCCCGCCTAACGACCCACCTAATAGCCTTTTGCCCAGTTATCGATTCTGGCTATTAAATTTTCTCTGTTCAAATCAATGCAGTGACTTCTGTCTCCTGCCTAACCCTCCTGGCTGATCCTGCAGATCACCCCTCTCTTCCGATTTTCCATTCTGTCTGTCCCTCTCTGTCTCTGTCTCTGTCTGTCTCTCTGCCTCTCTGTCTCTCTCTCTCCACCCCCTCTCTCTCCTCCCTGCTCCATGAAGAGGCGATTCATGAGAAAAAGACACACGTAGGCCCTTTCTCAACATATGAAAAATATTCAGCCTCCACTAGCCAACCAAAAAATGAATATACTATGAGGCATCAGTTTTTTTCTGCCCACCAGCTGGACAAAGATGAAAAGGCCAGTGATCCCCAGCGGTGGCCCAGGGCACGCCCACACCGCTGGCAGGAATGTAAGCTGGAATTACCATTTCAGGGAGGGAAGCCAGACAGACGGTCTGCGTCAAACGCCTTGAAAAATCTGAGTCTTAAAAAAATTAAGACGCTGCAAGAGCAGACACCTTCCTCCTCCTTCCTGGGCCTTCTGGGCCGGACAGGGAGGAAGTGAAAGGTGGGGCGGGGGTGGGGGGGAGGGTCTGCAGAGGTCAAGGCAGTGACCCGCCCAGGTTTCTCTCTGTGTCTGCCCTTTGGACCAGGAGAGCATGAGCCCAGCGAGTTGAGACTGGTGATACCCTGGGACTGAGAACTGTTCCACCCCAGCCGGAAAAGGTCCGGGTGAAGAGCCTGGATACCTTCCTGCTGGGAGCACCGGAGAAGGCGCATCGGGGTCAGCCCAGTCCCCGGCAATGTGACTGACTGAGACCTCCACGCACCCTGCAGGCCACCTACAACACCCAGCGCTGACACTTCCGGGATGTTAAGCAACATGTGACCTCTTACCTTTGCAACTTCCCGGCACTCTGTAATTGTCTCAAGATAAGGGCGAAAGATAAAAACACCCATGCAAAGGCGCTGGGGTCGGGGGGGGGGGGGGGGGGGGGGGGGGGGACATTTCTGTGGGGAAGGTCATGCTCTGTAATGTGGCTTCAGGTGACTATTACATGGCTGTCACATGCTTATTCGCCAAGGCCATCAACTGGGTGCTCAAGGTGCGGAACCCTGCATCTCCCTAAAGTGATTTAAAATAATAAGCTGATCAAATATCTAGAACCACATCAACACTAAGTAGATAAACAGAAAAGACAGAAAATAAGGTCTTTTTTTTCCTTAACTAGAAGAATGCCCAGGAAAGCAAATGAAAGAAATTCTTCAGAAACAAATGAAACAAATGACTGTTTTTTGCGTCTTGGTCCAGGTGACAAATCTCAATGGAGATGCCACTGGGAACAATGAACGCGCCCCAGTCCCACCTTCGCATGGAAACGCCGAGAAACAGAAATGATCAGAACCGACTTTGATCCGACTCTGAAAAACAGCTGAGTCTGTAAGAAGCGAGCAAAAGCAGGAGGGAGGGAAAAGGGAGCTGGACGCTAAGCAGGAAAACTTCCGGGCCCCGGTTGGGTCTGCTCCTGGCTCTGGGCAACCCTCGTCCCAGGACGGATCCAGAACGTTCCTCAGGGAGGCGCACAGCCCGGCTCCTTCATGAACTCAGTGCACACGCCATCTGGGGGCTGCCTGGAGGGTTTGTGCCAGTCACATTTCTGTCGTGTCTAAATCAGAACTCAGTGCCCAAGAGGGCGGGGACTGCGGGGGGGGGGGGTGCAGAAGGGGGAGATTAGGGCTCATGGCAAGGACGTGGCTCTCACAAGCATGGGGCCTGGGTTCAGCCCAGACCTGGCTTAAAAAAAAAAAAACAAGCAAAAAGGGTTTTGGTTTAGACCCCCAAGGCACCAACCTTGGATTGAAAGTGGTGGGGATTCTGTGGAACCTTAGACAATTTGTCTTTATTATTATTATTATTATTATTATTATTATTTTGCTTTTTGGATCATACCTGGTGATGCTCAGAGGGGTTACTCCTAGCTCTGCACTCAGGAATTACTCCTGGCGGTGTTCGGGGACCATATGGAATGCCGGGGATCGAACCCAGATTGGCCGTGTGCAAGGCAAACGCCCAACCCACTGTACTATCACGCTGGCCCTACCTTAGGCCATTTAAATGCCCTCGGGTGTACAACAAACATCTCAAAAACACAACACTGGCCACGAGCAAGATGGGACACACGGAATCAACTTAAGGCAAGAGCCCTGTGCGCTGAGCTCTCAACTCAGCTCGAGTTCTGGCAAGTGACTGTCGCGATTGGCAAACACAGGGACAAGTGCCTGGATTTGGGTCTCGCTCTTTCATTTGGGTGTTATTGTTGTGGCTTGTTTTGAGGTCCCTAGATAAGTCCAAGAAATCTCTGCCAAAAGGCGGGCTAAACAGAAGCCCCAGGACTTGGGAGCATTGCTGAGATTTCAGTGACCACACACCGGTACAAGACGGCTGGCTGCAGCCTCGAAGAAACAAGGACGGCGGCCACACACGCTGGGCAAGAGGGATAAGTTGATTTCTAAAATGCCAACATTATATTCAAGGACCCCGTGCTCTCCAGAAAAGCACGAGGCATAGAGAGGACAGGAAAGTCCAGTCAAAGGAACAGAGTGGCTCATTCGGACGCCAGGAAGCCAGATGAGAGATTTTCAGAGTCGGTTCATTTAAGTATGTTCAAGGGGCTCAAGGAAAACGTGGATGTATGACAAAAGAGAACTGAGAGACAAACAAAAGATCAAGAAAGGGAAACTGTAAAAGAGGAAGCAGTCAAAAAACTGCATCTGTAAACTGGAGATTCGCTGGAAGAGTTCGACAGAAGGTCTGAGCAGGGAGAATAAAGAATCAGCAAAAACAACAATAAGGCCCCGGAAATTACTGACTCTGAGCAGCAGAATGGAAAAAAAAAGGACAAAAGCAAGCAGATCTGACGAAGCTTATGGGACACCGTTATGGGAGTCCCAAAAGGCAAAGAAAGTTGGGGGCGGAGAGAATATTTAAAAAAAATTATAATGAACTGCTTCCTCAAATTTGAGAGAAGACATGAATCTACAAATCCAAGAATTTTCAAAAAACCTCAAATGTGATGAATTCACGGATACCCACACCAAGGTCAGGTATAACCACTGCAGCAAAAAAGGAATCCTGAGGACAGTAAAAGTGACTTGCCATATGAAAAAAATCCCTCAAAAAAGATTACAATGGAATTTTTTATAACGAATAACATAAAAATAAATGGTAAATAATGAATACCAGAAGACAATAGGAAAAAATAACTGAAAGTTCTGGGGAGGGGGAAATAATCCCTTTCAACCAAGAATTCTCTATATAGTAAAACTGTTCTTCAAAAAGTAAAAGTCGAATCAAGACATTCCTAGAAAAACAAAATCCGCGTGGATTTATGATCACCACTGGCACCCCGAGAATGCTCCCGGAAGTCCTTCTGGCTAAAATGAATGAATGATAAGAGTAGCCAGAAACCATAAGAAGCAACGATCCACAATAAAATTATTGTTTTTATAATATACAAAAGTATTATTATATAATAGTAAAGTGTTACTATATTTTGAGTTGATGATTCCCTTTTTAGTTTTACATGATGAAGAAGATAAAAAACAATTATGTTTGCGATTAGGCAACAATGCATAAAACTAAAGTTTGTGAAAAGCAATAAAAATAAAGGGGAGGGACTGGAATGATAGCACAGTGGGGAGGGCGTTTGCCTTGCACACGGCCAACCAGGGTTCAATTCCCAGCATCCCATATGGTCCCACCACGTACCGCCAGGAGTGATTCCTGACTGCAGAGCCGGGAGTAACCCCTGAGCATCGCCGGGTGTGACCCAAAAAGCAAAAATAAAATAAAATAAAATAAAAATAAAGGGGAGTAGAAGCAGACTGGTAGAAAGTCGGATCTTTTAAATCTTTTTATTTAAATTAAATGCAACCTAACAAGAAATTTGCCAATTTAAACAGCTTTAGTGTGGGACTTTGTTTTTGTTTTTGCTTTTGTTTTTTATTAAATCACTGTGAGATGCAGTTACAAATTTTCATGATTACATTTCAGTCATACAACGATCGAGCACCCATCCCTCCACCAGTGCACAATTTCCACCACTAATGTTTCAGTATCCCTCCCGCCACCCCCACTCCATCCTAACCCCCTGCCTCTGTGGCAGGAACATTCCTCTTACTCTTATTTTGGGCATTATGACTTGCAATGCAGGTCCTTAAAGGCCACCTGTTTGGTCTTTAGTCTACTTTCAGCACGCATCTGCCATCCCGGACGATTCCCTCCAACCATCACTGACTTAGTGGTCCCTTCTCCATCCCAACTGCCCCAGCACGTGAGTCTGGCTTCCAAACCATAGAGCAATCCTCCTGGCCCTTATCTTTACGTGTCCTTGGGTGTCAGTCTCATATTATGTTACTTCATACTCCACAAATGAGTGCATTTTCTTTCTACGTCTGTCCCTCTCTTTCTGACTCATTTCAGTGTGGGACTTTGGGGCATAAAATACATCCCGAAAGCTGTCCAACCATCACCCCTCTCCATTTTCAGAATGCCTGCATTATCCCCCGCAAAAAGAAACCCATCATGAGTAAAAAATAACCCCTCATCTTCCTCTCCCCCAGGCCTTGGCGACCTCTATCTATTTCCTGTCTCTTGAAATTAAAAGCCGAGTGTTTATGCACTACTGATGTTAAGTTGGTATCAATTCAATTAAATTTTTATAAATTTAAGGTTAAACTCAATCTCCATGGTAACCACAAAGAAATTATCTAAAGAATATACATAAAAAGAAATGAGAATGAAATCAAATTAGTGCACTACATTTTAAAAAAAATTAATTAAACACAAAAGAAAGCAGCAATGGGAGAAAGAGGGGGTCAAAAACAGCTATAAATCATACAGAAGAAAAAAGCAAGATGGCAGAAATAAGTTCTTCCTTCTCAGTAATTATTTTAAATGCACGGACACTCCATCAAAAGGCTGAAGGTGACAGAAGAGATGAAAAACATGACCTAATTATATGCTACATCCAAGGAAACACAGGAAAATAACAAAAAATGAAAAAAATAAAATCGAAAAACTTAAAAAGACAGTCCACGCAAGAAGAACCGGATGGCGATAATACTATGAGGAATAACAGACGCTGCATGAAAAATAAGCAAGACACAGGATATACTAATCGATTGATCAGGCAGATTGGTGACTATAAACACATCAAACGACAAGAGCTCCAGAGTCCGAGAACAACACTGACAGGATAAGGGAGAGAGAAACAAGCGCTTCATGGTATTAGCCGGAGACCAACGCCCACTTTAACGACAGCCAGAACGTTCAGAGAGCAGATCAATGAGGGAACAGCGGGCTCTGAGCAGCACTGTAAACCAACAAGGTCCAACCCACACGGAACACGCCACCAGGATGGTACTGTGGGCCAACAAACAAGTCTCATCAAATTTTAAATGGCCTGAAATCATAGAAAGCCTCTTCCCTGACCACAGGAGAAGGAAGTCAGAAATCAATAAGGATAAATGAAAAATGCATAAATATGTGAAAATTAAATAACATACTCTGAAAAAGGGAAGCGGGGGTGAAAAGAAGCAGGAGAGTGAAAACTCCAGGTTCAACGGAACCAGGAATGGGTGACCCCCCCCCATTTCCAGCAGACTTGACAGTCACTCCCAAAAGCCACTCTAGTGCCACATAATCTCTTCAACAGCCATAATCCAGACTCAACAATAAATCTCTCGGAGGAGAGCACAGAACAATAAGCCACAGCCGTGCCACCAGATCATGCACCAGGCTGTTTCATTTGGGACAACCCAGAGAAGGGAGGCTGAGGTCCCTTCCCACCCCAAAGGACCCAGGTCCGGCAGCTGGAAACCTCCAGGACTCAACTGCCACCAGGCTCAAGGCTGCTTTCCACACACCCGGGTCAAGCCTCACCCATGAGGAATCTATTTCTGGACATCTCTCGTATCCTACACCACCAATATACCAAGAGTCACACACCACATCTGATGGGGTTTAAAGTAAAAGGCAACCAATCTTAGGGGGAAATATATTTATACAGATATAGATATAGGCACACAAGGCTCAACCTTTTTTTTTTTTTTGCTTTTTGGGTCACACCTGGCGATGCACAGGGGCTACTCCTGGTTCTGCACTCAGGAATTGCACCTGGCGGTACTCAGGGGACCATATGGGATGCCGGGAATCGAAGCCCCGCGTGGAAGGCAAACGCCCTCCCCGCTGTGCTATTGCTCCAGCCCCAAGGCTCAACCTTTACCATGTTAGTGATCTCGTATAGAAAGGCTTGATGGCTCCTGGGTGAAATACAACAATCTTCACACACTTTCCTCCAAGGAACCCTTTTTGGATCATTTTGAATGGATTATCGATGACAAATAATACAAATCATTTCAGTTTTGCTTTGGGGGCAGGTTTAGGGTTCGGGATGGAAACATCCGAAATCTGGTGGTGGGAAGGTGTAATAGTGGTAGGGCTGGTGATCGAATATTAAATGTAATCGAATATTGTGAACAACTTTACACAAATAAAATTTAAAAATTTAAAATAAGAAAGAAACAGAAGAGAAACTAGGAAAGTCCTTCACTATACGGCCAGAGGGATAGGACCCCCAGATAGGGTGTTGGCCTTGCATGCGGCCACTCGAGTTTGATTCCCCATATATAATCCCATACGATTTTCTGGAGGCCCATATGGTACTGTCAGGAGTAATTCTTGAGTGCAGAGTCAGGAGGAAACCCCTGATCACAGCTGGGCGTGCCTCCCCACCCCCCCAAAAAAAGGAAGGAAGGAAGGAAGGAAGGAAAGAAGGAAGGAAGGAAGGAAGGAAGGCAGGCAGGCAGGCAGGCAGGCAGGCAGGCTTGTTCTTGATCTGAATGAAAATAAAACCCTAAAAACTAAGAAATGCCTAGAGAGATATTAACAGGACAGATATTAACAGGCTTGGAAAATGATCTCAAATCAATGACCTAAGTTTACACCTTGAGGAACTGAGAAGAGGAAACTAAACCCAGAGCGAGAAGAGGAAGGAAACAGGAAAGGTTGGAAGCAGAAGAAAACAAACTAAGGAACAGAAAAGGAATTATCAATGAGACCAAAAGTTGGTTCTTTGGGGAACCAAAAAATAATAATAAATGAAGCGAATTCATAATTGTTTGGTGAGGCCGACAAATAAAAATAAGAGAGAGAGAGAGAGAACAGAGAAATAACTAAAAGGAGAAATGAGAACAGGGACATTACCACTGATGTTATAGAACCTCATGATTAGATTTCGGTTATTAGTTTTGGTCAAGAAGATTAGAGAAGTGCTCCTGTGTTTGCAGTTTATCATCAGGAGAAACAACAGTACCTAATCTCATAACTGGCAATGTCAAGCTTTTTACTTAGGTTAAAGTGCTGTACACCAGATTTCTCTATTTTAAAGTGCCTGGGCAGGGGGGTGGGGGGGGAGGGATAGTCCAGCAGATAAGGCACTTGCTTTGCATGTGGCCAACCTGGGCTCAGTCCCCAGCACCCCGTGTGGTCCCAAGTCCTGCCAGAAGCGATCCCTGAGCAGAGAGCCAGGATATAAGCCCTGAGCACCACTGAGCGTGGCCCCAAACCAATAAATAAGTCAAGTGTGTTCTCTGCCCTTTCAAGTAAGTAAGAAATCTGTAAGATGATGCTCTGAGACTGTGAAACTCCCCAGTCTTTCACCCAACGTTTTTTGTTTTTTCTTTTAATTCGTTTTTGTTTTTTTAATCCATTCTACTCATAACAACCTTTTAGTTTTTAATCGTTCTTTTTTTTTTTTTGGTGGTAAGATACAGATGATAAAGGAGCTGGAGCAGTAGTATAGTGGGTAGGGAGTCTGCCATGTACGCCACTGGGTTCAATCCCCGGCACCCCACAGGGTCCCCCAAGCCCTGCCAGGAGTGATCCCTGAGGCCAGAGCCAGGAGTAAGTCCTGAGCACTGCCAGTGTGCCCCCACCCCCCCCACACACACACACGATAAAGTTTGCCAGTTCACCTATATAATTCTGTAGCACTGAAGTGTCACAATTATTACGTAAAACATTTAACCCGAATTTCATCACGAGGAAACGATCAGATACATACAAGGTGAAGCTCACCCTTACAAAGCCACTCGCCTGAATTCTTCCACAATGTCCATGTCACTTGACACGACACCCTGCCCTGTCCGCTGTTCTACCAGACTGACAGGCACCACAAGACACGGGACATGGAGTGCCCGGTCCTTAACTGAACTTGTCTCTTTCAAAGTCATTCATCGGGGCCATGAGTGGGACATGCCATGTGAGAATGTCCACATGTGGAGGACATTTCTAGTATGTGCAAATATGGCTTACAAGCAAGAGAGAGAGAGAGAGAGAGCAGGAACTTTCTTCTACAGCTAAGGAGAATGTTCTTGTTCTGAGGAGAAAAGATATATATTAAAATAGTTTGGTGGGGCCAGAGTGATAGCACAGTAAGTAGGGCATTTGCCTTGGACACATCTAACCCGAGTTTGATTCCCAGCATCCTATATGGTCCCCCAAGCACCGCCAGGAGTAATTCCTGAGTGCAGAGTCAGAAGTATACCCCGGTGCATCGCCAGGTGTGACCCCAAAAAGCAAAATAAATAAATAAATAGACTGGGGCCAGAGAGATAGCACAGCGGATAGGTTGTTTGCCTTGCATGTGACCATCCCTGGCATCCCATATGGTGCCCCCTCAGCCGAGCCCCCCCCCCCATGAGTGATCCCTGAGTGAAGAGTCAGGGGTAAGCCCTGAGCACAGCCGGGTGGGCCCCCAACCAAAATAAATAAATAAATACAGAAAGTGGTTGCCGGGAGGGACACGGTGTCTACAAGTACCTCGGATGGCTGCAGAGCCCACACGGGCCGAGTGAGGTCTGAGCCGCACTGACGTGGCAGGCAGGGGGGCCGCCAGCTCACAGCGGTGCGAGGGAATCAACCAGAGAAGGCCGAGAACACGGACGGCCGATTGCAGCCACTCCACCAATGAGTGGGCAATCAGATGCCCTTGGCAGGGGGCTGAGAGAAGCGAGGGGGGCGGGGGGATGCTGGAGGGGAGTGAGGAGGAAAAGCTGCCACCGAGAACAAAAACAACCGCCCTGAGCGGGCAGGAAGACGCCAACAACGAGAACAGAGAACAGCCGCGCGGGCTTGGGCGCGTGGCTCTCCGTTTCCTCTCTAGCGGGGCCATGCAGGGGGCCACGGGGGCGAAGGGGCTCCCCACGGCCCCTGCTGGAGGACAGTCTCACGGGCCGTGCTCACCCACCAGAGACTGGCCACCGCGGGGCACAAGCCCGGGTCTGAGGCGAGGCCCGAGAACGCCGCCGACCACCTCGAGTGAGTCAGCAACAAGCCGGCCTCGCTGCCACAGAAAGTTAATTTAAAAAAAAAAGTGTCAGCTGTTTTAAACCAGCCGCATCCATCCCCAGAGTCCCGTTTACAGCGACCTTTTGGGGGCCACACCTGACGGTGCTCAGGAGGCTTACTCCTGGCGCTGCACACAGGAATCACTCCTGGCGTTGGCCTGTTTTACTGATGACATGATTGGCTACACACAGCCCACAGAGGGCGTGAAGAGGGATCCGCCTTGGCCTGGATGTCCAACACTGACCCAGAACAGGCTGGTCCCCTGGGACCCTACAGGGTGACGGGGATCGAACTCGGTTTGACACTACACGAGGCAAACGCCCTCCCGGCTGTCCTATCACCTCAGCCCCTGGGCCTCTCTTTTCGCAAAGCCTCCCCCCGGCCCCTCCCTTGCGAGAAAGCCGCTGTCCTTGTCCCCTCGTCTGGGTCTCCTTCCAGAGTCAGGGGATGGTCAATGAGACACAGTGTCACCGGCTTTGATTTGCTTGGAGAAATGAGATGTAGTTCAACACCACTGTGATTTGTAACGCCGTTTACATAATTAAACATACAGCCCCACGGCGTGCGCGAGGTGGCCTTGGCTAACGGCGCGACAGGAGAGCTAAAAATAGCGGACAGCTCGAGGGATCGAGGGGACGGGGGTAGAGGCTGCTGGGGGGGGGGGGGCTTCCATGGCCGGGAAAGACGGTCAGCTGCCCAAGAGGGTCTTTCCCGTTTAGCTGGGGCCTCGCCATCGAGATCTGGGAAACTTCCCCCCCGGAGAGGGAACAGCTGGTGCTGGCCTGATTTACTGGTGGCCAACGATGGCCCCCCACGGCCCTCAGAGGGCGTGCAGAGGAATCCGCCTGGACCTGAGGTCCAAGTTGAGCCCAGGGCGGGCTGGTCCCCATCCAAGTCTTGAGTTGAGGGGGTCTTGGTGCCCGATCCAGCCGCTAAGTCTGGACCTACGCACCCCCTCCAGGTCTCCTGCTTTCTCTTTCGTTCGCTGAAGCCCGACGCGCTGCGATATCAAGCCCAGTGCCCGAGCAGGCCAGCCCCTGCCCACCCGGCCCAGGTGCCCACCCGTGCCAGGTGGCCCTGCTCCCCGCCGCCTTCCCTTGTCGTCCGCTCTCAGGGCCCTGCGTTGGCCCGGGGAAGGCCATCGGGCATGGCCATCTCGTCGGACACTGGCTCCAGTTCCCAGGCCGCCCCGCCCTGCGGCACCTGGCCAGGACATCTCCACGCTGAGCCCAGAGGCCTCTCCTCTTCCTCTTCAGGAGACCCCGCCTGGCTCTGGGTTCTGCCGGGTGAGAGACCAGGGGTCACTCCGTCCGCTTCACCCCCCACTTCTGGAGCCAACAAGGCGCAGGGCCTCCAGGAGGTGGACCCCGTGGGAGTCCACAGCCAGCCGAGCCGTTCGGCCCTGCCGCCCACCTCCCTCCCTCCCCGCGAGCACCTCGGGCTTCTCTGACCCATCTCCAACGCCATCAGGTCCGTGACTCCCAGGCCATGTCCCCAAGCACGGCCGGCCACGGGTTCGGGGCGGCACCAGCATTGGGCTGAGTCCTGTGCTAAGCACACAGGAGGAAAAGGGCCCATGGCAGGCCACAGGGGATGCAGGGCGGCGCCGAAACACAGGTGAAAGTGTGCACACGCATGCATGGACACACACACACACACATATGCAGACACGCGCACGCTGCACCCTGCCTTTGGGAACGAGACTCACGCAGCCAAACCCCGAGGTTACGCCGAGCAGAGTGGGAGTGTGTGTGTGTGGGAGTGTGTGTGTGTGTGTGTGTGTGTGTGTACTGGGGGGGTGCAGACAGGAAGAACTGTGCTCCCCTCGTGAGTGCCCACTCGATGCCCGCATACATGCCCACACCCCAGTGCCCACACCCAGCGGTGCTGAGGACAAAGCAGGGTCCACAGCCAGCACCGCGGCTGTCTGTGGGTGCAGAGGGGAAGGGCGCAACTCCCCGACTCCCCGACCCTCCCATTTCGCCGTCTAGTGGGGCCGGGCACCCCTGCAAGGCAGGTGCGGTAGACAGGGGCCCGTCCCAAGCCCAGGTGGCAGCCGCTCCAGCGGCCCAGGGCTCCCGGGCAGCTCTCGGGAGACAAAGGAGCCGTGTTTTAATAATGCTCATCCTTCTCCTTTTACAAAAACTATCGATTCTCAATAGTGGGCGTATTTAACAGTCACCCCAGAGGCGCCTACCATCTTCCTCCCTTCCTCCCTCCCTCCGCCTCCCTCCGCCCCAGATTCCAAGGCTGGTGGGGAGAGGCAGGGTGAGTGACAGGCCCTCCCCATTGCAGGGCGGGCAGCTCAGCCCACGGCTCAGGCCGCGCCTGTCACTGTGTCATTACCTGGGGACGGGCTGGTGCGGGGAGGAGTCGCGGCCCGGCTCTGCCACGCGGGCTCCCTGGGTCAGCGCACCAACCGGGGCCACTGGGCGGGGAGGGACCCGAGGTGCAGAGCCACGGGCCCCCACAGCAGACCGCGGCCCGAGGACACAGGAGTGTTTCCCGACACTAAGGGAGAGCTAATGACTCTCGCTCCCGTCCCACAAACCTAACGACAACAAATTTGGATACACTGAGTTGGCGAATCAAAGGGACGACCGGTGTGCTTTTTTTAGACTAATGGAATGTTCCATTTTTTTTTCGAAGCCACACAAATATATCTGCATTTAATGAGACAGTTGTGCCTACCTGTCAAACCTAAATAATCGGGCTGCCAAAAAAAGAGCTACAGTGACTCAAATACAGATCTATTGCAGAATCCCCGGGGAGCTCTCGGGAGACGACGTGACTTCAAGGAACCGTGCGTGTGCGCGGGAAGGCGTTGCCTGGGGCCACGCAGGGGGCCCCCCGGGACGCAGAGACGACCCTCTGCAGCCCCTCACCTCCCGAGAGAGGCTTCTGTCTCCTGCTCAGATGACCTGGTTGCAGGCAGAGAGAACAGGCTCCTGCATGGAGCCGAACCCGTCCAAAGGCAGCAGCAGGGGCTGGGACACAGGTTCAGTGCGGGAGGCCCAGAGAGACTCCTAGAGCTGATGGGGGAGGGGGAGCAGGGAAGGAGGAGGGAGAGAAAGAGGAGGGGGGGAGGAAGAGGAAGGAGAAGAAGAGGAGAAGAAAGACAAGGTGGAGGGGGAGGAGGGAGAGAAAGGAAGAAGGGGAGGAAGAGGAGGAGGAAGGCAAGGTGGAGAGGGAGGAGGAGTGAAAGAGGAGGAGGGGGAGGAAGAAGAGGAGGAAGAGGAGGAAGAGGAGAAGGAGGAAGGCAAAGTGGAGGGGGAGGGGTGGGGGAGGAGAGAGGGAGGGGGAGGCGGAGGGGGGCTCAGCATCACAGGACGGAGCACAGACCACCAGAGTCAACTGAAATTTCTCTCAAGCCCAATTATTTTCCTTGCCAACTCCGTCTCCTCGGACTCTCCCCCCCTCCCTCTCTCCCCGCCCCCCCTCACATTTCTCTGGTAAACTTCCTTCCCTCCATCCCTGGGGCACCCTGCTGCTCCAAGTGGGCCATACAGGAACAGCCCCTGGCATCCTGCCCGGGCGCCCCTGGCCCCCCACACCACAGGCCTTCCCCGTCTCTCCTCTCTCCTTCCTCATCCTCCCCACCCCACCCTCCCCTGCTCCCCAGCCCAGGAAGCTGCGGGCGCTCAGGCAGGGGACCGGCGAGGCAATCGCTCTCTGCAGCTCCAGGCTGGGACCCTCGTCCCCACCCTGCCTCCCTGCGGCCCTGGGGGCCCTCCGAGGAGGACAGACTCCGGGGCCTCTGGAGGGGACATCAGCCCCTCGCGGCTGCCAGGCAGAATCAATCTCCCTTGGACGGCAACTAGGGCAAGGGGCGGGACTCTCACTCTGGCCCGGGGACAGGCTGGAAAGGCGGCCCCCACTCCAGCCAGGGCCCCCCAGGGTGCTGAGTCCAGAGGGTGCCACCAGGCGCTGAGGGGCAGAAGGGAAGGGCGGGCTGCCCAGCACACACTCGCTGCCTGTGTCACCCTGTGAAGGGGGCACAACTGTGTCCACCTCAGAGTCTGCCTGCCTCAGACTGTTCATTCAGACTGTCCCCGCCTCAGACTGTCCCATTTTACACTGTCCCCCTCAGACTGTCCCCACCCCAGACTGTCCCATCTCAGGCTGTCCTCCTCAGACTGTCCCCACCTCAGACTGTTGCGTTGCAGACTGTCCCGTCTCTGACTGTCCCCACCTCAGACTGTCCCGTCTCTGACTGTCCCGTCTCACACTGTCCCCACCTCACACTGTCCCCGTCTCACACTGTCCCGTCTCAGACTGTCCCTTCTCAGACTGTCCTCGTCTCGGGGCTGTCCCCGCCTCACCGTGGCCCTGTCTCGCACTGTCTCTGTCTCTGTCAGGCTGGGGCGGTCCGACACCGCAGTCGGAGCGCCAGACCCACCGGCACCTTCGACCTTTCCCGGCTCCTCTCCTGATCTGCCGTAAGCCCAGAGTAAAGGGCAGGACATGGGGTGTCTGGGCGGCTGTGGACACGGCGAGCGCCCACGCGTAATCCGCCAGGGCCCAGACGCCCCCGGGGTGGGGACCCTCCTTGCACGAGCCTGCTGCTGCCCGCTCTCTGGTGCCCACCACCACCCGCACCCCGGCCACGGCCCGGCCCGGAAGCAGGGGGAGGCAGGAAGGACAGAGCCCCCCAGCCCCTCTGCTGGCCAACCACAGGGAGAGGCCGGAGGGAGGCGCTGGGCAGGGAGCCCGCAGGCTGGAGAGGGAGAGGGGGCCGCTGATCCCTATCTGGGAGAGGAATGCCGAGAGCCCGAGAGCCCGATAAGGCTGAGAACTCGGAGCGCCCGGGAAGTGGTTTCCAGGAGGCCCGGCCAGTGTTTACCCGAGACTCCGCCCCGGGCCGACCGCAAGGCCAATGCCGCGGGAGCAGGAGCTATGGCAGGCATGCGGGCAGGCGGCCGGCCCGGGCTGAAATGTCACGGGATGATTTGCACCAGGCCCCCCTGTCCCTGCCGGCTCCTCCTCCTGCTGAGGGCCCTCGGGTCCCAGCAGCCCGGAGCGACGGGGCGATCTGTGCTCAGGAGTCCCTAAACCCGACAGAGAGTCTCCCCGGGGAAGGGCAGGGCATCACTGGCCCCTCGGCCGCCCCTGCCAAGTCTCCCCGGCTGCCAAACACTCCCGGCGGCGTGTCCATCCGCCCACAAGACAGTCAGAATCTGCTTGTTTTGCAAACGAGAGCCAAGGAGAAGAAGGCGCAGGAGGGGGGTGCGACCAGCTCCCGGGGAGGCGCGTGGCGGACCCCTCCCATCTGCCGGCCCGGAAAAGACCTCAGCGGGGTCCAGAGAGCCCCACTGGGCTCGGACACCCGGTGTGCGTGGGGAGGCCACCCAGGAAGACACGGGGTCCCTCCCGGCCCAGCTCCCCGAGAGTCTCCACCGCGTCCCCCGGCTTGGAACTCTCCCCAGCGTTCCCCGTACCACAGCCACAGCCGGCCGGCAGCAACTTTCTGTATGAGGCGAAGGGAAGGACTCCCACAAGAGGAAGATGTGTCCCGTCCCCCCCCCACCCCTTTACTGGTCATCTGCCATCAGCCCAGTCAGCTGCGGCAACAAAGGGAGGCGGCAGGGTTCAGACAAAGGCCAAAGCCTAGAGCGCCCCATGCTGGGAGGGGAAGGGGTGGAGGAGCGGCTGGCCGGGGGCAAAGGGCCCTCGAGCCTTCTTCGCAGCTGGATCCCAGCCTGGAAGGGCGCGGGGCAGGGGAGGCCCCCCCACACCCCTTCCAGGCCAGGGCCCCAAAGCCGGGCGCCCCCATGCTCGGAACCAGTGGCCCAACACTGCCACCTAGTGGGCCCGACGCGCAGGCCAGAGGTGGCTCAGGACAAAGCCGCCACTGGCCTTCATGGGCAGGGGGCCCCGGGCATTCCCCCCCCGCCACGCCCACATGGTGGCCAGGGGACAGAGCAACAGCAGGCTCTGCGGGGCACCTGCCACAGCCGGGCCGCACCCAGGCACTGGGCAGGAGGTGGCCTCCCCCTTCCACACAGCCCACCACAAACACCAAGCCCTGAGCCTTCCTCAGCCCAGCAGACGCTTTACTGGGCAGCAGGAGATGTCCCCCGGGAGGGGCAGGGGGGGCTTTGGAGAGAAGGACTTGGTCAAAGGCAGGTCGGGCGGCCACCTGGGAAGGGCACTGCCCCTTGGACCTTCACGAGCTGGGACGGCTGAATGGACATCTCGCTGGCACCCCGCCAAGATGGGGTGGGCACCCAGCCTCTCGGGACCCCCAGAGACAAGCGGGGGAGCAAGACCCCTGACACAGGAGGAGGGGGAGGGCGGACGAGGGACACATCTCCGAGCCGGGTCACTGGGAGGAGGAGGAGTTCCGTGCCGGGCGGGGAAGCTCCAGTTTGCGCCTCGGAGCCGCCAGTTCAAATCCCGGGCGCCACAGAGGGTTCCCCGGCCCCGCCCCCCCAACACACTCCAAGCATCTCCAGTCAGCCCCGAGCACACTGGGTGAGCCCCTCCCCCGAAACCTGCACCCTGAAAAAAGCCCAGTCTGCTTCCTGCCAGGGTTCCCAGAAGAGGCCGTGCCTCGGGGGGAAGCGAGGCAAGGATGGAACGTGGGGCGAAGCCCACCGACACGGGAGAACCGGCCCCCCACTGGCCTGCGAGTCTTCGCAGCAGACAAGAACACAGGGCAGCTGGGGAGACCGACACCCCCTGGGGCCCCCAGCTCCGCCCCCACCCCCTCCTCCGCACATGGGGAGAGGGTCTCGCTGGGGGCCAGCCGGGGCACCAACCGCCAGTGGTCAGCTGCGGGCTGGTGCCCCCAGAGGTCAGGCGTGGGCCTGTGAGGGACGGAGGGCCCCCGAGTCCCCGAGTCCCCAAGGAATGTCATTGATCCCTCATTAGCACGGGAGAGCTGCCGGCCCACCTGTTAGAGGAACTTCCCGCTTATGGTGACAGATGGGGCAGTACTAATGGGCTGGCTGGAGCTGGGCTGGGGGAAGTTCAGGCTCATTGCGGAGGGAATCAGCACTCAGGCTGGGTGGCGGCTCTGCTGACTCGAGGTGGGGGCTGGGGGGTGCCAGGGCCGAACCCTGCGTGATGGCCAGGCCCCAGGGACCAGCTGGCTTGGTCCGGACTCAGTCCCCTCCTCCTCCGGATCCCTCTGCCAGGGGGAAGCCCAGTCCTGGAGGAGTCCGGGCTCCTCCATCTGACCTACTGGACAATGGCTTCCTAGTGCCAGCAACCGCCAGGGACAGATGGCCGGGAAGCGCCCCGTGGCCTGCCCCGTCCAGCAGACACGCGGTGGAGAGCTCCCGGGAGCCTGGATGGCCAGTTGAGCTCAAGGAAGGGGCAATCAAGGTGACCGACGGCTGCGGGAACCTCCCCGCGTGCCCCCAAACACCCCCGCAGCCTCACGGGCTGGCTTCCCTCCCCCACCTGGCCTGGCCCTGCCTGGCTCTCCTGAGCGGCCCGGCCTGAGGCACCACAGGGCTGGAGAGAGGCCCAGCCAGGGGCAGGTGTCTGTGGAGCAAGGGCCCATGTCCCAGATGTCCCACCGTCCACACCCACCTCCCCACCTCCACTGGGGACCCAGTCCTGCTGCATTCCCTGAGAGCCTACGGGAAGCGGGGGCCCTCCCTCCCAGAAAGGGGGCCCCACCCAGCCTGGGCCCCCACCCCACCTCTACATGAGATGCATGAACATGGACAAAGAGTACATTTCACAACAGGCAACGGCACGGTCAGGACACGCTCCCCACACCCCAACACGGCCAGGACATGCTCCCGACACCCCAACACGGCCAGGACACGCTCCCCACACCCCAACACAGACGACCAGTACACGCTCCTGACACCCCAACACGGCCAGGACACGCTTCCTGCACCCCAACACAGATGGCTAGTAAACGTTCCTGACACCCCAACATGACCAGGACACGCTCCCGACACCCCAAAACAGCGAGGACACGCTCCCGACACCCCAACACGGCCAGGACATGCTCCTGACACCCCAACACGGCCAGGACACGCTCCTGACACCCCAACATAGCCAGACATGCTCCCCACACCCCAACACGGCCAGGACATGCTCTTGACACCCCAACACAGCCAGGACACACTCCCAGCACCCCAACACGGCCAGACACACACACACTCCCAACACCCCAACAAAGATGGCCAGTACGCACTCCCAACACCCCAACAGGGCCAGGACACGCTCCTGACACCCCTACACGGCTAGGACAAGCTAACCCGCACCCGAACATAGCCAGGGCACGTTACCCCGCACCCCACCACAGCCAGGACACGCTCCCCGCACCCCAGGGACAGCCAAGCCCCAGCTGCTCGCCCCAATCACACTGGCCCCTGGCAGGGCTTCCCTTCCATCACCCCAACAGCTCTGCCTACTCGATGGCACACCCGCAGACCCTCTGTGAAACCTCATAGGCCCCCACGTGAGCGGGACCCCAGGTCCCTCCTGCCCACAGGGCCCTCCCTCAGCTCTCTGCCTGGCCACACGGTCCCCAGCCCCTCCCCAGCCAGCCCCTCTGGGGGCTGGTCCCTTCCCCTGGGCTAGTGCCCTCTCCCCTGGGCAGGTCCGTCAGGCCTCACATCCAGCCTCAGTTCCCGGGAGCAGCCCTGCTCGGCCTCTGCCTCCGCGTAGGAGGTCCCAACCGCTGCCTTTGACTACGCCAAACGCTCCTCCTTCCCGCAGTCCGGCCCTCCGGCCCTGGGCTCCAGCAAGGCCGAGACCACACCATGTCTGCGCACTGGCCTTCCTGCCCTCAGCAAATGAGTGTGGGCTGGAGGGCAGAGACCGCAGAGGCGGCCACAGAGTACGTGACCGAGCACGGAGAGAAGAGGGGCCAGGCACTGGGTGGTGGGGAGATCAAGCACTAACCAAATATGGAGGGAAGAGGGGTGGCAAATAATCATCTGCAGAAGGAAGAGGAATCGGGTATTAACTGAGCACTGAGGGATGAGAGAGCAGGTATTAGTGGGGGGGGTGGAAAGAGGGTTAGGGTATTAACGAGGTGCCGAGGGAAGAGGGATCCAGTATTAACTGAGTACCGACGGGCAAAGGATCAGGTATTGGCCCAGTACAGAGAGAAGAGGGATTGGGTCTTCCTTCTTCCCTTGAGGGAAGTACCAAGTCACAAGGGATCGGGTATTAATTGAGGAAAGAGGCATCAGGTATCAGTGCGTGGCAAGGGATGGGGGATTAGCCAAGGGATGGGGGATTAGCCAGTAGGGAGCAGGAGGGCGCTCAGCAGGGAGCACTCAGCTCAATCCTTGGCACCGCACACACCCATCAGGGTTCTCTGCTGACGGGGGACGGTGTCTGGGAAGGAGGGGAATTGGCACCTCCACCGTCTCTCTCGTGGCATTAACCAGCCAGGAAGGAGAGGGCAAGGCTCCCGCTGCTGTGGGTGCTGTGAGGGCAAGGCTCCCCAGCTGACGGGGGAAGGTAGAGGCAGGGAGGTCTGCAAGGGAAGTCAGGGTCAGGGCTGGAGCGATAGCACAGCGGGTAGGGCATTTGCCATGCACGCGGCCGACCCAGGTTCGATTCCCAGCCTCCCATATGGTCCCCTGAGCACCGCCAGGGGTACTTCCTGAGTGCAGAGCCAGGAGTAACCCCTGAGCACCGCTGGGTGTGACCCCCCCTCCAAAAAAAAGAGAAGTCAGGGTGCTCAGTGGCCGGGCACAGTCCGAAAGTGACGTACTTGCTCATGGTAAGAATGACCCAGGATGCAGGCCTGAGCGATAGCACAGCAGGGAGGGCGTTTGCCTCGAACATGACCGACCCAGGTTCGATTCCCAGCATACCACAGGGTCCCCCGAGCCCCGCCAGGATTCTCAGCATCCCACACGGTCCCCCGAGCCCCGCCAGGAGTGATTCCTGAATGAGCATCGCCGGGTGTGACCCAAAAAGCAAAAATAAAAAAAAAAAAACAGACAAACAAAAAGAATGACCCAGGATGCAATAACCCAGACAGAGGTGGTGGCAAGCCCCCCGCCCCCCGCTCCCACCACCAATCCCCACCAGGGACCCCCGCAGTCCCTCCACCCCCCAAGGCAGGCCTGTCAGCAGTGGATTAAATGAGAGCTGGCAGGTGGCTAAGCTCCATCCTTGGGCGCAAAACTCAGGGAAACGCCAGCAGAGAATCCAGAAGGGGGAACGGGAAGCGGGAAGAAAGGAAGAGAAGGCGCCCGCCAGGCCCCCGGTGGCCCACTCACGGCCCTCGCCTTCCCATCACCAGCCTCTCCGGAAGAGGTTAAGCACACAAAAGGCTCTCCAGGCATGGGGCCGCACGGCTGCTTGAAATTCCGCGCGGGTGCCGGGCGGTGCATTTCTATTAATGTCCAGCGTGTGTCGGCGCGAAGATAAGGTGCCGACATCGTGTCCGACCAGTCAGCTAGAGAATGGGCCCCGTGTTCGACATTGTCTGACACTTGGGAGCCCGGGAACGGAGGGGAGGCACTTCTGCTGAGCCTTGCCGGCACGTGTGACACTCCCACGGCCAGGCCCGAGGAGGGGCGCCGGGATGGGGACGGAGTGGGCAGCAGAGGGCCGAGGCTGGAGGCCCCAGGAGCCAGGGTGGACGGGAAGGCGTGGGAACAGCCCCAGGAGCTCGAGGGACCCCATGCTTGGAGACCAAGCCAGCCCCCCAGTGATCTACCCTCACACCCTGAGCCCAGTCCCAGCAAATGCCCAGAGCCTGCCCACCAGACCCCTCCCACTGCACACTTCGGAGAGAAGGTGCCTCCAAGAGTAGGGGGCTGGGACCCACTCATCTTATCCAGGGACGAGTGGCAGCGGCTCCGCCAGCCCAGGGCTCACGCCAACCCTCCCAGGCCCAGGACGGGCGCGCAGAGCACAAGCGCCTGCCAGAACGGGTAGCTGCCCGGTCTTGGGCTGGCCATGTTGGGGGAAGAGGCCCAGGCGGGCAGTCAGGGAAGCATCCAATGTCCCATGAGGCAGCAAAGACTGTGGCTGAGAGGGTCCCTGGGGTGCCCGAGGGAACCGAGACCGAACTCGGTGATAGGTCAGGAGCACAGTCCCTCTGAGAGGGCCAGCTCTGCCTTCTCTCCTCATCAACCATGAAGTGGGGAAGGAGGGGGGCATGAGGGCCCAGGCGCTCCCATCTTTCTACCTCACACTCCTTTGTTGTTCCGCACACTCCCTCACACTCCCTCACTCTCCTTCACATTCCTTCACTCCCTCACTCTCCCTCACACTCTCTCTCCCTCACTCTTCCTCACACTCCCTCACTCTCCCTCACTCTCCCTCACACTCTCTCTCTCCCTCACTCTTCCTCACACTCCTTCACTTTCCCTCACACTCCCTCACTCTCCCCCCACTCCCCCATACTCCCTCACTCTCCCTCACCCTCACCCTCCCTCACCCTCCCTCACCCTCACCCTCCCTCACCCTCCCTCACTCTCCCTCACCCTCCCTCACTCTCCCTCACCCTCCTTCACTCTCCCTCACCCTCCCTCACACTCTCTCTCTCCCTCACTCTTCCTCACACTCCTTCACTTTTCCTCACACTCCCTCACTCTCCCCCCACTCCCCCATACTCCCTCACTCTCCCTCACCCTCACCCTCCCTCACCCTCCCTCACTCTCCCTCACCCTCCCTCACCCTCCCTCCCTCTCCCTCACACTCCCTCACTCTCCCTCACACTCTCTCTCCCTCACTCTTCCTCACACTCCTTCACTTTCCCTCACACTCCCTCACTCTCCCCCCACTCTCCCATACTCCCTCACTCTCCCTCACCCTCACCCTCCCTCAGCCTCCCTCACTCTCCCTCACCCTCCCTCACCCTCCCTCCCTCTCCCTCACACTCCCTCACTCTCCCTCACACTCTCTCTCCCTCACTCTTCCTCACACTCCTTCACTTTCCCTCACACTCCCTCACTCTCCCCCCACTCCCCCATACTCCCTCACTCTCCCTCACCCTCCCTCACTCTCCCTCACCCTCCCTCACTCTCCCTCACCCTCCCTCACTCTCCCTCACCCTCCCTCACCCTCCCTCACTCTCCCTCACACTCCCTCACACTCCACTTTCCCTCACACTCCCTCACTCTCCCCCCACTCCCCCATACTCCCTCACTCTCCCTCACCCTCACCCTCCCTCACCCTCCCTCACTCTCCCTCACACTCCCTCACTCTCCCTCACTCTCCCTCACACTCTCTCTCCCTCACTCTTCCTCACACTCCTTCACTTTCCCTCACACTCCCCTCACTCTCCCCCCACTCCCCCATACTCCCTCACTCTCCCTCACCCTCACCCTCCCTCACCCTCCCTCACTCTCCCTCACCCTCCCTCACTCTCCCTCACCCTCCCTCACTCTCCCTCACACTCCCTCACTCTCCCTCACACTCTCTCTCTCCCTCACTCTTCCTCACACTCCTTCACTTTCCCTCACGCTCCCTCACTCTCCCCCCACTCCCCCATACTCCCTCACTCTCCCTCACCCTCCCTCACCCTCCCTCACCCTCCCTCACCCTCCCTCACCCTCCCTCACTCTCCCTCACCCTCCCTCACCCTCCCTCACCCTCTCTCTCCCTCACTCTTCCTCACACTCCTTCACTTTCCCTCACACTCCCTCAGTCTCCCCCCACTCCCCCATACTCCCTCATTCTCCCTCACTCTCCCTCACCCTCCCTCACTCTCCCTCACACTCCCTCACTCTCCCTCACACTCCCTCAATCTCCCTCACACTCCCTCACTCTCCCTCACACTCCCTCACCCTCCCTCACCCTCCCTCACTCTCCCTCACCCTCCCTCACCCTCTCTCTCCCTCACTCTTCCTCACACTCCTTCACTTTCCCTCACACTCCCTCAGTCTCCCCCCACTCCCCCATACTCCCTCATTCTCCCTCACTCTCCCTCACCCTCCCTCACTCTCCCTCACACTCCCTCACTCTCCCTCACACTCCCTCAATCTCCCTCACACTCCCTCACTCTCCCTCACACTCCCTCAATCTCCCTCACACTCCCTCACTCTCCCTCACACTCTCTCTCTCCCTCACTCTTCCTCACACTCCTTCACTTTCCCTCAGACTCCCTCACTCTGCCCCCACTCCCCCATACTCCCTCACTCTCCCTCACCCTCCCTCACCCTCCCTCACTCTCCCTCACCCTCCCTCACCCTCCCTCACTCTCCCTCACCCTCCCTCACCCTCCCTCACACTCCCTCATTCTCCCTCACACTCTCTCTCCCTCACTCTTCCTCACACTCCTTCACTTTCCCTCACACTGCCTCACTCTCCCCCCACTCCCCCATACTCCCTCACTCTCCCTCACTCTCCCTCACCCTCCCTCACACTCCCTCACTCTCCCTCACCCTCCCTCACTCTCCCTCACACTCCCTCACTCTCCCTCACACTCCCTCACTCTCCCTCACACTCCCTCAATCTCCCTCACTCTCCCTCACTCTCCCTCACTCTCCCTCACTCTCCCTCACACTCACTCTCCTTCACTCTACCTCACACTCCCTCACTCTCCTTCATACTCCTTCACTCCCTCACTCTTCACTCTCCCTTACTCTTCCTCACACTCCCCGACTCTCCCTCCACTGGGGTAGGATGTTAGGACATAACGCCCCACACCCAGGCTCTCCAGAAAGCCAGAGAGCAGGGTGGGCCCCTCAGAGGAGGAAGGCCGCCCCCACGGGGGCTTCCTCAGGACTCAGCCATGGGGGGGACTACAGTTCTGAGGCTGCTGCCTGCCGTGTGAGGCACATGTCATGGCCCACTCCCAATATGACCGGCCAAAAGCCTCAGCCGGGGCCCCCCGCTTTGCACCAGGCCCCACGCGAGGGTCTGCGTGATGCCACCTGCTGTCTCCATGACAAGGCTCCACTCACCCTGGCCAGGTGGGCTTTTCCAAGGCAGCTGGCAGCTCGGAACCCCAGGGACCCATCCGACGCAGGGAGGCCAAGGAGCCTGGCTGAGGAGAAAACGCTTCCTTCACTCGTTCTCTCCAGATCCAACCCAGCTGTCGGCCTCTTTAGCTCATCCCTGGTGCTAGCAGACATTCTCATAGACATGCGATCTGCTAATTAGAAGCAATGACACCGGGAATGGAGTGGCAATCAGCCATTTGCCTAACAAAGTTAGCGGCTAATGAGGATTTCCAGCGCCCGTCAGCACCCAGCAGAGGTCACCTGCGCCACGAAGGGGCCGCCAAGGCAGCAGCAGATGCGTGAGGCGGCACGGAGGATGACTCCAGGACTGCCCAGGCGGCAAAACCTGCTTGGCAAGCCACCGTTTTGGAGGAAAAGGCACTCAGCGCGCACACCTCCTCTCCCCCAAAGTGCCCGACCTTCCTCCACGGGCAGAAACAGCTCTGGCGCCCTCAGCGCTGAAACTGTGTCTTCCCCACGAAGTTCCCAGAGTGAGGCTCTCCCCAGGAGTGGGGGAGTCCCACCTTCCGCTTTGACTGGGCCCCGAAGTTGGAGAGTCCCCTCACTTCCAGATCTACTGGGACCTCCAGAGACCCGGACACATGCATTCTCTCAGTCCCAAGTGCTGGTGGGCCGATGGGCACCTTGGCACACCCCCATCTCACCATCGCACTTGGCTTTAGCCACAGCTTCCCCCACCGAGCACGCTTCCTGGCCCCTCCAGACATTGGTGGTGGACAGTCACCTCCTCCCCACGGTGCTGGACACCGACCTTCTCTCGAGGTTACTACGGATAGGGAGCTGCCCCCGCGTGAAGCCATCCGTCCCGCATGGGGCACATCCCTGATGGCACAGTCTGCCTTCCCGGACCCCCTGTAGGAAGGGCCAGGGTCCCCCTGAGGCCATTGGCTCTGTGTCAGTCCGGCATCACAGTGTGAGTCTGGCCCATGGTCTCCAGCGCCGGCCTCAGCCACAGTGCCGACAGCAGAGAGGAACCCACTGGTTTCTGGGGTGAGACAGGAGCGGGCGTTCTGGGGCTGGAGCGATAGCACAGCAGGGAGGGCATTTGCCTTCCACACGGCTGACCCAGGTTCGATTCCCAGCATCCCATATGGTCCCCCAAGCACTGCCAGGAATAATTTCTAAGTGCAGAGTCTGGAGTAAACCCCTGAGCATTGCCGGGTGTGACCCAAAAAAGCTAAAAAAAAAAAAAAAGCACTGTAGCACTGTCCTCCCATTGTTCATCAATTTGCTCAAGTGGGCACCGGTAACATCTCCACTGTGAGACTTGTTATTGTTTTTGGCATGTCAAATACCCCATAGGGAGCTTGCCAGGCTCTCCAAGAGGGATAGAGGAATCAAACCTGGGTTGGCAGTGTCCAAGTCACACGCCTTTACCTGCTGTGCTATCGTTCCAGCCCTCCTTACCCCCCCAAAAAAGAAGAGGGAATTTTACCAGCTACCAGGTGACCCGAAGAGGCCAGTGCTGGCCGGGAAGCTCAGACAGAGTCAAGTTGCAGGGAGGATGTCTGCTCCCCCAGCAGCAAAGCAGGCAGGGACCCTCCTTCCGCACCCACACGCGCAGCCGGGAGGGTGGCTGTCCTGCCTGGTGACACCTGCCACCACCCTGTGGCGCAGAGGCCCCTCCAGCAAACCTGGAGGTCAGGCAGCAGTAGGGCCCTGTGACACGGGTTCCCTGGCTGCAGTGACGGCTTTCCTGACTGTCAGAGAAGGGAGCCCTGCCACAGAGCAGAGTCCCGGATGGACGTGGCCCCCACCCGGCTCACTACCCCGGAAGAACATGAGCACAGCCTGGAATGCCCAGGGGCCAGGAGGCACCCCTGCCTGCCAGCCAGAGAGATGGCACAGAGGTGCACCACTTGGTCCCCCCGGGCGCCCCTGGAGGCAACCGCTGCTCACGGAGCCGAAAACAGCCCCACCAAACACCAAAAGGAGCCCCCGAACCACGCGCTAGGGGCCCTCGCCAGACCGCCCCCCATGGACGGAGGGGCCACCCATGGGCCCTAGCCCAGCCAGGTCTGCCCTCTCGACCCCACCCACCCTCCAGCCCAGCTCGGACACCACGCGAGAAACGGGATGAAGACGCATGTCCCGCTGTGCACACGGCGGAAAGACCGCTGGACCGTTTCCTCTGGTGGGGCTGTTTTCCTTTCTCCAGAAAGTGTCAGGTCCTATAAGCACCAGGCCGGGTTATTAGCCCTTAATGAGGAAGTCACCCAGAGGCCTGGCAGCTGCGGTCAGGCTCCAGCCAATCGGAGCAACTGCCCCACACAATGAGATGCTCCGCACAATGGAGGAACCGGGTTGTGAAGGGGCCCAAGGGGGTCAGCTGGGGGGAGGGCCCTTAACCCTGGGGCCAGGGGAGGACCTGGGGTCGGGGCTGGGGTCGCTGCTGCTGCTGCTGCTGCACTGGGACAGAGAGGAAGGCAGTCACAGGCTGTCACGGGCCTTGGGGCATGAAGGATGCTCTAGCCGGTGACAATAAAAGGGAAGGAGGAGATAATTCTGGTATTGGTCCTGACAATCTTCCTCCTTAATTACTTTATTGAAAGGACTCAGGGCCTGGCAGGAGAACTGAGGGGGGCCTACCCCCCCCCCCCGCCCCGCCCCGGGTGTGGGGGGCGCTAACACCTGAGAAACAGGCAGGGGGGAAGAGGGCAGAGACACACCCACTGTCCTCCAGGCCCCTTGTGGGCAGCTGAAAGGAGGACACAGAAGTGGGGGTGACCGGTACCATTGGGCAGGCAGGAAAGCATAGATGATGCCCGCGGTGGGCCAGATCCTGGAGCTCGAAGCTGAACCCACCACAGAGCCAGAACCGAGCCCACTGGGACGCCACCCAGCCCCCACCCAGCCTCCTCCTCTTGGTCCTTCCTGAGGAGGGGCCACTTCCGGTCACGGGCTCCAGCGCCCAGGTTCCCAACGTTCTGACACGCCAACGTCTCCAGAAATCGCCGCACCTCTAAGATGTCAAAACACACGACCCAGAGTCCGAGAGATAATACAGGGGTTGAGGTGCCTGCTTTGACTCTGGCCGGACCCGGTTCGGTTCGATTCAAATCCCCCCACAGCCCCAGCCCCCTGCCCCACACATGGTCCACCTGAGCACTGCCGGGTGTGGCCCAAACAGTCTAAAGAAACGGGCTGTGGTCCAGCACAGAGAAACACTTCACCCAACAGAAGCTTAGCCCTGATGTAGGAACAACCAGAGTTCTGAATTCTGTGATAAAAAGGCCTAAAAGATCCGCAGGGAAAGATCGCGTGCAGCAAAAGGCGAGTCGTTTCTGCAGAGGAGGGGGAGAAACAACGTCAAGTGCACGTACAGCAGGAGTCAAGGGGGAAGCTCAGGAGAATCCACAGAGCCCAGAGGCCGCCAGGAGTGAGCCCTGAGCACAGAGCCAGGAGCAAACACCGAGCACTGCTGGGGGTGGCCCAAAACCAGAAAAAGAAAAAAAATTTTTTTTTTTTTTTAAAAACTAGCATAGGGGCTGGAGAGATAGCACAGCAGGTAGGGCATTTGCCTTGCACGCGGCCGACCCGGGTTCGATTCCCGCATCCCATATGATCCCCCGAGCACTGCCAGGAGTAATTCCTGAGTGCAGAGCCAGGAGGAACCCCTGTGCATTGCCGGGTGTGACCCAAAAAGCAATAAATAAATAAATAAATAAATAAATAACTAGCAAAAGCTCTCTCCTGACTGTAGCTCAAACATACCAGAGGGCCTGGGAGACAGTGTCGGGGTTAGATGCCACTGGGCACTGGTGCCAGCTCGGGAGCAAACACCCTCCTCGTGTGGGCCCATGGCCGCCCCAGACCTCTCAGGGGGCACCGGGGCAGCCGCCGCGGCACACGGTCCACAGCCCACAGCCCTGGCTGCTTCCAAGAAAGTGGGAAACCAAAGTGTCTTCAGGGTCGGCATGGCGACCCCCCGTGAGTGACGGTGGCCTGTGTGTGGCACAGATGCTCAGGACAAGAGAGGAGAGCCGTGTGACTATGTCAAGAAGGATGACTCACGGCTGGTGGCCCAGTCTCTGGCCAACACCAAAGCACTGGGATGGACGTGTAAAACGAATAGGAAGCGTGGGCCGGAGCAAGAGGACCGCGAGAAAGGCCTTTGCCCTATATGCAGCGGACCCGGGTTCAGTCCCCGGCACTGCATAGGATCTCCAGAGCCTGCCAGGAGTGAGCCCTGAGCACAGAGCCAGGAGTAAACCCTGAGCACTGTCGGGTGTGGCCCAAAACCAAAAAAGAAAGATTTTGTTAAAAAAAAAAAACTAGCATAAAATTCTCTCCTGACTATCACAGGGGCCGCTGGACACTGGGGGGCAGTTCGATCCCTGGCATCACCTGCTCCCCTCCAAGCACGGCTGGGCGTGACCCAGCAGGCCCTGGAGAGTCCCTGGGTTGGCCAGGTAACAGAGCAGTCGGTGCTGCCTCGTCTAACCTCGCTGACCCCCTCAGCCCCCCACTCACCCATTCACTTGCCCGGAATTGGGGCAGGAAGGAACAGCCAGACGCAAAAGTTTCTGTGAGTCTCTGGCACGATACCGCTGGCCGCTGGTGGTACTCGACAGCTCAACAGTTAGACTGTTGTTGCTACTGTTGTTACAGTTGTTGTTTAGTGGTGGGGGGGAAGGTTTGGGCTACAGCTGGTGGTGCTCAAGAGTTCTTGCTGTAAAGTGATCATTATGTTTTCAGAGCAGTAAAAAACACAACAAATACAAAGTGACAGGGACCATATGCAACCTGCAAAAAGCCTGAAAGATTTGCTATCTGGCTCTTTACAAAGGAAGTTTATCAATCCTTATCTAACCTAAATATATATATATGGACATATATATACGTATTTTAAAATTTTATTTATTTTTATAAAGCTGTTCACAATAATTTATTACATTTAATATTCGAGCACCAATTCCCAGCACCATATTTCGAATGTTTCCACCCTGACCCCCAAAACCTGTCTCCAAAGCAGAACCTACATAATTTATCTTGTAGTGCTTGTTATGAATAACAAATGACCTAAAAATGATCCCCAAAAGTTTCCTTAGAGGAAAGTGTGTGAAGACTGTTGGTATCTCACCCTGGAGCCATTAAGCCCTTGTCTTGGGAAATCAGTGGTGTCGAGTATGAGATGTGGATGCCCAAAAATATTTTTAAAATAAAAGATGAAAAATGCGAAACCCCATGAGACGCCAAGAACCCAACCTGAGAGGGGCTCTGGGTGGCGATCTCGTGTCTGCAGCTTTCCGTCCCCTCAAGATCTCCACCTGATTTGGGCCTGCAGTAACCACACACGTGGGGCCTCACGGGATGGGGGTGGAGCCGACCCTTTCCTCTTCGTCCCAATAAGACCCTGAGTCGCCACCCATGAACAGCCTTTCTGGCTCCTGATCAAGCTGCTTAACGGCCATGATCCCAGAGACTCAGGAACAAATCTCAGAACCCAGCAGGTTTTGGCAGAAATCCCTCCAGATTTAATTGTTAAGGTTTCCGAATTTCAAAATCGTGCGGCCACTACTGCAGCCACACGATATCATATGTTATTCATAACCAACAATGGAAAACAAATTGTCTACTGTTGCCTTTTTTGGCAGATCTGAGTGTTGGGGTGAAATCCCAAATAATAATGGTGGGTCTGGTGTCAAAATATTGAATGTAATCAAAGTAGAGCTAGAGTAATGTGGAAATCATCTGCCCCATAGGTACGAGGAGGTTGTGGGATGGGGGTATACCTGGGTTTTTGGGGGTGGAGAATGGGCCCTGGTGAAGGTACGGGTGTTTCATTGTACGACCAAGACTTAAACCCGAAAGCTTTGTAACTGCTCTCATGGTGATTCAATAAATAAAATTATAAAAAATGGAAAAAAAAAGGTAAGGTGGAGTTCATGCCCAATTCAATCAGCTAATCAGTGGCTGAATAAATAGCAGTACTCCTACATTTAAAAAAAAAAAAGATCTCCACCTGAGATCTTTTTGGAGAGATAGCACAGTGGGCAGGGCATTTGCCTTGCACGCGGCTTACCCGGGTTCGATCCTCAGCATCCCATATGGTCCCCTGAGCACCGCCAGGAGTAACTCCTGAGTGCAGAGCCAGGAGTAACCCCTGTGCACCGCCAGGTATGACCCAAAAAGAAAAAAATAATAATAATAAAAAACAACATTAAAAAAAAAAAAAGATCTCCACCTGAGCTGAATCCGGGAAGATGAGGGCAGGCCCGGTTCACCATGAAACAGGCCAAGCAGCTAGCTCCCTGAGCTGCGCCCACCTCTGCCGTCCAGCCAGGGACACTTCCGCTTCCTCAGGCACCAAGGCTGCACCCTGCAGCAGGCGAAACCCAAAGTCCAGAGATAAAGAAATTCTTCCCAGGTGACACCAGCTACCACTGCACCAAAAGGTTTTCTTCGGCTTATTCAGAAATCAGAACTGCGAGCGGCAGCTGGGATGCTGGGATGGCGGGAAGAAGGCAGCAGAGGGGCCCGCTGAGCCCCGGATGAGCCGGGGTGGGGGGGGGAGCCTCAGGCACCCATGTCGGGTTTGGAGGACTGGAAGCTTCCATCCCACCCAGAGTTTTCTCCCCTGCAGAGTGGCCGGAAACACACACACACACACACACACACACACACTCAGAGGGGAGAGGGGCTGGGCTGAGGGCAAAGGTCAATGACTTCACCAGCTGATGATCAGGATGTCCACTGCTCAGGGGCCTGTGATGCATACGTCACAGACAGATACGTACTACACGGATGCCTGCTACATGGACAGACACATACTACACGGATGTCTGCTACATGGATGCCTATGACACAGATACATACGTACTCCATGGATGCATGCTACACAGATACCTACTACACAGATGCCTACTACAGATAGGTACATACTACATACTACACAGATGCCCACTATTCAGAGGCCTACTACACAGATATGTACGACACAGATGCCTGCAACACAGATGACTGTGACACAGATACACACTACACTGATGCTGGCTCCACAGATAGGTACTACACAGATATGTACTACACACATGCCTGATACACACACAGATACACGCTACACATATGCCTGCTACGCAGATGCCCACTACACAGACAGATACATACTACCCAGATACCTGCCACACAAGCAGAGGCCTACAACACAGATGCCGAGTACTCTGATGCCTGCAGCTCTGGGCAGGCTGACTTCTGGCTCTGTGCTCAGGCTTCACTTCTGTAGGGGGTCAGTGGACCATCTGTGGTGAGAGCACCTGGGTCGGCCGCACGCCAGGCAAGTGCCCTACCCACTGTACTATCGCTCCAGGGAGCAGGAATATAGGGAAGAAAAGGAGAAGAGAAGAGAGGAGAGGAGAGGTGGGGAGGGGAGGGGAAGGGAGGGAAGGGGAGGGGAGGAGGGGGGAGGGGAGCGGAGGGGAGGGGAGGGGAGGGGAGGGGAGGGGAGGGGAGGGGAGGGGAGAGGAGAGGAGGGGAGAGGAGAGGAGAGGAGAGGAGAGGAGAGGAGAGGAGAGGAGAGGAGAGGAGAGGAGAGGAGAGGAGAGGAGAGTGACGAAGGGACACGAAGGGGAGAGAGGAGACCATCCCCTTCCAGCACGGGTCCCGGACATGTATCTGGACCCCATCAGGCAGAGCCCCTGCCCAGAGGAGTTTCTGCTTCTCCTGCCGCGGCCCATCGGGCCGAGAAGCTCTGCCTGTTGGCACCACCACTCCACGGCTTCCTATGTCTCCCAGGAAGCTGCCCCCACCACCACCAACTTTCTCCCCCGCAGAGAGGGACCCAGAGACCTTCGAATGGCCGGAAACACACACACACACACACACACACACACACACACACACACACACGACAGACGGCAGTGGCGTTGGCCACACTGAGGGCAGGAAACAAGCCTCCAGCCGTCAGAGGAGGCCGTAAAAATGATTACCTTTTCCTGCCATTAGTTTTATGAACTTTCCCCAGTAATGAGTGGAATCGTCCCTCATGCAGAAGAGTAAAGAAATCAATACTGCAGGAAGGCGGCCTGAGGGGGCGGGGGGGGGGGGGAGGAAGGGGGAGCTCCAGCTGGAGGCGGCTGGGTGACCCTCATGCCCTGTGGTGGGGTGCCCTGCCCCCAGGCTCCCTCGGTCCAGCACCAGGCAGACTCAGACGAGGAGAGAAAGCCGCCCCCACCCCCCCCCCCCCGCCTACACCCCCTCCCGCCCCCCGGCCAGGCCCCACCCCTCTCCCTATCGCCCACCCCACACAGTGCAAAGACCACCTCTAGCCCAGCGGCCCTATGTGGGCAGCTGCCCTGGGCTTACTCAACATCAAGGCGCGGCCCCGCAACCGCCGACACCCACATCCCCCTATGATCAGCTCATTCTGCATCTGTCCAGACCACAGCACCTCCCTCTGCCACAGCACCGAGGAACAGAAACCAGGCCGGGAACGTCACCCGGGAGGGTGGTCGGTAGGTGCCGGTGTGTGGCCAGTCCCCTGAGAGCAGGGGACAGAGGCAGAGCAGCAGCCACCAGCCTGGTCAGCAGCCCAGGTCCGGCAGACCCCCTCACTCACTCACTCACTCACTGAGGGTCCCCAGAGAGGGGTTCGCCTCGGCGGCACCCGGGCGCAGTGTCCAGAACCCACACGCCCACAGCCAAGAGGAGAGGCGTCGTTCCCAAAGAGGAAGCTGGCCCCAGAACCGCCAACTCACCGAGATGACCCACAATGGGGCCGGAGTGAGGCAGGGAGCGGGCCATGGTTGCCGCTGACCCGGGTTCGATCCCCAGCATCCCACACGACTCCCTGAGCACCACCAGGAGTAATTCCCAAGTGCAGAGCCAGGAGCGAGCCCTGAGCATTGCCGGGTATGGTGGGAGACAAGCCTCCGGCAGGAGAAGATATGGGCCCCCTGCCACCACCGCGGGCCTGCTGAGCCCCAAGGGCAGTGGGGAGCAGCTGCCTGACAGCGCCCGCCAGCCCAGAGACCCTTGACAAGGATGCGGTGACCGAGCACTTCCAGAACCTTCTGGGAACATGCCCAGTCCTGGGCAGCGAGCCTTGCTTCTGCTCCCTGCACACTCCCCCATGTGGTCCCGCCAAAGCAGGTGCGGCCTGCACCCCAGCTGTGGCCACGGACCTGACCCCCATCCCACCGCCCTCGCCACACCTCCCAGTCCTTCCCACAGACACGCGCCACCTACAGGACCCCCACGGAGCCCGAGCCCACAGGGGGCAGGCTGAGGACACGCCGACAGTGGCGCGGGCCCCCTGGGGAGGCGGTGGGCACGGCACTCACCAGCGGCAGGGATGCCGGCTTCTCGTGGTCGCCGCCCTCGCCCTTCGGCAGGGACGGGCGCCGCGGTTTCCGGCCCGCCTCTCTCTCCTGCTTGGCCAGCTGGGTCAGCTCGTCCTGGAACGTGGCCTGCTCCTGCTTATACCTATGACAAGGAGAGCGCAGGAAGAAGCACGCGCCAAGGGTACGCCGGGCGGAAGGTGGCCTGGGGGTGGGGTGAGGGGGTCTGGGGGGGCGAGGAAGCAGCCCAGGGCAAGTGGGACTGGCACAACCGGGGTGCACCCAAAGGCGCAGGGGACGGGAGCCCCTCCTCTCCAGGAGCTGGGGGGAGGGGGTTGTCGACTAAAATAGCCTGCGTGTGCACCCACCCCCAACGTATTTCTAGCCGTGTGCAGTAATTCCAAAGAGAGGAGGAAGTTGACAGCGCTAAGATGCTCATAGCTGAACCACTTATTCCTGCGGGAGAAATGTCCAATAACTCAAATGCCCAATATAAGGAAAATCGGGTCTATCGGAGGCTGGCAACAGTATGGCAGGGCGTTCGAATGTGGGCCCTTTGGTTTGTCTGTGGATGAAAACTTTCGATGGAGAAGTGTGGGGCGGGAGTCGCAGGTGGTGGGGACCAAAAAAGGTTGTTTGCCTTGCAGGCAGCCAACTCAGGTTCCAGTCCCAGAACCCCTCCTGGGTTCCTGAGCCCCAACCGGAAGTGAGAGCCAGGGGTAGGCCCTGACCACCTCCAGGTGTTGCCCCCCCCCAAAAAAAACCCCACCATTTTTAATAAAATAAAATGAAGAACTTTTTTTTATTATTATTATTTTGGGGGGTCACACCCGGCGATGCTCAGGGGTTACTCCTGGCTCTGCACTCAGCAATTACTCCTGGCAGTGCTCAGGGGACCATATGGGATGCTGGGAATTGAACCCAGGTCGGCCGCGTGCACAGCAAACGCCCTACCCACTGTGCTATCGCTCCAGCCCCAAAATGAAGAACTTTAAGTAACACTTTTAACAATAAAAAAAAAAATGCTTACAAAAACAAACACGACACATAAAAACGATCATTTAAAACTAGGTGAAAATGGCAAGACGATAAAGTTACAAAGACCTAACTCCTACCCCTGGGGTGGGGGAGCATTTGGAAGAAAGAAAACATTAAGAGGGAGGGGCTGGAGCGATGGCACTGTGGGGAGGGAGTTTGCCTTGCAGGTGGCTGACCCGTATGGTCCCCGAGCACCGCCAGGAGTAATTCCCTGAGCATCGCTGGGTGTGACCCAAAAAGCAACAAACAAAAAAACTATTAAGAGGGAGTTGGGGGGGGTAATGGCACACCTGGGGGCGCCCCCTATCCCAGCACCGGCCTGCTCAGGCACAAGGGGGGGGTCCCCACTCGGCGATCTCATCCTGCCCAGCTCTTCAAGGAGAGTTTCTGTTTGTTTGTTTGTTTGGTTCCGTCTGGGGACCACACCTGGTAATGCTCCAGGTTTACTCCTGCCTGTGCCCAGGAATCGCATCTGGCAGGGCTCGGGGGACTACATGGGATATCGGGGATCGAACACAGGCCAACTGCATCCAAGGCAAACGCCCTCCCCACCGCGCTACTGCTCCAGCCCCTTTGCAGAGAGAGTTCTGAGGAGGTCTGAAGAGCATCCACGGGTCACTGCCCCGTGCCTCTATGGGGTTCAAGGACCAGCGCCACCTCTATGCAGGGTTGCCAGGCAGCCTACGTGAAATGAACAGAGAAGACAATAGGGGAGAGGACGGGGCAGGGAGGGAGGGGTGCCTGGTGGTGGGGGGAACTGCAGAGGCGGGCCCAGGGCTTACCTCTTGAAGAGATCCTCATCCACCCCTGGGGGCTGCTGCCCGGCGCGGGGCTCGGGCTTGGGCGATCTGGAGCCTGCAAAGTAAGGACAGAGGCTGTCAGCAGCAGCCGGCAGCCACCGGTGGGAGCCTCTAGATGGACCCAGGACACAGCCCGGCTCCAGGGGACCCAGGCAGGGGGAGGAGGAGTGTCCAGTGGCACACGCTCCACCTGAGCGCCCGGCCCGGGGTCTCCATCACCCCTGAAATACGGGGGGCCACAGGCAGGCAAGCACTGCTTTCGGAGGGGGAGGGGGTCACATGCACCCCCTCTCCAGATCTCTGGTCCAGAATGAGGCAGGCACCCCGTCTCACCTTGACCCACATGAGCCCGCCGGCGGGGTGTCATAGACCCACCTTCACCCAACCACACGTCCCCACGAATCCCCTCTATGCTACCCCCCACTCTGCTCTGTGCTGCCGAAAGCTTCGGGCTACTCTCCCACCCTGCACCCATGCAGGCCCGAGTCCCTGGCTGCAATGAGGGCAGCATGGGGCGGCCACTCACCACCCCCACCCCAAGAAGCAGACCGAGCCAAAAGCACAAATGTGGAGGGAGGCCCCCGAGCCTCCGGGCAGCACCTCGAAAGAAGGCAAGAACACGCCCACCAGCCAGCCAGGCCTCAGGAAGGGAGGGGTCCCGGGCAGCCAAACACCACCGAGGCCTACACCAGCGGCTCCCTGGGCCAGGCGGCGGCCTATTCCCTGTTATTCACTGGAGTCAGAGCGTTCCCCATTATCAGGGGGTCCCTCCTTTAACGGTACAGGCCTCTCCCGCCCACTGCGGGGAAAGTGCCCACAATCCACTCCCCCGCCTTCCATGAAGGATCCCATATCCGGTCCCAGGCACCCTCCTCGCCCCCTGGGACTCTGAGCATTTAATATGTCTCTGGAATCCAGCCAGCACGCTTTTTCCTTTCGAGTCTGATGCAGAGCCAGGGACCAAACTTGGGCCTTCTACAGGTGAGGCAAGTCACCGGTTATGTCCCTGACGTGTGTCTTGCACTCATTAGCACCGCCGGCATCAGGTCACACGGCCACGGACAACGGTGCATTTTCCATTGGGTGATCTTAAGAGATCCGGAAGAGCTCTGTGTTTCCTAAGACGACGGATCCTCTTGCTCAGCGACTCATACCCCATGCCCTCGCCATCGCCGAACACGCTCATCTGTGCTTCACAGACCGCGAGGTCCAAGTGTGCCCACACTCATAAGTCCTGCCTCAGACTAGTGCCGCTGTCCTGCTTTAAGCTGCTGTGAATTGCTTTTTTAAAAATTTTTATCAGTGAAACACCATGAGGTACAGTTGTAGACTTAGAAATTTGTGCTTGAGTTTCAATTATACAATGATCAAGTACCCATCCCTCCACCAGTGCCCATTTTCCACCACCACGAATCCCAGTATGCTGTGAATTTCTCATGCCCGCTTTCTACCTGGAGCTTTCTTCGTGGCATCTGTACACAGCAGAGAGAACAGAGCAGAGACTTCAGGTTCATTAGGCACCCGCAGGTGACCCTGGTGGAGACCGCCGGGCCCGCCCCACCGTCATTATCCATTTTCCAACCCCCTTTTTATTTTATTTTTTTGCTTTTTGGGTCACACCTGGCAATGCACAGGGTTACTCCTGGCTCTGTACTCAGGAATTACCCCTGACAGTGCTCAGGGGACCACATGGGATGCTGGGAATCGAACCTGGGTCAGCCTCGTGCAAAGCAAATGCTCTACCCACTGTGCTATTGCTCCAGCCCCCTAAACCCCCTTTTTCTGAGGGGTCTCCGGCTTCTGACCAGCTTCCCCAGGGCCTCGCTCAGGGCTTAGGGCTCCTTCCCTGGGGGGGGGGGCTCACCCAGGCTCCCTCCTAGTGCACCTTTTTGGGGAGTGGGGGGGACAGCAGGCCTCCCCAGCCAGCAGGTGGCAGCTATCCCATGGGGTGTGGTGCTCACTGGGCGGGGCGCTTCCTGGGCCTGTACTGTGGGCAGCCACCAGGGCCACAGAGCCAGCCAGGGACCCGGGGCACTGGGAGGGTCTCACGAATGCGAGGCTCGCATGCCCCGAGTCACAGCACCCGGGCCCTGAGTTACCTTTTTATGGCTTTGATCCTCTTCTTCCTTTGTGGAAGGCACACCCGGAGATGCTCAGGACTCACACCTGGAGGGTCTCGGGGGACCATACTGGGTGCTGGGGCGGGCACATGCGGGGCGGGCGCCCTGCCCGCTGCACCATCTCTCCCAGCCCTGAATCTTATACTCAAGTCTTTTCATTGCCTCTAAAGTTTATCTTGGGGACCTGAGATGACACACGGAGTTAATTCCAATTTCTTCCTCTCACCTGATTCTATTCCATCACGACAAGGAAAGCGAGCATTGATCGTCCAAGTAAAAATATCTTTAAGTGAGTCGACCCCAAGAACGGGCCGTTTACACGGACTATTTATCTGCATTTACGTGGACTATTTTTCTGCGTTTAGAAACGCAACACTCGCCCTCGTCCTTGCAACGGGGAAACACTTGGTCACAACGGAAACCGAAGACAAATGAAAGCTCTATTCTTGCCCGATGGCCAAAACCGACCCAAACTGAAACAAATGATTCTTTTATCTTGCAAGCGCAAACCAATCGGTGTGTAACAGAGGTGGGCAACTTCTGCTTCTCTTTCACGGCTTTCTTCCTCTCCGCAGTCCATCCCGGTTTGCTGAAGTTCACCGCGTCATGCCAGACTCCTCTGGGAGCCTTCCCATCCGTCAGGGGCGCTCCCCAGCCCCCCGGGCTCCTGGGCAGGAGCACGTCTTCCTGGGGCACAGAGCCCAGTCAAGGACAGGCACTAGAGCAGTCAGGGTGGGTCCCAATGCAGGCACAGGAGGCGGGGACCTCCAGTGCTTGGAACACAACTCAGGACTGGTGGGCAGGAAGGCTGTGGTGCCCGGCACCACCCACCCGGTCCCAGGCCAGGCTGCAGACTCCAGGCCCAAACCGTCTCTCCACTAGTCCCAAACCTTTACTTCTTTATTTATTTTTATTCTTTTTGCTTTTTTTTAATTTTTATTAGTGAGACACCATGAGGTACAGTTGTAGACTTACAAATTTTTGTGCTTGGGTTTCAGTTGTACAATGATTGAGTACCCATCCCTTGGGTCACAGAGCTGGAGCGACAGCACAGCGGTAGGGTATTTACCTTGCACACAGCCAGCCCGGCCGAGTGGGGTTCGATTCCTCTGCCCCTCTCAGAGAACCCGGCAAGCTACCGAGACTATCTCGCTCGCACGGCAAAGCCTGGCAAGCTACCCATGATATATTCAATATGCCAAACACAGTAACAAGTCTCAAAATGGAGACGTTACTGAGCCCACTCGAGCAAATCGATGAACAATGGGAGGACAGTGTGTGTTTGTGTTTTTGGGTCACAGGGGTTTACTCCTAGCTCTGCACTCAAGAATTACTTCTGGCGGTACTCAGGGGACCTTATGGGATGCTGGGAATCAAACCCGGGTAAGCCACGTGCAAGGCAAATGCCCTACCCACTGTGCTATCACGCCAGCTTCCAGCCCAGTGTTTGTGGTTTTTTGGGTCACGGGGGTTACTCCTAGCTCTGCACTCAGGAATTACTCCTGGCGGTGCTCAGGGGACCATATGGGATGCTGGGAATCAAACCTGGGTAAGCCGTGTGCAAGACAAATGCTCTACCCGCTATGCTATCACTCCAGCCCTCAGCCCTCCACCTTTCAGATCCCAGGTCAAAGGTCATCTCCTGTTGAAGTCCTTCCCCAAGCAGGAAGTCACTGCCACCAGAGACATGCTGAGCCTGGGAGGCGTTTCTGGAAAGCGGGTTCCTGTCACCATCAGCTCTCTGCTTCCAGCCGGGCACCTTATGGGCAGACAGTGCTGAGGGTTGGCGGTCCAGGTCACCCCGTGCGCTGCAGGCACCAGGCACAGAAGGCACCACCAGAAGGCAGGGCTGAGACCACCGGCCCCAGTCCCTGCCTTCCCCGCTTTACGGGAGAGACACTTGGCATATGGCAGGGGCACGCGCTGAGGACCACAGGGACAGACACGGGGGGGGGGGCGGGGAGAGGGGCACCAGCTCCCCAGAGCACCAGGGCCCCTCAGGCCAGCGACGGAGGGGGGAGTCCTTGAGAGAAAGGACACAGCCAGGACGGTTCCAAGAACATTCTGTGGAAGCAGCTGCCTGCGTCCGGCACCTGACAGGTTTCCTCTCTAAAACCATTTCTGATAGCCGAGATAAGTACCAGAAGGTTCACTCCATGGCTTGGAGGCCAGCTGCACATGCTAGGGGGAAAAGGCAGCTCAGATAGAGAAGGGAGCACCACATAAAGGGTGTTTGGGAGGATCCTCCCAGGATGGGAGATGCATGCTGAAAGTAGACTATAGACCGGATATGACTGCCACTCAGTGCCTCTCTTGCAAACCACAGCACCCAAAAGGAGAGAGAGAACAAAAGGGAATGTTCTGCCACAGAAGCGGGATGGGCTGGGGGGTGGGAGGGATACTGGGACCCATGGTGGTGGAAAATGGGCACTGGTGGAGGGATGGGTACTCGATCATTGTATAACTGAAACCCAAGCACAAAAATTTGTTAGTCTACAACTGTACCTCGTGGTGTTTCACTAATAAAAATCTAAAATAAATAAATAAATAAAACCATTTCTGTTCTTGGCCATCAGGAAGGAGAACAACACAGATGCTGCCGTGTGTCACGGGCTCCAAGGAGGAGGGAACACATCACGCCACACCTGGTGGGGGCAGGAGCAGAGTCAAGCAGCCTGCCGGGACCCCAGGAAGCCCAGGAGCCAGGCCGGGGACCCCCATGGCCAGAGAGCTGCATCCAAGCCGTCCACTCCCTCCCGCCTAATGCAGTCCCCTCGAGCCCGGCAGCAGCACGGGGCAGGGAGCCTCTCAGACAGCACCTTTCTGGGGTCACCCTGCCCTTGGGCCTTATTTCTTCCTTCTGCGAGGGCAGGCGTGGGCTGAGCCACACCCCACAGTGCTCAGGGAACCATACATGCAGGTCCCAGGATGCGATCACCCCCTGCATGACCTCTGAAGCTCAGGCCTGGCCCCTCAGCTCCAAGAGAAACCCGACAGGAGGTGCGGGGAGCCCGTTCAAGCTGGCTGCGCTGCCCGCTGGCCCCGGCCCGGGGATGGGGCTCTCCTGCGGGTCCCGTGGGCGCTAGCCTGCCGCCTCTCCTCCCCACCCCACCCCACCCTGCCCCCCTTGCTCCCATCGTACCTTTCTCCCGGCCTTTGGAGGTGCCCCCGGCAGCAGGCGGAGGAACGGACGGAGCCGGGTGTCCAGCTTTGGGGTCCTTCATGCGGTTGACCACACTCTCCGACAGCTGAGGGAGGGAGACGGGGGGGGGGGCAAGTGTCACTCTGGAAACCCAAGCAGATGAAGACCACCCCATCCCCCGCGCCCACACCCACCACCCCTACTCCATGCCGCTCCCCAAAGACCAGTTGGAGAGACCCAGATCCCTAGGGGATCCCTCTGGTGCCAGCACCGGTGACCCACCGAGCACCACACCGAAGGCCGGCAGTCTGGCCCAGGGGAGCTCCAGCACCTTCTTCCGCAGCCACACTGCTCCGCCTGCCTCAGTGGCACCCGATGCTGCTGAACTCGTGAGGCGGTTCCTGTGCCCTCCCCAGACCTAATCCCCCGTCCAGATCCTGACCTTCCTTTGGGGACATCTGGGCGACCCCCACCCCGTGATCCCCTCCTAGGGCATCACCTCTCCTTGCCCCACCAGCCTGCCCCGTGAGCACACGTGTGCGCTGCCTCTCGGGGAATTACGGTAATGTCCACCGGTAATGTCCACCTGCCCCGTCCTAACGGGACACCTGGCCAGGTACCTGGGCTCCACGTCCCGTGCCCCCCGCCCCCCATCACCACACCGCGGGCCTCCTGTCACCTTCACCTCCCCCTCGTGGAGATGGGATAACCAAAGCTCTCCTTCATTTGAGACAAAGTGAAAGAGGCATGAGGGTGTCATAAAACCATTTACTGAAATGAAATAGCAAGCGAGGGATAAATCCGGAATAAAAAAAACCCTTAAGGGTTCACTTCAGTAAATATTTATTAAGAGCCTAATATGGGGACGGCCTCGTAAAGCACAGAGGAGGGGAAGACGCTGACGACGACGTGGGCAGCTGCCCACGCGGGCCCTTGGCCAGGGAAGGGCTCCCCCCTAAGCACAGAGGAAACTGCGAGGAAAGGAAGGAAAAGGAGCCGCCTCGGGGTAGCAACCGGCCCCGCTCAGGCAGGAAAGACGCCACAGGCTCGGGGGCGGGGAGCCTCCAGGTGCCACTGAGACAGGGCTGAGCGCCCAGGGCGCACCGTCGGTTACTCTGGGCCACGAAATTCTTCATCTGTCTCGACGCTGTGAAAAGACAGATGCCATCAGGTGAGGATGTGCCTCGAAGCAGAGCGCCTGCCTGGGATGGTGGAGGCCAGCATCACCCCAGGGCGCCACTGGTGGGGACCCCACGCCACCACCCAATTACCCCCCCCACCCCCCGTCCTGGTGCACACAGCAGCAACAAGGGGCCGGGAAGGGTCCCACCAGGGGCCATGCTAGAGGACAGGCCCGAGTCCCCGATGCCAGCACCACGGGAAGCCCAGTGGGGCCCCGGCACCGAACAAGGATGTCACACAAAACCAACACGGAGCCAACCCGAAACCTAAACGTCACCTAAAATGACTAATTTCTTAGAAGAAACCACAGGGGGCAAACCACGACCCTGGCTCCCCATGATGGATTCGTAGATATGATGCCACAGGAAGAACCAGATTCGTGGGCTTCATTGACGTGACCAAGTTCCGGGCCAGGGACAGCCAGGGCACAGTGGCAGAGTTCACGCCTCCCACTGAGACCCTCCCTCTGGCTCAGCAGGAGACAGGAAAAAAACGTTTTGTGCATCAAAGGACACGAGCACATGAACCGACAGCCCACAGCATGAGAGGAAACTCTGGCGGCTCATATCTGATAAGGAAGGTGATTTTTTTTTTTTTAAAAAGAACTACTCTCGGGGCTGGAGCAATAGCACAGTGGGTGGGCGTTTGCCTTGCACGCGGCCGACCCGGGTTCGATTCCCAGCATCCCACATGGTCCCCTGAGCACCGCCAGGAGTAACTCCTGAGTGCAGAGCCAGGGGTAACCCCTGTGCATCGCCAGGTGTGACCCAAAAAGAAAAAAAAAAAAAGAACCACTCTCGCTACTCGGTAATAGAGAAAAACGACCCAATTACCAAATGAGCTAAGAGACAGACAGGGCTGAGATCCGTGTTTCGCAGCCAGCTGGCCCCCCGTCTGACCCCCAACACCGCTCGGGGTCCCCCTCTCAACATCGCTGGGCGTGGCCTCGGGCCCTGGACTGACCTGCCGGCCAGGGGTGGGACCCGGGAGCCCTGGGCACCACTTGGGAGGCCAAATGGAAGAAAAGGAAAGTGAGCGGATTCCTCCGAAGAACAGGGACAAGCGATCAATAAGCAAACGGGAAGGTGCCGAGAGAACCAAAGTCAAACCGCAACGAGAGACCGAGAAACCGCCTCCTCCCCTCCGGGGGGCCGTGGCGTCAGCCGAGCCCGTGGACAAAGGGCCGGGACCTACTTCCGCTCAGTGCTGGCCAGGATGGAGAGATGCTGCAGCCGGTGGATGGAGGGACAGTGCCCCAGGCCCCTCCACCACAGGGTCCAGAGGAGACCCGGGCCCCCCACGTGCCCTGGCCACAGCTCTCCCCTGTGGACCCTTGCTGCACCTGTGGGGGACAGCCGGAGAGTCACGGCAGCCCCAACGGGCCTGGGGGGAGGGAGACGCTGTTCCCCACATGACGTGGCCGAGCTGAGGGGCTAGAGACATGGGGCAGCCTTGCCCCATGGAGGGGTTGCAAAAAAGGAAGCCGAGCCCCCCAGGCGGCCCGAAGCAGGGGGCCAGACCATGTGACTTGTGAGCACAGGCACTGACGGGGCCTGGGAACGTACAGCAGCAGGAGGCGGAGGAAAGTGCCAGGCCCGCTCTGTCCTGCACTGAGCACTCGCTGGTGATGCACCCACGGTGGGAGAGGAAGGTTCTAGAAAGAGCGGGAGGATGACGCAGCAGCAGCATCAGAAACACAGTCCCTGCATCAGGGCTTCCCAGCAAAGGGAAGCGGAGAATCACAGAAAGTGTTTCCCACGTCCGACGTCACCCAGCCAGGTCCTGTCGAGGGAAAAACGCACCACGGGCGTGTTTTCATGAAGTCTGGGCCAAGGCAGACAAACACCCAGGAAGCCGCCTTCCTGCCCATGCTGGGACTGAGGGAGGCAAGTCTCCGGGAAGGGGGCGGCCGGGCCATGAAGCAACCTTAGCCGCCGCGGACAGCGGCAAGGAGAAAGCAGACGGACGTCTGTTAGAACACATGGACGCACGGACGCTGGCCTTCTGCAAGCTACGTGGACAGAACATGGGGATGATGAGACCATGTGGGAAACAGCAGAGAATCCCAGGCAACTCCCGGGTGCATCCAACTCCCCCCGGGCGCTGCATCTATCAGGCAAATGCATCGACGCAACTGAAGTCACTCTTAGGTCCCGAGGAAAGCCGGGTCTGCAGAGGATGGGGGTGAGGGGTGGAACTTGGGGTGGTGCAATGAAGGGAGGCAATGACCAGAGCCTGAGACCAAACTCCTGAACTTCATGCAGCCTTGGGTGCACTTTGCCAATCAATCACTAAGACCTTACGCAGGTGGACGGCAGTGGGATATGGGCCATCATGGGAGCGATTAGCTGGAGCCAGAGACTAAGGACACAGGCTCTGTGGTAGGGGGTTTTGTGGGGGCGCTCCAGCAACCAGGCGTGGGTGGGGCTAGCCGGGGTCTCCCGCCCCATGCCACGGACATGACTCGCTGGGTCCTGGGGGACATGAGCTCCTGGCAAGCAGAGGGCAGCACGAGCCCCGCCCGACCCTGCAGGCCCCAGGGCCAGGCAGCAGCCCCCCCAGGGAGAAAGACGGTGGCCTGGTCACACCTGGGCGCCCCCCGCACGGGAAAGCCACAGCAGTGAGCGGGGACTGGACCCAGCACCCGGCCCAGTGGCCGCCCGCTAACCACGCTCCCCGGTTCGAGGGTGAAGGGAAATATTGGCAGGCATCTTGTTGGCAGTCGGAGACTTGTAATATTTTTTAATGTTGCTACAAAATACGGCAAGTAATATTTTTAATCAACAAACACACACACACACATACATACACAAGCGCGAGCACACACACACACACGCACACAGACATCACGCAAGAATAAACACCATCTGGGCAGTGCTCCCTGTACCAACAGAAACAGACTGGAGGTCTCGGCACCAGGGCCCGGGGTCACCATGCCACCGGGCTGGCCAGGACGCAGCTGCACAGTTGTTCGGAGGGGCTGGGGGTTGCGAGGCCAAACCAGGGCGGGGCAGGGCAGGAGGAGCCCCAGGGAGGCTGGGCCTGGGGACCCCCACCCAGGGCTGCAGCTTCTCGGAGCTCTAAGTCGTGCACCTACCCGGCGGGGGTCTCAAGACTGCCGTACAGGACCAAGTGTTTCGGGATACGAAGGCCTGGACCTGAGTCCCAAGCCACTGGCTCGCCATGCGGTGGCTCAGTGGCTGGAACCACACACTCCTCTCTGAGTCACCTGCTTCCCCTGGGAGACAGAAAGAAGGCACAGACCCCGGTGAAGCGATCCACAGGGAGCACAGGGCAGGGAGCACGGGACAGGGAGCAGGAAAGAGGAAGCACGGGGCAGGGAGCAGGGAGCACAAGGCAGGGAGCACGGAGCATGGGGAAGGGCGCTGGGAGCACATGGCGGGGCACAGGGAGCACAGGGCAGGGAACATCCCATCGGGTGCCGACCCAAGAGAAGCTGCCAAGGCCTGGGCACTCTCCACCTCCCCCGGGCCCGGGGCAGTCAGAGGAACAATCAGGGCGAACAGCACAGTCACCTCGTGCCACGGCTGCCCACAGAGACACAATACCATGGCACCCCCCCTTACTGTGACAAGCGGGGGGCCGAGAAGGGCCCTGGGGAGCCAGAGCTCAGCCGCAGTCACACCCCCAGGGACCTCTGGCACACGGGGGATCCAGAGCCGCTGCCCAACATTCGCTGCCCCAAACCGCACCCTCGCTCACAAGCCCCAGGGATGCGGGGACGCACCCACTGTGGGGCAGGTTTCTCTAGGAAGCCCGAGATCTCCGAGGGAGGGGAAGGGAGACACGCTACAGAAAGGGAGGGCCCGGGAGATGGCCCAATGGCTAGAGCAAGTGCCCAGCACACCCAAGGCTTCAAGCTGGATCCCCCGGGGCAACCCACCTGCGCCAGGTGTGGGCTGTCAGCCCCAGCCCAACCACAGGCACTTCCTGGCTGCATCACGGCAGTCGGGTGCGAGCCCCGGTGAGCATTACATAGATACGCGAGCTCTAGCACACGATGCCACGGCGAGTGGCCCCTCCCCGGGGGTGAGTGGGCGCAGCAGTGGCCCAGACCCCACTGGCCTGAGGTTCCCGCTGGTCCCCAGCTGGCAGCAGTCCCTCAGACGCCGTTTCCACTTCAGGAGGGCATGAGAGCCAGACACTCAGTGGCTCCAGTGCCAGGGACACTGGGCTTCCGTCTTCCCACCGAGCTGGTGGAAGGAGAGGCACCACTCGTGGCCATGCCCTATGGCAGCGGCGTGGACACAACTGGCCCCCTGGGCAGGCTCTGCTCTGGCCGTCCCAGTCACCCGCTCCGCACCTTCACCCCAGGCAGGCAGACAGCTCTGTCCCAGCTCAGGACTCACAGGAGACCCCCCAACCTCCCCCCATCCCCCCCCAGACCCTCACACCAAAGACAACGCGAAAAGGCAGTCTGAGGCACAGGGCCAACGCCCCAAGGGGGTCGGAGGCGATGGCCTGGGGGGGGGGGGGGGTCGGGGACAGGGCTTCCAGGGGGAAGAAGGGCACAGGTACAGGGCGGGGCTCAGAGGGCAACAACCAGGCGGGATCTACCCGGGTCCCAGAGTGACCAGGCAGGACGGCCACCAACCCCAGAGGCGGGAGGGCCGAGCCGCATGAGGGCTGCGGACAGGCCGGCTGGCAGCTCCCACGGCGGCTCATACGCCCTCTGAAACAGGGTCGAGCTCGGAGACGGAGGCTCGGAGAAAGCCTGGAGGGCGCCACGGGAAACTGGAAACAGTTGGTATTTAAAAATAAATAAATAAATAAATAAAGGGGCTGGAGCAACAGCACAGCGGGGAGGGCGTTTGCCTTGCACGCGGCAGACACCCGGGTTCGATTCCCAGCATTCCATATGGTCCCCCGAGCACAGCCAGGAGTAATTCCTGAGTGCATGAACCAGGAGTAACTCCTGTACATCGTTGGGTGTGACCCAAAAAAAGCAAATAAATAAATAAATAAAAATTAAATTAAAAAACCACACTCTGCAGGGAGGGGAACAGAGGCCTGAGAGAAGAGAAGGGCTGCGGCGAGGGAGGGCCACGCACACCAATGAGCGGGCGCCGTGCTGTGGGGGAAGTCAGGGGTGCTCCCGGTGGGGCCGAGCAGTGGTGCTCCCAAGAGGGTCGCAGCTGGAGAGGGGTCTGGGAACCCCCGGCGCCAGGGGCTGCCCCGCAGGGCGCAGAGCCCACATGCTCCAGAAGGGGGCGGCAGAGCGCCCAGCCCCAGGGGACCCCACTTTCAAGGTGGACCATAGAACCACCTGCCCTAACCTCCTCTCCACACACTCTGCGCTCCGTGCACTCCCGTGTCACTGAGGTAAGACGCCCCGAGGGTCACAGGCTCCCATAACACCAAGACACAGAAGCAAAGCCGGAGCAAGGAACCCCGTGGGAGACACTGGATCGATCCCGGCAGTAAGAGGGACCCAGGCTGGGGTGAGGTGGGGAAGAGCCAACATTAAGGTGAATCAAAACACTTGCAGGATGGGGCTGGAGCGATAGCACAGCGGGTAGGGCATTTGCCTTGCATTGCGGCCGACCTGGGTTCGATTCCCAGCATCCCATATGGTTCCCCGAGCACTGCCAGGAGTGATTCCTGAGTGCAGAGCCAGGATTAACCCCTGAGCATCGCCAGGTGTGACCCAAAAAGAAAAAAAAGATACTTGCAGGAGAGCGGACTCGGGGGCAGAAGCGCCCACCTTGCAAGTGTGCAGCTCTGAGTTTGATCCTGGGGGTCTCCCACAGTGTGGCCACCCCCCCCAGCACCACCCCAGAATTCACGCCGCCCGGCACCCCACCACTGAGAGTGCGTGACCTCAGCAAGTACAACGCATGGGAAGGGCCCGACCTGTAGGGCAGGCGGGCACTGTAAGCGGAGCACAGTGCAAGCATACCTGCGTGCGAGCCCCTCGTCACAGCGACGGCCTTGCAGGGCCTGTGTACCCCCCAGCCACCACCACTGAGGCCAGAGCAGAGGGAGTGTGGGGAGCATTGTGCTCCCAGGAACAGAATTTCTTTCCGGTCTTTAAATGCTCTTCAGCGGGCCAGAGCGATAGCATCGCGGGGAGGGCGTTTGCCTTGCACGTGGCCGACCCAGATTCCAGCCCCGGCCTCCCATATGGTCCCCTGAGCACCACCAGGAGTGATGCCTGAGTGCAGAGCCACGAGCAACTCCAGAGCATCGCCAGGTGGGGCCCCAAAATCTCACAAAAACACAACGAGGTCAATAAAAAAAAATACTACTGATCTCGGCACAGGGAGCTACAGCCGCCTGCAGGCCACTTTCTCGCCATGGCGCTGGCGCACCAACGGGCAGAGGGACCGCCAGCAGGAGCACGGGGCTGGAGAAGGGACGGGCAGCTTCTGTGGGCAGTGGGCGGCTGCATGCACAGCCCCTGGGCATCCTTCACTGAAGCCCCAGGAGGTGCCAAGAGAGCAAAGGCGACTCCCAGATCTCCCGCGGGGCCGGGCACCAGGACGCTGTCCAGCACCACGCCCAGAGAAACTCAGGCTCTACCGGTGCTCTCTAGAGCCCAGGCCGCCCGGTGCCCAGCGAGGCACGCTGCCCACCCCAAGTCTGCGACAATGCCTCTCCCCGCCTGAGGCGGTTGCCGTGGAGACTCTGCTCCTGATTCCTCAGCTTTCGAGGAGCTGAAATTAGACCCACCGGCTGCTCACCAGATTCAAACCCCAGAATGCCAGGTCCGGGGCCCAGGAGGCCGCCTACCCTGTGGGGCCGGCGCAAAATGCCCCCAGAGGTCAGGCTAGCGACAATGATAAGTGGGATTGGCCAGGCAGGTGGGGGAAGGTGGCAGGGACAGTGGCTGAGAGACATCACTGCTCTAGTAGCGCATCAGACGGAGGCAGAGACCACTCACCGCACTGACCACCTCCCCCCCAAAACATATTAAAACACGTTAAAAATAGAATTTATGTAAAGTCTCGCATTTTCACATTTGGCGATTATTTCCTATGAAAAATTTTTTTGCGTTTTTTTTGGGGGTTCACACTCGGCGATGCACAGGGGTTACTCCTGGCTCTGCACTCAGGAGTTACTCCTGGCAGTGCTCAGGGGACCATATGGGATGCTGGGAATCGAACCCGGGTCGGCCACGTGCAAGGCAAACGCCGTACCCACTGTGCTATAGCTCCAGACCCTCCAGTGAAATTTTTAAACACTAGGTGTCTGGATTCATGGCTTAGATTAAAAAATAAAACACAACCAAGCATGGTTTGGGTTTTTTGGGGTCACACCCGGCAATGCTCCAGGCTCACTCCCCCCCGCTGTGCTTCTGCTCTGGCTCTCCAAGTGTGTCTTGGTTAAAATGCTGTTTGCCCAGCTCTGGGGACGGAGCTGCAGGCAGCGGCTCTGAGGGAAGGGAAGAATCAGCGATGCCTGAGTGGACACCATAGGGAGTGGTGAGCAGTGAGCAGTGGGGAACGGCAGAGAGGGGACAGCAGAGAGGGGCTCCCCTAAAGATGAAGGTCCAGTGCAAGAGAAGAGGCCGAGGACGGGGCTGCAGGAGACCGTCGGCAGGACACGGCTCGGCCTGCCGGGAAACTCACTCGGTCCCGCACGGAGCCTTTGATCAGAGCCACAGGAAGCAGGGCACAACAGGAAGGACGGGGAGCCGATCAGCCTCCACCCCGACTGGCACTGGCCCAAGAAGCTGGTGACGGGCATGTGGGAGAGAGCAGGGAGGGAACAAGCCACAGTGAGGTGTGCCTGGTCCCCCGCCCCCCCACAAGCGCCCTCTCCCGGCAAAATCCCCGTGCCCTTCCTCAGGGCTGGAGTGAGGTCAGCGGGGAGGGAGTTTGCCTTGCATGCAGCCAACCCGGGTTTGACTCCCAGCATCCCACATGGTCCCCTGAGCACCGCCAGGAGGAATTCCTGAGTGCAGAGCCAGGAGTAACCCTGTGCATCGCCGGGTGTGAACCAAAAAGCAAAAAAAAAAATCTAAAGTGGAAATGTAAGCAAACCCTTGCAAGGTGCTCCAACTGCCCCCATGTGTGGCCAGTCCCCCACCAGCCCCATCAGTGAGCTGGGGCACTCAGGAAAAGTCCACTTGCAGGGGGTCCAGGCCTTCAGAGCACCCTACTTACAGCAGAGGCTCCCACACATACCTGGCCTACCACCGCCTTTTCAGGGGAGGAAAAAAAAAGATCACTGAGTATCTCCCTGGAAATGTACCTTCTTTAAGCCAACAAAGCGTACACCACACCCCAAGGTCCGGCATCCCCAGAGAGGGTGGGTGGTATCGGCCACTTTGAAATTGGTCTGGGGACGAGAAAGATGGTCAAGTGGGCAGGGCACTTGCCTTGCATGCAGCAGACTCGGGTTCAACCCCTGACACTTCATTCAGTCCCCTGACCTTGACCCCTGAGCAAAAAGCCAGAAACAGATGTCCTTCATCCCGGAAGGGAGCATAACATGACGCTCGCCATAACCATGCCACCAGGCCCCAAGGGGGGCAGGTGAGGGTCCTCCCCGCCCCAAGGGACCCAGCCCCAGCAGCCAGAAACCTCCAGAACTCCACCATGCTCATAGCTATTCTCTACACGCTTGGGCCAAGCCTCACCCATGAGTGAACCTTTCCCTGGACACTTCATAGGACACACCCTACCCAGACTCCAAGAGCACTGCACCACATCTGATGGGATTCAAATTAGGAAGCAACCAACCTTAGAGGGAAATACTATATAAATTTCGGTTCTGCTTTGGGACAGGGATTGGGGTTCGGGATGGAAATACCTGAAATATGGTGGTGAGAAGGTGTCATGGTGGTGGGGCTGGAGTTTGAACATTAAGTGTAATAAAATATTGTGAAATACATTATAAAATGCACTGTAGCACTGTCCTCTCGTTGTTCATGGATTTGCTCTAGCGGGCACCAGGAACGTCTCCATTCTGAGACTTGTTGTTGTTTTTGGCAAGTCGAATGAAAAAATAAAAATAAGAGCCAGAAATCAGCCCCAAAACCAGAAGAAAAGAGAAAAAAAAGAAACAATAGAAACGATGGGCTCCCTGCAGCTACCACCTCCTCGCTACCCCTCCCCTGGTGTTTTCGATTCTTCCAGCCCAGGCCTGCGCCCTCAGAAGCGGGAAGGACAGTCACTGTCACCTCCCGTTGTTTGCTTGAGTGGGCCCAGTAACGTCTCCATTGCGAGACTTGTTATTGTGTTTGGCATACCGAATATGTCACGGGGAGCTTGCCAGGCTTTGCCGTGCAGGCAAGATACTCTCGGTAGCTTGCCAGGCTCTCCGAGAGGGGCGGAGGAATCGAACCTGGGTCAACCAGGTCGGCTGCATGCAAGGCAAACGCCCTTCCTGCTGTGCTATCGCTCCAGCCCAGGGAAAGACAGCACCCGCGGGAAAGTCTTGGCCGGCAGGGTGCCTAGGCAGCGGGAAACTCTGCTGTTCCCCGGCCTGCGTCGGAGGAGACCGACCGCATCCTGGGGCCATCTGAACTCAAGCAAGGCAAGATGAGAAATACGGGAAGGAGCTGCCACAGCCCCACCAAGACACTCTGAAGGGCTGTGGGCAAAGCCGGAGATGGGGGGTGAGCTCTGCCCGGGGATTCAGGGGGAGCAGCACAGGGACAAGGCTGGCAAGTGCCAAGCAATCCAGCGTGGACATACCATTAACCCGACACTGTCACAGTGATGAGCAGTCTCTGCTCTCTAACAAAATAAGTAAATAAAAGGACAGAGGAGTGACAGGGTCACTGTCACTGTCCTCCCATTGTTCATCAATTTGCTCGAACGGGCACAGTAACATTGTGAGACTTGTTACTGTGTCTGGCATATCGAATACCTCACGGGTAGCTTGCCAGGCTCTGCCGTGTGGGCGAGATACTCTCGGTAGCTTGCCGGGCTCTCCGAGAGGGGCGGAGGAATCGAATCCGGCTCGGCCGGGCTGGCTGTGCGCAAGGCAAATGCCCTACCACTGTGCTATTGCTCCAGCCCAGATTACAAAATAATTAAAATAAATAAAAGGATAAAATAATATAACATAGTTATAATCACTTCTAGCAGTGCTCAGGAGCCCCTATCAAGTGCAGGAACCAGACTGGGGTCACTCGAGTGCAATGCAGGCATCTTAATCCATGTACTATCTTTCCAGCCCCTAATACAACTGTCACTGTCCTCCCGTTGTTCATCGATTTGCTCGAGCGGGCCCAGTAACGTCTCCATTGTGAGACTTGTTGTTACTGTGTTTGGCATATTGAATACGTCACGGGGAGCTTGCCAGGCTCTGCCGTGTGGGCGAGATACTCTCGGTAGCTTGCCGGGCTCTCCGAGAGGGGCGGAGGAATCGAACCCGGCTCGGCTGGGCTAGCTGTGCGCAAGGCAAACGCCCTACCGCTGTGCTATCGCTCCAGTCCAGTGACAGGGTATTTTTCAAAATGACTGTATGACGCCTCCACCTGACCACACAGTGCTGAGTCGAGGCCTCGGTCCAGACCCAACAGCAGGCAGGGCGTTCACACCCACCACTGCTGTTCCTTCCAGGGCTGCAGGTTCCAGCCAATGCTGGGAATAGGAAGAGTGAAAGGGAAGAAGCAGAAGAAGCAGGGGTCGGAGCGACAGGACAGCAGGGAGGGCTTCTGACTGGCACACGGTCAACCTGGGTTGAATCCCTGGCGTCCCACAGGGTCCCTGAGCACCGCCAGGAGTGAGTCCTGAGCACAGAGCCAGGAGGAACCCCTGAGCACAGCCGAGTGTGGACCAAATAATAATTTTTTTTTTTTTTGCTTTTTGTGTCACACCCAACGATGCACAGGGGTTCCTCCTGGCTCTGCACTCAGGAATTACTCCTGGCGGTGCTCAGGGGACCATATGGGATGCTGGGAATCGAACCCCGGTCGGCCGCGTGCAAGGCAAACACCCTACCCACTGTGCTATTGCTCCAGCCCCCAAATAATAAATTTTTAAAAAAAATAAGTAAACGTACAATGAGGGACAGGGGGAAGGGAGGGAGGGGGCCATCGGCAGAGCACAAGCCCAGCATGTGTGAGGCTCTGAGTTCGAACCTAGCAGCCCGCGGCCTCCTGGGCCTCACCAGGTGTGACTCTGGGGACCTCCAAACTCCTCGGCCATGGGAAAGAAACGCGAGCACAGTGAGGCCAAACAGAACAGCGCAGCTGCACCCATTTGAGACTGAAAAAAAAAAAAGGGCAACAGGTAAGGGAGGCCGTAGCGGTGGGAGAGTGTCTGTCTGGCCGGTGTGAGCCGGGGTTGCATCCCGGGTACAAGGAGGACCACACTCACGTGCACGGGCCAAGAGGCTCCCATGGCTAACTACCATGGCAACGCTGCACAGAGCAATTTGCAGCCACGCACACGCAGTCACGGGGCCGCCTCGGGTTCATCCCGCAAGCCTGGAGCTAGTGACGTCATCTCCTGAGCCCCCGCGCCAGATTTCATCCCATGCCATCACAAGGTGGACAACCACCTTGGTGCTAAGCGGAGCAGCTCGGGATACCACTACTGGACAGAGGCCGCGCCAGGTGCCTGACCTGGAGACCTAACAGCAAGTGGCGAAGGCCCAGCAAGTTGGGAGTCAGGGGGGCGCTTGCTCCCCATGCCCTCCTCAGCCATGATGGAGGAGGAGCAGGGACCGGGGACCACAGTGGCTGCAGAGCTGGCTCCATGGAAAGCAACCGGACTCACAAGCGTTACAACAAAAGGCCTGTCTCGGCGTTTATGGTCAACTGAGTTTCACAAAGGTCCAAGGTAATTCAATGGGCTAGTGGTCTATTCAACGACTGAAGTCTGAAAAATCTAGATGCTTCATGCAAAAAGAAAGGAAGGAAGGAAGGAAGGAAGGAAGGAAGGAAGGAAGGAAGGAAGAGAGAAAGAAAGAAAAAGAAAGAAAGAAAACAGCGACAGGGCCAGAGCAATAGTACAGTGGGTAGGGTGTTCGCCTTGCATGCAGCCAACCCGGGTTCGATCCCCGACATCCCACATGGTCCCTTAAGCACCGCCAGGAGTAATTCCTGAGTGCAGAGCCAGGAGGAACCCCTGAGCATCGCTGGGTGTGACCCAAAAAGAAAAAAAAGAAAAACAGCGACAACATTACAGGTTTAGATCCGAGTTCCACAGAGAGCCAGAACCAACGGCAAACAAGTCCAAGCCAGCATCCTAAAGTGGGATCTGAAAACTGTCATTCAGAAACGACCGAGCCCTCACACACCCGCGCAGCCCACACACGCACGGCACCTGGCAGGCCTCCCGCACGCCTCGTGCACTCCAGCAGGAAGTGCGGCCACTCCCAAGCCACATCCTCAGTGTGTGAGGCTGCACACCTCAGGAACGAGTGGGCAGCCGTCACACAATGATGCTTTATCACAGAAGCTCCTCCTCTATTTGGAAGTGGGTCCACCATCCGACCTTGAGACTAAGGTCCCTAGTGGCCTATTGCCGGGTTGCTGGGTGCCGGGCCACACCCGACAGTGATGGACTCATAGGTGGCATCTAAGCTCATCTAAGACCCTATGAGGTGCCAGGATCAAACCAGGGTCCGCCACACACAAGCTACATGTCTCCCAGCCCTCCACAATCTCTCGGTTCCCAAACGGCCTTGGTGTTATTGTTTCTGAATAAATAAACGTTGCTGGTGAGAGGACTGGTTGCTTTTTATGTGATGTTCCAAGGACAAAGCTCAGCCCATTTCTCCTTTTTTTTTTTTCTTTTTTGCCTCTCAGGGGGAGTTTATTCATGGTACTGCTTCATTTCCCTCCTCAAACACCAACTGTTCCCCGGTCTCACACAGTCCAAGATTTCTGTCTTCGTAACAAAAGAGGAAGCTTAGAACTGGATCCCGTGGTCCTTTCTCCATGTATCCCTCGCCAACTTCGAATGCTGCGTCTCTTGCTGGCCAGCCTTCTCTGAGATCTGCAGCTGGGCTCAACGCACTCAAACCTCAATACAGGCTTTTTTATTTTGTTTTGTTTCTTTCTTTGTTTTTTTTTTGTCCTTGGGGGACACACCCAGCAATGCTCCAGGCCTACTCCTGGCTCTGCACTCAGGAATCACTCCTGGCGGTGCTCAGAGGACACAATGGGATGCCGGGGATCGAACCCGGGTCCGCCATGTGCCAAGCAAACGCCCTCCCCACTGTACTACCACTCTGGTCTCGCCTCGACACAGTTTGCTCAGGCACTGTAGCCTTTTTCCGTAAACTTGGCTTGGTCTGACCTCTGTAACCACTCTGCGTCCCCTCATCACGCTGCTTTCCCTTGACACATAGAGAATCCTGGCTTTCCTTGAACTGTGTGACTGTGGGGTCGATGCCTGCCGCGTGTCTTATCAAAAGCCCCACAGGATTTTAGTACGTTCTCCATGCTTGTGAGAGCGGTATCTGCAAGGAAAACTCAACCCATTTCTTTCCAGAGGATTTGTTGGCTACTCCCATTAGCAGCCCAGCACGGTGATAAAGACCTTCTGGTGAGCCACGCTGACTGGATTTCCCATCTGGCTATTCACTAAAAACCTTGCCAAACCCTGATTGAAAGTCTTAACTAACAACATACACAATAATTTGTATCAACTCTCAAACTCTCAGAAGAAAACATGGTGGGAAGTTGGAGAGCTAGGACAGGGGCGGGGTGCTGGCCAAGTCCAGTTCGATCCGGGCACCACATAGGGTCCCCAGCACCGCCAGGAGTGAACCAGAGCACACAGTCAGGAGTAAGCCCTCAACACAGCCAGGTGTGCATCCCGCCCACCCCCCCCCGCCCCGTCCACAAAAAATGCAGAGGAAAAAAAATTTCACGACCCGGAGTTAGAAAGAGTTAATAAATTTAACTTCATAGATGCTTAGAATACATTTCACAGACATAGAAAATGAAAAAAAAACCTATTAGGATTACATATTACATATTATAGGTTTGCATCCAATTAGGATTACATATTACATACCATAAAATTTGCATCCTATTAAGATTACATATTATGTATCATAAAGTTTGCATCCAGTATAGCACTGTAGCACTGTCCTCTGGATGTTTACCAATTTACTCGAGCGGGCACCAGTAACGTCTCACAACAAATTGTGAGACTTGTTGTTACTGTTTTTGGCATATCTAATGCAACACGGGTAGCTTGCCAGGCTTTGCCATGCGGGCGAGATACCCTCGGTAGCTTGCTGGGCTCTCTGAGAGGGGCGGAGGAATCAAACCCGGGTAGGCCGCGTGCAAGGCAAACGCCCTACCTGCTGTGCTATCACTCCAGTCCAATATAAAAAAATGTTAAAACTCAATAATAATAAAGACAACCAACCTGTAAGAGGCAAAAGTTCTAAATTGCATTTTACCAAAGAAAATATCAGGGTAGGTGAGAGCATGTGAGCTCAAGGGGCTGAGCTCATGCTTTGTGTGTGAAAGGCCTGGGTTCGAGCCCCAGTACCACATGGTTCCCCACATACAGTCTGGGGTCACCCCACTTCAGAGCCAGGAGTAGAACCCACATCATCACCAGGTGTGGCCCAAACTCTCCAAAAAACATTTTGAAAAAAAAAATACACGGGTGGCAAATAAGCACATGGACAGACGATCAAGATGAGTGATTACCAGGGAACTGCAAACTCAGGCCGCAGTGAGACACCATTTCACACCCTCCAACTTGCCGTGACCAACACTATCATTAAAAAAACAAGGGCCTGGGAAGGTCAGCGGCAGAGGGTCTGAGAGTTCCATCTCCAGCACCACCTACATGCCATCTGTACCCGGGCACACCACTGCCACACCCTACAATGACCACAGAGGGAAGGGCAGAGAGCGGACGGCGAGTGTTGGTGAGACGAGAGAAGCCGAAACCCTCGTAGCCTGTCGCTAGGCATGCAAAATGGGACCAACACTTTAGACGACAGTCTGACCCTGTTTAAAAGGTTAGGGCCCTTGGGCTGGAGTGATAGTACAGCAGCCTTGCACGCGGCCAACCCAGGTTCGATTCCCAGCATCCCATATGGTCCCCCGAGCACTGCCAGGAGTAATTCCTGAGTGCATGAGCCAGGAGGAACCCCTATGCATCGCCCAAAAAGCAAAAAATAAATAAAAATAAATAAATAAATAAAAGATTAGGGTCAGCAGAGAATCGACCCAGCTCCACAAGTAATGTTGAAAACAACAGGATGCCGCCGAGTCTTCCCAGGAAGACTGGTCCAGACTGAGAACTCTGGAGCCTTCTCAGAACGGGGTGGGGGGGGGGGGGGCGGACAGATTCTCCTTTCTGCCTGAAGGGGTTGCAGCCCGCAGCCGACCCCAGCACCCTCTGACTAGGAAACAGCCCAGCCCACAACTGAACCTCCTCAAGCTGCCAGGACACCACATCGTTCCAGCTCTGTAGCTCCAGGACCTTGGAGCCGACACCTCCAAATTTCAGTCACCGTGAGCCAGCAAGTCTGACGGGGAAGTTGCAAGGAAGCCCACCACGCCTAAACCACAACCCAGAAGGCTCAGCGGGCACCAGGCAGCCCAGGAGACCCTCAGATAAGGACCGCAGTGACATCCCATAAGACAAAATAATGATCAACACGATGATCACACATGGACGCTTGTTGGTCCAGGGTCTGAAGATCCCATTTGCCTTTGCCTTGCAACAAACAAAACGCGAAGTAAAGTTATTTGTGTCTGCAAGGGGGCAGGCTGGGGTGGGAAGGTGGGAAACTGGGGACACTGGTGGAGAGACGGGCACACTGGGGGTGGGACTGGTGTTGGAACACTGAATGCTTGAACAATTCGGTAAATCACGGTACTGTAAGTAGCACTGCAGCACTATCCTCCTGTTGTTCATCGATTTGCTCGAGCGGGCACCAGTAATGTCTCCATTGTGAGACTTGTTACTGTTTTTGGCATATTGAATACGCCACAGGGAGCTTGCCAGGCTCTGCCGTGCAGGCGAGATACTCTCGGTAGCTTGCTGGGCTCTCCAAGAGGGACGGAGGAATCGAACCCGGGTCGGCCACGTGCAAGGCAAATGCCCTACCCGTTGTGCTAGTGCTCCAGCCCATGGTACTAGAATATTTAAAAAAATAAATAAAATCAATAAAATGGTCAAATGTTATACCTAGCGACTTGCCAAATTTCACCAAAAGAGAATGTCACCCAAGGAAATGAACCAGCTGGGGGAAGGTGCGATTGTGGGGGGCAGGATTCGAATCCAGCACATCAAGTGCTCTGCAGCTGGTACCTGCCCAGCTTCTGAACTACTGATTCTCCTCATTTTCCTCATCTACATCTCCAACAAAAAAAAAAAAAACCAAAAACATAGCCATGCCAAGTGTCCACAGAGGCATTATTCTGAACAGTCGAGAACAAAATGTCCATTACTGTCCTCCCGTTGATCGTCGATTTGCTCGAGCGGGTCCAGTAACGTCTCCATTGGAGACTTTGTTGTTACTGTGTTTGGCATATCGAATATGTCACGGGTAGCTTGCCAGGCTCTGCCGTGCGGGCGAGATACTCTCGGTAGCTTGTCGGGCTCTCCGAGAGGGACAGAGGAACCAAACCCAGCTCGGACGGGCTGGCTGCGTGCAAGGTAAACGCCCTACCCACTGTGCTATTGCTCAAACCCTATGTCCATCACTGGTGATGTCCTATGTCCTATGCTGTGTCCTGTGCTATTGCTCTAGCCCTATGTCCTTCACTGGTGACAGCAAAATACTGCACAGCCGCACTCAGACACTATCCCACAGTCAAGGAGCAAACCTCTGGCGCCTGCTGTGCCATCCAGGGACCCACATCAAGAGCAGCAGGAAGATCCTGAGAAGACAAGAGGCGTGCGGGCAGAAGCAGCGGGCAGCTGGGCCCGAGAGGGCTGGGGGCCGGGGAGCATCCCTCTACTTAAGGGAAAGTTAGAGATCTGATAAAGATCCTGACATCTGACTGTGAGGGCAGCGGCCCAACTCTGAATCCAACAATCCAACGGGTGAATTTTACGAGGTGCAAAACACGTCACAATGAAACTGTTTACAAAGAAAAAGGGGGCCAGAGATGTGGGTGGCTCCGTTAGTTGGCAGGGCACAAGTTTCGCATCTGTGAGGTCCTGGGTTACAGCCCTGGCACCAACACACACACAAAACGGGGGAGGCAAGGGAGTAGGAGAGGGAGGGTGGAGGGAGAGAGGGAGGGAGGGAAAGGGGTCAGGAGATGACTCACACGGCCAGTGCACACTTCTGCCTGCAGGAGGCCCAGGATGGACCCCCAATACTAAGACACCACCAGGAGCAACCCCCAAGCCCTGAGCCAAGGGTAAACCCTGTGCTCTACAGGGTGTGACTTGAAACAAACAGGATTTTTTGAGTTAAGAGAAAAGGCACCTTGGTCAAAATCCAAAGCTAGTACTTGAGAACCACAGTGCATCCTGGGGAGTCCCATGGGCCAGCTCTGTGAGACCCCCTCACTTGGGAAGACCCCAAACCTCAGCTCAGAGGCTGGGTGCCCAGCTGGACCACTAACTGCTGGGACCTCAGAGAGGAGGGCAGTGGC